>NC_143229.1:7549837-8231920 GCF_030267445.1 Bombyx mandarina | reverse complement strand
ACCTTAGAACTCATATCTCAAGGTGGGTGGCAGCATTTACTTTGTAGATGTCTATGGGCTCCGGTAACCACTTAAAACCAGGTGGGCCGTGAGCTCGTCCACCCAACTAAGCAAAATAAAAAAAGAACACGTAAACTAAAACACGAAGTCAATTCTAAACGTTGTAATGAGCTGACTAATAATATACATTCGTTTCACAATTCCATTAAAGGCCCACGACTCGGACAGACATCACAGCCCATCGTAAGAAAGGTAATTTAATTCTGCGGCACATTGTAAAACGCGGACCGAGCCCGCTATAATTCATAACCAGGTGCCAGGATTTACGTCCAGACAATATGTTATAAAAATCCTCCTCATTTTATTTTTACGAACCGACGTAATAGAGGATTTTATTTCGTGCGAGTCCTGCTGCTTCCCTTAACGCCTATAAAACGCAATACGTTGGTTTAATACAAATTGTAATGCCGTCGAAACTTTATTTACATATTAATGAATGCTTTGACAATGCAACATAAATTTGAACAAATAAAAGTGCTGACTGCTGGTTTATTTGGTGTAATAAATCTAAATTTTGCGGCTCAGCACTTTGGTTTCAGTGCACTGAATTCACGTTTATAGCTAGTCAAGTATGCATAATCCTAGTTAGGTACTGTTTCAATAGAAATGCCTCATTTTATCTACATATAATGGGGTAATTTTCCAAATTTAAATATAAAACTTCTTTAAAGCAGTACCAAACTCTTCAAGATTAAAATATTCCGAGTAAAGAATCGTAATTACATTAACGAAAACTAAAACAAAAACGTTGTTTACAAAAAGTCGCGATTCCCATTAATCCCATTAAGAGATCATCCTTCGTAGCAGCCTCGTAGCTAAGAGCCCGTAGCGACGTAGCGACAGTCTTCAGCGTAGAACGTTAATGCAAAGTAACAAGTTTGTAAACTAACTTGGCTGTTGGTCTTGTATACCTGTAGCGGGGTTTCACTGGCCTAAAAGTTTTTGTACTTCACTTCATATAGCGTACATATAAATTATAAACTTAAAATTTTGTTTGGAATTGTCTCTTGTATATTATGTGAGATTTCCATCAAAGTAACATAGAGGCAACAAACAGCTTGACAAAATTTTGGAGCGTAATTTTATATTTGTAGTAAAATTCCAAAGGCAGCTTTCAACAAAGATTTAAATTTAAAAATAATACCTGATTTGTCACCAGCCTTAAATACGTTACCTGGAAGTGTCTAAGAACCTTAACGGCTTTATAAATCATTAAATTAAATTATGCAACTTTTGTGAAAATTATTCCATCAAAGGGCCAATAAGACCGAACCGAGCTGACCAATTAGCTAAGTGAATTTAAATTAAGAACTCGACCGACGAAAATCCGACCAATCAGCCGCTTAATTTGACAAGTAGATTCTACTTAGTCGCGGCCCGAGGAATTGATTTTATAAGAACATTTCAATTTAACTGTGATCTGTTTTATTTTTACGTTTTAAGGTATATAAGAATAGAGTCATATTTACAGAAGCAGATTTTCTTAAAAGCTAGCGGCAAATTATCGTGTAGTTGTTCTTATCTCCAATGTGTTTCCGATACCCGTAAAATAGAAGAAAACCCTGGCTTAAGTGTGAGATGTTTGTTTACTGGGCAAGATTATCCTGAAATTTCACCTACTTGTGTTTAAATCTCTTGATCAGCCCTAATTGGTTTAGAACTTATTATCAGTACAGCGCTTAATGTTTGCTAGCGTCAGGTGCTATTCTGAAAATTAACCCCGCTTTTATACTATTGTATAACGACGAATTGAAAAAAAAATAGTATATATATACATATTATATATACTAATACTAATAATATGCCATACTTGAATATAATAGGTTAAGGAAAAAGTATTTTCGCATTATAGTATGTAAATAATAATGTTTAATTTTGTGCCAATTAAATGTTGTTTACGGGAAGTATTGCTTGTATTCTATCATTCGAAGAAAACGGTAGCTGAAGTGCATTTTCAAATCACCATAAAAATAAATGTTAATATGAAATTAATTTCTTTCTTACTTTCTTCAATTTTATAAAAATTCTGTTCTAACTCTGGTAATAGTAAAATAGGTAAAATAGAGACTAATCAGTGAAAAAAAGTAAACCAATTGTACAGCGGTAATGAAAAGTAAATATAGATACCGGTTGTTCAGCGCTTCCGGCATTCTCGCTCACGACTCGGTCGTGCGCGGACGTGCTTTCCGATCCGTGGCCCGCTTGCGAGCTGCGTCTCTGAACTCACAGCTGTGCTCTACAGTGTAGTGACCGTGAATACATCGTGCGTACAATTCAGTAGTGCGGACGTGCCGATCCGTTGGTCGCTTGCGATCTGCGTATCGAGGTCCATTTTTGTGCGCTAAAGTTTTGTAACCGCGAACCCACCCTTACCAACTGCCTTTTTCAAGGCAAAACCAATCGCTACGTTCAGGCTTCCTGTGGCACTCACAGGCTAGCGATTTCCTAACCCTTCCCAAAAAAAACAGTCTTTTTCAAGACTAGACCCCGCTCGCGATTCTGCCTGCTGTAGCACTATACAGCCCGAGCGGGTTCCTTTCCTTTTCCCCGCCGATTGCCGTTTTCACGGCATAGGCATTCCCCCCCCTTGCTCCTTGCTGTCCTGCAGCACAGGGGGGTTACAAATCCTATCCGGGGCCTCGCCTTTCGGCGAGTTCAACAAAAGTCCCGGGCCGCCCCCCCGGGCAAGAAGACCGAAGCATGGAAGAACTCAGTGAGAGTGTTATCAGTGACAGGGATTTTGTCGGGTTCCTCCGGGAAAGGTATCCGACAATTAGGGCCGAGTATGTTAGGTATAGGGCCTCTCGTGGCAATCCCTCTCCCCCGCGTCCGTCGCCGCGTTTCTCAACCGTGCCTCGGAGGCACGCCGCGCGCCCCCCGCCGCCGCGTCAAGTTCGAGCGCACGTTCCCACGATGCGGCTCACGTAGCGCCTAACGCTACCCCACCCCCGCGCCCGCGTCGATTACGTCATCGCTCGTATCGTCCGTCGCGACCTCCGTAGTCTCAAGTTCAGGCTCCGATACGGAATCGGAGATGGACTTTGAATCCGCGTCCAGCCCTCAGCCCGGAACCTCGGATGGTTTCCAAACAGTGACACGTGGAAAGAAGCGTACTCGCGCCGTGGAGTCCCGGAACTCCACGACAAAACAGACGAAATCCGCGTCCGCCTCTCGACCGAAAGTAGTAGTTACACCGGAGTCGGACTCCGCGCGCCGCGTAACCCCACCGCCGCGTCCCAAGCCCGCGCCCGCTCCCAAAGTAGCTGCCCCGCCCCCGCTGATACTTCAAGAGAAGACAGCGTGGAATCGCGTGTCCCAGGCCCTTCAGGCAAATAAAATTAACTACACCCATGCGCGTAACGTCGCGCATGGGATTCAGATCAAGGTCGCAACGCCGGGCGACCATAGGGCCCTCTCAGCATACCTCCGAAAGGAGAACATAGGTTTCCACACCTATGCTCTTCAGGAGGACCGCGAGCTCCGCGTAGTAATACGCGGAGTCCCTAAGGAGCTAGAAATAGACTACATTAAGGAGGATCTGACCGCTCAGGCCCTCCCGATAGTTAGTGTGCACCGGATGCACAGCGGGCGGGGCAAACAGCCCTATAATATGATACTCGTGGCGTTAGAACCCACCCCGGAGGCCAAAAAGAAGATCGCATGTCTCACGACAATTTGCGGCCTATCCGGGATCTCGATCGAAGCCCCCACAAGCGTGGCACTCCCGGGCAGTGCTACAGGTGCCAACTCTATGGCCACTCGGCGCGTAATTGCCACGCGCGCCCCCGCTGCGTGAAATGCCTCGGCGATCACGCTACGTTAGATTGCGTTAGAGATAGGGAAACCGCGACCGAACCTCCCAGCTGTGTCCTATGCCTTAAGCAAGGGCACCCGCGAACTACCGTGGATGTCCTAGGGCTCCGCGAAAACGTCCGACCCACCAGCCCCCCGAACCGTCGGCCCAAAGACTTCGGCGCCTTCAGTGCCGAAACCCGCCTTCGTGCCGGCTGCAGTTCCCACGGTGTCGGCGTGGAAAAAACCGCTGCCGTATACGAAGGCGGGAACGGAAACCGCACCCCCGCCCCCGCTCGTGACACGCCCCGCGCCCAACCCCTGCTCGCACCTCGCCCCGCGCCCGCGTTCCGTCCCCCGCAACCCTCTGCCGCCAACGACTTCGCGCTCGTGCGTGACTTCGTCACCGCGGTCAACTTCGACCGTCTGCGATCGTTCGCTGACGCTATCCGTAGGTCGGTAACCCCCGAACAGCGGCTCGCGGCCGCTTTCGATCACATGGACGTTTACGAGTCCGTGTCGCGTACGTTATAAAATCTTTACCGGTAACCAATGGCGCAAAAAGGTAGAGAAAAACCGTATTCCCTTACGTTAGCATTCTACAATGCTAACGGACTCGCGCGGCAACGCGATCAAATTTTCGAATTCCTCCGCGATAATCTTGTAGATATTCTATTAGTGCAGGAAACCTGTCTGAAGCCCTCGCGTCGCGACCCGAAAGTCGCGAATTACGTCATGGTTAGGAATGACAGACTCACCGCCTCCAAAGGCGGGACTGCCATTTACTATAGGCGGGCCCTGCACGTTGTCCCTCTCGATACTCCCTCGCTCTCACATATCGAGGCGTCAGTGTGCCGTATCTCGCTGACGGGACACCAGCCGATCGTCATCGCATCCGTTTATCTCCCCCCGGACAAGCCCCTTCTGAGCAGTGACATCGAGTCACTGTTCGGCATGGGAGACTCCGTCATCCTGGCAGGCGATTTAAATTGCCACCACACTAGGTGGAACTGCCATCGTACTAACGTTAACGGTAGGCGTCTCGACGCGTTTATAGACGACCTCACCTTAGAAATAGTCGGTCCCCCAACTCCAACATGTTATCCGTCTAACATCGCGCTCCGTCCGAGCACTATAGACCTGGCATTGCTTAGGAACGTAACTCTGCGCTTGCGTTCCATCGAAGCAATGTCAGAGCTCGACTCAGACCACCGACCTGTCGTTATGCAGCTCGGTCGCCCCCACAACCCAGTCACTGTTACGAGGACCATGGTGGATTGGAATAAGCTGGGCACGTGCCTAGCCGACACCGCTCCGCCAATCCTCCCTTACGGCCTGGATTCGAATCTATCCCCCGAGGACACCGTCGAATCCATAAACATCATTACCGATCACATATCTTCCGCGATCATTAGATCTTCTAAAGAAGTCGATGTGGAGGACAGCTTCCACCGCATCAGACTGTCCCCCGATCTTAGGAATCTCTTAAGAGTTAGGAACGCGGCAATCCGGGCCTACGATCGTCTTCCCACGCATTCAAACCGGATTCGGATGCGTCGTCTACAACGCGAAGTCCACTCCCGCTTAAGCGACGCGCGTAACGATAATTGGCATAGTTATCTAGAACAACTCGCGCCCTCCCACCAAGCATACTGGCGACTAGCTAGGACTCTCAAATCCGAAACTACCGCTACTATGCCTCCCCTCATACGTCCTTCAGGCCAACCACCGGCATTCGATGACGATGACAAGGCTGAGCTGCTGGCCGATGCACTGCAAGAGCAGTGCACCACCAGCACTCAACACGCGGACCCCGAACACACCGAGTTAGTCGACAGGGAGGTCGAGCGCAGAGCTTCCCTGCCGCCCTCGGACGCGTTACCCCCCATTACCACTGACGAAGTTAGAGACGCGATCCACAACCTCCAACCTAGGAAGGCACCCGGCTCCGACGGCATCCACAACCGCGCGCTAAAATTTTTGCCTGTCCAACTGATAGCAATGTTGGCTACAATTTTAAATGCCGCTATGACGCACTGCATCTTTCCCGCGGTGTGGAAAGAAGCGGACGTTATCGGTATACATAAGCCGGGCAAACCGACAAACGAAACTTCTAGTTACCGTCCGATTAGTCTCCTCTCGACGATAGGAAAAATTTACGAACGGCTCCTTAGGAAACGCCTCTGGGATTTTGTTACCGCGAACAAAATTCTCATTGACGAACAGTTCGGATTCCGCTCTAAACACTCGTGCGTACAACAAGTGCACCGCCTCACGGAGCACATTTTGATAGGACTAAATAGGCGTAAACAAATCCCGACCGGCGCCCTCTTCTTCGACATCGCGAAGGCGTTCGACAAAGTCTGGCACAACGGTTTAATTTATAAACTGTACAACATGGGAGTGCCAGACAGACTCGTGCTCATCATACGAGACTTCTTGTCGAACCGTTCGTTTCGATATCGAGTAGAGGGAACTCGTTCTCGTCCCCGTCAACTGACCGCCGGAGTCCCGCAAGGCTCCGCGCTCTCCCCGTTATTATTTAGTTTGTATATCAATGATATACCGCGGTCTCCGGAGACCCATCTAGCGCTCTTCGCCGACGACACGGCTATCTACTACTCGTGTAGGAAGATGTCGCTGCTTCATCGGCGACTCCAGATCGCAGTAGCCACCCTGGGACAGTGGTTCCGGAAGTGGCGAATAGACATCAACCCCACGAAAAGCGCAGCGGTGCTCTTCAAAAGGGGTCGCCCTCCGAACATCACTTCGAGCATCCCACTCCGTAGTAGGCGCGCAAACACCTCCGCCGTTAGTCCCATCACTCTCTTTGGCCAGCCCATTCCGTGGGTCTCGAAGGTCAAATATCTAGGCGTCACCCTCGACAGAGGGATGACATTCCGTCCCCATATAAAAACGGTACGCGACCGCGCCGCGTTTATTCTAGGACGACTCTATCCAATGCTTTGTAGTCGAAGCAAACTGTCCCTCCGAAATAAGGTAACTCTCTACAAAACTTGTATACGCCCCGTCATGACGTATGCAAGCGTAGTGTTCGCTCACGCAGCCCGCACCAACTTGAAATCCCGTCAGGTTATTCAATCACGATTCTGCAGGATAGCCGTCGGAGCGCCTTGGTTCCTTAGGAATGTGGATCTCCACGACGACCTGGAGCTCGACTCCCTTAGTAAGTATCTACAGTCGGCATCGCTGCGCCATTTTGAGAAGGCGGCACGACATGAGAACCCTCTCATCGTAGCCGCTGGAAATTACATACCCGACCCAGTAGACCGAATGGTAAACCGTCGACGTCGCCCAAAGCACGTCATTACGGATCCTCCTGATCCATTAACGGTGCTTTTAGGCACCACAAGCACCGGTCACCGTCCTCGTCGAACCCGTCGCTTGCGACGAAGGGTTCGACGAGCGAACTAACCCATAGACACAGCCCACTGAGTTTCTCGCCGGATCTTCTCAGTGGGTCGCGTTTCCGATCCGGTGGTAGATTCTGCGAAGCACTGCTCTTGCTAGGGTCAGTGTTAGCAACTCCCCGGTTGAGCCCCGCGAGCTCACCTACTAACGTTAGGGCGAAGCTGAAATAGCCTCTCAAGGCTATCAGCATAGGTAGGGAAAAAAAAAAGCGCTTCCGGTCAATAAACACTAAGAGAAACTCAATGTTCGCCTAATTTCCGTTTCCTGGAAGAGTTTACGTAATAGTGAAAATTTATTTATGAAATCTACTTGATTTTTGTAAAATATTAGTTTTCATTGCTCGAAGAAATTGTCAGGTAGTATCACGGTATACCTTGCACCAAAATATGAATTCATTTGATACACAGTATCTCTAAGCGACTAAACACTTCTAAACTAGAACACAAGATTACTGCGACACACTATGCAATCAGTACCGCCAGCACCGGAAAAATTATACATGCAATGTAGTATTTTAACTAATACGCCTTACATTGCCTATTAAGAACTAAATAGAAAAAAATCGTCTCTAAGTGCAGCTGTCTAAGCAGGGTAGTATGTTAAATGGACTATATATATTTTTTTTTTATTGCCCTTGTAGGCAGACGAGCATACGGCTCACCTGATGGTGAATGGTTACCGCCGCCCATGGACTTCAGCAATGCCAGGGGCAGTGCCAAGGCCCCTGCCTACCGAGCTAAGCCGCTGCCAAACCGATGGAGACAAATATGCAAAAATTATAAGTAACCATTTTTGATACACAGTTTGCGATGTTACAAATTTACGCAATTTTTACAATGTCTGTGTTCTATTCCTAAGAAAATACTAATAAGTGTTGCCATATCGTATGCATTAGTTACAAAAAAAAAACTGCGATTCGGTACCGTTTATATTTATTAAGGCAACTAGTTCCTTTAAATGTATCGGGAATATCGGTATTTTAAGAATGTAGTTATATTTATTTGGACTAGTATATTTTCATCAAAGCCCATACTGTTGTCTTAATCCTGTATGTCCAAACAAAACAACCATCTTTTATCACGTTAAACTATTATCCTTATTTTTACTCAACGGTAGAACGCGTATCGTCACAAAAGAATGAAAAAAGGAATGCGATATGTAGAAAGAGATCGGAATGAACGGAATCAACGATCCGTAAAATAGTCTTGGGACCGTTTCAAGGAATAACCACAAAAAGTGGTATTCCTCATACGATACTGTATCTTATATTGTAGATGCAATTCAGGAAATATTCTTTCGCAAAAAATTTTACGAGAACCAGAAGTAGAACAAAATTCCAATGAATTTAATATTTTAGATTATGATGTTCCGAAATAATGATTGAATTATCCGAATGAATGAATGAAAAAAGTCACAAATATTGTTAGTAACATCGTAACAATTGACAACCTAACAAATAATCTACAAATGCTTAGTCGTTTCCAAAAATAATCAACATAGTATTTTCAACTTGTTATATAGTGGCGGTAGTATATGATGAGAGTACCGGGCACTGGTCCGGGTATTATGATCTAAATTTATTATATCACCTTCGAAATCGTCCCCTTCTAAAATAGTATACTTGCTCCAAGGAACAATCTTATCATCAAAATAATATCACATCTCATTTTTTGAATTCGACTCTGTATTTGTCGCAAATTTTCTTTTTTGTCAGCCATCGATCGAAAAGGGAAAAGGTCACTAACTAACATCTTAAGATTTGGAAAAAGCAAATGTCAGCCAGACCCGTATCAAGAGAATATGGTAGCTGCTCTATGTTGGGTTTTAGAGCAGAAATTCATTCACAATGATAGTCTTGGGAGATGGTGCGTTGTCGTAGTGCAAAATCTATGGGCTCTCGTTCTTCATATCTGGTATTTTTTAACGATTTTTCTTCCTCAAATGCTGCAAAATGCTCAAATTATATTTTTCACTCATGTCTCAGTTTTGGGCATAACATGGAGGTAATTGAAAACGCTGTCAATAGCACCTCACTTTTGATCTAACAAGGCTTCAAACACCTTACCTTTTTAGACTATAGATTTTTAAGACCTACCTTTTCAACTGTCTTTTGCACAATATGTCACTCAGGTGCACATGCTTTTGGCCATTTGACCATTTGAATAGTCGACACACAGTGCTAAGGCTTACGCCTTATGTAACATTTCAAGAATACCACATACATTTAAAATTGAGTACATTGTTTTTACGAGCACAGGTGTTAGATCCTAGACTTATATTATGTTAAAAGCCCATAAACATAAGTACCACTGCCCATTTTATGACATGAAGTTGAAGTATCAGATGCATTAGAATAATGGCAGAAATAGGCGTGACGTTATATGCAGTCTTTAGTTTTGTGAAATTATGAAACACTTGTTTACCACTGTAACATACTTTATAGAAACGATGTTCAAGATTGCAAGCTGTCCCATGCGTCCATCTATGTCAACCTTATTTGTATTCTTCAAAAATATGCAACCCATAAATATTATTATCTATTTGATCAAAATCATTTACAGCTCACACTATACTGTAAATACAAACAGAAAACACATTACGGAGCATTCTTTTTAAAAATCAATTGGGAATACCACCCCTTGCGTATCCCAACAGGAAAATTCCATTTTCCGAATACAAAACCGAGAACAGACGACACAAACCTAAATACCTTGTAAGTAAACGAAGCGCAATAAGTAAATAGCATTTTCTGCTTTGAGGAAATTTGAAAACAAACGGCCGATGAAAAACCGAAGGAACAACTTTCAACAGATTTTCCGTTTACCGACGACACCGTTCGGAATTATTTAGATTATGTTTTGTTTACTACTGTGTTACTTTGTTGCTGAGTGAGCATTGTACAAATTTCTTTATAATCAATTTACGTGCTAAATCATTCACCTAAAATCAACTAGGTTTTAATTTTTTTTAATAAAATAAACAAAAAAAATAATTACCACTAGTAGATACCATATTAAAATTAAAATCAAACAGTATTATTATAAATCAGTTTAATCAAATATTTACAAAAAATATTTACTGCTGTGTTACTTTACTCAACCGACACAATAACGAAGGGATTTTAAATCGAATCATTACTTGTGATGAAAAGTGATGAGAAGCAGAAGCGCCCGTTGCAATGGCTAAACCTTGAAGACCCAGCTAAATCAATTTTTTTTTTAACGCTGGTGAATCCATTTACGGATACCCGGTCGAGGGGGGTAACGGACCGGGTTATGTCGGACTCCGGCGCCTCCTGAGAGGAAGAAGGGGAGAAGAACCCAGATAAATCCTGCCCTAACCGAAAATAGACTCAGATAATGTTACTTGTGCGTTTGGTGGACTAGCACCGGTGTCGTTCACTATAGCTTTCTAAAATCTGGTCAAGTGATTACAGCAGATATCTATTGTCAGCAACTGCAAACCATGAAGGAGGAATTAGCTGATAAACAACCGAGATTGGTCATTCGCTCTAGGCCACTGCTGCTTCACGACAACGCAAGACCACACACTGCACAACAAACAACCACTAAGTTAGATGAGCTACAGTTGGAATGTCCACGAGACTACCGTACTCCCCGGACCTTGCTCCAACAGATTTTTCCGGAATTTGGACAACTTCTTACAAAGAAAAAAATTCAACTCCTATGCGGCAGTCGAAGCCGCCTTCAAGGAGTTTATTGATTCTCGTCTCCGTGGTTTTTTTAGCAAAGGGATCAATGAACTACCTATGAGATGACAAAAATGTATAGATAATAACGGTGCATACTTTAATTAATTAAGTATATTGTAGAAAAAAAAATACTTTATATTCCTCCCGTACAAAATGCCAATTTCATATGTAAGGACCTAATATTGGACATTTTCAAGATAAGTTTGCATATATAGAGGTTCCGAAGAATAATAACATTTGGATTGAGTTAAGAATCGAAGAGAAGAAATTAATCGTTATTTCCCAAATACCCAACAAAGCTTTGACGTATAACTGACGAAAAACCTGCAAACTACATGTGCATAGAAGGAGGCTTCTGTTCAATAGTATATAGCTTTTTTACTAAAAATAGTAGCTAATAAGCATACAACCAACATTCTTATTAATTATTACGGCCATCCATGCACCAATCTTAGTGGTATCATTTTAAACCATTGTTAAGAAAATGTTATAATTCCCGGCAAATAATACGAAAAAAATACATTATATGGTGGCAAAAAATTATCTTTTGAATGCACGGTAGATAAACGGAGCTATTCCAGATACAAAACGTTGACCCTGCTCCAGCGTCGAATGACGCAGCTTCAAGAAGGTAGCTGGCTAAAGATGATAAGAGATCATGATAAATAAGTCATAATATAATAAGTTATAATTATGAACATATGAAGTCGTCGTGGCCTAAAGGATAAGACGTCCGGTGCATTCGTGTTGAACGATGCACCGATGTTCGAATCCCAGGCTGGTACCAATTTTTCTAATGAAATACCTACTCAACAAATGTTCACGATTGACTTCCACGGTGAAGGAACAACATTGTGTAATAAAAATCAAACCCGCAAAAATTATAATTTGCATAATTACACCTTTTGTGAGTCCGCGCGGGTAGGTACCACCGCCCTGCCTACTTCTGCCGTGAAGCAGTAATGCGTTTCGGTCTGTAGGGTAGGGCAGCCGTTGTAACTATACTGAGATTTAGAACTTATATCTCAAGTTGGGTGGCGCATTTACGTTGTAAATGTCTATGGGCTCCAGTAACCACTTAACACCAGGTAGGCTGTGAGCTCGTCCACCCATCTAAGAAATATAAAAAAATAAAAAAAAACTACATTCTTATCAAACTGAATGTTTTTTAAGTTATCATAATTACACACTATAGGTGGCACAGCTGACACTCGAAAAATATTTTCAGCTCGTTTATAAAAATCTATGTTTTTTTTTTTTAAATTACACTACACATTAATCAATTTAATCTTCGAATTATCAAAGAATGACTAACTGCATGAGTAATTACATTCGTAAAAAGATAAAATAAAAACAGTCATGCAGATACTGTTTTGACTTAAATTATTATACGTTGAGTTTAAAAACAATTTATCATGCTATACAATGCAATATATAATTAACCCTCGCTCCAAAAAAGTTTTGAAATTACTTACATTTTATAATAATGTATTGATTGATTGATTGATGGATTTTTAAATATGCTTGTTACCAAACATCTTCCATACATACTTTGTGTTTAAATGGAACTACCGTATTCATTAAATGACGGTAAATTAGATATAAAAACCGGATCATGACTATTCTTCAACTATAATTAAACAACTATTCGAATATCCTATTGTGACGACAGACATTGTTTATGAAAATTCCGATATCTACTGATTCACTATCAGATAATCCAAGGTTTGTTAGAAACTAAACATTACCTTAGCTGCTGACTCAGATATCCTTGTGGCTTTACACCAATGACTTTCACTGTTCAACATTTTGGATGAAGCTATTATATAAAAAAAATGTTATTTTTATATACCTAGCCTAAAAAATATGTTTCGAAGAGCCGGAAATGTGGATCCGTAAGCTGGCTATTGTCTTCGAAGGTAATCAGACGATGAGCATTAGCAATAAAAAAAAGCAGCTACCTATCACATATGATTCTTTTCAAAACAGTTTGGAATAAGGACATCTTATATCGCTTAAGAGAGTCACAGTGGAGGAGAATTTATTCGGGCCGTCCAGATGGTATGTGGCTAGAATGATCGGATAAACTATCCTGGATCATCTCAAACGATTTTACAGAATCGGCAACAAGTTACATTAAAAAGTACGTAGGTTAAAAGCCAAATCAATACAGGCTGGCATTATTAGCGATTCAAGGCACAGTGTTGAGGTATAAGCTACACAAAAGAAAATAAAGTTGCTAATAAAATGTAAAATTATCTTGCTATTAGTCACAAGCTTTGACTCCGATAACAGCTTTATCGCAGAATCGATATCAGATACGCCCATAGATTAAAAACTGAATGATAAATAGTAACATTGATCCAAACATCATTATTCTTTGGAGTTCTCAACTTTGAATACACAAGTGACTCATTTATTAGCGCAGGGCAGAAATAAAATTAAATAAAGGTAAATATGTCAATAAAATAAAAACTATGTCGTCCTTTTTCCAAGAAATATTCTTACGAGTGAATTGTGCATTGTGAATTATTTTCACTTTATCGTACTGATGAATAAAATTTGTCAATAAGCAATATTTAATTTATCGGTTTTCGCGAGTCCTGGACAAGATGAAAATTACATTTACGCTGTAGCCTCGGATTTCTTGTTAGTTTAATTTTGTGTATACCTTTCATTTTCGTGGCCACGGACGACGAACATTTCATTTTGGTGTATTTATAAAAACGCATTGAGGTTTATGTGGTATTTTCGTATTTGTAACCTATTCTTAAGGATGTTTTTGAAGTAGCTCCTAAGATTAGAGGCAGTCCAGTTTGCAGCTCTAGCCTCCTACTAGCTAGCTTCCTAGCTAGCCTTCTAGCTTCCTACTTACTTACCTCGTGTTCATAGTAGTAGTATCTAACTAGACCCTATTGAATCCATTAATATCTAATTTACGTACATTAATCTATCCGGATCCCATTCGCAATCGAAGTTACTCTTTGTAAGATATAGCATACAAGGCTTGCTTACGTATCCGATACCATTAAGACAGAATAAAATTATAGCTTCGGGAATTTGAATGTGGAATGTTTTAATAAACTAACATAAATATATGATTACAGGAATGCCACCCCCTCACGCGATGCCGTGCGGCCCAAACTGTGGCACGGGATACTGCGCCCCACACTGCTACCACCGAAACCATATTATGGGACCCCATCCGCCGCCGCCACACCACCCGCCCCCGCATCATTTCTACCCGCATCCACCACACCATCCTCCACCTCATCACCATCCTCCGCCTCATCACCATCCTCCGCCTCATCATTATCCGCCACCACCACCAATCCACCACCCCCCACCGCATTATCACTACGATCCCCACCACAACCCATCACAAGATTTGATGCGTTAAGCTCTCAAAAAATAAATTTGAGGTCGGGTTTTCTAGTAGACTTTTGCGTTTGTGACGGTGAATCACAGAAATATTTTTAAACAGCAATAGCAGAAAGGATTAAAAGTGCAAAATTAATTAACGTTTTTAAAAAGGGTGATAATATTTAGATTTTTTTATCGATTATTTATCTGATGTATTATATAAATAATGATTAGTGTATTATTCTTCATATTTTCTTTATTTGAGTTTCTTTATTTGAGTTGAGTCATGAGTTGAAAAGAGCAAAATTTAAGTGTGAAGCAATATTTGATTTAGATCTGCAGTAGTTAGTATAAGTGAAATTTACATTAGGCGATAACACAGACACAATTTCCATGAAGTACTTATTTATTTGTAATCTAATCAAATTATTCATATTAATCTTTTTGTGAATTTATTTTATCAAGCAGTGCGATTAAGATAATATAAATAAAATACAAATTTAATCTACGTCTGGTTTTATTCTTCAAACATTTCTATGCACATTCCTCTGATACTCCATTGAGTTCTTGCATTTGGAAGGTAATAAACCAACAATTGAATGAAGCTAAAGAAGAAGTTCAAAATAGCTGACAAATAATAAAGAATGTTTTCTTTTCCCCGCGACTGAGAACTGCGAAAAAAATGTTCTTATGGAGAAAGTTTTTGTTGGTAACAATATTACGTAACAGATGTGTTGGCTAGTCGTGGCCACAAAATATATTAAATTCAAGCTTAAATTATTATCAAGATTATTCTACTGATCTTTCTAAAAGCAATTAAAAAACAATAATATTTCATAGATTTTTTACATAGGACTAGACGAACTGACGGACGAGTTCACGGAGATGAATACCATAAAATTAACGCTTATCTTGAAACAATTTCAGATCTTCCACAGTATTGGGATGCCAGTTTTCCTACCACACGAATAGCACATAATTTAAGTATCCGGAAAATAACGAATACAGATTTGCGTTTAATCCTATCCTAATAAACAGATATAAAAATAATCCGTACCTTAGTAATACCTGATAAGACTTTTACATCTATTAGCACTTATTCATCTATATACATAAAAGAAAGTCGTACAGTTACACTATTTATAACTCAAGAACGGCTGAACTGATTTGGCCGAAAATTGGTGGAGAGGTACTTTTTATCACGTTTCCGTGGGATGTGATATAAAACGTGGTATAACAAAACGCAACAGATATGAAATAAAAAAACGCAACTGACAGCTAAACGTAATGTAAGTCTATGGTTAATTATAGTAGAATTTTGAAGTTGACCGGTTGATGTGTTTGTTTCGAGTTTCTATTAGCTTATTGTGCTGAGATAGGTAATCATTAAGAAAGCTATGCCGCGACCAAAACGATCAAATCTTTGCCGACGAATCCGTAATGCAACTAGGATTCAAAACATTGCGCGAGTGAAAGGACAGAAGAAGAAAAAAATAAAAATATTATAGTAGTAATAACAACTAAAATACATGACCAATAAAGGATCATTAAAATACTTGCTTTTTTAATTTACATTAATTATCCAAATAAAAAATTGATCTGACCAAAATCAGTTCGTAAACAATAAATTTCGCTCATACAATTCGTTCGTATAAAATACGCAGAAAGTACTTTTAATATTGTATTCGTTCACAGTTCGTTACACGTGTAAAGAAACGGAGAAAGCGTTTTTTAAAGTGAATTACGTACTTAAATGGCAAACGAACTGCCACTTCTTAACATTACCTGGAACACGTCTTTATTCTTTGATATTCATAATACAAGTCGCTTGTCATCTCAATTCAAAAAATGCAAGCATCAAAAAAGTCGTATGGTATTATTATTATCTATATATTAATACGTGAAGCAAAAACTTTGTATCCCTTTTTACGAAAATTGCGCGGACGGAGGAGTATGAAATTTTTCACACTTATAGAGAATATAGAGAAGAAGTGCACAATGCTAATATTTTTTTAAAAATAATGCATAAAAAATACATTAAATCAATAAAGAAAACATTACACACACTACATACCATGTATTTGACGCACACACGCATGCATACTATTATAGTCAAACTTTTGTTCTTGACGTCTGTGGTCAAATTGAGAATAGATTAAATATTGTTTGTATTTATTAATATTTTTTTATAGTGTACCCTTGGCGAAATTTGTGATTATAGAAGTATAAAATACAATCATAATAGTGTACAAACTTACAATTCCAAATAATTATAGTCGAATTTCGATTACTACGGGACCTCTAGTTATTATTATACATTTCTTAACTTTTCAATTTAAGTATCATTTACCTTTCTTTTATAAAAAACACATCAATTTTAATAAAATTTCGATGAATGAAAAAGCACAACTTCTGTCTGAAAAAACACAAGCTTAAGCTGGTTTAAAATTTAGGTAGGTACGTGGTGTTGCGCGTCCGCACTGGTACGTAACACCACCCTGATTATTTTTGCCATGAAGCAATGTGTTTCGATCTGAAGGGTGGGCAGCAGTTGTGCTATAAAAACGAAGACTTAGAATTAAAAGTCTCAGCCCACTGAGTTTCTCGCCGGATCTTCTCAGTGGGTCGCGTTTCCGATCGGGTGGTAGATTCTACGAAGCACTGCTCTTGCTAGGGTCAGTGTTAGCAACTCTCCCAGCTTGAGTCCCGTGAGCTCACTTACACGTTAGGGTGAAGCTGAAATAGCTTCTCAAGGCTATCAGGATAGGTAGAAAGAAAAAAAAATTAAGTCTCATTTACATTGTTGTTATCCATGGGGTCCGATGGCCAATAAACACCAGCTTTGACGTGAGCTCGACCACACATCAAAGCATTAAGAGAAAAAACGAACGTAAGACTTATATGACGATTTAATAAGTAGTTAGAAAAAAAATTGTAATTTTACACATACATATTTCTTTTTTTAGTCGACATATCTTTGAGTTCATTAATATGTTAGGTTCGATCTACAGAATTTGAATTTTCATATGTAAGCATTAATCAATCAACTGAGAGTTACCAGGCAATTTAGTCGATTTGATAGTGTTACGGTTCGCGTGCTGAATTTAAATGTAAAGGCCCATAAAAGGCCTATAATTTATAAGTATGTATAGCCATCAATCTATTTTGGGGTACATAAATAACATATAAATAAATACGTAACATCACTTTTGGAAACTTTTCGACGTTACGCCGTTTCCTGAGTTACGATTATGGCGATCGGCCGTCGACATCCGGTAGCGTTGCACTAAACCAACCGTTTCCGGTAATTTCGAAATACTGTGGTTAACTAACTATTCTCTTAATTGCCTACTAACTTGCAGTTTCTGAAAAAATTCAATATTAAAAACAGCATATTTGTTTTAAGCTATCATTCGTATTCTACTAGAAAATGTGTTATAATAAAACAAACCACAAAATTTACAATTGCTAAATGACTGAGATATAGACCTGAAGAGTCAAGGTTATGATAGCATTCCGTGATGGTGTCTAAGATCCGATAACAACTTAACACTAGGCGGGCCGTCAGCACGTTCACCCGCCTAAAAAAAGGAATCTCCTTCAAAATAACCATACGGATTGATGACTATATTTTTTCAGCAAAAGATATATCACGTATACATATATAGATTGTACAACAACATTATCTTAATAAATAAAGCTATTGTAGCGCCAAAGCACTCTATAATCAGCTGTGGATGGCAACTACTACTCGTACTAAGCAACATAAAAAAAAAACGCGAAACAAACGTTGTGCAGCTCACCGTCTATACTTAATTAAAAACTTAACAACAGGTCGCTTCCAGCCATTTGCGGCAAAAGAAATACAATTCTGAGCGTACCTCTCAACAATAGCCATTCAAAGCTGAACGCGTTTAAAGTCCAATGCAATTTCTCTACATTTTATTTTCGTATAAGCCCTCTGAGGATTTTGGGTACGTGATTGCATGTATTTTTGTTTTTGTTTCATTTTGAACCAGGCCTGTTGAACTAACACGGATTGGTATTAATTACTATTTATACGTAATTAATATTTTTTATTTCTGCATTTTTGTTTATTGCTTACACGGGTGGACGAGCTCACAGCCCGCTCGGTGTTAAGTGGTTACTGGAGACCATAGACATCTACAAAGTAAATGCGCCACCCACCTTGAGATATAAGTTCTAAGGTCTCAGTATAGTTACAACGGCTGCCCCACCCTTCAAACCGAAACGCATTACTACTTCTCGGCAGAAATAGGTGGGGTGTTGGTACCTACCAGTGCGGACTCACACGAGGACTTACCATCATATGCAGACGACTTTACCGACTAATGTTTAGTGATCACACATCCTTTTTGAAGTTAAGAATAAGAAAGCCGCTGCAATGGGAAAGACTTCCACAATAAAGTATATCGTTTAATCAAAATTAAATTTACAAACTTATTGACTCTTCGCGCTCTTTGGGCTCTTCCGTAGTTACTTAATACCAAGTGTGACTTAAGTTTATTCACTGATCTACGCAATAAATAATTTAAAAAAAATGGGGAATATAAAAATAATATTTTTCTTGTACTTAAAGATGATGATGATAGCGCGTAGCGGTCCGTCTGACTAAGTGATCAACTTATGTCATGCATAATCGGTAATCCCACATGTATGTACATCTGCCGCTGCCTTAGACAAAATTTTCTAACATGCTCTTCAAATAATCGACATAGAAGTAATTTTTTAAATCGAAAAAAACACAAGTAATAAGGGAAGTGATGAATATACATCTACAAAGTATACCGATACACGAATATTATACGAAGAGCTCAAAAAACAAAATGGATATCGTCTTACGGAGGCATTTTTCTTCCGTCGTATTACGTTCGCATAAATATAACGAAATTAAAACAGATTTCCCATATAACGAAATTTATTAAGCTCGGAAATAACAACAAAGCGAATCCTGTGCGTTATTGTGGCTCGTTTCGATGCAAAATGCCGCTTCGTTGAAATATGCGACACCAAATGAAATCATAAATTCCGGTAAATACGAACGAAGGAGGCGAATGGAACACGACCACTTTGACCTGAGACTATTAAAGCGTGCGCGTCTATTGGAATTACTATCGAAAAAATTTTAAAGGCTTTAAATGAACTGTCTTATCCAATGACACATCGCCTACACTAGACATTCACATAAAAGTAGTAGGGAAATTATAAGGCCGTCAAAATACATAATGCCGAGATGGTTTAAAATAAAAAACTATATCTAAAGCAAAGTACATTTGACAATAAAAATAGGTTAACCTCGTTACCAATCCACATGTGTTTTATAAAGTGATAGCATCAACCTAAACTGTTGATATTACAAAAAGAAATGACTGAATTTTTTTGTGAATCATTGATAGAAGTACTAACATACTAGTGGATACCAAATAATAAATTAGTAAATTATTCGGAATTCGTTGTACCATCTCAACATACGTACGTGTAACATAGTTAAAAAGCCGCAGTAGATTTGGTCTACATAACTGTCGCTGGTTTCAACTGATCTGATTTGGGAAACCGCAGTATTGCAGACGCTTATCCAGGATTTTCTGAATACTTCATGGATGCCATGAATCATCATCATTATCCTGCCCTTCTCCCAGTCACCTGGGGTCGGCGCAACATGTTTTCTCCTTCCATACTCTTCTATCATATACCATTTCTTCGCTCACTCCCCTCCTACCCATATTGTCTTTCACACAATCCATCCATTTCTTCTTAGGTTACCTCTTTCTCTAAATCCTTCCACATTCATAGTTAACACTCTCTTAACAACCTCATTTTCATTTCGTCTCATCACATGTCCATACCATCCCAATCGTGCAATCCTCAGCTTCTCTGTCATAGGTGCCACTTTCAGACTTCCTCTAACATATTCATTCCGTATTCTATCCATTCTCGTTACTCCACACATCCATCGCAACATTCGCATCTCTGCTGCATGCAATCGCCTTTCATCATCCATGGATGCCATGAATGAATGTATAAAATTAAAGTGGTTATTTAAAATATTCAAAAAATTACAATGACAATATTCCAAAGAATCATATAGTTAGCGTATCGGATTCATAGCGGTTTCGTCTACTTATTTATGACAACCAAGAAATGTCAAATCAATTTGGAACATCAGCTTGAGACCGTTATAATCCAATCATTACGAGAATGTTAAGGCGGCTTTCAAAATAGACTCACTCTCCTTCAAATTCATAACAGGATTAAATCTAATAATATTCCACTTTATCCATTCAAGCGAGAACGTTAGTTCATAAGGATTACGTATGTATGTATATTCATTATTTCTTCTATGACCTAAGATGACAAAATATAATAAACATTAATAATACTTCAACAAACGGGCTATAGGATGCACATTAAATTCGAATAAAATACTAATTCACGACTCAACTTTGAACAACGCATCATTCAATTTTCCCCACTTACAACATTTTTAATCAAACTCTCTTTGATATTTTATTAGCACACTTGTGCCTGATGTTACTTGTCACGGTGATAGAAAAAACTAAATCCATATGTAATTGTAAGTGCTTACCATCGTTGAATATAGTGAATACAGTCAAACGAATTTTTTATTAGGAAGTAATCAGTATTGATGGAAAAGGGCAAGTCATAGTGCTAGAGTAACATTAAAGCGGGAAGTTCATTGCAATAGCAAGAGGAAAATTGTTCTCTGGAAACGCATAGTAGAATAACGTAATAACAATATCTACAAAATACGTAGGTTTGAAAGCTTCCGATTACATGTATTTGAAGATAAATTTTGAAAAGATTCCGAATATCTTTCTATATATGTGTCTTTCTTGTGACAGGCTAGTATATATATTTTTTTTTTATTGCCCTTGGAGGCAGACGAGCATACGGCCCACCTGATAGTGAGTGGTTACCGTTGCCCATGGACTTCAGCAATGCCAGGGGCAGAGCCAAGCCGCTGCCTACCGAAAATCCAGACTGGATGTCAATTTGACTAATTGTCATTTATTCGTAGCATGAAGTGTACTTGCAAGAGCTCATACTTTAACCAACAATTATGAATGCAATAGACGACAATAAAAATACAGCTAAGCGTAGCTCATAAATAGTAATCTTAAAGAATTCAACGAATAAATTACATAGCTTTAGACGGGTGAAGTTGATTCCTAAATTTGAGGTTTCTTTTATCCAATCATTCGTAAGTTACTAGTAAAATAACGTAAAAACATCGTTTTAGGAGGGAGATTTCATTAATATATTTCCGGAGTTGTGGTCTGCACGTCTGCCGGTGGAGCTGTGCTGCGCTACAAATGCGAATCTAATGCTGCTATAAATCTCTGACCCTCCTGCGCATATCCTCTTGCCCGCCCGACTTCCTAAGCCCCGGAAAGTAACTGAACGTACTGAGAATTAGTATCGATTACGGAAAGGGTATTTCAATCAGTCTACATTTGTAGAAATCAGTGGTTCGAAAAAGAATAATGTAAAGATATATTATGCTCGAGTATCGGATAAGAACTTTCGTTTTAGAACGCTTTTCCGACTTAATCTCGCATATAATAGAAGCCGGCTATTTCGAAGACTTTGGTTTACATTCTCGGCTTTTTTGTAGATTGTTATAATTAATTTTACCATAAATAATGAATAATAAATGATGATGCATGTCTTAAAATTAATTATTATAATTAATAATAATTTTAACTTTCTTTTTTAATTCAATATATTTTAGAGTGAAGATACTGACAATAGTCCGGTAAACGAAATAAGTAGATATTTTTATTGTTCTTAAGCAATAGGCATGATTCAAAATTCTGAGATTTCCCCAAGTCGCATACAATAGTTGTAGGAAACAATTTACTATATTCCTTTTTACCACTTTTGACGTACTCCGTACCAACTTTACAGTTTTTGTTCACATCATAGATAACGTTGGTTGCATTCGTTTTGTTTTTAAATGACATGAATAAATTCCCTTTGGACCTCATTTTTACAGAATTTGAACTGAAAATACACAAGTTTCCGTTACTGGAGTCCAACTGCGAATCTCGCTCGCATTCCGCATACATTACTCTCGAAGTGCGCTTTCTACGAAATTAAATTTTGATGGGTACCCGGATAACGAGGGTGAGCACACTTTTTCATAACGGTAACAATTTCATCAAATAAAATTAGAACGAAAAATTCAATTCCTTTATTTTTTAAATGTATGCACTAAAAAAATTGTTCTTAAAAACATAGGTCCTGTAAAATATTTATAACTCGCAAACTATAACATGCAATAATAAGTTATAATATAGTGATAACCACCGGTTCTCATCATATCAGACGAAATTACATAGTTTATAAATGCATAGCAAAATATAGAACTAATATTGGGATATTTCAAGATATATTTAAATCACGTGTCATCAAAGACATAAGCGAATACAAACTGTCTAACATAATGATATAAAATAATAATACACAGTCACTTAAATCCTAGCGATTATCGAATTATTCTGAAATATGGCGAATACCGTAAGTCTTACTGAAGCAAAAATAAATTGGAATACTAGGGGTTATAGAAGAGAATTTCTTATTTAAAAAACTCCATGTTGTAAAAACTGAGCCCTAGTTACGACCGAATAAATTGGCGGAATTTATAAGCTTTTCGCATTACTGTGATCAACGGAGGCTTCGTAGCGACAAATTTGTCTTAGCTTTTACCTTATATATATGTCGGCGCAAATATGACTATTTACCTACTGATCATCAACTAATTACTCTGTGATAAGAAATTGATGTTAAACAGTTCCTTTTATTGTAATTTCAATACTTTAAAACGTGTTTGAAAAACGTGTAAACACGCTCACGTGTTTAAAACGTGTCAACACGCTCACGGGTACGAAGCCCCATAAATACGGCCGTGCTGTCTAGCACTGATTGATTCGTGTCCGAGCCGTTGTACTGTACGGATATCTCTGTAACGTTGTTATGCTTTTCGTGCAATATACGAAGTTCTCGTGAAGTTCTCATGAAGTTTTGTTTCGGAAACCCAAACATGAGTCATTCGTCAAGAAAGTAATGACCGCGACGTCGGCGGTGCTGACGTCACACTTTTTACAAACAATGCGGACGTCCTAATCCGTCATCAGAAGCGGGATCACACGCCGCCTCCGCTCAGCAACAACCTGGTGACCAGATAACCATATCGGCGGATAATGACTACCCTCCAGCATCAGCCGATAAGCCTGTACCGTCTGCTTCACAAACCAGCATGGTGGAGCGACGGAATCAACAATCAACTGATCAATGAATACAAAAGATAAGTTTTTATTTTTGATTACTAAAATTTCACCACAAAATTCATCTGAAGACCATGATATCCTTACACAACGAACAACACCTTACACATTCTTATCCCACCTTCAATAAATCTACGAGAACCTCCGAGAAATCTACGAGAACCTCCGAGAAATCTACGAAAACCTCCGAGAACCCTACAATAAAATCGCATTAATAGTCTCAAACTTACATAGTTACAAGTAACGCAAGTATAACAGATGCGCTACTCGGAGAAACTTTTTATTCCTGCAGATCAATGGGAATCAAAGAAAACCTACGAGAATCAACCAGGCTGGTGCAGAGCGCGCACCGCCCAAGTGGGATCACATGCCGCCTCCGCTGAGCAACAACCTGGAGACAAGATAACCGTATCGGCGAAAGAAGACTACCCACCAGCATCAGCCGATGAACCTCTATGATCTACTTCAGAAACCAGGATGGTCGAACAACAAAATCAACAATCGGCATAAGGATAAGTTTTTATTTTTGATTAATAATATTACGCCACCACATGAGTACCACAGTGTACGCCACTACATGAGTACCACAGTGTACGCCACCACATGAGTACCACAGTGTACGCCACCACATGAGTACCACAGTGTACGCCCACTACATAAGTACCACAGTGTACGCTCACTACATAAGTACCACAGTGTACGCCCACTACATAAATACCACAGTGTACGCCCACTACATAAGTACCACGGTGTACACCCACTACATAAGTACCACGGTGTACGCCCACTACATAAGTACCACGGTGTACGCCCACTACATAAGTACCACGGTGTACGTCCACTACATAAGTACCACGGTGTACGTCCACTACATAAGTACCACGGTGTACGTCCACTACATAAGTACCACGGTGTACGTCCACTACATAAGTACCACAGTGTACGTCCACTACATAAGTACCACAGTGTACGTCCACAGTGTACGTCCACTACATAGTACCACAGTGTACGTCACAATATAAAACTACACAAAATAAGTTACTTTCAAAGTAACATAAAAAGGTACACAGATACCAATCTCAGAAACAGACATTCCATTGTTTCAGATGGACTCCAAGAACTCTCTGGTGATACACCATACATGGGCGGCTGGTGCAGAGCGCGCACCGCCTGTCAGTATGGCCGTGTCGGCGCAAATATGACTATTTACCTACTGATCATCAACTAATTACTCTGTGATAAGAAATTGATGTTAAACAGTTCCTTTTATTGTAATTTCAATACTTTAAAACGTGTTTGAAAAACGTGTAAACCCGCTCACGTGTTTGAAAAACGTGTAAACACGCTCACGTGTTTAAAACGTGTCAACACGCTCACGGGTACGAAGCCCCATAAATACGGCCGTGCTGTCTAGCACTGATTGATTCGTGTCCGAGCCGTTGTACTGTACGGATATCTCTGTAACGTTGTTATGCTTTTCGTCCAATATACGAAGTTCTCGTGAAGTTCTCGTGAAGTTTTGTTTCGGAAACCCAAACATGAGTCATTCGTCAAGAAAGTAATGACCGCGACGTCGGCGGTGCTGACGTCACACTTTTTACAAACAATGCGGACGTCCTAATCCGTCATATATATGTAATAATATTCGGTATTCATATAAATCAACAAAATCAACATAATACAATGTACACTGGTTTTTAATGCTCTGTATATGATTCTCTGAACAGGGCGCTCCACGCCAAAATTTCGATATTAGTAATTAATAAATTAATAAATAAAAAAGCATTCATAATTTACTTTTTACTGAATTACATTCGTACGGGGCTGATATTAAATTATCGAATCAACCACCCTATATCTTGAGGCTGCGGAGTTGTATGAGGAGAATCGAACTCACTAAACAACGCCTTGTCCGCCTAAGTGTCCGATCTCCACACACACAAAGCACAGGGTGCGGTTAGCGCTACCTAACGCAAATTAAAGCCATAGCCCCACGGGATCTCGGACCGGTAGTTGGCACATAGACCACATATCCAGAATCCGCCTAGCCAAACGCCACATGCGTCCTCCGAATACCTCGCTGAATCAGGACTGCGTAGGCGATCCCGATTTCTCTTTATCATGCCCATAAATAGCTGAACGTAAATGCGGTCAATCACAACCAGGAAATCATGTTTCAGTTTAACTTTTATTCTATTTAACTTTACTTTATTCTACTCCACTTTTATTCAACTTTTATTCTAGAATAGAATGAGCAGCATTTCAATTTATTCAACAGACATAGATAGGTACTTTACGTGTTATTTTAATTTTTTTTTATTGCTTTGATGGGTGGACGAGCTGGTGTTAAGTGGTTACTGGAGCCCATAGACATCTACAACGTAAATGCCCCACCCACCTTGAGATATAAGTTCGAAGGTCTCAGTATAGTTACAACGGCTGCCCCACCCTGCAAACCGAAACGCATTATTGCTTCGCGACAGAAATAATGTATAGAAACAATCTTTAAAATACACAGTGACTTCATAATTATCGTAATGACGGTTCTAAAACAACCAGAGCTAACATATTACTGAATTAATTAGTTAAGAGCGACGAAATATTTCGACTATTAAAAATTCAAAAGGCTAAGTGGAAATCGGTGTTGCAGTCTGCAATGCATTTAGCCTGTCGAGAGTGGACAGGTCTGGCTGTGCACACTTACAAACCTAGTCTGTTCCTCAAATAAACTGCTCTAAAGTAAGGGAGCTAGACCCACAAACACAATAGTACATCAGATACCAAATAAATTTTATATTAAATGCTGCTACTACAAGAAACACACGGCATTTGATTTATCTTAAACCAAAATTGTGACAACTTTATCTTGTAAAGTTTTATGTCAACGGGCACACTTAATAAAATGTAACTGAATGTTCCTATGATCATCACAGCTAGAGGAAATTTAATATAAAAACAGTACTTTTAAATTTTTGTTCAATAGCCTTGACTTTAAAGTATTTTAGAAGTATGCATAAACTATTTTGGTTAGCCGTTTTTATTTAATTGACGTTTTGTTTATATTTCATAAGTACAACATTACACTTTAATGTCTCAATCTCTAATGAAATCGGAATGTGTTTTGAAATTATATAAGGTGTAGCTACCTCTTGGCGTACAATTGTAGTCAGACAAAACTGGAAATAGCGACCTGTAAATGTGAAATTGATTTTGACAGAATGCTGTATGTGAATCCAAGCTTGCTAGACTCTCAACTATTTCTAGATTTAGACGCCTACCTCTGTCCTACCTCCGAAGTTCCTATGAATAACTCACTAGAACTAGAGCTACGTATGTTCGTAACAGTAAAACGGATATAAAATCTATTAAAAATAGAAATGTATCTTCCAAAACCCGAATGAAAAACGTCACGCGTTTTATTTCGTTCGTATTTTAGATGTCACGCCGCAATTTCCTGTTACTTTTATAACCAGGATTTAGTTTACATATATGGAAAATGTTTAGAAACTGAATGAAATTGATGGTATAAATATGTCGTTTTAGCAATGATTTTTATACATATAAAATATCATTGAGTTTTAGATTTCAAAAGTAACTTTTTACCACATTTTTCTTTTGAGACAAATGGAGATTCAGTGTTGATGAAGAAAAAATTATTTGGTCTAATTATAAGGTCGTGTTACATATTTGTATATATTTGTAACACGTCCTTGTACCCGCTTACTTTCTACCAATATTCTACTATGAAAGAAAGAAAAGCTTCTGCTAGCTTCTGCTGAAAAATGCGTAGTATGTTTTTTATTAAATCTATAAATAGACAAATAAATGTAACTTTACAGGACAATTCACTATTTTTGTCTCTTCTGTTTGTCAAACGATTTTCTTTCTTTTACTCAATAGTGTAGCGTGCAAAACTGGCACACCAAGTCGCATTCGGGCGTCATCGGGCGCTTTCGGAATTCCCGAACACGCAGATGTCACCTGTGTGCTTAGTGCGATTTTTTAACGTTATCGATAGCGTAATGCCGGCCACTGACATGCGCGCAAATATTCGTACATTGTACGAATGTTTGCGCGCATGTGAAGGGCCGTCAAACATTCATTCGCAAACCTAGCGGCTGTGCAAATGGGTTCGCATACTCAATTTGCGAACCCGTTTGCGCTTCCTCCTACACTTGTTTACGAATGTCTCACGAATTTCTCCTCCTTTTTAATTCGTCAATAGAAAATTGAAAAGAAAAAGAGTTTTGAATTCTTTCCCAGACATCATTAACAGCCATGCTGTTTTTATGGGATTTCTTTTGATGAAGATACGCTACACAGTAGACGTCATGAACTATGAAAATGGCGATACGACCGTTACCTTCGCAATCGTCGGCGCAACTGGGCAAGCGAATGTGTGGGAGACTACGCGAAGGTTCGAGGTTCGCGCGCTTTGATGTCTGTTAAAAAACCGACACAGCTTGGAAAACCACGAATGCAGCGAAAACTTTGCATAATCATTCGCAAATGTCGTCCTACACTTGCGGGTTTGCGTATTCGTGCGCATGTGAGTGACCGGTGTAAGAGTCGACTCAAATCTGTATGCAGTTGGGACAGCGCCCCTAGCGGCATACGTAGGCATACGATCCAACTCCATACAAATTTGAATTAACTTTTACGCTATCGAAAACTGGCACACTGGACGTCAAGCTAAAAAGATTCGCACACACAATTTAAGTTTAGTCATAATAAGTGACTTATGTAAAAAAAAATTATTAATGACAGTAGCTACAGTAGTTATTAGCGAGTTTCAGTGCAATCCAAAAAACAGTTCTGAAACACGTTTGAAGTTAGATAGAAAGTCAATAATAAATCAAATGTGGTCTTATAATGATTATAGTCGCATTTCGGCTTCTAGGCGACAACTACTCTTAATATTATACTATTATCTATTTCAATTTCCCTTCACAAATTAAAGGCAAAACATGGCGTGCTATAGTAATTCTATTGCGTCTTAAAATACTTGCAACAAATCATTCATTTTATGCAGTAAGAGGGCGTAAAAAAATTATTAATCCTTATGGGACGATGCGGAGGGGTACCCTAACGGGAAAAAAACGTCCGTAACGTAAGATTTTTATTTTATTATTATTGTTTACATGGATGATCGAGCTCACGGCCCCCCTGGTGTAAGTGGTTATCGGAGCCCATAGACATCAACTACATAAATGCCGCCACACACCTTGCGACTGCGAAATTAAGTCTCACTTTTATACTACGAGTATATAATATATACTATATATTGTTAATAAATTTCTTTTTTTTTCTTCAGTTCTGTTATTATTCGAATGTAAATTTTACGAGAACTTCTAAAAATCAACATTTCTTAAAACGAAAGTTAAAACGCTACCATACAAAAGGTTACGTTGTTTTGTATAAAGTTAGGTACGGTCGACGGGCAGTTTCGGAATCATTGAATGTTTCCTAAGTTTTGCGGAGATCTCGAAAGAACGAGTCTTGTTTTCATTGGTATGTTGTACTTCAGCGACTGACGTCCCCCTCCACAAACTTCGCCTTTGGAAATACATAAAACGTGTACGTAGATTTAGGTATGTCCTCATTTAGCAAGGTACTTGAATTCAATACTTTGAACAGTGAGAAATGTTCAGATTATTTTGTTTGTACTCGTTTATATATTTTCATTCATTGAGAATTCTTTAAAATTATGTACTAAATAGTAACAAACAAGGAAGGGATTACTGTTAAATTAATTCAATTGTTTTTATCCATCAATATTTATTGTCTACTAAAGTGTCTTCTGACCTTAAGATTGCTGCTTGCGGTAAAGTCTGGTTAGAAACTCCCTCGCTATTTTTCATTTATTCCCAAAGCATGAGGAGCATACCAGATGAAAAAGTAAAAAAAAAAAAACTAGAAGAATTGAAGAATTGCTATTAAAACCCAATGACGAAATAATTGCTTTATATTTGATACCAGCGGCCCACTCCGGTTCCGCTCGGGTCTTTAACAAAAATTTCAACGATATTTGACGTTGTTTTATTTTTTTAAATAAAAGAACACTTATTGCGGCATAACTAATAAATAATATATGTAAATAATAACGTGTTCTACAAAGTCATAGTACATTATTTTATTCTATCATTAATAGTTTTCGCAGGGCACGCGATGTAAAGAATATTTTAGGTATTTTTTTTACACCTTTGGTTACATTATTGTAGTTTTAGTAAGGATCCCTAATTTTTTTCAAAAAAGATTATAGCCTATGTCGCTCGGGAATAGTGTAGCTTCCAAACAGTGAAAGAATTTTTAAAATCCTCTTTATAATATTAGTATAGATAGAAGCACTGTAATGCTCACATTTGTGTACACGTTGCTTTCACAACATTGTTCGAGGGATTCACACGATCACTATAGACCTGGGATTTACGAAGGTACATAATTAATTACAGCTCCATAATGTCCCATTTCATGGCCATTATGGTACCCCTGAGCCTCGTCACATTACTCTGACCGGTATAATATCCTGTAATGTACATAATAAATAATACATTGCTGAAATAATGTCGATACTTTATCGTGAATGTACTTGTATTGATAATCGTCTCTTCATGCGGGTATATATTGTGTCTATGAGTTTTTTTTATTGCTTAGCTGGGTGGACGAGCTCACAGCCCACCTGGTGTTAAGTGGTTACTGGAGCCCATAGACATCTACGACGTAAATACGTCACCCACCTGGAAATATAAGTTCTAAGGTCTCAGTATAGTTACAACGGCTGCCCACCCTTCAAGCCGAAACGGATTATTGCTTCACGGCAGAAATAGGCGGGGTGGTAGTACCTACCCGCGCGGACTCACAAGAGGTCCTACCACCAGTAAAATAGAAATCGTGGTAATAAGTGCAACATATTATAAATTTCGTATTTCAGTGAATCGCCCTTTTACGGTTGGCAGCGGTTTGGCTCTGCCCCTGCCATTTCTGACGTCAATGGGTGACGGTAACCACTAAGCATCAGATGAGCCGTATTCTCGTCTGCCTACAAGGGCAATAAATATTATTTTTCAATTATTTTACCTGTTAATATTTAGTAACTATTATTTGCGTTCTCTAATATCTCACAGCCAAAATAATTAAAAACAAATCTGTCTAGAATAGTTTGAATAAGCTTGAATGAAAATGACACAATGTTTCGGAAAACGGGATCCTTTTGGAATTACCGAACTGCCTGATTCAATTTGAATATTTTAAATTACTGTGTAATCAATCAATCACTTCGGACGGAGGGTTGCTCACCCTTCGAGCCTGAGAAAGAAATTTAGACGTAAAACACCGATTAGCTCTTAATTTTTATTAATAAAATGGAACACGAATAAACGCTTTTTTTTACAAAACATAATAATCATAACAAAAACTTTTTGAGTAAACTTTGCTTTTTACTTTTACGAAGACCTGTCATCCTTGACTACGAAAACTGTAAGGTATTTGAAAGGTCAAAATTCGTAAAATAAAAAAGGATTTATAGAAAGTAAGCCCTGCAAGTATTTTTAAAAAAGTGCATGTGCTAATCTTATTTACTTACGTAAATAGATAATATTTACAAGGAACTTCTGAAAAAAACTTGTGTGCTGTTTACATGCAAAAGCGAAACCTTCAGAAGTTTGTCTCTTCTATCTATCATATCATTATTTTGAAAGCTAAATCCTACCGATATATTTGTTAACATGTTTAAGGGTCGCTTTTCGAGAATTATTTAAATTTAATTGAGCTGTGTCATTCATATTCATTTCTAAATTAAAATTTTTTAGCTTACTGGTTGTAGGACCTCTTGTGAGTCCGCGCGGGTAGGTACCACTACCCTGCCTATTTCTGCCGTGAAGTAGTAATGCATTTCGGTTTGAAGCGTGGGGCAGCCCTTGTAACTATACTTGAGATCTTAGAACTTATACAATATCTTAAAAACCTCAAGGTGGGTGGCGCATTTATAATACGTTGTTGATGTCCATGGGCTCCAGTAACCACTTAACACCAGGTGGGCTGTGAGCTCGTCCACCAATTTAATCAATAAAAAAAAAGTAAAAAATTTCAATAAACAAAAATGTTACGAAACAAAATCACTTTGTCAACATTGTAAAATAAATTAGTTAATCTTTAATTTGAGACTCGCACAAAACTTGAACACAGTATTAAACTACGTCTTCAATATAACGTTGGAATGTCGTAAAAGTGTTTCAGTGTTGCAATATTTAAGCTGTGAATACATTTAAATAGAAATTAAAAGGTGGCAGGAGTAAGCGAGCCGGAGGGAAATGGCGACGTGCTCTATCTACATCGTAACGAAATTAACTGAACACTGCCGTCTAACCACGGTTACCCTGCTTCTTTGTCGCCAAAACCGCACCTTGTTTCATTGTATTATATTCATCATTTTAATTTTAACGCTCTTATAATTTGACTTAAGATTTTCTGGAGTCTCTTGGTTATGGGATTCCTAATTGCTATATCTATGTTTCAACTGTTCAGGTTTTTTTTTGGAACGAAGTTCCTTATGGGTCTATGCGGAGGGGTACCCTAACCGAGAAAAAACGTCCGTAACGTAAGATTTTTATTAGTAATGCACACAGTGTACGACTTAAGTTTGTAACGTACAAAAAATAACATATTTTTATTATATATTAAGCTATTGCATAGCTTCTACCAGGGGCCTTGAGCGCGGAGACTGAATCAAAAAATTCCGTAACGAAAATAACCTGACACTCCCACTACGTCTACTAGGTAGCTCGCATTCAACACATTCACACGTTGCGCTTGTTTTTGAATAAGCGCGCGGCGTGACGTCGCACTGCCGCATGCACATCATGAAAAGTCTGCCCATCTCTCCCTCGCGCGGTCTAGGTTATGAGTGTGAAGGGGACAGTTAATGTTTTGCTTTTGTTAATGTTTATAAATATAGCGTGGTCTTATTTTATTGTTGTTTTAATATTAAATTATTATTGTCGATTTATAATTGCATAAGTTGATAAAAAATGCTATGCAATAGCTTTACCGCGGCAGTCTCCGAGTGCCACACGTGTTTTTTTTATAAATCATTGTGAATAAAATAAAGTTGATAGGTTTATAAAGTAGTTTTTTTTTATTTTTATCAATAAAAAATCATAATAAAAATAGGTATACCCGAATAATTATTTTCTTTATACCGCGACTAGAACTTAAAATTAATATTTTTATAATAAGGAACTTCGTTCTTATCCGGCGTCCTACGACACCACACATATTTTTTTGTTCTTGATAGACAAATGACATAGCCTATAGACATCACAAGGTTAATGGCACACTCTAAAGAGACATGATGTCAAAGTAATAAAGTTCATTATAGAACTACTTTAAGCCCGAGCGTATAGTTGATTCTCAACAGACATAAACTAAATGGTAGTATCTTCGCGTGCATACTCACACTACATGTTTTGCAGGTGTGATATTCACTACAGAATATTTATTATACCTTCATCGCGGAAGTTGTTCATGAACACATGTTAAGAACGTATTTCCTTCGAAAAGTTGGCAACTGCTGTGACGTCGCTTAGTGGTAGAGTCGCATCGCTCGCTGCGAATATATACCTGGTGTTTTAACTAAAAAAAGCATTTGTGAAATAAGTTTATAAAAATATGATATTAGTGAAGTAGATGGAAAATTTAAGTAGGTTTCGTGTTTTAAATATCTCATACATAAAGGATAAAAAATTATGTTGTAGCTTCCGAAACCAAAGATAGACACGATAACACATATTAATCCGAATTTAATTAGAAGGCAAGTGCTATTTTTTTTATTTCCGCCAGCTTCCAAATATGGTAGGTGAGAATTTTTAACCCAAGGTGTATACGCGCTTTTGTAGTGTCATGTAAAATAATAAATACTTAAGAGAAAAATGTTCATGTTTGCCTTAACCAATAAATCCGTTCAAATCAGGTTTTGTTGTCGTCGTCGGACCTATATTTTTAAACAATCTCCTTTCACACCTATAAAATGTAACAACGCATTGAAAATTCTGCTAGGAATTCAAAAGAAAGGTGTAACTATCTCTCATTGCATGCATTTGTGTTGATTCAGTTCATATTGACGGTATACATGTATTAAATCTGATAGCACGTTAATCTTTAATCAAGTTGAGTGCATTCGTGATTTTCCAGGTCTGAGCGCGGCGGCCTTGAGGGAAATCAACGCCGCGCTGGCATGCGAACCAAGCCTAATTTTGCCACATAACCGCGACTAACTGATCTTGTTAATATCTCATTAACCTTTACATGTGTCGAAAATTTGTTTAATAAGCAGCTATGTTTGTATTAACAAACAGGCAGACCCGTTCACGACCCATGTGACTCAATCTTATTAGTCATCTGTCCTCAAATCCCTGAATTATATAAACTCTATTTAAACATATTTTTTTTTTTTTTTTTATTGCTTAGATGTGTGGACGAGCTCACAGCCCACCTGGTGTTAAGTGGTTACTGGAGCCCATATACATCTACAACGTAAATGCGCCACACACCTTGAGATATAGTTCTATGGTCTCAGTATAGTCACAACGGCTGCCCCACCCTTCAAACCGAAACGCATTACTGCTTCACGGCAGAAATAGGCGGGGCGGTGGTACCTACCCGTGCGGACTCACAAGAGGTCCTACCACCAGTAATTACGCAAATTATAATTTTGCGGGTTTGATTTTTATTGCACGGTGTTATTCCTTCATCGTGGAAGTCAATCGTGAACATTTGTTGAGTACGTATTTCATTAGAAAAATTGGTACCCGCCTGCGGGATTCGAACACCGGTGCATCGCTACATACGAATGCACCGGACGTCTTATCCTTTAGGCCACGACGACTTCAAAAGCACATTTTAGTGCTGTGCTTATTTTTACATATTTAGCAGAAAATGCAATAGAAATTTTGAAAAAAGGTACCTTTTCAAAACTTTAGCTTATAAAAAATACAAAAAGCAATGCTAAATTCCCAGCAAAATAATTTTAATTGGTTATTTATAAATGTTATTAACTTATTAAAAACGTTATATATGCGTGCGCAAAGACACGTCCGTACAGGTCGATACCTAATACCTACAATCAAACCGCGCGATAGTCGGTATTCCGACGCTCCTCACTTTATGCGCATTAATACAGAGTCGATCCATCGACGGTTCGTGCTTAAAGGATTAAGATTATTTAAAATGATTTAAGAAATCTTGCGTTAATTATCAAACAATAACATTCAACATCGCGGCATCAGTCAATCGTGCAAAGATCCTCTGTGGAAAGCATTTTCATTTACTCCAGGAAACTCTCACAACAGTTATTTCTAAATTACCCCGACTTGTACGCAACCTTGTTTGTGGCTGTACCATCCTTCAAATTGGAACGCAAGATTGCTTACAGACAGAAACATGCGATAATGCTGCCAAACAAACGACATTAGCCGTAAGACCACACCCGCTCTGAAAAGTGAAATAAATTAAGCTACAAACGGATAAATGTTGGAGAGTAATGGTCTTGCCAAAAGATAGCAGTAATATACATTTTCTTGAATATGAATACCGTTTTAAGGATATGCTTATTCCCTGCATGAATACGGCCACAAACACATGTAATGCGACTACCTTTACGAAAACCGATCTTTATAAAAATGAATACGCTTTTATTGATTTCCCTTGATAACGAACTATTTTAAGTAAAATCTTGGTAGTCGATTGACCTAATCGAACCTAATTAATTTTTACATACATTATAAGCATGAAGCCTTTGCTTTGCAAACATTTATATTATATGTACCTATATTTCTGTAACCGGATAATTGTATAGTACCATCGAAATGATGAATCCGAAATGTAAATAACGAATTCTTTGAATAGCAAGGATACTCCTCGACTTTTGGCTTACCTAATGGATGTGTGACTTAACTTAAAATATGAAAGATGTGCAAAATAAAATTCGAATAGCATAGAAATGGATATGCGATATTACAATGCTGTGAGGTGCATCATAACCATTAAAAGTCCGAAGCGAAGCCTGCTCTTTCAACATATACGCGGTAATGTTTTATGACAATGAACGGAGGGCAATTGTGGACATCACTGTGATTAGTTGTAAATCAGAAGAATAAACTACCTTATGTTAGACAACAGCTTTCGAAGGGGACGAGGTCAGGCGAGCGATCAATGAGCGACCGGTCGACAGTATACGACGGTGCTCCGACACGACCGCCTGATTCTGGTCAAGTGGGGTATTCTAGAAAACCTACGGCGCCGCCTGGGCGACCTGACAGACCCCGTACCAAGGCGCCCGACATAGAGTAGTCGATGCCCTTTCGACAATACCGCCTGCCGGGCATCCTTGGGGCAACTACCCGTCTAGTTGCAGTGTTCGCAATAACCCTACCTCTCCCGGATTCTACCTCAGTTTGGGATCAGACGTTTGGACAAGAGTATAGGGGAGTCATTTAATGGGTAGCCGCTACCATCTTGTCAGTCCCGCATACCGCGCGAGCTGGCGTGGCACGTGACCTCGGAGGAGTTTCAACATTCAACCCAAAAAAGGGCTCTAAAAAAGTTCTATCTAATCAAGAGCACATATCTTATAGCTCATCATGAAAAATTAGATTTCGAATTAAACAATTTAAAGCTAAATATAAAATAAACGTATTGATCTTTAAATCCATTTAACCTAATTAATCCTTTCAGAAATAACATTTAAAAGTGTTATTTTAACTTGAGACCGTAAGTTTTAAAATATGAAACCGCCTCCTGTTCCCAAGACAATCGCTTTAAAAGCATCTGTAACACGATAGAAATGTCAAAAATTATTTCTACCGTTGTTTAGGGATAAAGCATCTTGATACAAATTTCAAATAGTCTTCAGAATTCATTTCTCTGAAAGCAAGTGTACTAATGATACCTACGTGTTTTAGCGTCTATATATTTTATACACATTCTTTTCTGTTTGAGGGATAGAACAAGATTTATACATAAATAGCTGAGCCTTTTAATTTCATGACTCAATAAGACGACTTTTAGTCGTCGTGGCCTAACGGATAAGACGTCCGGTGCATTCGTGTTGAGCAATGCACCGGTGTTCGAATCCTGCAGGCGGGTACCAATTTTTCTAATGAAATACATACTCAACAAATGTTCACGATTGATTTCCACTGTGAAGGAATAACATCGTGTAATAAAAATAAAACCCGCAAAATTATAATTTGCGTAATTACTGGTGGTAGGACCTCTTGTGATTCCGCACGGGTAGGTACCACCGCCCCGCCTATTTCTGCCGTGAAGCAGTAATGCGTTTCGGTTTGAAGGGTGGGGCAGCCGTTGTGACTATACTGAGACCATAGAACTATATCTCAAGGTGTGTGGCGCATTTACGTTGTAGATGTCTATGGGCTCCAGTAACCACTTAACACCAGGTGGGCTGTGAGCTCGTCCACACATCTAAGCAATAAAAAAAAAAAAAAAAAAGTGGTAGGACCTCTTGTGAGTCCGCGCGGGTGGGTACCATCACCCTGCCTATTTCTGGCGTGAAGCAGTAATGCGTTTTGGTTTGAAGGGTGGGGCAGCCGTTGTAACTATACTTGAGACCGTAGAACTTACATCTCAAGGTGGGTGGCGCATTTACGTTGTGGATGTCCATGGGCTCCAGTAACCACTTAACACCAGGTAGGCTGTGAGCTCGTCCACCCATCTAAGCAATAAAAAAAAAGGACTACTATTATTAACTACATCAAACTCAGTCACCGTGTATATCTATTGAATGTTCGCAGTACAAAAAGACATCTAAGTGTTTGTAAATTTGAAAACGTTCCTAAAACTTATAAATAACAAAATTGTAATTAATCAAACTGGATACTTCACGACCTAATACGACTAATAAAGCAATTTGATTGTACATTTCAAATTAAAATCTTTTTGATGTGGAATGCAGGCCCTCCGTGGAATGTTGCGGTCATGTTTGAAGTGCCGCGAGCAGAGAGGGTTCACCTAAATGGCTTTGTTAAAATATTCCCCTTAATCCAAGAAAACTTTCATATTACACTCGGGCCATTCTCTGTTACGGTATTGATTTCGGACGAAAAAAAACTTTGAAGACATGAACATTAATATTATATCTTCAAGCCTTCGCTTAAAATTTGGGTATCACAAAATGTTTCCGCATAATGACTAGCTTACCTGATATTGTCTAATCAAAAACTAGATAAGATAGCATATAATATTGTTTTTGTCACTACTACTATCGCATATGGGTTTATAATACAAGTAAGAAGTCATATTAGCAGATAGATCCTAAAGAAAACGCCAATCGTTTTTTTAAATCAAAATACCTCATAAGACTTTGTCGAACGCTTTCTCTTTCGAGTGAACAATCGTGCCATCATTATCAAAGACTTCCACTATTGGACATATGGCGTCCTCGAGCCACCACCCTTAACAGGCCCTAGTGAAATAAAATAGTGTAATAAAATTTAATCCGATAATTTAAAAAAAAATTCGTTGTTGATAGGAGCCGGACACATTTTTACTATATAGTAAATATTACAGTACCATCAGCTTGCTTATTTCGGTCGCAAATCAGTTACCACGTAACAATGCCTCCCTAGCTACCGTTATGTTCGATCTTCAATTTTTTTTTTTTTTTCCTTTTTTAATTTTGAATTGTTCGATTCGTTATAAGTACGAGAAAATTAAATTGCTGCCATAAATATTTAAACGAGTAAAAAATTTAATAATTATTATTAAAAATGCCTACAACCATGTTATTAGTGAAGTTACCTTTAATAATTACGACTGCATATTTCTAGAAGAGTTAAGTTCCTTTTTTTTGGTGTAGATACTTATGTGACGTCAAGGTCGGCTAGATGTTAAGGGATTAGTCCACCTTGGGATGTCCACCTTGGGATTGGGCGTGATATCATTGATTTTTTTTGAGCCGTGAGCTCATCCACCCTTCGGAACAATAAAGTAGCTACCTAATTTTATAAAGATTTTAGTTAGCACTGATTCGATATTGCTCTAAAATTCAGAACATAAACACACCAAATTATTTTCTTTCATAGCTTATTTTATCTGTAAGAGCTATGATAATAAAATCAATCTACATAACAATTTTTTTTTGATAATCAATAACTAAAAGATTTAAAAAATAATAATGATTTAGTACAAAAACTAGAGATACGCAATCTATACATTAATACGTGAAGCAAAAACTTTGTATCCCTTTTTACGAAAATTGCGCGTCCCTTTTTACGAAAATTGCGCGGACGGAGGAGTATGAAATTTTCCACACTTATAGAGAATATAGAGAAGAAGTGCACAATGCTAATATTTTTTTTTTAAATAATGCTTAAAAGATACATTAAATCAATAAAGAAAACATTACACACACTACATACCACGTATTTGACGCACACACGCATGCATACTATTTATTATCAAACTTCTGTTCTTGACACTGAAGTAGGAAACCTATTCTTGACGTCTGTTGTCAAATTGAGATTAATTAATGTTTGTCTTTGTTAATATTTTTTATAGTGTAGTCTTGGCGAAATTTGTGATTATCTAATATATAAAATTCTCGTGTCACAGTTTTCGTTGCCATACTCCTCCGAAACGGCTTGACCGATTTTGATGAAATTTTTTGTGCTTATCCGGTATCTATGAGAATCGGCCAACATCTATTTTTCATCCCCCTAAATGTTAGGGGTAGTCCACCCCTAAATTTTATTTTTTATTTTTTAGACAAAATTTTTAATTTCTATTTTTTTATGATACAACATACAAAAATACATACAATCCTCAATTTTCACCCTTCTACGATCAACCCTTATTTTTTATTTGCTAATTAAAACTTTAAATTTTTTTGCTAGAATTTTGTTTTTATTTTGTCATGACGTAGAATTAAAAAATTTCATATTACTCTGAAATTTTCACCCCTCTACGATCAACCCCTATTTTTTATTTGTTAATTATAAACTTTAATTTTTTTGGCAAGATTTTGATTTTGATTTTTATTTTGTCATGAATTAAAATAAAAAATCTGACGTTACTCTCAATTTTTCATCCCTCTATGATCAACCCCTATTTTTTATTTGTTGATCATAAACTTAAATTTTTTTGGCAAGTTTTTTATTTTGTTTTGTCATGACTTAAAATAAAAAAAATCATATTACTCTCAATTTTCACTCTTATACGATCAACCCCTATTTTCTATCCCAATTAATATATTTTTATTCTATGCACAGATCCGCAATAAGGTTGCAAGATGGCAATCAAATATTATAATTGTAGTACGATAATTAGTACGATTGTAGTACGATTTGGGGGTTGATTGCTTCCCGCTTCCGTAGGTTTAACCCGCGATTCCCTACAAGTGACCCCTGGGTGGTGCAAAACGGGAGCCGAATACATAATCGGTGGTAGGACTTGTCCGACTGGCTGGCGACCACCCTCCAACTAGAGTCCGCCGCCAAATAGCCTAGCTGTGTTCCGGCGTGTGGGTTGGAGAGCCAGTGTTATTCCTTCCCTTTCCTCTTCCTTGTTGGGGGTGAATCTTGGCGATACCTGGAACATGCGGAGCAGACGTGCGTGTGAGCTCGCGGGACGGGATTGTTTGACGGGGGTATAGGGAGACCCAGTGAAACGGTGTTCGCCGCCGCCCGCCGGTCAGTTGGGGACCTGAACCCGGGTGTCACTACTAAACTCCGCCCCGGGAAGCTGTCCCGCCAACCGGTGTAAAATCCTGTCTTGCGGTCGTCGTGCCGGAGTCGGAGACCGGAGTGGATCCCGGCGATCGCACGCAGGGTGGACTGGGGGCCCTTCCATGCCCTGCGTCAGTCGCTCACGCAACCCGTGGTCGAGCACGTACTGTGCTCCGCGCTTTATTCAGGTATTGTCAGGATTTCGCCTCGAACATCCTACCCCACCCAATCCCACTCTCCAAAAAAAAAAAAAAAATAATGAAAGTTCGAAAAAGGAAAAGGGTTTTGTCGGCGATTCCCCATTCCACATTTAATGTGGATTTCAGCAATGTAAGGGGTCTACATAGCAACCTCGACGCCGTACACCACCATCTTGAGACGGCGCAGCCTGCCCTCCTTTTTCTGACGGAGACGCAGATATCTGCTCCGGATGATACTTCGTACCTTGAATACCCCGGCTACGTATTGGAGCACAACTTCCTGCGTAAAGCCGGGGTGTGTGTATTCGTCCGGGCTGATGTCTGTTGTCGCCGTCTACGAAGCCTCGAACAACGGGACCTGTCCCTCTTGTGACTGCGCGTAGATCACGGGGGTCGTACCCGAGTCTACGCGTGCCTGTACAGGTCCCACAGCAGTGATGCAGGTTCAGCTCTGATAGAGCATGTGCAAGAGGGGACTAACCGCGTGCTTGAGCAGTACCCATCTGCGGAGGTGGTGGTTCTTGGAGACTTTAACGCTCACCACCAAGAGTGGTTGGGGTCCAGAACCACTGACCTCCCGGGTCGGGCTGCCTACGATTTCGCCTTGGCCTACGGCCTCTCCCAGCTGGTGACACAGCCCACCCGTGTCCCAGATATTGAGGGGCACGAGCCTTCTCTGTTGGACCTTCTGCTGACCACCGATCCAGCCGGATACAGTGTGGTGGTCGACGCTCCACTTGGATCGTCTGATCACTGCCTTATCCGTGCTGCCACACCACTCTCTCGTCCTGGTCGTCGAACGACGACCAGGTATCGAAGAGTTTGGCAGTATTTGTCAGCAGATTGGGATGGATTGCGTGAGTTTTACGCATCCTACCCATGGGGGCGGTTCTGCTTTTCCTCTGCTGATCCTGACGTCTGTGCGGACCGTCTTAAAGACGTGGTGCTCCAGGGGATGGAATTGTTTATCCCCTCCTCTGTAGTGCCCGTTGGGGGTCGCAGCAGACCCTGGTATAACAATGCCAGCAGGGATGCTGCACACCTCAAGCGGTCCGCATACGTTGCATGGGATGATGCTAGGAGACGTCGGGATCCTAACATCTCAGAGGAAAGGCGGAAATATAACGCCGCTTCCAGGTCCTACAAGAAGGTTATTTCCAGGGCGAAATCGGAGCACGTTGCTAGAATTGGCGAGCGACTGAAGAGCTATCCCTCTGGGAGCCGTGCTTTTTGGTCGCTCGCCAAAGCTGCAGAAGGTAACTTTTGCAGGTCTAGTCTCCCACCACTACGCAAGTCCGATGACAGTCTGGCCCATAGTGCGAAAGAGAAGGCTGACCTTCTGGTCAAACTCTTCGCCTCGAACTCGACTGTGGACGACGGGGGTGCCACACCACCGAACATCCTCCGGTGTGATAGTTCCCTGCCGGAGATCTGCTTTACACAGTGTGCAGTCAGGCGGGAACTCCGACTCCTGGACGTCCATAAGTCGAGCGGGCCAGACGGCATCCCTGCAGTGGTTCTGAAAACGTGCGCCCCTGAGCTGACGCCTGCGCTAACGCGTTTGTATCGCCTCTCTTATTGCACTAACAGGGTTCCGTCTTCATGGAAGACTGCCCACGTCCACCCTATCCCCAAGAAGGGTGACCGGTCGGACCCATCGAGCTATAGGCCTATCGCGATAACTTCCTTGCTTTCCAAGGTGATGGAGCGAATAATTAATATACAACTCCTGAAGTATCTGGAGGATCGCCAGCTGATCAGTGACCGACAGTACGGTTTCCGTCACGGTCGCTCAGCTGGCGATCTTCTTGTATACCTTACTCACAGGTGGGCTGAAGCCTTGGAGAGCAAGGGCGAGGCTCTTGCTGTGAGCCTTGATATCGCGAAGGCCTTCGACAGGGTCTGGCATAGGGCACTTCTGTCGAAGCTACCATCTTACGGAATCCCCGAGGGTCTCTGCAAGTGGATCGCTAGCTTTTTGGATGGGCGGAGCATCACGGTCGTTGTAGATGGTGACTGTTCTGATACCATGACCATTAACGCTGGCGTTCCACAAGGTTCGGTGCTCTCCCCCACGCTTTTCATCCTGTATATCAATGACATGCTGTCTATTGATGGCATGCATTGCTATGCGGATGACAGCACGGGGGATGCGCGATATATCGGCCATCAGAGTCTCTCTCGGAGCGTGGTGCAAGAGAGACGATCAAAACTTGTGTCTGAAGTGGAGAACTCTCTGGGGCGAGTCTCCAAATGGGGTGAATTGAACTTGGTTCAATTCAACCCGTTAAAGACACAAGTTTGCGCGTTCACTGCGAAGAAGGACCCCTTTGTCATGGCGCCGCAATTCCAAGGAGTATCCCTGCAACCTTCCGAGAGTATTGGGATACTTGGGGTCGACATTTCGAGCGATGTCCAGTTTCGGAGTCATTTGGAAGGCAAAGCCAAGTTGGCGTCCAAAATGCTGGGAGTCCTCAACAGAGCGAAGCGGTACTTCACGCCTGGACAAAGGCTTTTGCTTTATAAAGCACAAGTCCGGCCTCGCGTGGAGTACTGCTCCCATCTCTGGGCCGGGGCTCCCAAATACCAGCTTCTTCCATTTGACTCCATACAGAGGAGGGCCGTTCGGATTGTCGATAATCCCGGTCTCACGGATCGTTTGGAACCTCTGGGTCTGCGGAGGGACTTCGGTTCCCTCTGTATTTTGTACCGTATGTTCCATGGGGAGTGCTCTGAGGAATTGTTCGAGATGATACTGGCATCTCGTTTTTACCATCGCACCTCCCGCCACCGGAGTAGAGTTCATCCATACTACCTGGAGCCACTGCGGTCATCTACAGTGCGTTTCCAGAGGTCTTTTTTGCCACGTACCATCCGGCTATGGAATGAGCTCCCCTCCACGGTGTTTCCCGAGCGCTATGACATGTCCTTCTTCAAACGAGGCTTGTGGAGAGTATTAAGCGGTAGGCAACGGCTTGGCTCTGCCCCTGGCATTGCTGAATTCCATGGGCGACGGTAACCACTCACCATCAGGTGGGCCGTATGCTCGTCTGCCTACAAGGGCAATAAAAAAAAAAAATAAAAAAAAAAAAAAAAAAACGATAAATTCTTATTCAAAGTTTATAATTTCAAGTTCCTTTAATTATGATTTTTTTTAAATTGAATTAGATCTCCCGCCCTCACCGGTCGACTACTGATCAACTATCAATCGATCAGTTATCCCCGCCAGGTGTCACCACTCATCCAGCAAACATCACGTAGTAGGGATGAGGACGAAGCCGGTCTCCTGTCTTACTCACTCACTATACATCATAGATTATATACACTTATTATATTTGAGAGCTATACAATACTATACATTTTTCCGCCAAGTTTTTTTGGTTTTATTTGTGTATCAATAGTATGTTCAGTAGGTCTGAGTATTGGCTACTATCTATTTTTCATACGCCTAAGTGAAAAGGGTTCTCCACCCCAAACATTTTTTATTTTTATTTTTTGTAATATTTTTTTTGTTTATAATGAGGTATTTATTATGTGGTTAAATGAGGTTTTTTTTTCTACAGTAGAATTTCTCTAGAAATCTTATTTAAGGCAACACAACGTTTGCCGGGTCAGCTAGTAGAAGTATAAAATACAATCATAATAGTGTACAAACTTACAATTCCAATTAGTTATAGTCGAATTTCGACTACTGCGGGACCTCTAGTACAATTTATTATACCAAATACGTATAACGTGATTTCCAATGACAGTTTACGAGGAGACAGCGCAATGACTCATCAGTCACACAAAGCCGGTAATTCAACCGGGACGTCGCCCTGTTATCCGGATATATCCCGATACGTACTTGACTAAGTATCTATTTGCCTCACACTAATCGCAGATAAACCGGACAGCTTTTAACTGCGCAACCGTTGATGCCAAAAAATTTCATGCTATTTTGAGTACGCATCTAAGGCAAAATTATAAATCAAACTAACTTAAAAAATATATAGGATAGTTGACCGATTACATTTGTCATCAATTCGTATCTTTAACATTCTATTTCGCAATATTGACGGTATGTAATTATAGGAGGATTGTCAATTAAATCAACAGAAAGCTGTTTAATCCGCTCTGATGCTAGACACAATTATTCATCACCAGAACAAAGCCGAGTAATCCGGCCATATTGACCGGTTCGGTCGTCGCACCCCTTCCGTTGTATACGACCTTATTTGCTATTCAATAATGGTAATGACAGTAGGTGTTTTAAAGAATTTATGTGCTCCACATTTCACACTAATTAATTACAATACATTTAGTCCTCACAATGTACACAAGTTAATAGCTTTTCGTTACCATCTTGTGGTACTTATTAAGTTAATGAGACCTACATTATATTTATTGAGTTAATGTAGCTCAAAGTCCTAACATGATAATGTTCATAACTAGTTAATTATGTGGCTTAGCAGTAAAAATATACGTACAAAAACTATAGGTTTAATGACATATATACATACGTGACGAAGTGGCTCTACTACCAGCGTTCTTCGTTTTTTCATGCTGAGTGAACCTTTGTGTATTTGAAAGTGGGTTAAACTAACGCTATTTAGGCTATGTTTGCTCCTGATAACCAATCCGAATCTGTATTTTATTATAACTATTTCATTACAACCTGCTTAGAAATCTATTTTTTATGGGTATTAAAGAAAAAAGTAAACCTAGTAAAACCCAGAGGCACTTTGCCATTTGCTTTGCGCAAAACGACATAGTTAACAATACGTCATTCTTCCTGACGGTTCAATGGATTGTGAATTTTACTATCCGTCACTTAAAGTATTGAGAACAATATATTTTAATTACCATTGATGAATAAGTTTGAGAACTAAAATATTGATCAAACTAAATAATTAATTTAATATTCCGACTTGAAATTTCTTTATTGTCTGAGTTACTTTATATTATGTACGTTGCGACTCATTTTTTCGATAAATGTTTAAATCTAATTCTTTCACTCTCTGGGGGTTAGAAGAGAGATGAAGATGATGATTTCAAATCACATTTATTACTATTGTTAATGATGATGCAGATGATTGCACCAGTTGGTCATTGTTTTTACTTAATTAACCACCATGGCGGTGGTGACAGTGTTTTAAGAAGTCGGTAGTTATTTCCTTGTGTTGTACCATACGCTCACGAATATTTGTGAGGAAATGTGGAGGAAATGATATAGAATTATGTGCGGCATAATTTCTCTTCATTGCTAAACTGGCATGGTACAAGAAGGTATGCATTCAAACTAATACTTCAATATTAACAAACGTGGTAGCGATAATATCCCTCACAGCCATTAGATGAAAATACCGTCAATTTAGTTAAAATAAATTATACCAAGGGACCCATAAAACTGTGTAAAACAGCTGTGACGACCGTAATCCACCTGTAGGTAGACAGGTGGACGCCCACTTCATTTAATCCGTTTGGGTGTTATCTTAATTTAGATAAAACCCGATGGGTAGATTCCTTAATTTCATTTATTTTTGCCCGAAATAACAAAAAAATACGTATATGAACATCGTAAATTCACACTGCATTTCTTTTTTTACATGCCCTATATTATTATTAAGCCAATATTCATTACGCGACCAGCATTGAGACATGAGGTCGATTTTTTAATTATACAGTAATAACGGAAATGTCCTTTAAAATGAAACGTTTGACGGTCTGAAATAGGAGAATTTACCCGCGAGTGTAGCAATACGCATTACCACTAGTCTTTAAAAATCTAGTAAAAATAGTAGACGTTGAAATTAGGTACCGCAAAATAACTTAATACAATTGTCTCTAGCAAATACTCATTTCATTTCTGGAATTGTTTCCAGTCAGTAATAGCGCCAAGTGACAGTTGGACTGATGCGCTCCGTTACAAAACTCGAAAGGGTATATTTGTTGCAAAAAAACGTCGAGAATTGATTTTTTTCTTGCTGTAATGTAACAATAAATTTTATTTTTGTACTATCTGACCCGGCAGACTTCGTAGTGCCTCAATCGATAAATAAAAGACCTAAGCTTTTGTATAAAATAAACAAAAGGACTCCGTCCGACGGAAGAAATTCTCCAAAGGAAAAACAAAATTGTAATTTTTATTTAATTTCAAGCATTTTCATATTTATCTACCATTTAAACCTTCTTTGGACTTCCACAAATAATTCAAGACCAAAATTAGCTAAATTGGTCCAGCCGTTCTCGAGTTTTAGCGAGACTAACGAACAGCAATTTATTTTTATATATACCTAGTCAGGTCATAAGTTCTGTCACATGTTTAATGTAAAATAATTGAAACAAGTTTATTCATTATGTAACCATTCATATACCAAAATGAACTTAACAAAACATAGATTCTTATAACACTAAAGTTTATTCAAAATGATCTCCGTGATTTTGAATACAGGCCTTCAATCTGCGCGGCCAGTCGTCTATCGCAGCACGAACGAGGTCCATGTCAATATCGGCGGCTGCCTTAATCAAGGATGTCTTGAGTGACTCCAAATTGGGATGAGGCTTTGAGCACGCCTTTTCCTCCAAGTGTTACCATATCTTGTAATCTAACGGATTCAAATCTGGACTGGAGGAGGGCCAGTCTTCGTGCCGGATGAAGTCGATTTCACGCAACGCCAGCCAGTCTTGTGTGCTCTTCGCTCTATGAGCTGGCGCCGAATCTTGTTGGAATACCCAGTGCCTGTTATTGAACATGGTATGAGAAACAGGTTCCACAAGGTTCGTCAGGACTGTATTTTGATACACAACTGCATTCGTTTTTACACCTTTCTCAAAAAAATGTACCTCTGTTAAGCCCCAATAAGAAACTCCCAACCATACCATGAGCGAGGATGGAAAATGACCTCGTTGGACACGCGGAATACGGTTGCTTGCTTCTTCACTACTATGTGCGTACACCTTATCATTTTGTTTGTTGTAGCTCTCTTCTACGGTAAAAAATTTTTCATCCGAAAAAAGAATTTCCCGATATTTTTTTCCCGCGTACCGCTTCAACAAAGCGCGGCATCTCTTCAGTCTCAGGTCCATTAGACGAGTATTCAAACGATGTCCTGTTTTTCTTCGATATGCCCGAAGCCCTAAGTCTTCATTTAACACCCTTTTCACCGTGGTTCTGCTTAACCCCATCTGAAGGGCCAACAGTTTCTGCTTACGTTTGGGATTTCTTTGAATTCGCGCCCTCACAGCTTTTATCACTGCTGGAGTCCTAACAGACCGAAGGCGACCACTTCTTGACCTGTCATCTACACTAGAGTCTTCATTGTATCGTTTGATGGTACGATAAACGAATCTTTTGGTTATATTCCAATTTTTCAGTATGTTAAAAATTTGAATTGGCGCGTAACCGCAACGATGCAACTCAATAACTGCAACACGGTCTTCTTTAAGCGTCCACTCCATATTTAAAATAGGAGTAAAATTCTAAAAGTATACATTTTTATCTTCATGAACAATTCGAAATTCGAATTCTATAAACTTTTTTGTGGCCAGCATTCTAAAAGAAAAGTTTTTACTGTGTGACAATACTTATGACCTGACTAGGTATATATAGATTTTGTAATTAGCTTTCATGGATTTAATCATTGCCGCTTTAACTTATAGATCTGTTATTGTCCACAACAGAGAGGCTTTAGATGTGATAAAAAAATGTACTTTTCAGATTATACGTACCTACACCCGGCGATATTGGACGTGACAAGAATCTGCAAGAAATTCGATTGCCCGCGCGGTTGGACCACGCGATCGTCTCGAATCAATTTGAGATTAGATCTAAATTTCATATTATCAAACTGACATTGCATAATATTTTAAGAACTTGATGAAATGTGTTTTCTAGTAATAAATATAAATAAGAAATAAAAGTGTTGCTTTCGTTTTGGAACTTGTGATGCTAATGTAATTATTCACTATGTTTCCTCATTTTCGCGCTAATCTTTGCTACATCATATTCTTGTGATATTAAAATTGAGAGGGATGATAAAGATAACCAAATTGCTGTGATAGCATTACTCAGGGATTTTTTTTTTATTGCCCTTGTAGGCAGACGAGCATACGGTTCCCGTTATGGTGAGTGCTTACCGTCACCCATGGACTTCAGCAATGCCAGGGGCAGAGCCAAGCCGCTACCTACCGCAAGCACAAAGGTACGAAGCGATCAGCAATTTTCGGAACTCTCCATCGTCTTGGTGCGTTTCTCAAGTTCTTCAGTTATTTATGTTGTTGTTTATGATTTGAAAACTACAAGTATTACTTACACTGGCTTCCTCTATTCCATCTATAAAATCGGCACCGAAGATTTTTCTGTCATAATAATTGACAAGATGGCAGTGCGTTCGCAAAGATTTGCGGAATACTTACGCTAATTGATTTCAATTTTGTGCGTTTGATAATCACTACATATCCATTCGTGACATGCTAGATACACATTTGCTTTGAATAATTAGTGCCTACCTACAAAGCTTGAAACTCGATGGAACGTATCACGAATGCTTCTAAAATTGCTAAGCTCCAGTCCGAGCGTAGTAGAAATAGCTACCTACTACCTATCAACTACCTACTAACTGCTAGCGATTAGGTAGGAAAAACCGGTACGCGTTCGTGTTTATCTGGGTAAATAAAAAGTCGATGTGTATATACATGTTCCATATCGACTCCAAAGTGGCTAGACCGATTTCGATGAAACTTTCAGGAAGACTTCCGAAAGGCCGAACTTAGATCTTGTAAATCCTGTGCAGTTTGGTCGCGATCAAATAAAAGTCAAATCAAAAATGGACCAGAAAAGTGAACTAGCTCAATGTGGTCAGTTGTTTTCATTTATTCCTATATACCTCTATTCTTAAGAGACGAGAGAAGTATTTTGACTTAAAACTGTTCTAATAATATTCTAATCCTTTGTTATTTAACAGAAATTAATTACAATATACCGTTTCCAAACAAGAGAGTGGCAATCTACCTACACACCTCGTACCTGGATATGGATATACATAATTAACATCTGCATCGTTCGAGTGTAGGTAATTGATATTAGAAATTGCTTGAAATTCGGAATGCTACGATTTCAATATCTCGAATATCAACTTTCAGAGAACAAAGGGTTTCAATACCATTTACAGCAGCTGTTCCAAATTAACCCCATAACAGTTTAATTAATTTTCAATTTAGAATAGATTGTGAAACAAAGACACACAGAAGCACGCAAATACTATTGGAGACTAATTCTGACTTAACATTTCAATAAATTTACAAGCAATTGTTCAAAGTACCCTATAATGACTGAACTCTATTTAACATGTATCATCAACAAAATGTAATTTGTGGATTTTATTTTTTAGGCTAAGTCAATAAAATATTATATATTTGGTCAGAGCTCTCAGCATGAACTGGATGCGTTTACCTCAATGCCGAAGAATATGATAATACATAAAAAGCTAATATTGAATATCGGGTGGCTTAGGATTGAAAAAGAAGAATATAAATTGTAAACGGTAATTTTTTAAGGTCTATGAAAAGTAAATACAATAAAATTATCTACATGACCCAGTTACACATCAGTTACACACAGTCACTTCAAATAGTTACTGTGTCCATGATGAGTATAAAATAATTATGTTTACTACGTTGCAGCAGGAGAAAATGTTTATATCAAACAGAATCATTTCGTAGAAAATGGCTACAACCACCATAAATATTGATAGGTATATTTTCAAGTAAAATCTATATCTATACTAATATTATAACGAGGAAAGATTTGTTTGTTTGTTTGTACTGAATAGGCTCAGAAACTACTGAACTGATTTAAAAAATTCTTTCACTGTTTGGAAGCTACACTATCCCCGAGTGACATTGGCTATATATTTTTTAATTAAGGATTGTTACTAAAACTCTAATAATGTAACCCAAGGTGTAAACAAATTACCTAAAATATTCTTTACATCGCGTGCGCTGCGAAAACTATTGTAGATAGAATAAAATAATGTACTATGACTTTGTAGAACACATTATTATTTACAGAAAGTGTCGGGACAGCATAATAATATTTAAAACATTTATAGTTATGCCACAATAAGTGTTCTTTTATTAAAAAAATTAAATTACGTCAAATATCGCTTACAGGGAAGCTCTGACTCAATAAACTCAATGGCTTTTATTTAGTATATTATATGACCTTTTTACGAAAATTATAAAAATAATTATATAAAAATAATAATAAAAGTGATAAAAAAAAATTAAATGAAAATAAAAGTTCATTAAAATAATAATATTCAAACTATCTTTATAATTTCCTTTTCCTAATAACCTGATGCAAATAGAAGGGTTGATGTGTGTGTATTACAATTGTTAATTTTGAAATTTTTGTCATTGTTCCGAGCGAAGCTGGAGCAGGCCGCTAGTTTATAATAAACACATACACACACGCACATAAAAAATATAAATAATACAATTTCCACTTTTTGATAGAAAACCTTTAATTTGTCTCTGGAATTGTATATTTAAGAAAATGAAAATTAGACTATCCTTAAAAGCCAGGGGTGCCAACGCAAATCCGATTTTAGTCATGAAACAAGGTGTAATTAAAAAGCCCGAAGAAAAATTGTGAAAAAACAAGTCTTAATTCAAGCAGCCATTTATTCAATGAATTCAGGGCTTACGTCTCCAAAACAATGAGACGGCTATTTACTTAATTTATTTTATTTAACAGATTCTACTAAGATAATTTCAGTTGGAATTTTCTGTTTGTTTTATTCAAAAATTAATTTGTTCCACAAATAGCTGCCATTTCATTTTCTGAACTCCTCTTCCCACCCCTGCTTCCGATCTACCCAATTTTCGGAAATGTAGGTACATCATTGTTAGTTCATGCGTTTCGGTTTGAAGGGTGGAACAGCCGTTGTCACTATACTGAGACCTTAGACATTATATGTCAGGGTAGGTTGCGGCATTTACGTTGTAGATGTCTATGGGCTCCGGTAACTACTTAACACCAGCTCGTCTAACCACCTAAGCAATAAATAAATCACCGTCGACAAAACCAAATTTTGTGGTAAAAGTGATTGTTTAAGAAGATAAACTAAAAATCGTATTCATAAAGATACTATGATGAAACATTTACATATCGACGCTTGAAAGGCAAACGTGACTAAGCGACAATGCGTGAACTTTACAGTAGACTAATTTAAAGTTGAAATACCTGAAAACAAAATTTATTTTAACGAATCTAGCTGTAGTAGAATCTAGCTAGTAGCTGTAGGATTGAAATGATTTTAATAGACCTAGAAATATGTTTTTATTGCGCATCGAATATGGTTATTGCCTATCATTTCTGTACAAAGCAGTTATTGTCGCTTAGTCACATTTGCCTTTCAAGCGTCGATATTAAGGCGAACATATTTGTGTACAAAAAATTCTTAATAAATAAAGATAGAGAAATATTATTTATTCTCTAGTTTTCCTTAGAGAATGGTATATTGTTGATTTGTAGTATATTGAAAGAATACTGTTTTCCAAATAACTACTGACTAAACTAGTCATGTAATTGTTTTTATAACTTCACGTGCAGCTAAAAGCCGAAAATTATTTAGAACACATTTTGTAATGTCGTGCAGTCAGGATATAACGAAAAATTATTCATAATGTATAGGTAATCATAGAGCACACGATTTTTTGTCACGCGATGTATTAGTGAGCCAGTTTTTTTACAAATTTGTATTCAAGCTAAGCGTAACTATGTAATATCATGTTACTCAGAAGTTCCAAAATTAAAATGAATGAATACAGAAATGTTTTTTTTTTATTGCTTAGATGGGTGGATGAGCTCACAGACCACCTGGTGTAAAGTGGTTACTGGAGCCCATAGACATCTACAACGTAAATGCGCCACCCTCCTTGAGATATAGGTTCTAAGATCTCAGTATAGTTACAACGGCCGCCCCACCCTTCAAACCGAAACGCATTACTACTTCACGGCGGAAATAAGCAAGGCGGTGGTACCTACCCATGCGGACTCACAAGAGGTCCTACGACCAGTAAAGCCAGTTTACTGGGTCGACGGTTTGAATGAAGATACCAAAACCTATCTTCATTTTATAGACGAATATGACTAAACTCTGCTCTACTCTGAGGAATTGTTTGAGATGATCCCCTCATCTCCTTTATATCATCGCACCTCCCGCCATCGGAGCAGAGTTCATCCATATTATCTGTAACCGCTGTGTTCATCGACAGTGCGTTTCCAGAGGTCTTTTTTGCCACGTACCATCCATCCGGCTATGGAATGAGCTCCCCTCCACGGTGTTTCCCGAGCGCTATGACATATCCTTCTTCAAAAGAGGCTTGTGGAGAATATTAAGCGATAGGCAGCGGCTTGGCTCTACCCCTGGCATTGCTGAAGTTCATGGACGACGGTAACCACTCACCATCAGGTGGGCCGTATGCTCGTCTGCCTACAGGGGCAATAAAAAAGAAAAAAAAAAAAAAAAAACTTTCCTTTATGGTCCATCGATTTGGAAGTACATATTTTTAGTAGATAGTATGTACTCATAAAGCTTATTGCAAAATTTCAAGTTGCGGAAACTCACAGTTTAAGAGATATAATTTTTAAAGTTTCTATACAAATTGGTAAAATCGTCAATGTAGACGTCAAAGTTGACGTTTCACGTTCCATTCACGGTAGAGGCTTATTTTATTCAATTTTATATCATGTTTTTTTTCCTAAGCGTATTTTATTATTTTAATATATTACATTTAGTTTAATTAAGGTGCACAGTAATTGTTCCTGTAGTATGCAAGTATATTGCCTTTTTTACACAAAAAATAACGAATTGTGTTTATACTGTGGAACGGAACGTGAAATGACGAATTTTTATAGCGTCTTTTTAGCTGTCTGTAATTATCTTTATGCATTAGATTATAAATAACAACAAATAAAACTACTCGTGTTTAACAATAAAATTGCATGAATATCCGAAAAATATTTAAAACCGAATCGGAGCACCCCACTTCCCACATGGTCTTATCTGACCTACCCCTAAATGTATATAAAAAACCGGAGGCACGTAGAGAGAGCAGTCCTCGCCTGCTGTGACGAAACACGGGAACTGTGCGAGGTGGAACGGCTGAGGCTGTACCGTCAAGCCGAACCGTCAATCGTCACCTCATGCTCCGCCCCGCAGCTTTGGGAGGGAGAGGAGAGGGAAGGTCCCTCCGAGTTTGACTAAATAGTGCTTGGTTGTAAATATTAACCATGGATATCTTCATAACCATGGGGTTCCGCAGGGTGGGGATGGTACAGGGGGTAAGCCCTTAATCATTTTTATTCCTACTCATTAAAGCACGGAAAGCTCCCTGTCACATCAACGCATTTATGAAGAATCCACGACTACCAAAAGAAAATGGTAACGTTTTCGGGCGTATATCAATAATAATTATGCATGCATTTATACATGTATGCATCTATATGCAATTCTTAGGCTAACTCTAGAACCTAAACTTTTTAACGCATTTCAAAATATGAGCTGTCTTTAAGTTCGTCTCAATTCTATTATGACATAGGATATATTATTTCAAAATGATATCCGTGAAAATTAAGATTACTTCGAAACGCGTATTGCAAAAATTCCTATAATCTTTGAGCTCTCCTTATTTAACCAGAGTAATTAATTTAAAAATGTTGAAAAAAAAGGGTGCCGCTTAATTTTTTAAAATTTAGGATGCAATTTTTTTATAGTTAACATTTTTACTAAAAAAATACGGAGCTAACTTTACTTTGTAGAAACTGCTTATAAATATCAAATGAAGTTCCAATATGGCTTCACAATTCTGTTTATATATTATAGTAATCAAGAGTTTAAAAGATTGTTCACTCCGGTCCGCGCGTATGTGCAGTAACTCCTTAAACTACTAGAGAATAGATAGAAAAATAAACTTGTTCACTGAAGTATCAGCACCGGTGAGTGTTAGCACGTAAGTGTTAGTTAACCGTGGCCTAAAGGATGACGTCCGGTGCATTCGTATGTAGCGATGCAACGGTGTTCGAATCCCGCAGGCGGATACCAATTTTTCCAATGAAATACGTACTTAACCAATGTTCACGATCGACTTCCACGGTGAAGGAATAACAACGTGTAATAAAAATCAAACCCGCAAAAAAAAAATATAATTTGCGTAATTACTGGTAGTAGGAAGGACCTCTTGAGTCCGCACGGGTAGGTACCACCACCCCACCTATTTCTGCCGTGAAGCAGTAATGCGTTTCGGCTTGAAGGGTGGGGCAGCCGTTGTAACCATACTGAAATCTTAGGACTTACATCTGTAGGTGGGTGGCGCATTTACGTTGCAAATGTATATGGGCTCCATTAACCACTTAACACCAGTCGGGCTGTGAGCTCGTCCACCCATCTAAGCAATTAAACAAAAAAAATAGTAAACCGAGATATTTACGGTTCAACTGTTGGGAAGCGTTTGATTATTGGCGCCCTTAAACAGAACTTTAATTAGTTGACTCATCGGAACGCATGCTTGTAACAATCACAATAACAATAAGAAAATGTCGATATGTTTCTTACACATGAGTCGTCTATTATCAAAGGTGGCAATCTGTGCATTTGGACAAAAAAAATTATTGATATGTCAATACAGATTGATTTGAATATAATCGTCTCCTTCAAAGAATACGGTTCAAAACCTGCATTAAATAAAGGTTAATACTTAACCTGTTATTTATCTAAGATGTCGTTCAGAAGAGTTTTGTGACTGCCAATGGAATACAAAGTCAATAATTCGTTTTTCTGATTTACCAATAATTTTCCAAAAGTCACATTGCCGTCTTTGATAATAGTCGACTCACATATAGTAATTAAGTAATAATTTAAATGCAATACGAATAATAAGAATTTAATAAAAGCACAATTAAGTAAAACAACGATCAAATTTAGTTTATATTGAAGATATTTTATTTAAGTAATTTACGATAACGTTAATAAGATACCTTAATATTACATTATAGACTAATACAATCATATTACTTCTGCTCAAAACTAAAAATATACATACATATGTATACATACACTTCACAACTATTGGATATAAATTCTAACATGAATTTGTCATATGAAAACAGATATCACAACGATATCTCGTCATTTCCATTTCATGCATGCAAAAATACACATTTCATACTAGATAGAGAACATATTACATCATTTTAAATACTTTATCGTTAAATTATAAATAAAAAGTAAATTATTATTATGAATTAAGATCTTCTAGTTACATCTAAAAATGAAGATGACAAATGATTGTTATTGTTTTTTTTTTTTTTAAATAATAATGAAACTTAGATCATTACATCTTAATTACTATTGCTACATGAAAATCAGATTACACATTAAAATTTAACGTGTCTTAAAATGTTTGAAATAAACACACAAAATTTAATTATTCGGATATTGGTATATTGAGTTTCAAATGGAATCGTAAAACGTATCGCCAACAAACGGAGCAGATCTGCTAGAAACATAACTGCTTCTTTCACTATGAGATCAGACGACACATGCTCAATTTTTTTTTTTTTTTTTATTAACAGGCAAATGAGTTTACGGCCAAACTGCACTTCTAAATAATAGAACTTGAATGCCATCGTCTAGTGAGGCATGCGGTCCAAGCCTCAATCAAATTAGAACAACTGCATTACCCTTTGCACTATTGCCTCGCGACCGAAATCCGTATACTGTAAGTACGTTCAGTACAACTAAGAGTTACACGGGTGAATATTTGGAACAAACACAACGCGTATCTCTTTGGTACGATTTCACATTGACGTTGGCGACCAGAAGTTCATTTCGCGCAATTCAGACGGTTTCGGGAGGAAGGAATGATTCGGTTTTGTTTTCGTTGGAGACGCGTGCTGCTGGTGGGGGTTTTCGGGTGCTTTGTTCTTCGGAGCCGGACCGAGGCTCTCCACTGACTCCGCCAAGCTGCCCGCTAAAAACATCAACATAAACATGATTAATTAATTATCCTGATTGAACAGTTATATTGCGAGAAGCTAGGCGAGACAACAGAGCGTAGAGGGTAGAATTTGGCCATGTAAAAATCAGCATTATGTATACAAAAAAGCACAAGCGTGATCCAAAAAAAAAATAATGCTATACAATTTTATGACTAAACTAGCTGACCCGGCAGACTTCGTAGTGCCTCAATTGATAAACAAAAAAGATCTAAACATTTGTATAAAATAAACTTAAAACAAACAAAAGGAATCCGTCCGATGGGGGACACATCAAAGGAAAAACAAAATTGTTATTTTTATTTAATTCCGAACATTTTCATATTTATCTACCTTTTAAACCTTTTCTGGACTTCCACAAATAATTCAAGACCAAAATTAGCCAAATCGGTCCAGCCGTTCTCGAGTTTTAGCGAGACTAACGAACATCAATTCATTTATAGATAGATAATTAAAAATTAACATTGCAATTTCAGTTATTTTTGTAAATTATTGATAATAAGAGATCATGGGTATTTAAAGCAATCAACATTTGTGACCTACATTAATCTTTTAAACTAGCCCAGAATTTTAGTATCTTTAGGCTCAAATGCAACATTAACTGTACTATTTTCCTTGGACTTATATTCTTAAGCATTTCGGGGCGGAGAACGATTTCCCGAAGAGTGATAATCTTTTGCTGCCCAAAGCGCACTAGTTAGACGAATTGTGTATATTATATTTTGTCACCTCATTCTTTTTTTTCATTTATAAAAAACATATTATGTTCTCCTCGCTTTATATGAAAGCTAAATTCAAATGAAATTAATTCTTAATTTTTTTCAAATGTAAAAGCATCTGTGACCATATATATCATCATACCAGCAATAGTTTATTCAATTTTTTTTATATCAAGAAGCACCAGAAAAGAGTTATAAATAAGAGTCAATTTTTTTATTATAAACAAAAATGAGGGTAGGTATATTATGTCATTTATATTATTTATGCAAATCGTAGACAAAATTAAAGCTACTTTTACGGTATCACCTCGCATATACTGTACAACGGTAAAGACTTCTAGTCTGAAATAATTTAACATCAACGAAAAAGTATTCTTTTAGTCATTTTATTATTATATCCAAGGTTATCACCAAAACCTGATATTTGTGATAGCGAGTGCATTGATATCGCACTGTGTAATTTTCACAATACTTTACATCGGCATAACAAAAATGACGCAATTAAGACGCCTTCTAAATCATATATTCACGCTGGAGAATTATTACATTGTATTTTATCTAAACAAAATTTTAAATTTGTTTCATTTCGTATCTATTCTACTACAACGAAAAAAGTTTAAAGGAAATTTTAGATATGTTATAGCATCGAAAACTGAGTCTGACATCACTGGTAATTGGTTTAAAAGTTAGAAGGGTCTCAATACTTGCTGTCAAAATCTCATTGTAGTTTCCAGATACCGCTTAAATGTATCGTATTTACAATCGAAGAAGATTCGATATTAAAAAATAATTTTATCGTTCACCTTGTGATCTCAGTTCCAACAAGTCTTCTTCAGCTAACGTGGAAGTTGAAGTAGCAAGCTCCTTCTTGAAGCCAAGCAGAGCTATCGACAACCACGATCGGTTAGACGGGTCTTCTGTTGGCTCGAATGGCGATGTGAAGTAACTGAAAAGTTGACCAGAGTTCGTGAATCTTCTTATCCTTATACCTCATTATGAATCTAGTAATTTATAAAGTACTAGCTGACCCGGCAGACTTCGTAGTGCCTAAATCGATAAATAAAAGACCTAAACTTTTGTATAAAACAAAAGCTTAAAACAAACAAATGGAATCCGTCCGACGGGGGACACATCAAAGGAAAAACAAAATGTTTAATATTATTTTTAATTAATTCCGTGCATTTTCATATCTATCTACATTTTAAACCTTCCCTGGACTTTCACAAAATATTTAAGACCAAAGTTAGCGAAATCGGTCTATAAGTATGATTATGTTTTTACCAAACTACTATAACTCCAAATAACGATATTATCCTTGCCTCATTACATAAATGAAATTAATGATAGGTTCATAAGATATTTTACTGTACAAGTATCCGGGCACTTTACATAAGCCCACTGTATATAAGGGTACCAAAAAGCATGATCCACCCAATCCATGCCCAGTGTGCTTATAGGGCGTAGTGGAAACATTTCGAGATGTTTTTTTTTCTTATGTCTACGTATCGTTTTAATATTATTTGCCACTGCTCTCAAAGATACTCAGGGTCAATCAAAACTATAACCAACCTAGAATGAAGTAATCTTGGTATTAAGGCTTCTAAAAAGTATCTTAAAGCAAGAAGTTTTACTCAGACATTTATATGCTTGGGGCTCTCATGGGAAATTTAGAACTGGATAACGCATATGCAAAATGGAATGATGACGCGCTTTGCTGAATTTGAATTGCAAAAACGAAGCGGAAAATACGCATCGTATAATTCGTGAATGCAATAATCCTAGTAACGTTAATAATGAACATCTTACGAACGAATATCTGGATCAAGGTATCGGTAGGCTCTTATCACTTACGAAACACAGATGAGGAATGTTTGATGAAGAATAAATGTTAGGAGAATGACAAAAAATTCGTTGTCGTGGCCTAAAGGATAAGACCGTCCGGTGCATTCGTATCTTGCGATGTACCGGTGTTCGAATCCCACAGGACCCGCCTGTTTTTTCTAATGAACCAATTTTTCTAATGAACTACGTACTTAACAAATGTTCACGATTGACTTTCACGGTGAAGGAATAACATCGTGTAATTAAAATCAAACCGGTAAAAAAAAATATTTGCGTAATTGCTGGTGGTAGGACGTTTTGTGCGTCCGCACGGGTAGATACCACCGCCTTGCCTATTTCTGCCGTGAAGCAGTAATGGGTTTCGGTTTGAAGGGTGGGGCAGCCGTTATACTGTAAAAACGGAGACCTTAGAACTTATAGCTCAAGGTAGGTGGCGGCATTTAAGTTGTAGATGTCTATGAGCTCCGGTAATCACTTAACATCAGGTGGGCCGTGAGCTCGTCGTTGATCTCAAGGGCCGAAGTGTCGGGCAAATATGTACTATGTATTCCTTAATACAAATGGTATATAAGGATATTATTATTGTAATTGTATTTGCAGTGGCCTATAAAATAATGTACGTAACCAAACAAAGCAATCATCTCGATTTTGTAACAGTTACATCAATCAATATTAAAACGTTGCGATATGAGAGACAAAGCATCAATACAAAGTAAGCAAATCGCTTGCAAACAATAACATAAACATTGTTCACTTTATAATGTATATGAAGAGTATGTACAATAAACAAATATGACCAAATTAAATTTCCCTTGGAATAGCCGAATTTTGTTTTCCGAATTCAAACAAAATTTCCATTTATCGGCTCGTGACTGATAGCATGGACAAAAGCCGATAACAATTACATACGGCACATGCATTTAACGACTTTAATGTACATATATATATATTTTACTTTTATTTTCAACGATTTGCTTATACGATTTTATTATAAAATTTTACGTTTATTAATTTCAAGTATTGCAAAATTAACCCGAACCAGTTTAGAGGAATGGGGTGTAACTGTCAATGTGACATTTGTAAATGAGTATAACGATGAAATTTTTGAACGTTTTTGAACGTAATTTGATCCTAACAAAAAGAGGGAGAAATGTCTAATTTGAATTCGAGTTCTGAGTTTTATAATGGGATTATAGAATAATCATGATTTGTTAATAAAATATTAAAGTTTTTTACGTAAATCATTTAAAATGTCTACTTGGAATTAACAGGAATTAACTTGGAATTTGTAGGCAGCGGCTTGGCTCTGCCCCTGGCATTGCTGAAGTCCATGGGCGACGGTAACCACTCACCATCAGGTGGGCCGTATGCTCGTCCGCCTACAAGGGCAAAAAAAAAAAAAAAAAACAGCTGAGCTGGAAAAAAATCGTGATATATTTTCAAAGACAAAAATTAAACTCTAAACAAACAAGAGCAAACTACATCCAATAAAAAAATTATATACCTCAGCCTGAGACGAGCAATTAGGTTGCAACGGTAGGTACAAAAATGCGTGTTTTGTTTTTTTTTAATTAGCGATGGGTTTTTTTAAGAGATCGGTATTTTAACAATTTATCCTTGTCGGTGTCAGGATATAGGATAATGCACTTGGTTAAATGTCAGCAGATAAACTGGTTTCAAACATGATTTTGTTAATGGATGCTTTTGTTAGAAAATATATAATTTAAAACGTAACCAAAGCTTGTCTTTAAAAAAATAATTTAGTTTTGATGTATTCAACCTAATATATATGTATATGTAATAGTCGTAGTGTTTATGTATGTATTTTCCCTAGACTCTATAATGACTCGATTTCGATGGAATTTTCAGGATATCTTCAGACAGACCTACCGAGTGACCTTATTTGGTAACGATCGGATTAGAAGCCTAAAACTGTATCTAAAACTAAAGCCCTTGATCAAGGTCATCAGAAAACAACCAGTTGACGTGGTCATGGTGACGCATTGTATTATATCAACCATTTTATATACATTTACATAAGATGAAGTCATTGCTAGCATATTTAAATAGCATTGTCATATTGCTAATAGGTCCACCAACAAGTATACACTAGGCGGCTCTTTCCATGATACAGTAAATAAAGAGTACAAAGCGCATATTTTATTACAGTATTATATTGGCAGAAACTGACGCACAATCTCGTGCTACAAAGACAAAGAGGCCGGAGTCATAGTTGCAATAGAATCTATGTATTAATACGTGAAGCAAAAACTTTGTATCCCTTTTAAGGAAAATTGCATAGACGGACGAGTATGAAATTTCCCACACCTATAGAGAATATAGAGGAGTGCAGAATGATAGTATTTTATTAAATTATGCATCGGGCGAGGCGCGAGTGCGCTAGGCATCGCCGCCGTCGCCTGCCGCGTCGCAACGATCCGGTTGCGTTCGCGCTGGTGGAGGCCCGGCTGTACGGCGCATTTCGCGTCGCGCAGAGGGCTTTGCAGCTGGCCATCAGAAGAGCCAAGGATCAATACATGGAGGGTCTCTTGGAGAAGCTCGATGGGGATCCGTGGGGGCGACCATATGGTGCGCAATAAAATGCGCCCATGGGCCCCCCCAATCACGGAGCGTCTCCAGCCTCAGCAGCTGCGGGAAATCGTCTCGGCGCTGTTTCCGCAGGAGCGGGAGGGATTTGTCGAGGGACGGCGACGTCCCTGCTGAGGTGCCCCATATAACGGGGGCGGAGCTCCATGTGGCCGTGCGTAAAATGTGCGCGAAGGACACTGCACCCGGCCCGGACGGCGTCCATGGCCGGGTTTGGGCCTTGGCTCTTGGTGCCCTGGGGGACCGACTCTTGAGGCTTTACAACTCCTGCCTCGAGTCGGGACGGTTTCCTTCATCGTGGAGGACGGGCAGACTCGTGCTGTTGAGAAAGGAGGGGCGCCCGGCGGATACTGCCGCTGGGTACCATCCCATCGTGTTGCTGGATGAGGTGGGCAAGCTGCTGGAACGCATTCTGGCAGCCCGCATCATCCAGCATCTGGTCATGGTGGGACCCGATCTGTCGGCGGAGCAGTATGGCTTCCGAGAGGGCCGCTCAACGGTAGACGCGATCCTTCGCGTGCGGGCCCTCTCGGATGAGGCCATCTCCGGGGGTGGGGTGGCTTTGGCGGTGTCACTCGATATCGCCAATGCGTTCAACACCCTGCCCTGGTCCGTGATAGGGGGGGCGCTGGAACGACACGGAGTGCCCCCCTACCTTCGCCGGCTGGTGGGTTCCTACTTGGAAGACAGATCGGTCACGTGTACCGGACACGGTGGGATCGTGCACCGGTTCCCGGTCGTGCGCGGTGTTCCACAGGGGTCGGTGCTCGGCCCTCTTTTGTGGAATATCGGGTATGACTGGGTGCTGAGGGGTGCCCTCCTCCCGGGCCTGAGTGTAATCTGTTACGCAGACGACACGTTGGTCGTGGCCCGGGGGGGGAGTTTTGCTGAGTCTGCCCGTCTTGCTACGGCTGGGGTGGCGCATGTCGTCGGCAAAATCAGGAGATTGGGCCTCGACGTGGCGCTCAGTAAATCCGAGGCCATGTGGTTCCACAGGCCCCGGAGAGTGCCACCTGTCGATGCCCATATCGTGGTTGGAGGCGTCCGTATCGGGGTCGGGGTGCAGTTGAAGTACCTCGGCCTCATTCTGGACAGTCGTTGGACCTTCCGTGCTCACTTTCAGAATCTGGTCCCTCGTTTGTTGGGGGTGGCCGGCGCGTTAAGCCGGCTCCTTCCCAATGTCGGGGGGCCTGACCAGGTGACGCGCCATCTCTATACAGGGGTGGTGCGATCAATGGCCCTATACGGGGCGCCCGTGTGGGGCCAGTCCCTGGCCGTGGGGGTAGCGAAGCTGCTGCAACGGCCGCAACGCACCATCGCGGTCAGGGTCATCCGTGGTTATCGCACCATCTCTTTCGAGGCGGCGTGTGTACTGGCTGGGACGCCGCCTTGGGTCCTGGAGGCGGAGGCGCTCGCTGCTGACTATCAGTGGTGGGGTGACCTTCGTATCCGGGGCGTGGCACGTCCCAGCCCCAGTGTGGTCAGAGCGCGGAGGGCCCAATCTCGGCGGTCCGTGCTGGAGGCATGGTCCAGACGGCTGGCCGATCCTTCGGCTGGTCGTAGGACCGTCGAGGCGATTCGCCCGGTTCTTGTGAATTGGGTGAATCGTGACAGAGGACGCCTCACTTTCCGGCTCACGCAGGTGCTCACTGGGCATGGTTGCTTCGGTGAGTTCCTGCACCGGATCGGAGCCGAGCCGACGGCAGAGTGCCACCATTGTGGTTGCGACTTGGACACGGCGGAGCACACGCTCGTCGCCTGCCCCGCATGGGAGGGGTGGCGCCGTGTCCTCGTCACAAAAATAGGAAACGACTTGTCGTTGCCGAGTGTTGTGGCATCGATGCTCGGCGACGACGAGTCGTGGAAGGCGATGCTCGACTTCTGCGAGTGCACCATCTCGCAGAAGGAGGCGGCGGGGCGCGTGAGAGACACGCAAGCCCGCCGCCGTCGAGCGGGGGCCAGGGAGGCGGATCTCGCCCAAGCCCTGGCCCTCTAAGTGTTTCGGGTCCCCTTCATATGTCAGTCTGGGGACAGGCGAAGGGGCCTAAGAAGACGACGTACAAGCTGCTCTGCACGCGTTTTACGCAAGAGCATCCGGGTGATGGAAGGCCGGCTATCCTCGACCCACGCTGGTTCTGACCCAGCGGGGTATTCCGTAGGATAGACCATTCTAACCGGCGCCATCTAGGCGGGCTCCGGATAGCCTGCCGACCGAGAGGGCTGGTGGTCGTGGCGCCGACGACCGCCGGTCCGGCGTCCCGAGGGGGAGGGTGATGGGAGAGATGTGCTCCGCACTAAACGCTTCACTTTCCCCCCTTTGCCTTTTCATGGGTTCTGTCTCATGCGAGGTTCGGACGCGGGTTGTTGAGCGACAGGAGGTTTTAGTCAGTTCGACTCCGACATGCCCCATCTTCCATCCCCAGGGGAGGGCGGAAGTAGGGCGATTTCCTCCTGACCAAAAAAAAAAAAAATGCATAAAAAAATACATTAAACCAATAGAAGAAACACCTACCATGTATTTAACACACACACGCATAGATACTCTTTTATTTATTGTTAAAGTCTGTTGGCAAATTGAGAATAGATTAATATTATTTGTCTTGGCGAAATCTGTGATTATAGAAGTATAAATAGTTTTTGACAATAGAATCATAATAATGATCAAACTTATAGCTTCAATTAATTATAGTCGAATTTCGACTACTGGGGGACTACTCTCTTTAAATTAATACGTGAAGCAAAAGCTTTGTACCCCATTAGAAGACGGAGGAGTATGAAATTTCCCACACTTACAGAGAATATAGAGAAGGAATGCAGAATGATAGTATTTTTTTAATTATGCATATAAAAATCATTAAATCATCATAAAGAAAACATTACACATGGTAGTGACCATGTATTTGACACACACACACACATGCATACTATTTTTTATTGTCAAACTTTTCTTATTGTTTAAAGTCTGTAGTCAAATTGAGAATAGATTGAATATTGGGTGTCTTTAATAATATTTGTCTAAAGTGTAGTCTTGGCGAAATCTGTGATTAAAAAAGTATAATAGTCTTTGGCAAAAGAATCATAATAGTGTACAAACTTATAATTTCATTTAATTATAGTCGAATTTCGACTACACAGGGACCATTAGTAACAGTAATATCGACATTGAAACCGAGCCGCATAATTGCTTTGCGGTAAAAATAATTCGTCTTCTCGCATTGAAGGAGAGGATACCTGGCTTAACCTAATACTCACTTCCAATCCCGATCTTGTTCATTCTCACGGTCAGTTTCCTGCTCCTGGTTTCTCCCATCATGACCTTATTTACTTATCCTACGTCCTTAAGCCTCCCAAATCCAAGCCTAAAGTTTTGCGCGTGCGTTGTTTTGGTCGCATGGATGGACGCAGGTTGTATGAGGATGCTGCTAAAATTAGTTGGGATGAACTGACGACAGCTACATCTATTGACGACAAGGTGACTATATTTAACGCTCAACTCCAGGCACTTTATGACACTCATGCTCCCGTCAGGAAATTCAAGTTGAAACGTCCTCCAGCACCTTGGATGACGAGTGAGGTTCGGATGGCGATGAAGCGTAGGGATCGGGCCTTGGCAAAATTCAGGAGACGCCGCACGGAGGAAAACTGGACATCATTTAAGGTTGCGAGGAATCGGTGTAATCAGATTGTACGGAACTCTAAGCGCCGCCATATTCTCGAAAATATAACCTCCGCTTCTTCAGCGAATATCTGGAAGTTCCTTAAGACTCTGGGTATTGGTAGGGAGAAGAATAAAGACTTCCAGGGGACCATTGCCTTAGATGACCTTAACAGGCATTTCAGCGCATCTGCCGGCATTGATATTCAAGTCAAAAGTCTCACTATTGAATTTATAGCTGGGTTACCTAAACCAGACATTGACCCCTTCCAATTTTCTCCAATGACTTCAGATGATATTAGTAAAATTATCCTATCCATTAGATCTAATGCTGTTGGTTATGACAAAATCACCCGTCGCATGATTACCACAGCTTTAGACCATCTTATTCTCACCATAACCCACATCATTAATTTCTCCTTTAGTACCAACATGTTTCCCTCCCAATGGCGTAAGGCTTATGTCATTCCTCTTCCTAAAATACCGAATCCTACCCTTGTTACTCACTTCCGACCTATATCCATACTTCCTTTCCTATCTAAGGTTTTAGAAGCTTGTGCGCACAAACAACTGTCCAACTTTATTCATTCACAACATTTGTTGAGTACATTGCAGTCCGGTTTCAGACCTTGCCACAGCACTACTACCGCACTCCTTAAAGTGATTGGCGATATTAGAGCAGGTATGGAGGACACAAAGGTTACGGTATTGGTTCTGATAGACTTCTCAAATGCTTTTAATAACGTCAATCACGACATCCTCTTATCCATTCTCTCCCATCTTAGGATGTCATCTGGAGCAATGGATTGGTTCTCGTCCTATCTTCGAGGTCGTCAGCAGTCGATACACATCGACGAGTCTTCGTCTAGTTGGTGTGATCTGCACTCTGGCGTTCCTCAAGGCGGCATTCTTTCTCCTCTACTATTTTCAATTTTTATTAATCTCATTACCGATAATCTTCAATGTGCGTACCATCTATATGCCGATGATTTGCAGCTTTATGCTCAGGCTGGAGTCGATAGTGTGTCTTCGGCAGTTGGTAAAATAAATAACGACCTGTCCTACATTAAATCCTGGTCTGACAGTTTCGGCATAAGCGTGAATCCCGCCAAATGTCAGGCTATTATTGTTGGAAGTCAACGCTTGTTGTATCGGTTGGATATGGCATATGTCCCATCGGTTATATATGATGGCTCAACCATCAACTGGTGTTCAGTTGTTCTTACTGGTGGTAGGACCTCTTGTGAGTCCGCGCGGGTGGGTACCACCACCCTGCCTATTTCTGCCGTGAAGCAGTAATGCGTTTCGGTTTGAAGGGTGGGGCAGCCGTCGTTACTATACTTGAGACCTTAGAACTTGTATCTCTGTACCTTAGAACGTGTGTCAGCGAGTTACACTTACACTCCGTATGCTTTACCGCCTGAAGAATATCCTTCCGCCCGAGACCAAGACAATGCTCGTTCAAACTTAGGTCTTCCCCACGATCGACTATGGTGATGTGTGCTACTTTGACCTGAATGCAGATCTACTCAATAAACTTAACCGGCTTCTCAATAACTGCATTCGATTTATTTATAATCTTCGGAAATACGATCACGTATCTTCTTATCGCTCCCAACTCAAATGGCTCCCCATTCGTCAACGCCGTAGCTTGCGTGCTCTCAGTACTCTTTACTCTTTGTTGCACTCCCCAAATCCACCTGCTTATTTAACTAATTTCTTTCAATACTTAGGGTCTGACCACAGCCGAAATCTTCGTTCATCTCACAATCTTCTTCTTCGCTGTCCTCCACATAGTTCTGACTTTTTACATTCTTCATTCACAATTCAGTCTATTCTTCTATGGAATGCGCTCCCACTCAAAATAAGGTCGGCCACTACACGTGAAGCGTTTAAGACGAAGGTTCGAGAACTGTTTCTCAGAGAGTTAGCAGAGTCATCTAATTGATAATATTTGTTTATATATGTTTTTATATGTATATATTTTTATATATCTATATATTTATGTATATGTATTTATTTAAGTACTATGTATTATGTATGTTATATATACACATAATATATGTTTAAGTAATATCCCCTTCACACTACACCTACCAAGCTTCATCTCTGCACTCCCCTAAGGTAGACTGTTAGAGAATGCCTATGGCATTAAGTCCGCCTTTATACTTTCTAGTATAAGAAGTTATAAATAAATAAATAAAACTGTATAATCTCAAAACTTACTAATTCTACAGGAGAGTGTTTTAAAGGTTTAACATGTAATATCTTTAATATTAATCATCTTTGCAACATTTAATTTTTATGTTTTATCAGTTACATTATCTGTCTTTTAAAGTAAGATAAAATTATGTATTAATTTTGTTAATAGTAGTCAAAACGTAGGTAAACTAAAAAAAACTAAAACTAAACTACGCTCTTTTGGCAGTATTTATGGAAAAAATACTGATGATACCAAATGTTTACGCATATTAACTCAATTTCGAATATTTTTGGAAATTATACACTTTTAATGCGAAAAGGCGATATGGATGGTATTACGACGCAATATGTCAAACAAATATTAATACAGTTACCGGTTGCCATTCTTCTTCCTCCTGGTGGTGGGACTGGAATGGGGCGAGTGTGCCGGCGTGGCGGGGAGACTCTTGCTGCCTCGACGCGCCATCAGATTATAGTGCTGGGGGTCCGGAGCGGTGGCGTCCTCAGACGGCGACGCCACCGTGAACCCGCGCGGAGACCGAGAAGATATCATCTGATGTGCGACCTGTGACAGTAACGCACTATTTGATTTCGACGCGCAATTGACGAAGCCATTTCCAGCGACGTTGCAGCTACAAACATGTACCAAACTTAACATGTGATCACCAATGCTCACGTTTACAAGCTAATTTGTAATTATGGTATTAGCTAAAAAAAAATATTGCTTAGATGGGTGGCCGAGCTCACAGCCCACCTGGTGTTAAGTGGTTACTGGAGCCCATTGACATCTACAACTTAAGTGCGCCACCAACCTTGAGACATAAGTTCTAAGGTCTCAGGTATAGTTACAACGGCTGCCCCCCCTTCAAACCGAAACGCATTACTGCTTCACGGCAGAAACAGGCAGGGTGGTGGTACTTACTCGCGCGGTCATGTATAGTAATGTCACGTTGAAGCCGCTTAATAACCGCCAACGTGATACAATAAATAAATAAAACTCGAATAGAACATAAGTCTCCTGTTGACACGTGTCTCGTGTGAACAATGGCACACTAAGCGGAAATAATTAAAATGACCAACGATATATCGTACGAAAGACTTATTAGTACGATTAGTTTCATTCATTCTCGATAGCAACCTACAGCTTAAGTAGGACAAATACCATCGAGACAGGTGCGAAAGTGATGCAACATAAAATACATTAGGTATGCTTCAGTGTGCTTAGTGCGAGTTTTGTAACGCTCTCGATAGCGAGCCAGTTTGCTCAAATTTGTATGCAATTGGAACAGCGCCCCTAGCGGCAAACGTACCCGGTGTTATTTTGTGAGTGCGAGTTCATATTAACGTTGTGATCTCGTAACCGAGTAATTTTACCGAAATTAGTACCACGAATGACATTTGTGCGAGTGCGTGTTACAAATTAGTGGGTTTTAACGTTTCGATCGAGTATTTCTTTAGTAGTTCTATTTTTCCAACTAGACAGGCAAAAGTATCATGCCATAAAGCCTAATCTTTTTTTATGAAAAATGATAATATGGAGTGAAATGGATTTGATTAATTTGAAGCATTAATCAATTGGCATGGAATGAAATGAAATGAGATCAGATAATATGGGATAAAATATAATCTCTGCAAAATGCTGATTATATACTGAGATTTTTTTCAGTGGACCTTTTCGAAGACTTCGAGAAGCTACGTCCAGCGGTTTTGTTTAATTTTTAAAATTTTCGCACTTTCACAGATACTAAACAGTTAATAAACCCACGTTACTTTGTTATTGCATAGATGGGTGGACGAGCTCCAGGCCCACCTAATCTTAAGTGGTTACCGGAGCCCATAGACATCTACAACGCAAATGCCGCCTCCCACCTTGAGATATTGGTTCTAAAGACTCAGTATAGTTACAACGGTTGTCCCACCCTTCAAACCGAAACGCATTACTGCTTTACGGCAAAAATAGGCAGGGTGGTGATACCTACCCGTGCGGACTCACAAGACGTCCTACCACCAGTAATTACGCAAATTGATTTTGCGGGTTTGATTTTTATTACATGATGCTATTCCTTTACAGTGAAAGTCAATCGTAAACATTTGATAAGTACGTATTTCATTAGAAAAATTGATACCCGCCGGCGGGATTAGAACACCGGTGCATTGCAAGATACGAATACACCGGACGCCTTAACCTTTAGGCCAGGACGGTCTCAAAATTACACTTATACAGGAAGAAATATTAAATACGCATTAACTAAGAAACATTAAATAGACAAAATAAAACAATTCACACAATTTAGCTCCTCGCGGTCCCTCCAAAATGTCTTTTCATCTTTTTTTCCTAGTTGTTCAATTGTAAATGAATAAATCAAAATCAAATCGAGTTTACGTTCTATACGGTGAAAAATGAAGAATTGTGAGTGTGAGTTGAGATATGCTACTCGCTTCGCAGGGCGTTTATTCACCGAGAGCAGCAATAATATTATTTCTCGTATATTGGTAGCACGTGATGTTTTGGCATTAGACCGTCTAAATGAAATACAACGCATTTTAACAGCATTTTAATGGGAACCAACTACTTTCAAAATTATTCAGGTAATGTCACGTGTTCAATACTATTTTGTACCTTTAGATATAAAGTGGCTCAACCCAAAATTCTTAGTTTCTGGTAAACTTCAATATTGTAATACAATAATTGTATTTTTTTAGTTTTTCGGTTTAAACACTTTAAGGCATGCCATTTTATTTGAAAAAGACAGAAAGAGTACTTTGTCATTTTCTAGACTAAAAGAGACTGTTTAATTTTATAAGCTGATAGAATAATATAGAAAAGAATAATAGGATACCCTCTAATCGTCACATTGGAAAAAGGTATGGCTTTATCATTTTATCATTTAAATTATTTTTTTATTGCACTTATAAAACTAATTTAATTTACAATATGTAACTACATATATCTATAACTAATCCGTACTTGTCAAATTCCTCATAAATTGTCAATATTCTTAATAAAATTCCTATTAATAATATACAAGTGCAAATGTTGAGCTGCTTGCCAGAAATGATATAATAGTGTTTTGTTTTTTTGTTGTTTCCTTGTAGGCTGCCTGTAATAATCTAAATCTGTGTGAAAGGCAATAAATGATTTTATTATTATCTACTAATGATAGTCCAGTGGTCGAAATTTGACTATAATTTATTTAAATTTTAAGTTTGAACATTATTATAGTTCTATTGTCACCTTTCTATTATCATCATTTCTATAATAATCATTGCTCTATGTCGCCAAGGCTACATTATAGAAAAATAATATTAAAGACAAAAAATATTAATCTATTCTCAATTTGACCACAGATTGATAAATCAATAAACAAAAAAAGTATAAATGCATGTGTGTGTGTGTGTCAAATACATGGTGATGTGTGTAAGGTTTTTTTATTCATTTAGTTTATTTTTTTATTGTTTATGCACAATTAAAAAAAATATATTAGCAATCTGCACTACTTCTCTATATTCTCTATGAGTGTGGGAAATTTCATACTTCTCCGTCCGCGCAATTTTCGTAAAAAGGAGTACAACATTTTTGCTTCACGTACTTAAAATGTAGGTTCTTAAAATAATACATAAGTGTTTTGAAATATAAAACTAATCTTAAATTTTTTAGTTATACCACTTCCATTCTAAGGGTGCAATTTCGTAAACAAACTTTGCCGTAATGGCGTAACCTTTAAAATACACGAAAACTGCCCAGCATAAACATATTTTTTTAGTAACTTTAATAGAAGTATTAGAATTAGAAGTTTATTATAGAATTTATTTAATTGTAATTACATATTTAGACATACTTAACATAATTAATCTTGGAATAGGTAATTATTTCAGCTTTTTTTAATTAAGAAATTATGTTTTACATAGGTTTAATCATTTACCCGTTGAACGTTTATAAAATGATTGTATTTACGGTAATAGTGTTGATGATCTTCATTAGGTGGCCCAAATATACTAAAATTATTACGAGCATCCATCCTTATTTATAAATGTGTAAAGAAGCAAAATTATTATTACATTGTTCAAATTTCTATATAATTTATAAATATAAATCTGTACGTATGTACCTGTAAATATGTATATTGCGCGCGCGTGTGTGTGTGTGTGCGCGTGTGTATGTGCGTGTGTGTATATATTTCTATAATAGATAGGTACACAGTGTGCAATTCATTTCGAAATTATTCTTGCCCATCTAATGGTTGTCTGGAAGAGATCACTCTTAGCGATAAGACCAAGAAAGAATGTTTCACAATATTTATTCATTTTGTGTACAATAAAGAATACCTACTCTTTCACTGGTGGTAGGACCTCTTGGGAGTCCACACGGGTAGGTACCACCACCCCGCCTATTTCCGCCGTGAAGCAGTAATGCGTTTCGGTTCGAAGGGTGGGGTAGGTAGCCGTTGTAACTATACTGAGACCTTAGAACTTATATCTCGAGGTGGGTGGCGCATTTACGTTGTAGATGTCTATGGGCTCCAGTAACCACTTAACATCAGGTGGGCTGTGAGCTCGTCCATCCATCTAAGCAATAAAAAAACAACAACTCTATCTCACCCTATCTCTCTCATCAAACAACTCTTTAAAAAAAAGCAATGATTTAATAAGAATTAAATGAAAAAGCAAATAATTAATATGTATTTACAAAAAAGATATGTGTATAAACCATTAGAATAGATAAAACCTTAAAAAACAACATTATTATTAAAAACGAAAGAAAAAATCTTGATATTGTATTGGTTTCACGGCAAAATTTTTAGTGACTACTTAACTTGCTTGAAAGTGAAGAAATACTCTCAAAATCCATTAATTTGCAACTCGCACTCGCACATACAATAATCGAGAGGCTCACTTCGGTAAAGCTATTCAATACATGAGACAGCAACATTAACAAACCTTCTCTCTCCCACAAAATGAGATTCATAAGCTTACCACTAGGTGGCACTGATACAAACTCACACAAATTAAACATATCATTAACATCGACTGAGTAATTAAAAAAACTCGCACTAAGCACAGGTACATTACCCATTACCCGAATAATTATAAATATCGTTAGAAAGCTTGGCATTTCAATTAAACGCCTTAAAAAAACCCTTGCGTGCTACCAACATAAAAGAAAAAATTATCGCTTCTCAAGATGAATAAACGTCCTGCAAATCAAGTAACTCGCACTCAGAGCTCCGCACGTTTCACCGTGAAGAGCGTACACTCGATGCGAGTCATTCGATTCGATTTTTGAAACTCGCACTAAGCCTACTGTACTCAAAATTGTACTTAGTTAAATTCGAAGTTTCTTTTTCTTTTTTTTAAGTAATTCTAAATTTAATTTTATGCATATTGCAACGTTCTGTTTAAGCCTACGTAATTTGAGTAATATAAATGCGATTAATGTTTAATAATGTTTGAACAGTTGATACGATAGCTTTAGGTACAATCTTGTAGACCCCCGATCGTGAGGTTATCGCAGTTTTAAGTAGTTTGTTGATTGAACTGAATGTCAGAGCTAAACAGACGAATCGTCATATGAACGCGTATTTGTGCGAAATCATTAAAAATAACAGCAATAACGTTTTAATGTGGTATAACGGTAATACATATTCAAGCCCGCACGGATAGTTGCCCCCGTCTTACTTATTTCTGTCGCGATAAGTACATTCTTTCAAAGAGCCTTTATTACCGAAACATTTGAAAATTCGACCTAATGTTTCAATGCAATGAAGCAGCCTCGCAATGCGTATTATTTAGCAAGAGAAATACGAGAACGTCTATCAACTGTGTAACATCTCATCACCGCGATTCAGGAATTGTTGAATTTACGTGCAGCGACATCTGTTTATAACAAACTTCTTAAAATCTTACGTTACGTACGTTTTTTCCCCGTTAGGGTACCCCTCCGCATCGTCCTATAAGGAACTTTGTTCCAAAAATTGTCTGTTAAAACAGTTAAAAACCCTAAAGGCGTTATTTATTAGCTTTGTCATAAACTTATTCGAGCATTAGAACAAATAGGCCGCACGTAAATACGTATAGAATAAACCATTTCGTAATAAACTCACCGTAACAGATAAAAACAGCCGTTAGATAGTTGTATCATACTGACCTTCACTACAGAAGTACCACACGCCGCTCCTTCGCCTTTGAAGCCGTCATCCGTACCGGCTGGCTTCGGTTTCGTAACAGAGTTCACTGCAAAAACGGCAATTGTAAAATTTATTTCCCCCTACGTTGTCTTTTGCTATGCGGAAATCTTTGCACAATAAATCGCTTGGTATTAAAATTCATATCGCATATAAATCTAACGAGAAATAAATAGTTCATTTCTTATAGCATACTTATGTAAATTATTGGAAAATCAAGACGTCCGCGTTTGACTCTCGTCTCTGGATGGTATAACTGATTATACCAAACAAAACATATTACTGGTTATAAATAATTTTCTATAGTTTCATTCTGTACCATTAGTCAGGCAATGATTAGTCAAATTTCAAATTTTCATAATGATGTCCGCCGAGCTCTTGAAAATAATTCAAACATATTCAAGTTTCCTCGGTTGTCTTTATCGACCGTTGTCAATAAAAATGTAGATGTTGATTTCTAATGTTCGAACTAGGTTGATTGTTTATCAATTAATCCCGGCTTCCGTAATAACAGTGGAAGATTTTAATGAACACAAAAACATATGTAAATCACATGTTTGTAAATATATACTGAGGAGATCGAACACACATTTGATATTACTAATACATATTTATATATCTACGTACGTAAACACGCTAATATCTTTAGCACCGTTCTATTTATTTTGATACATAAGACTAAATTCAACATCACCAGCGAAGCATATCAACCGGATAATTAAAACTGTAAAAATTTAATGTTTTTATTTAACAGTATTTAACTGTATGATTTCAAAACAAATTGTTTTCTTTTACGAAGCAATCTTTCATCATACCGTTTATAATGATTGCTATGCGAGTAAGAACTTTAAAATTGACGTCATCGAGGTTGGAACCATCAATTGATTCAACTTTGAAAGTTCAATTTAAATGAGAAACAACCGGTTTTTACGCGTTATAGCCACACCCACAAACTAGTCGTTATCAAGGTAAAACATTATCTTACAATGCAATATGCGTTCTCCAGTTGAATATCTATTTTCAAAAGATAACTGCAATAAAAAGGTCATGAAATTTACTGTCATTGCTTATTTAACTGATTGCTTTCCGAATAGGTTTATTAAACACATACATTTGGATCATTTTAATCGGCATAGGGTATAAATATCTAAAATATTGCAGTATGAGCCAGGGCAAATTCATAAAAATATTCCTTGAGTGTCAACCTTGAACGAGTTGAAATGTACATTAAAATTAAATTTAAGAAATTATTCTAAATATTTATTTTATAGTATCTCATGAAATCACCTTTCATTACTTCTAATTCCCAAAAGTTTCATAAAAAACCTCGCTACGGTTGGATTTTAAATTAATATTGTATAGTAAAATGGTTGCTTCGATTTTTTCCAGAAAATGTTTCAACGAAAGTTACAGTAGTTTTAGGGTTATACGCTCGGACATACAATCAAACAAATAGACAATAACCGATAAATCTCTGACCAAAGGCAAGGAACACTTAAAACACACCTACCTAGATATATCTATAGCGAAAAGTAAGAGAATAATGTTGAGAACGATTTGATAATGTTTTGAAATCACTAGCGTAATAAAACGCATTGTTTAGTTTAAAATACCTGCGGTGTTGATTGGCGCGATGCCGTGGAGCACATCTTGGCACGGCTTGGTGTGTTTCGACCAGTCTTTCTCCTTGACGACGTTGAATGCCGAGGCAGCGGTCACTTCCTTCGTTTCGTTCACAAGCGCGTCTTGACTATTCGTGGATTTACCAAATAATATATCCGATTTAGGGTAGCGTATGTAGAAGAATGAATCTTCCGGTGGGGGCGGCGATCCGGCGAACGGTTCAAATTCTCTGCGATGAAACAATTGAAAAAAAACACTATTTAACCTGCCATTTACAGAAGATTTGTTTATAGAGTAAACATTTTTTTGTCTACTTAAGTGTATAAAGAGCACGAGCCGGTAATTCACTTAGATCTTTAAAAATTACATATTCATGTTATTGTCAAACTCTTGAATGAAACAAAGACTAAAACATTAGACGTAGCTTATCTTAATAGATCCATTGAAATATTGTTCGATTATTGTAGAGACTAGCGTCCACAAAAACACAAACAAACACACAAAAAATAGAAAATGTAAATATTATTCTAGATAAGTATCACGCACAATGAATTATGGAAAACTAGGTTTTAATTTGCTGTTTTATTTGATTGAATTATGTACCCAAAACAAGTATCATCAATGTGGCTAATTTACATATTGTGTACCTATGGTACACGTATGTACTCTAGTCCTCTGTAGACCACGAGCACGTTATATTTAGTACACGATATCACCGCGGTCAATATAACACATTCATACCATTCATACACACACATATAACACATTCATACACATTTAACAAATTCATACACATATACCATATTTATTATCCCAATATTTCATTAATAATCAGACAACAGAAACAATTACGCAAAATAACACTAACGATAAAAAGATATTCCTATTTTACTATTTCAATTTTAACGAGACACAAAAACGAGATGTTATCAAAATTAGCTTTCATAATTACTTACGTCAGCATAACATTGTCAAACTGTGACACAATACTATTTCTTCTGAACATTATTATTTTAAACAGTTCAAACACGTAAAGTGCGACCTAAATTAAGAATGTTCAGCTGCAACCAATATTTTATTTATAACGCAACCGATTCTAAACGTTTGCCTCCAATGCTCATTCGTATAGATGTCGCTCAGAGCGCAACGGAAACAAAACGAGTAATGAAAACGCTTACACTTGAATCTTTCTTTTTATTTGGTGCGAACGTATCTTAATCTTATCACGGACTGTTACGAGTGCTAATGAAAACGTCGCGCTTCCAAGAAGTCGTCTGAGTGACGTCACGCAAAGCAACCAATGATACGTCTCCATTTAAACACTCCCTCGACAAGAAAGCATATGACATAGCGATTACGTAGACATGGAGGTACCAGACGGAAGCTCAGAATAGTAGCATCTAGACGCGCTCTTGGCAGAAAAAATACTTTTAGATATTTTAAAAAGTTTCCACGAATTTCACTAAAGATGTCAATAAACTTGTAATTTAAAATTATCTATACATATAAATAAAATTGGAGTGTCTGGAATAACCGCTTTTTACTACCTGCATATGAATGCACGCATATATACGGTACATACACCAAAATAACATTTTTTACAATTTTTGTCTGTCTGTCTGTCTGTTTGTTCCGGCTAATCTCTGGAACGGCTGGACCGATTTTGACGAGACTTTCACTGATAGGTAGCTGATGATATAAGGTTAGGCTACCTTTTTTAGATTAGCTTTGCCCCGCGGCTTTACCCGCGGTACGATAATAACCGCGGTTAACATCGCGGGACAATATCAATAATAAAATTTAATGTTTCCGAAGCGAAGCGAGGGCGGCTCACTAGTTCTAAATAAAATCAATGTTAGCGATTTCTCGGACCTAATCCAATCGATTAAATACTTCTATTATTTTACTCATCGTATTAAGAACCATAACTGCTACAAATATATTTTTTTAATTTCACAAGGACAATGTCGATTTTATCAAATGTCACGTATGATAATTAATATTTTTTTTTAAAAATAACAATCCGAAGCCATATACTGGATAGGTATCTACTTCATTATAATATTATTGTAGTGTTTGTCAGCAAAATGATTAGCCTAGTAACTATCTTATCAATATAAGGATTATACAAGATTATGATATGAAATACTAACATAAGAAAACAAATTATTTGGGCACTATAAAAAGGCCACTAGCTGTTTATTACGCGAGTGCACTCTAAGCTTTATACGACATCCGTGAATAAAATATCTACACCAATTTTCTGAATCGTCTCGCGCCATCAATTTGGCGTTCATGGTACATTTTATGGCCAGAAACATTTTCTTAGGTGTCTTGTCTTTGAAGTAAGACGCTGATTAGATGTTCTTACAATGAGAATAAAATGGGTGGGTATTATCCAGAAACTTGTTGTTCAGGGTAGGGTCAATGGTAAGAGATCTCGTGGACGAATCCCCATGCGCTGGACTGATCAGGTGAACGACCTTACTGAAGCCCCACTTAACGAGTGTGCGCCAGGTCTCGGTTCGAAAACATCTGTCCAGGCTTTGATAAGCAAGAATTCCACATGACCACGACTGCTCTGTCAAGAGCAATCGATTATGATGATGATTTATCACGCGACCCTAGCCACCTCCAGTTCGAACATATATTGATGTATACATAGTTATCACTCATCTATACTTCTCCTGCCTAAAACCTTTTTGACCCCACTTCTAAATTTCCTACCAACTTTACTGATAGTAGAGCCTGACAAAGCCTGAAAAAAAAACAAGCCTCATTTGAACCACGCACGAAAACTACAGGAGAGCGCATTTTACATAAAGAGGGTAGGTGGCAAAAAAGATCTCTAGATAGGCACTTTGAAGAAATGTAGCATGTCGGTAAGAGATCGTTTCTTTAAACTAAAATCTCTCCGTAGACAAAAGAGTCCGAACAGTAAATCAGAATTATTGGCCATCGGAGCGATCGTCTACATTTACATGCTATTCAACAGTTCAACAAATTGGATCGACTGTCTACTAATGGACGGATAAAAATAATAAAACAATTTTCATGTTACAGTTCTAATATCTTTGGTCAATTTCAAAATATGATAAATTTATTTCGGGTTAAGCTTTATCTTATAGATTTCAAATCAACAAAATTGATCGTCTGTCAATGAGTTGTGACGTAAAATCTCTTTCAGCGCTCAATGGCAGAGAACAATAAATAAAATTGCAGAATTCAAAATCAATGTGAATATTTTTAGCATTCAGTATTCAAATGAGTGGAAATTCAAATGGAACCCTTACTATTAATTTCAATTTTTTAAATTGCTTGCATGGGTAGATGAGCTCACAGCCCTCCCGGTTTTATGTAGGAAACGCCTGACTGTTTCACAGCAGAGATAGAAAGGTGGTGGTACCTACACCTGCGGGCTTAAAACCAGACTTAATAATAAATACGCAATTTATTACACGATGTTATTCAATCATCATAGAAGTCATTCGTGAACAAGAGTTAATTCATTAGAAAAATTGGGGCCTGCCTAAGGAAGTCTAACACCGGCTTGGTCACATCACTCGATAGAACGCACCTGGGCGTCTTGTCCTTTAGGTCACGACAACTTTGAAACAAAACAACGATGAATTTTATTACATGATGTTATACATTATTGTTCATGAACAAATTCAATAACAAAAACAAAACAAAATCAACAAATTTCCTTAGAAAAAATAGATATCTGCCTGCCAGATTTGAGTACCGGCATAGTAGCTCTACACTAGATTCCAGTATAGGTACCGATCCTCATATACATACTACGACAAATTCAAAAAAATTCACAAAGATGCCAAAAATATTTTATATCGGGGTAAACTGCGTTTAGTGTATGTATGCGCTTTTGTCCCATTTTTAATCAAAACTTGAAAAACCGGTATAGTAGTATCATTTGAAACCGTGCATATATATATATACTAGCGACCCGCCCTCGCTTCGCTTCGGAAACATTAAAACACACATGAAACCAAAAAAATAAAATAAAAAAATAAATAAAAAAAGTAGCCTATGTTCATCAGGGACAATGTCGGCTTCTAATGGAAAAAGAATTTTTCAAATCGGTCCAGTAGTTTCGGAGCCTATTCGAAACAAACAAACAAACAAATCTTTCCTCTTTATAATATTAGTATAGATATAGATATAGATTTTAATGATATCATTATATGCTTTGAATCTCCAACCCGATAAATTATTACAAAGACTAAATGATGTTTGCTACTTTTAAAAGCATCTGTTTGTTATGCTACTGTCGTGACCGTGATAAGAAAGACAAACAAACAAAAGAAACGTCACTCACGACTCACGAGCGAGCCTATGTTGTCGTTACGTACAAATTCCAAAAATAAATAAGTACCACAATCGACTACACGTAATCGATCAAATTTGTTGATAAAACATTCGATTACAATTAGAAGGTTTTTCACCGCGTTCAATTATTAAAAAAAATGGTGCACGTGCAAGTTTGTGCACGTGAAAGAAGTGAAACTTCTTTTGCGGTGTGTAGTATTGTGGTTTTCTTAATCTTTCATCCTTAAATCAAATTTCTCCTGTAATAGGAAATGCTGTGTATAAGAGAAACGACCTAACTCGCTTTGTCCTTTCCCTCTCTCCACAGTCGAGGTTCGCGAGACGCTATTTTCTCATTCTCGCTCTTTCTAAATTATATCTTTTCTCTCTAGCCGTAACGAATCTGTCGCGAATTAAATTTTACTCTCAACGCGCTTAAAGAAGTTTCACTTCAAAAAGTTATGTTACGTTTATCTTGCGTAATTTTTTTTTAGATCTTACAATTTTAGACGTTTCGGACCTTGCAACTTTCGGGATTATAGGCGAAAGCTATAGAAATTCCAAGACTTTTATTTTTAAGCAAAAACCTAAAAGATGTACTTTTACAACCGTCTCTGTACCCGACTGTACACCCTCGTTTATTGTACGCAAATATTTTCTTGTTATGCTTTAAATACAGCCACAATAATTATTAGTATCGTTAAATAGCTTTTTTTTTTGTTTCATGGTTAACAAGTATTAGTGATGTTTGGGCGTATTCTGAACAGTATTTACGTATGTACTACAATCCTGTATTTACGTCTCAAAGTAATTTTACCTACCAGTTTTGTTTTTGTTTTTTTTTTCTACCTAAGCTGAGAGCCTTGAGAGACTATTTCAGCGTAGCCTTAACTAGTAGGTGAGCTCTCGGGGCTCAAACCTGCCGACGTTGCTAACACGAACCCTAGCACAAAAGTCGTGCTTCGCAGAATCTACCACCGGATCGGAAACGTGACCCACTGAGAAAATCCGGCGAGAAACTCAGTGGGCTGTGTCCGAGGGTTACTACCAGTACAAATACTACACTGCAATTACTGCAAAATGAGTCGTCTATTATCAAAGGTGGCAATCTGTGCATTTGGACAAAAAAAATTTATTGATATGTCAATACAGATTGATTTGAATATAATCGTCTCCTTCAAATAATACGGTTCAAAACCTGCATTAAATAAAGGTTAATAGTTAACCTGTTATTTATCTAAGATGTCGTTCCGAAGAGTTTTGTGACTGCCAATGGAATACAAAGTCAATAATTCGTTTTTCTGATTTACCAATAATTGTCCAAAAGTCACATTGCCGGCTTTGATAATAGTCGACTCAAATATTAGTTCCTTCTTCAAATGATTATAAGTAACAAACTCGGCTGGGCTACACTATTTATATTTCATGTCAAATAAAGCTAATTTTAATTTGTTATACTCTGTAAATATTTAAAGCGTGCCAAGAACGTATTAGCACAATTACTTCTAATAATATTTAATCTAAGAAAACATACCTATAGAAAGGTACTGTAATAACATATATAAGTATACTGGTTGATTACAGCATGGTACATTAGTAAAAACTTTAATAACATTTGTTTAATACTATATTATAGTTTCAAGTTCTCTTGAAGTACGCAATTCGTGTCATGTTCGATGGGGACGGCAATAAAAAACTTAATTAAGAGTTTGTTTCGTTCAAGTTGTTTTTTTTTTTATTGCCCTTGTAGGCAGACGAGCATATGGCCCACCTGATGGTGAGTGGTTACCGTCGCCCATGGACTTCAGCAATGCCAGGGGCAGAGCCAAGCCGCTGCCTACCGCTTAATACTCTCCACAAGCCTCTTTTAAAGAAGGACATGTCATAGCGCTCAGGAAACAACGTGTAGGGGAGCTCATTCCATAGCCGGATGGTACGTGGCAAAAGATTTTCAAATAAAAGGTTTATACTAATCTACAAATAAAAAATCCTTTCTAAAGACTGTAATGAAACACCGCTGCTCGTAGCTTATAAACTACTGAACATAATGATTGAGTTGAATATTGAAATTTTGGGTACTCACTTTGTTGGTTTTGTCTTCATCCATACAGGAAGTGTAAATCCATCTTTAATTTCAGGGTCACTAGAAGCCATATTTATAACTTAATTCAAATAGCAATTTAATGAAAATGAATAAGACAATATATATTTAATTTAACAAGTATAACAAGCAAACTACTAGACAATTCAATACTAAATGGTATTATTATCTTGAGCAGAAATGATAAGATTGCCTCAAGTAAAAATATAAATTGATGACATAATTCAGAAGGCAACAAAATACATAATTATTGAAAAGATACAATATTCGTTTTTAATTATTTTAATCTTAAAATAAATTAATGTCTAATGGTTTCTTCAAGAAATCCTCCAGGATTCACTCGATTTAAGTGAAAGTGGTGAAGAAATCATCTGTGAACAAAATATTTTTTTGTAAACCGCTTATAAAATCTGACAGGTAAAATCACATAGGTGTTCTAAAATATTTTGGCTTTGTATATTTCAGTAATTATTATACCATTGAGATTAAAACACATTCATTGTTGAACTTCTCATTACCTATTCATTTTACAATGTTTTGAATTCATATTTCAGTTTTCATGGTGACTGACTAGATTTTTTAATAATAGGTCAGGACATGTATACGTATTATACAAATACAACACTTTCATCATTCATTTGCATTTGAATAGATATGCCATTTCGTTCAACACTTGTTGATATCCGCACGGGTGGGTACCACCGCCCCGCCTATTTCTGCCGTGAAGCAGTAATGCGTTTCGGTTTGAAGGGTGGGGCAGCCATTGTGACCTGTGCTGAGACCTTGGAACTGTATCTCAAGGTGTGTGGCGCATTTACGTTGTGGATGTCTATGGGCTCCAGTAACCACTTAACACCAGGTGGGCTGTGAGCTCGTCCACACATCTAAGCAATAAAAAAAAAAAAAAATGTTGATATTTTGTAAATAGTGTAAATAGTTTTGTAAATAGAAATGCTGGGACTTCGTAAAAAATGAGCCAATATGTTGTGTTGACAGCCACAAGACTGATGTAAGCCTAACAGTATATGAACTATATTTAAGAGACTGACACAGAAAGAAATCAGTCCATGCAAGAGTATATGGTGGATGGGTTAACACTTCCCAACCAAGCTCTATGAATATTCAGGTTTCAGTCCTATGACACATTAATATAACTTTTTTGTATATTCATACTTGTTGAAATGGTTCAAAGCTGCTTTGTAGTCAACTCACAACTCTATCTTGTAAATTCTAAGATTCTGCTCCATTTTTTAAATGGTAATAGTATTGACATTATTCGTCACATGTGAAAAGTACCAAGACATTGTAGATATACAAAGATCTTTCACCGAGCAGATGAAATTGCTCAGTAGACCGACAGTCCCAATGTTGTTGTTTGGAACTTGTATATATGCAAGCTTATCTTGAAAATGCGTAAGTGAGATTCAGTCATTTGTCAAACATTTTGTGTAGTATGATGGCTACCCGCCACAACATCAAGTCTTTTTCATGTAAAAAATGCTTGTACCAATGTCATGCTTATCTTACTGACATTGTGTTAACGCCATTAATGTCACTTTTTTTCTTGGGTTGTGTCACATTCTTTTGTAGGTTAATAAAATTTGAAAATGTATTTCATTCCTTTAATGTAAGCTCACTTCGGCAGGCAAAAATACAATACTTTTATTATAGGGAAAATATTTTTACTTTTGATTTTTCTATTTAAAATGTCATCTATTTAATGGTATCAAAACAAAGCAGATATAAAGAGAACATCCAAAGAGCTTTTACTACAACTTTGTTCTTATAAAACACAAAAACTTATTCCCAGACCTAATATATTGCTATCTTTTAATGGATTTGAAAAGTGGAACAATGAACTTGAAACTCACTCATAGCTAATAATTAAATAATAATTAATATAGTATTTGATATGACTGTATGGTTATCAAAATAGTAATAAATATTATAAAATAAATATTTTTAATAACAGTGAAATATTAGCATATTTCAAAAAGATTTAAAAGTTTGAAGTACCCAGTTTAATGGGTAATTGCTCAATATACAGTCATAAAATACTTCCCCTCGGCAGAAGGGATTCAAATGAACAGGAGGCGAATAGGTCTTTTTTCTCAATAAATAAGTAACGGACACCTGTTTACCTCATGCCAAACCAGGTGATTGTTTTCCTACTGTGATGTCTATAGGTTCTGAGAACAACTTAACACCCTGATCTCTTTCACCCAGTTAGTGCAATGAAAACAAATATATATACACTTATTTTACAAATAGATAACAGCATAAAATGCCCATTGATCAATTCCAAAATCACCCACATTTAATTACAGTATAATATTGTTGTCACATTTTATATAACACATTAATAATTCCAGTTTTCAAAAACTGTGTGGTTTAATACTAATTATTAACATTTAAATTAATAACATTTAAAGGCAAATCTAATAAATCTAACATGAGTACCATTATAACATTTGGTACCATTATATGATATAGTTAAATTTATTAATACCATTAAATTGATGTACTATTATACAATAATTTACTGGTGAAAAGATTCAGTCAAAATTTTTACTGAAAAACTCCATTGCATGCATATTTTCATATTTTTTTGCAGATAGATATGTAAACAATTTTCTTTTCCTTTTATGTTATTTAAAATGAATAATGAATCATACATAGATTTCTGGATCCCATAAAAATCACAACAATAATGCAGATGGAGAAATGAGTTCAAAGACTCAATTGTACGACTGTCCCACCCTTTAAGCCAGAACACATAACTACTTTGCGACAGAAATGAGCAGTATGGTTGGTGGTAGCTACCAGTTCAGGCTCATTATATGACCAGGACAACGATTGACGATCTTTAGTGTGGTAGACGTCCGGGATTAAGTGTGAGGCGATTATTTTAATAATGGAAAAAAAATGCATACCTATCATACTACGTAGTGCCTTTACACTACTCATAATGCTCACGTGTTGTGTGATTATTTACCATCTTGATATCTCATGTATAATTACAATTCGTTTTATTATAAATTTCAATGTTTACTTACAGTTTCAGATAGATCGTTAGGGCCACTGGTAAATAGCATTATATCGAAATCAAAAACAAAGACGTCCAACTAGCTTCATAAGCTTCATAAGCTCTATATTAAGTGTATAATCTATGTTCATAAGCAATTAAATGACTACGGTAGGTAGGTACGGTACTATACTACCTACTTATGACATGACAATTAAAGTTCACTCAAACTTCAAAGTCAGAAAAGTCCAACACCCAGTTTTTGGTTGATTTGTTGAACAGGCAAAAGAAACATAAGTATAACTACTTTGGAATCAAAAACCGAAACGTGAAATAAAATTATTGGAATATAATGAAAATTAAATGGACTCTTAAAAATCTGAGGAGACGCAGTGATTTTGTTAATTTTTTCAAACTTGAAAACTTCCATAGATGTTGGTCAAAATGGTCAAAAATTAACAGTTTTTATTTATACAAACCTGGTAGAGTAAAACTGAATTTAAAATTAAAACAATTCGTTCTAAAAACCATCTATGAAAGCTTTACCGCGTAATATTTTACTTTTCAAGCAACAAGTAAACAGAGTTTGAACCTTTAATTAGAATAAATATTATTATGGACTATTTTCTTTTGCCTGTACAACGATCGATTTATAGAAGTCTTAAGTATGTTCTATGAGTAGGACTTTTTGGTGGGAATGCGAGGAATGAAGTTGTGTGATTTATTTTATTTTGTCTATTTAATGTTCCGATGGTTTATTAACTGCTTAGTATCTGTGAAAGTGCAGAAATGTGGGAAAATGAAACAAAGCCACTGGACGTAACTTCTCGAGATCCTCCAAAAAGTCCACTGAAAAAATTTCAGTAAATGACTACCATTTTATTGAGATTATATTTCATCCCATAACATCTCATCTCATTTCATTTCACTTCACTCTATATTATCATTTTTCATAAAAATAAGTATTATATAAATTAAAATAAGACATGACCTGAAGGTCTTAGTTACTAGGTCATAAAATCCTTTGCAAAAAAAAAATCTTGAGTCATATGACTCATAGAATCATAGATAAAAAGCTCAAATATTTATAAAATATATTAAGTGTATAATCTATGTTTATAACATAGCCACAAAAAAAAGCTTCACAATTTACGAGAGTTATAAATACATAATACACACTACTGTGATCATATTTTAACATAACAATATAATTTCAGTACAAAACTAGATTGTAACACATGCTATCACAATTTAATGTATAAATTGGATACGGTTAATTTCTAAAACGAAGAAAATGTCAACTGAACCAGAACCAACGGATTTACATTGGGTGCAACTGCGCAAGGAAATGGGAGCTTCTCACCATGTAGAAACGACAAGAGAAAAATTTCATAGAAAATTTACAGAGAATCCGTTTGTTCCTCTAGGTCGCTAAAATACAACATTTTTATATCGACGGTCCCCACGTACCTGAAAACTTGTCTACATATTTGGTTTATAGGAGTGTGTAGTATATTTAATAGTTAAAAAAAACAAATATATATAACATATATACATAAAATATAACATAAATTCCATAAAGTAGCTTGCAAGTCTAAAATTTATTGATAAATATTTTTATACTTGAAGGAAAACAAACTATATAAAATACAGTGTTATTATATTTATACACCCCAGCTTTTTCATCCTTCTCATATATTTCATGTGTTTATATAATGACCTATAAGTATTCGAATTTTCTTAACATATTAAGTTTATCTTTTTTCTTTCAAGTTTGTCCTTAATTATTATTGTGTTCGAATATTTCTCACATGTGAACAAACCCAACTTTCTGGAGAATCAAACATATTTTAATGTGAAGTTAGATAAACTTTTTTAGTACAAAATTGCTTTGAAAATGTTGATGGATTATTAACTAGTATTTTTGGAATTCATATTGTCCTATAATTTTCTACATTTTCACTAGATTAGCAATCTTATTCATGTTATCCTTAAATTCCAGCAAAAATGATAACTATTAAATTTAGTTTATAATATACATAACAAAGCCTCTTTGCTAAATCCCTTGGAGTAAATGCGAGTACCTTTTTAATACATACAGTATAGGGCTTTATGCATTTTTTTTACAAATCTATAATTTTATCTTAGTCTTTATTGAAAACAACAAACTTCTATGATGGAGTGCTGGAAAATATTTGTATTTATAAGTAAAGACAAAAAGTAACTGATGGTAATGAGAAAAATGTGTAACATGATAAAAAATTTTAATTTACCATATCTTCATGTATGTTGGGACTGTAGAGTTTTTAAAAATGTAGACTATACTAGTTATTTAATAATACAATTATATTGTGGTTATTAGAGAAATCCTATTTTCATTTGAATTTCTTCTAGAAGTTTACTATTTTAATCTATTTTGTTTCTTAAAGTAAATGTAAAAATACGAATAAGTTTAGTTCACCCATTATCTAAATAATTATATGGTTTTAAAAATTCAAATTTAATTTGTAGGTTGTTTAGCAACAGCTGGAGCTTTATCCATGGGTCTTTGGAGTTTTAGAACTGGAAAGACAAGACTCTCTCAGCAAATGATGAGAGTGAGGATTCTTGCACAAGGGCTTACCATTGCTGCTTTAGTTATTGGTGTAGTAATCACCACAGGAAAATCTTCAAAATAATATTCAATAATATTAAATTTTTATTAAAGATGTCAGAAAAGATAATAAATAAATGTTTTTTTTTAGTGAGATAATGGTACATGTTAATAAATGATTACTTATTTATATTTTCATTTATTGCTCCAATTGCCATTTCAAAGAATTTACATTATTTTCTAGTAAAATAAATGAATAATTTTCAAGCATTGAAGTCCAACAAAATTATTGAATAATTTTTTTTGTTCATGAGAAAATTGTCATACTTCCGTGTACGTGTTGGTGGGGATAAGTTGGGAATCTTCTAGCTTTCCCCACGTCTCACGTCCAAGCTTCTAATGAAACAGAAATCACCAGAGATTGCACAAGGCGTCTTCCTTTTTATTCCTAGATTTCCTTATTACATCAATTCTGCCCTGAAATATTCCGTGCAAGCAATTTAATTGTTTCTTTGAGTTTAACAATGACTGAATTAATTTCATTCTATTCACCTACAACCGAAGGCAACAAAGTACCTCCCACAGCCGCAATACTGTTCTCCGCCATTTAGTTCACTGATAATGGAAAATTTCAGGCCTTCGCTACATATCTGACTGGGGTATTTAAAACCAACAGTATTAATAGTCAAAAAAATCCCGAAATAAATCAAGTCCTAAAGCAAGAAGAAATTATGCATGCTCTTGACTCCTACTAAACCAAGACAGATGGGCAACTAGCCAAAATGGAACACAATAAGGTATTTTGATCTGATCACCTCCTTGCTGTTGAAAGAGCTTCCCAGAAAGTACATTGTCTTATCGACTATCCTTGTTAATGCGACACTGAGCAGCTCTCATTTCCCTGCACTCTGGAAAACATCCCAAATTTTTACGATCCATAAGCCTGCTAGGTAAGCCGCCTAACGAAGTTTCATCTTATCGTCCTATTAACATGACGCCGATATTGTCAAGGTTTTGGAAAAAAAACATCTTAATGGCATAAAGCAGGTATGTACCTAAACAGAGGGTATGTACAATATGAAAATGTCCGGAAAGGAAGGAATACTATTCGGCTGCTTTTCTCAACGTACAATCCTTTGACCTGGTTTGGTCTAGGTGGACTGCTATGCAAAATTATAAAACACATTCCTACTTTCTACTGTTAGTCTTATCCCATGGACAGAAGGTTTCAAGTCAAGCTCCGTGACGCTAGATCTTCTCTTTTTGGCTGCAAAGTCGGAGTACTACTACCCCAGTACTCTGTCTTCTCGGTTGATGGGCTATCTAACAAGCTCAGGCTGTATTGTTCTTTAATAAAACTGACGTATTGAATCCAACTATGGTCAACAGCTAACAAATCCAACATTATGTGCCTCCAGAGAACTCAAAACATTATCCTGTGGGTATTCTCATCAGCGCCTTATTATCAAGGTTATCAAATTCATTATTTTAATTTATTTTGTTTCTTAAAGTAAATGTAAAAATATTAACTCAAAAGTCGGAAATCCACAAGTAGGTACCTGGAAATTTCAACCATACTGGACGAAATTAAGAGATACTCAACCAACTTTAAAGACCGCTTGGCAGCTCATCCAAACCCGTTGTCCAGCATGCTCTTGAAACCAAATCGGATTAGAATGCTCAAAAGAGCCGATGTGCTATCCTACTAAGTGGCGCAGGTGCATTAGCGATTTACTGGTGGTAAGACGTCTTGTGAGTCCGCACGGGTAGGTACCACCACTCCGCCTGTTTCTGCCGTGAAGCAGTAATGCGTTTCGGTTTGAAGGGTGGGGCAGCCGTTGTGACTATACTGAGACCATAGAACTATATCTCAAGGTGTGTGGCGCATTTACGTTGTAGATGTCTATGGGCCCATCGATCGTAGATCGTTAGATGGGCCGCTCCATATTAAAGGGCGCACAATATTTTGTCATCAGTCATGGCTCCTCTTCACAATCGGCCATGATGGGCGATTATAGAAATTCACGATAGTGTAGAGGGCATAAATGTGTGTGATCGGCCATCATCGCGTATGATCGTGCGCAATCGGTGTTGTGTCGATAGGTAGATCAAAGGAATGATGGCCCATGATTGTGTGAGCGTCCACACCATCGCCGATTAGTTAGGATGTAGTTGTCTCAAGTGTGTGTCAATTGTCTCGACTACAAAACTATGGTTGCATGGACCTTGTTTTGTTCCAATTGATTGGCACCCACCCACCATTATCTCTTCCTCCATCTTGTTTATCATTATCGGTAGGCAGCGGCTTGGCTCTGCTTCTAGCATTGCTGAAGTCCATGGGCGACGGTAACTACTCATCATCAGGTAGGCTGTATGCTCGTCTGTCTACAAGGGCAATAAAAAAAAGTTTTCACGATTCTTTGTTCGCGCACATTAACTAAATGACTATATGAGCTAACTAAAAATATTGCCGCAGCCGCGATCTCCTCGATTTCCATCATCGATACCTAGACGTCTTAACATATCAGTAGACAGTCAGTAAATGAACGTTCACGATTGTGTGGACAGTTGCCCGATCATGGCGGCGATGATGAACGATCATTTGTTGGTTTGTTGGCCCATCATGGCCGATTGTGAAGAGGAGCCATCAAAGAGGTGCACGCACAACTCTTATCTTAGTACGCGACAAGTGCATGTTGTGAGTGGGCGTGTAGGTACATTAAAAAATAATTTTACTTTTTTTCGTGTTTAACCATTTAATTATGCCTTCGTGTTCATTTTGGAAGTGTAAAAACACAAGCCGAAACACAAATAAAGACGAAGGTGTTACTTTTCATGCGTAAGTATTTGTAAAGAATTTAACATATATTAAGTGTATAATCTATGGAATTTAATTTGATTTATTTCAAACACACGTCTCGAGCGGCTTAGCGGGATGAAGGAGAGGCGTAAGGGGTGGAGAAGCGACCGGCTGCCAAAGATTATATACTAAGCAGAGCGGTTAAAGTTCTGAAGCAACTCTCTATACGTTCGTTTTTGTGAAACTGGAATTGAATATTTCATATTTACTTTAAAATTGCAATGACGTAATAACTTTCATTATGAGTGACTTTTCTTCTTATTTTCTTAATTTTAAATGTATAAGTACCAAATATATCATTAGGTATATTTTTATACAGTACAGATTAGCTTTTATAGCCCGGGAGTTGGCTACAAAGTATGCGAACATTTTTTTGTTAATTTTAGTTTCCCTCAAGATCCGCGAGTTAAAGAGAAATGGATTGAAGTAATTCAACTTGAACGGAAGGAGGATGACTGGCTACCGACCAATTGTAGTAAAGTATGCTCTGATCATTTCACACAAAATGAGATCTTTATTACGAAAACGGGGAGACGTAAAATTATAGCTTCCGCTATTCCAGCCTTTCAGGTATATTTCGATTTTTATATATTTTTTTGTTATTTCCATGTAATAATTTTTAATCCGATTTAGTTGTAATTACTCTTTTTTTTCAGCCACTGCCAATCAATGCTTTTGATGACAGGGAAGGATCGCCGAATGTATTTATTTCTGATAATGATTCTATATTCGACAGTCCAAAGGAAATTTCACTCAAAAGAAAAATAAAACTTATAGAAAAGAGACAGTTACAGTATAAGAAAGACCTCCTTAAAGTTAAACGACAAAATAAAAATTTGAAAAAACAAAATATTACTCTGAAAGAAACTTTAAATTTTTTTAAAAAGAAACTAAAGGGCATGGGCCATTTTCGGCCCAGCTACTCGTGCTCTCAAGGACATAAATGAAATATCTATAGGAAAAAACATTTCATTTTACATACTTATTATAAAATTTAAGGGTATTTTAATGGTGGGATAATTAAAATCATAAATAAAAAGAAATTAGCATGACTAAGCTACATTGATAATATTGATGGAGTTGCCATATGTAAAATATATTTACATTTTAAACAATTTAGATCATAGATTATACACTTAATATATTTGATTTAGATTAAATCTTCTTAAAAAACATTATATTGCAAAAAAAAACATATTATATTTTGTTGTAATATAAAATATATTATAGTACATATAAATATATAGTAATATAAATAATATTTAAGCTGATGCTGATGTTAAAGTGTCAGTGTATTGACAGCAAAATCATATGATATAACCTAAAATTCTTATCTTATTTTTAAATATCTCTGTATCCCCATGAACAATATTGATTTTAATTTGTTTATAATAAAAGGGATATATAGTCTATTATTTAAACTTAATTTAATTACTATCCTTGAACTTCGTTTAGTGGGCCGTGCAATGTATGGAGAGTGGCCCATGTCCTTTAGAGCACTTTCATGAATTAGAATTAAAAGCTGAAGACGCGGTTGATAGTTTTCAGCAATTGTTACGTCTGTATCGTAGTAAATCGAAAAATTGCAATAAATTTACACCAGCTCTAAAAAAATTTGCATTAACTTACATTACTGCTCCTGCTGGCTATAAATATGTTAGAAGTAAATTTAACAATATTTTACCACATCCTCGCACATTATCTAAATGGTATGAAAATATTCATGCTGAACCAGGATTCACAGCACAGGTTTTTGAGAAGATGAAATTTAAAACTGTGAATGGAAGGATTTTAGCCACTTTACTCATCGATGAAATGGCGATCCGGAAGCAAAGAATTTGGAATGGCCGCAACACTTTAGGCTTAGTTGACGCTGGATTAGGTCAGAGTAATGAATTAGCAACTGAAGCATATGTGATGATGCTTGTTTCTAATACGGAAAACTGGAAAGTGCCACTCGGCTATTTTTTTATAAATGGTCTCTCAGGAGATCTTAGAGCCAATTTGATTAGAACTTGTCTTGAAATGCTTTCAAGTTGGTGTTGACGTCATTGCAATTACATTTAACGGCTGTGCAGCTAACATTGCTGCTGCAGAAAACCTCGGATGTAATTTCAGTAATATCAATTCACTTATAACTACTTTCGACCATCCATCAAATAATAATAAAAAAGTGGCTATCTTTTTTGACCCATGTCATATGCTAAAATTAATACGCAATACATTTGAGGCAAAAAAGATAATTTTTGATCAAAATGGCAATAAAATAGAATGGGAATATTTAGCGAGACTACACAAATTACAAGAGTCAGAAGGCTTTAAATTTGCGAACAAGATAACTGAACGTCACATATACTTCAGAAATCAAATAATGAAAGTTCATTTAGCTGCTCAGTTGTTAAGCAAGAGCGTAGCGAAATCATTAGAACTCTGTATACAGTTACTCAAAAATTGGAAAATTTACGATGTTGCCCACATTATAAATTTTGTAAATAATCTGAATGATCTTTTTGATGTCTTTAATTCGCGAGCACATCAATATCAATACAAAACTGCACTATGTCGCGAAAATTCCGCTCAAATCCTACATTTTTTACAAACTGTTAGAGAAGATATTAAAAACTTAAAGGTTTATAATAAAAAAAAAGAAAAAAAAAGGGAAATATAAGAAAGGGTACGTGTACTTATGTACGCGCGTAAGAAGTTATGCTTCATTTTTATTAAATTATTTCTTTTTTTTTAGTATTAAATAGTTAATAATAAATATTTAACGTTAATAATTTAATAATATTTAGTATGAATTATATTAAATAATAATTTTGTCATTTATATTACTAAAAAATGAATGCTAATAACACTTTTTTTTTACGAGTGTACATGCGCGAAAGTTCACCTGCGGCTATATTCAGACTCGCCAAGTTACGTCGGTCGTATTGTAATGCGCGATTTAGTGGGCAACTTCATTTCACTCATCAATTTTTCATAACGCGCCTAAAGAAGTATAACTTCAAAAATAATTATAAATAAATAAAATTGTGAGTCTAAATGTAGGCCAGGGTTTATTGGATTTTTGGTTGATATTGAAAGTCTTACGTATTTGTATGAAGAGTATGTCGAAAAAAAAGCAATTAATGAATTATATATCAACGTATCGGTTAAGCCAAGACCACATAGAGTTGTTTTTGGTAAAATGAGACAGCACGGGGGGTATAATAACAACCCTAACGCCCAACAATTTAAAGGTATATATAAAAAAATATTAAATCACTTGGAGTTGCGTAGTTCTTTTTCAGGAAATTGTTTTACCTACAATTTTCTTATTCTAAATTGTTCTCGACCTTTAGAAAATATTAATGAAACCAGTGTTCGCGAAGAAGACATTATTGAACATTTGACAATAAGCCAGTATGACGTAAACTGTGAAATATTATCAAACGGTTTGGATTTAAAAAATAATACATTAAGTGAAATTTCCGAGCAAGTAGTGAGATATATTATTTCAGGCTGGGTGGCAAGAAAAATAGTAAAAAAATTAAAATGTGAAATATGTAAAGATGCGCTATTATCTATATGAAAAGTTGGATTTTCATAAACTCATAAATATAAAAAATATGGGTGGGCTAGTTTTTCCTTCACGTGATTTGTTTCTTGTTAATTTAAAATCAGAATATTTTATAAGGTATCACATTAAAGAAAAAGGAACTCACAACTTTACTGGTGTCAATGAATTAAGTAGTATATAACTTATATTAAAGTCATTTTTACCCACCGATATTTTTCAAATATTAGATTACCATTCTAGAGAACAGCCAGCTACTTTCAACCACAGAGTTTTAATTATAAAAGTAATCATTGATGACTATATAAAAGTCAGACTTCATTACTTACATAAAAAAACAGAATGTACAAAACGTCAAAAATTTTATAAATTGGTTGGTTTTAACGGACTTTGATGTAATTAAAGTGATTAAGTAATTACTGTGCATAATAATTTCTCACAGTTTTTTTTTTTTATTGTTTATATGGGTGGATGAGCTCACAGCCCACCTGGTGTTAAGTGGTTACTGGAGCCCATAGATATCTACGACGTAAATGCGCCACCCACCTTGAGATATCAGTTCTATGGTCTCAAGTATAGTTACAACGGCTGCCCCACCCTTCAAACCGAAACGCATTACTGCTTCACGGCAGAAATAGGCAGGGTGGCGGTGGTGGTACCTACCCGTGCGGACTCGCACTTTAGAAATCAGAAGATTATCACTTCTGATCAATATTCTATTTGTTCTATGACAAGTGATGACTTACCTAACGTGCGAAAACTGCGAAACTAATGACAATCCCGCCACGAGTGGGGGCCTATCTAACGATCTACGATCGATGTATGGGCCCCAGTAACCATTTAACACCAGGTGGGCCGTGAGCTCATCCTCCCACCTACGCAATAAAATAAAAAACCATTAAATTCATCGAGATATTACGAATATAATCTCGTTGATTAAGTTGAGGTCGTATCTTCTTCGCCGCAATTAAATAATAAACAAACAGACCTATTTGATGATTCAACACATTGACAACCATTTAATAGGATATTACCTATTATAAGGGTTTTTGTGAAAACCCGACAAGTCCCATCCAGCTATTTTGTGTCATTCACAGAAAAATCTGTCACTCTTTTAAATAAGGAAATTAGAGTACATCTATACTAATCTATAGTCTATACTAAATTTAATTTTCTAAATCTACAATGGTTTTTACGGATGTTCCGTTACAACTACCTACTGAACCATGCATCCGATTGACTTGAAACTTGGTATCCATGTAGAAAATACATGTACTTAATGGATAGGCTAATATTTATATGAGTGATGGACTCCTTAATAATAATGACAATAAATAATAATGTTAATTTTAAATGCCCAGCAAAGCGGGCGAGTACGGCTAGTCATAGATATATGTATTACATACATACTTAGACTTGTTATTTATGAACTTAATAATTGTAATGTAATGTAATTTATTTCTTAAGTATTATATAACACCGGTTACTTGGAGATATTTCGTGGTGATTGGATTTAAATGGGATTGTAAGGAATGCTAAAATGTATTGATAAATAATGTAGGTATCGAAAACTTTCGCAAATCGATGCCTCCAATGAACACTACGCTAACTCCAAATTCGTAGGTTTACAGGAGGAGCGTTTAAACGAAAAAAGTTGATAAAATCTTTATTATTGCAGATATATTTTTATGGTTTTTCTTGGTGTAACTAGCTGATTTACTCTTGCTTCGAACCCCATCAATAATGATTTGTAATACTTTTAAAATAGTGAAGCGAATTGCGTGAAAAACGAAAATTTCAAAATTTTGAGTTAGAGTAGTGTTCATTGGAGGCATCGAAATATCGATTTTACTATTTTTAATAAAGATTCGATATAATTATGATTTTTCAAACGAGATTCTGGCCCGGTTTTTGTACTACGAAATAAATATTCAACTTTTTATTATAATTATCTTTCGAAATCGCAAATAACAATAAGTTGGTATATTTGTAATACAATAATGAAAAAATATTATTTGTGTTACAAATATCTTTAAATCAACAAGCAAACCATAATTATTAAAAACTTTCGTTTGTTAGTCTGAACAAAAAATCGATTATTCGAACTTAACAATACGATACTTTACGCATCGATACATGTCCACAAGCCTTTCCCAATATAAATAAACATTTTATTCGTCTATAAATATTGTCGACATCTTACAATTTAAATGTATGAATCGAAAAAATTAAATATGATTGATTCAACATCAATTTTCTTCTAAAAAATAAAGTATCACCTTATAGAATTAATTAACCATCGCTAATGACTTGACTTGATCTGTAATATTTATATTTAAAAAAAGGCTAGGTGTTTAAAACTGTTTTACACTATACTTATTTTTTAAGAAGTTTAAATATGAATGGATTCATAGCCGTGCATTGCGGTAAGAACACGATTAACCAGATAAACGATTCTCTATCTAAAGTCATAAAATAATAAGAATGCTTATTGTAGGCGCCGGATATCACAGTGAAAATTTAAGAAAAGAGTATCAGAAAACATGCAATCAGGCCTGCAGAAAAGCTAGCGAAATCTTAAAACAAGGTGGAAATGCTGTGGATGCAGTTGAAAAAGCCATAATTGGTAAATAGATGTAATATTACTTTATGATTTATATATTTTAATTTAAACAAATTTGAATTAATTATCTGTTGTTGAATCTCTACTATCTTAATTCACATTTATTACTAATGTAAATTAACTACTACATTATTATTTTACAGAATTGGAAAACAGTCCATTAAGCAATGCTGGTTATGGATCAAACCTAACTTGGGATGGTACTGTAGAGTGTGATGCATCACTTATGAATGGTCAAACTTTACATTTTGGAGCTTGTGGTGCTGTTTCAAATGTTTGGAATCCTATAACACTGGCCAAGAATCTTTGCATTAAACAATGTGACAGTTTGTCTTTGGGTAGAGTTCCACCTTGTATACTCACTGGACAAGGTGCCCGATCATGGGCACAAAGAATGGGCCTTGAAATTGTGGATGATCACAAAATGATTTCTGCAAGAGCATTTCGTAACTTTAAGCATTGCAAGCGAAAACTTAAAAAGTATTCAATACAAAATGATGTAAAATTTAGTCCTCTAGATACAGTAGGAGCAATTTGTGTGGACATTAATGGTGTTGTAGCAGCTGGTGCTAGTTCAGGAGGGGTTTCTTTAAAACATGAAGGTAGGGTCGGACAAGCTGCTTCTTTTGGAAGTGGGGTTTGGGCTTTAATGAGTAGAGATGGAATAAAGTCATCTGTGGCATCATGCACATCAGGATGTGGGGAGCATTTAATAAGAACACAGCTTGCAAAAAACACAGCAGAAAGTTTGTTTGAGTCCTCATCCCCAACTGAAAGTCTAGATAAATGCCTGAAGAAAAATTTTTTACATTCACCATTCTTATGGGATGTACCCGAAAGACTGTGCGGAGCTTTAGCTCTAAGGCATGACCCACAAACTGGAGATGGTGAAGTTTTATGGGGTCACACAACTAAAACAATGTGCGTGGGTTACATGTCTTCGGAAACAGATAGACCAAAGGTAGGATGCCCTCATTGACATAATAAAATGAAAAACATATAATAAAATAAAATCCTATAAATTTATAATTCCATTTTGCTTTCTGTTCTAGTGCATTATCTCACATCTACCTCCAAATGTAGAGCCAGGACATAAGGCTGTTGTCTCGGGACATCCCTTTAAGATTGCAATTCAAGAGTCCCCAGTAATACAGTGGGAGGTGGCTGAATCAAACTGTAATGGATATCTTAGTTAATTTTAAATAACTAGATCTGATTATAGGAGTGTTATGTGAAAAAATGTATTGATTTAAAAAAGAATCAGTCTTATACTTGTATTTGCTAGGCTGATGAATAAATTTTAATGTTCGATTCTGTACTATGCAGTTACTGGATCCCATAGACACCACAACATATAATGCTACTGGCTGTTTCTATCTTAGAGATAAGATTAAAGTTACATTTGCAACTGCCATGTAATCCTTCACACTGGAATGCATAATTGCTCAGTAGCCCAAAAAATGGCAATATTGTGATAAAATAAACTAGGCTCCCAAAATTTATTTTACTGATTATTTTTCCTTCTTTTTTAGTGACTTAATCAATAACCAGAAAGTAATTAGATATTTGTATTGATTGGTTATTAAAAATAATAATATGAATAGCATTATTGTGTTGAGTCAATAAAACTAAGTAAATTAAGAAATATATTTTTTATTGATACTTTGCTTAATAAATTGTGCGGCAAAGATAAATTCGGTGAGACATCTTCAGTAGCTGTGCAGTACACTGCAAAAAAACTCCTAATTTCTAGTTTCCATTTTAAGTGAATATAATTTATTACTTTAGCACCTCAAAAAGATAAGTACCAATTAATGAAATCACAGTAAATTATAGAGAACTCAATTATGAAAATAAACTTATATAGATATAGAGTAGATTGAAAAGAAGTCTATAATTAATTTGTTTTCATCTTATTGTTAGTGTTTCTAAAACGTCTAATTAATTTTTATCAGAAAACTGTGTGTGATGTTACATTTTGGGGAATTACATTGTAACCTATATAATAAAGAGTAATGAAAACGTTACCCAAAGATGAACTATGCTGCTTTTACTATCATCAATACGTAGCGAATGTAATCAATATTACATATTGTCATGACATGACTGACATATTTAAAAAATGTTTATAATTATTATATTATCATGTAAATGTAAACTAAACGAATTACTGAAGAAAATAAACAAAACATACGTTTATTAAATCACATTTCAATATTATACTAAAGTACAATTGATGTAAATTTAAGGTACATAAAAAACGAATCGAAAAATTATCTGAAGGAATGAGTGTAAAAACGATTCAACTGACATAAGCTAATAAAATACACAATAAACTGAATCTCCAATTTGATGGTTCACCAATATAAATAGTATACATTATAATAAATGAAAATATCCTTTGTGTCAAAAAATGTAGATCACTCAGATAATTTATTTCAGAATAAAGAAATTTTCAGTCAAAACTCAGAGCTATCAGGCACTTGCTGTTTTAAAAGCTGTTTTTATTTTCCAGATTTTGTTATTTAAACCACTTTTTTCACTGAGCCCTTCTTATCCTATGTTTATTCTAATTTATGCTACGAAACAACTAAAACAATAGTTAAAATTTGTCATTGTTAGTATTGTACATATTGTTACACTAAACCAAAAAATAAAACAATATTCTAGTTTGTTTATAGGGTTATACAGTACATAGTCGTAATAAGTCATCAGACTTTGAAGCTGTATTCAAATAAATAAAAGAAAAGCCTCTATAAAGTAAAAATATACGAAGACTACACTATATTGTGACAAAAATACAATGTATTTTCTTTATATTTCTGACTAATAGTCATTCGGTTAAATGCCAAGCTAATACTGCTCTCCAAATCTTATCACTTATATACTTATACTAAAAATTGCTAATATAAATTCAAAAGTATTAATAATATCCTGGTCATGAGGTTACATAATTCGATCATATAATCATACATTCGAAATACAAGGCATGGCTTCAGTCTTTTTTACACCACAAACCACTGCATCAGACACATCCGTATTCGTACCATATCGCGGACTCTTTAGAATTCTCCGTGTTTTCGTTACGATTTATTGATCTCCGGTCGTGTCTTGCTTCATTTCTATCTTGAGTAGAATCATCGACCGTGTGAGGTTGGTCCGGACCAGGCCTTTCAGACGTTGGTCTTTCATTCAAACTTTGACAAGCGCCGTCGCCGATAACCGTCGATATTCTGTTGTATACTAAATATGTCGGGTTCTCTTTTATCGGTGTACTTTGCGGCTTTGAATCAAGGTTGACATTAGCCTCTTCGTCTGCTACATACACAGTGCGACGAGTACCAGCTATACCGAATACCGGCGTCGGTGTTGAAGCTGAAAGGTAAAATAGAAGCAAATATATTTACAGATAAACTATATCTCTATGAGGATATGTAATAAATATTATGAAGTCAGTAGAATATACCTGTCGGCAAACCCGATTCGCTTTCTATACCTTGAAAGCTGTTACGATGGGAAGGAGGCACAGTTTTATGTGGTCTTCTACGTAACGATGCTCTAATTAGAGCATCATCTCCGCCTCCGCTATGTATGGACGTTGTCGATAATCTTCTTGCGAAATTATTGTCACCGGTAAGTCTTGTAGAATCCAAGCTATTAATAGACCCGGACATTTCCATGTTTTCTGATTTTTTTAATAGTTTATCATCAAATCTTCGACTGAAGCTCGCTTCAGTACTGTGTCTAGACGATTCAACGCTATGATTAGATGTCGCGGGATCAAAATCAGACATTTTCAACGTTTTCTCAATTTCTTGACTACCTGGATCTGACTCTCCTGATTCGGAGCCTGCTAAAGTTAGTTGTGATTTAGAACTGGAGGCATCTTCGATTCTTTTGTTATTTCTCGATGGAACCTTGTTTATTAAGTCTGTCCCGGCTTTCCGTACCCTCTTAACGAATGAAGCTCCGAAACCACGTCGTTTTGTTGTACAGTTATCTAACTTCTTATAATGTTCCATTATTTTTTCTTCCAGTTTTTCCTTTTGACGGCATAGTGCATTAACTTTGTCGGCGAACATTTTCTCTTCTTCGTGATAATGCTGTTTATCTTTCAACGAATGAGCGAGTAACTCGTGATATTGGGTCAAAAGTTGAGACACGTGATCCATTAATGAACGCCTATCGGCATCTAAGCTTTTATTCATTTGTATCAACATTTCACAGTGTTGATTTGTTTTATTAATCTCTAGTTCCAAGCTCGTGATAATTTCAACTTTTGTATTGACTTCCCCAGAAATTTCCGTGTTAAGTAATTTTAAATGCGACACTTCACTTCTCAATTTTCTGTACTCTTCCTGCATGTTTCTATATTCGTTTTTCAATCTATCGCTAGCAGTAAAAAGATTTCTAAAATCATCTTTCAATTTGGAGTGTTCTGCCCTAAGGTTTATCAAGTTTCTAGACTCTGTTTTCAAGTTATCCCTTTCTTTTTCAAAATCATTTACTTTTTTTTCACAATGCGTTAGTTTTTCTTTTAACTCTCTATTTTCAAGTTTTAAATCCCTAATGGTAACTTTCACTGGCTCTCTCTCACTAAGGAGCATTTCGTACTCTGTATTCAATTGTTCGTGCAATGTCTGCAGAGCAACCTGGTCTCTTAGCAGGTTGTCTTGTTTGTCCTTCAGTATTTCTAACTGTTTTACAATTTCTTCCTTTTCCGCAGCCAATTGGCTATTAGCCAGTTGTAATGTCATTTGTTGCGAAATCAATGACCCGTTTTGCGAATTCAGCGTAGCAATATTCACTTGCAATTTAGCGTTTTCAGCTTGACTGCTTTCGAGAGAAGCTTGTAAAGCAGTTAAGTCTGCCGTAAGCTGTTCAATTTGAGGATTAACTACATCATCCTCTTTGTCAATTTCTTCTATATGTTTGCAATCACATGGTACTAATTTCAGTAAGTTTGCTTTGGCTGCAATTTCAGATATTAAACCTTCATAATCATTGTTTGTGATAATTTTTTCCAATAGATCTTCTACGTTAACTTCTTTGGATATTATTTCTGTCGAACGTATACCAAGTTTCTCTACACAATTCCTCAATTTATCAAAATTTACTTTTTCGGATATTAAATCTTTCTGCAGTGTCTGTATTGTTTCAGTGTCAACTTTCTTTTGTGATTTTAATTCCTGGGTTTTTTGTTCAAGATCCTGTAATCTATTGGCTATATTGTGATTTGTTTCTAATTCTTTGACTAATCTTTCAATTTCTTTTTTCTTTAACTCAAGTTCGCTAGTAAACTTATCCAAATTTACGTCTTTTTCTTCTACGGCTTCTCTTAATTTACCAACTTCTCTTTGTAGATTGTGCGTGTCTCTTTCACTGTAAGTCAATTTCGTTTTAAGTTCTTCTGTTTGGATAATTAGTCCAGTAACTTTATCGGCTTCCGGCTTAAGAATATTGACTTCTTTGTTTCTGGCGTCCAAAGTTTTTTCTAGTTCATCAGCCCTCCTCTGTATTGAGTCACAGAGCATTTGTATCCGTTGCTTATCCTTGGTAAGCGATTCTAAATGTCGTTCGAAATCTTGAAGTTTACTCTTCTCAGATTCTCTATCTATGGCATGTCTATCTATAAAAGATTTTTGACTGTCCAATGAATCTTGTAATTTTCTGTTCTCTTCTAGGGCATTTTTAAAAACTTCCTCGAGTTCCGAATTCTGTTGTACAAGCCTGTTGTAATTTTCTTGGAGTTGTTCACATTTCAATGCCAACCTTTTCTTTTCTTTTTCTAATTCCAATACTTTATCACTGCTTTCTAATAACGATTGTTCTCGTAAGTTGTCTATTGTCGAGAGGAGCCGTTTATTTTCTAATTCTAACTTCAGTGCCCTCGCTTGAGCATTACTCGTTAATTGTTCTGATAAACTATTTTCTCCAGATTCTAGAGTGCTCTCTCCTTCATTGTCTGTATCTAGATTGCTATTGTTACTTTCACTTAACATAGACCGAGTAATATATTGCAAATGGTTGTTTTCTTCAATGAGTTCTTGTATTTTTTGCTGATCTGCATCTCTTTCCTGTTAAGAAGCGTATTTTTTATTAACACTTTATGATCTTAAAAAAATAATTGCTTTACACATTTTTAAAGGTGAATAAATTAATTACCAATGCTATGTCGTTCGCTTCCCTTTTTAATTTGATCATAGCTGCTTCTAAATTGAGGCATTGCTCTGCTCTTTTTCTAGCCCTTTGCAGTTGTTCCTCAAGTGCATCCCTAGTTTCCATTAAGGCTTTGTTATCTTCTCTCAATTCTGACACACGCGTCTTATAATACTCCGCATCTGCCAATCTATCTCGGTATCGCTGAATTTCTTGTTCTAATCTGAAAATTATAATTATTATATTTATTATTATTTTTATTTCAGTTTCATCTGATTACTAAAGGCTCAAAAATATTATTTAAAAAGTCTTACCTTTCACATCGTTCAGCCTTTTCTCTAAGCGCATCAACTTCATCTCTATAGCCAGTAGCTTTTCTTGCTTCATTGAACCATTCTTGGCTGTCTGTTCTCAACTTTCCTAACACTAACTTAGTGTGTTCTAATTCTTCACGACATTCTACAAGCTGTTCAGATTTTTCTTCACTGCAAGAAAAACACATATTATTTATTATAAATATTTTCAATGTAGACATAGTTTGACTAGTTTGGCTTTATATTTTAATAAAACATTACTTCTAATCAAGGAATGTTAGAAAGAATGGGGCCAATAACATAGCTTCTAAGAATAAACATTTATTACTCTTCAGTATCGTACTGCATGTATCGCAGTTATGATCTTGTTAACACTTGTCCATCAGTACAAGTAATAAAAGATTTTACATAAATATACTCTTACAGTTCCTGCCTTTGCTTCCGTAGCCTTGCTTTCCAGTCAGCTAATTCAACAGCTAAATGTTGACTATCGCCGTTGCTTTGATTTACATTCTGGGTTGATCGATTTTTTCCATTCTTGACCTCATTTTCATTTTCACAAAGCCCATCTTGCAGTACTAAGGAAGCCCAATTTTGCAGATAATGGTCTCGTTCTTTGGCAAGTCGTCGCATATGATTGAACATTGTCGGTGACTGGAAGAGATCTATCGCATCCGGGGTCAATACCACTGTTTGCATGTCTGTCACCTGTGAAGTTATTCTTAAATAAATAACCGGGAACAAATCAAGCATGATCATCCGGCACCAAATAAAGATTCCCTGTGTTAAGGGTTATCAGAGACTGACATAAATACTTATATATGTTTATAAATATATACTAATATATATATAGATAATAAACACCCAGACCAAGAATAAACAAACTTGTTCATCACACGAAGGTTTGCCCGATGTGGAAATCGAACCCAGACCTCCGGCGCAACAGTCAGGGGCGCTAACTATTGCACAACCGAGTCGGTCATTTTTAAAATAAACAATGTATAATGACGTTCCCTCCGTGTATTTTTTTTTACTCGTAAATCTTTTTCCGTTTTACTCAATACATGTACAAAAATGACGGTCACTTCCCTGTTAAGTGGTTACTGTAGCCTATAGACATCACGACGTGAATGCTGTCACCCACCTTCAAAATTTAGACTTAATATGTAGCTAAGGTCTGACGTCTTAAGAGCTTACTGGAGCCAGCGGACACCGCGGGATGAGCGCCCCTTTCCAACTTTGGACGTTCAGTGTAGGACTCATTAGAATAAATACAATACGCCTAACACACGTCTCAAAACGGAAGGCATGACTGGCTTGTGGCAGAAGTGGACAAGAATTCGATGTGCACTCTACGCTTTAGGACTAGTAGTCACGATAGAGAGTAGGGGGAGTTTTATAAGAAAACTAGCGACCCGCCCTCGCTTCGCTAAGGAAACATTAAAACACACATGAAAAAAAAAAAAAAAAAAAAAGTAGCCTATGTTCATCAGGGACAATGTCGGCTTTAATGGAGAAAAGAATTTTTCAAATCGGTCCAGTAGTTTCGGAGCCTATTCGAAACAAGCAAACAAACAAATCTTTCCTCTTTATAATATTAGTATAGATAGAGCGGTAAATACTACGGAAAAAATACGGTAGTAGCTCAAGGTCAGGGTTAAATTACTCATATTTTCTAATAGATTGCAGAGTTGTGTAAAGTCAATACCAAAAGACGAATCTGGTTGCTTAGCTACGTGCTATAAAGTCACTTTGAATACATTTATTATCTTATTAAAAAAACACAATGTATTGTATTGTCTGATCAATCAACAAGCATTGAATTGAATATTAAGTACTCGAACATAACCCGTAATACGACACTAACGCGTAGCAGATCCAAACTATATATGAGTGAACGGATAGTAATAAAAATTTTAGTTATTCATAGTTGGTTTAAACAAAACACAATATCAGTTTTACTTTAAATAGGTGTAGGTATGGCTAAACTACTGCGGCTAATTCTCAGGCGCTCAAACATCTGCGAAGTATTTAGCTCCATAAGGATAGACATGTTTAGCTGACTACGGAATGTGTACCCAATATGCGAGGCCAGCACCACATTTAAAATGGATTGGTACTGTGTTATTGCACAAGGACGATGAACGAGAAAACAAAGTTTGGTAAACGAATTCACGGCCTACCCGGTAATAAGACACAAAGACACCATAACATAAATACCGTACACCCACCCTGAAACATGACACCGACCACCCGTACTTCGGTGGCCTGTAGCTTTATAGACCCGGACTCTTATGGAACAATTACAAGAGTCGTAAGGGCTTCGATATAACAAAATTAACTATACAGTCGGCTCCTAATTCACGAATATGGCAGTTTTTTTCCTACCTAAGCTGATAGCCTTAAGAGGCTATCTCAGCGTAACCTTAACTAGTAGGTGAGCTCACGGGGTTCAGACCTGACGACGTTGCTAACACAAACCCTAGCAAGAGCCGTGCTTCGCAGAATCTACCACCGGATAGGAAATGCAAACCACTGAGAAGATTCGTCGAGAAACTCAGTGGGCTGGGTTAATTTACTCGTCGAGCCCTTCGTCGCAAGCGACGAGTTCGACGAGAACGATGACCGGATGGCGGTAAATATTCATTATTTGTACTTTTCTCTCCGTCCTCGTTGAACACAATGTGATGCATTTAAGATATACAGTTCCAGTGTGTTTCTCAGCTAATTAACTAAGAATGTGGACAATTTAACTGGCCGCAAATCAAGTTAATAACGCAAGTCAAGTTTATTTAATGAAGCAACATAAAATTCAAATATCTTTTTAGTCACGACTAAGTACAAGTCGGGGCCGCTTGCACAAAAAAATTATGCAACCTAAAACTTGTCAAGCACTTGATAATGCGGTCATAAATTTGTGTAACTAGAACAAAAGAGTTAATAGTCGTTTTATCTATAACTCGGTTTTATGTTTTACATTTGAAATCTATATTTATTCGTTGTAAGTTATGTTTCGAACATATTTGCTAAATTTCACGCCGGATCAATTCATACTGTTGATTAAAGTATCTAGCGTCAAGCAACCCAGATTGCTCTCGCACGTAGAGTCGATTTCATTTTCAGAACGGACAACAGACAGAGCCGAAGCTTGATATTATATTGAAAGCGTTCTAAAATTAGTTATTGGATAAAAAAAATACTGTTTATACTTCTGTTTTTTTAAAGATACTAAATGGGTTTACAGTTCATGCTCCATTTGTTGTTAAGTGGTTTTCGGAGCATATACCCAGCGGGGTATCCCGGAACACCAGCGGCACCGCGCGGGCGGCCTGACGAGCCGTCGTACCGCGAAGACCGGTGTCGTTAGTCCACGACGAATGTTTCGACGAGTCAGGCGTCCTCAGGATAGCGCCGCGACCAACACTACAAACAGATTTGTAGTGTTGGTCGCGGGAACCTCCCTACTCTGCCCGGATTTTGACCCCGGGCGTAGATCGGACATCAGATTCCCGACACCACTGCTAATATCTCGTTCAGAATTAGATGTGGTAACTCCATTCCCGCCATCAAAATTTTTGGCCCATACCGTAGACCTCGAAGGCCAACTACCTAGGCGTCACCCTGGACAGAGGGATGACATTCGTTCCTCACGTTAAGTCAATACGCCACCGAGCTGCGTTCGTACTTGGTTGACTCTAAGTCTCTGCAAGCAAAGTAAATTGCCTCTTCATAGGAAGGTGATACTCTACAAAACTTTCATACGTTCTGTCACAAAGCTCAAAGCACATAACCTCTGTAGGTCATCCAATCCCGTTTCTGCAACGTAGCCGTCGGTGCACCGTGGTACGTGAGGAAATGCGCCATTTTGAGAAGGCGGCACGACATGAGAACCCTCTCATCGTAGCCGCTGGAAACTACATACCCGACCCGGTAGACCGAATGGTAAACCGTCGACGTCGCCCAAAGCACGTCATTACGGATCCTCCTGATCCATTAACGGTGCTTTTAGGCACCACAAGCACCGGTCACCGTCCTCATCGAACCCGTCGCTTGCGGCGAAGGGCTCGACGAGCGAACTAACCCATAGACACAGCCCACTGAGTTTCTCGCCGGATCTTCTCAGTGGGTCGCGTTTCCGATCCGGTGGTAGATTCTGCGAAGCACTGCTCTTGCTAGGGTCAGTATTAGCATCTCTCCGGTTGAGCCCCGCGAGCTCACCTACAAACGTTAGGGTGAAGCTGAAATAGCCTCTCAAGGCTATCAGTACAGGTAGGAAAAAAAAAGTAAGGAATGTCGATCTTTACGACGATCTAAATTTAGAATCGATACGTACGTATCTTAAGTTAGCGCCAGAACGCCACTTCGACAAAATGGCACGACACGATAACTCACATTTCTACTAATTACATATTCGAGCGACGGGGCAACGCAAAGCCGTCGTCGCCAGAAACACGTCTTGTCGGATTTCCAGGATCCTACTTCTCGGTGTTATTAGGCTTTTCAAGCACCGGTTACCGCCTCATCGAACTCGTCGTTTCCGACGAAAAGTTCGACGAGCGAACTACCGCATATTATATTCATAGTTTTTCGCCGGATGTTCTCAGTGGGTCGCGATAGCGATTCGATGGTAGATCTTGCAAAGTAGTGCTTTTGCTAGGGCTGGTGTCAGTAAATTCTCTCAGATTGAACAAGGGTGCGTAGGGTTTTAAAAACATTCTTGAGTCCACTCCCTACATCTGCTCACCGTCAAGACCCACACACCCCGCGCTCCCTGTAGGTGCGAAAACTTCATGAATGAGGTTCTGTTCTCTACACGAACATAACAATGTAAGATCTTTGACACCAGAATGTGAATGCTGTCATCCACCTTCAAACCTGTGGTGGAGACTCAACTATATTATACAAAGTCTGTTCCTCCCTTCCAGTCGAATTGAAAACCAATTTGTGAAAATAACTACTCGGACCGATAATATGTGGTGCGGTCACCAGTAAAGCTCTTTTTGATACATCAAACACATCCATTCTGATATATCAATCCATTTTTTACAACTATACTTTTGTTTACGATTTTTATCCCAGGCTTAATATAACTATGATCTCTGCCACAATAAAATTAAAGAATCCGCATAGAAAAATTATATTTCATTTATAATTTTTTCTACACAATATAACAAGTAATCAGAGATTAACATTGATCACAATGAAGAGCTTGTTCACTAAATCTATGGTATAAATAAGATAAAAGTCACTGAAGATATTTCTGCTTAGCTAAGAAAAAGAGTATTTATTGTTTACATTATCAGCTTGAGAACAGTTATATACTTTACACCCTATCCAGATATAGTGCATACTATCCAATGAAGAACACTTCAATTCTCCAAATTTCTATCAAAAAGTATTGTATGTATTGTGTCAAAAAAGTGTACTTAATACTTTATAGTATAAGGTATCCAAGGTATAAGGTACAAAGTAGCCACCAATGTAGCTGACTGTTAGTCCTAGCACCAATATTTATTTTAATAATTATATTCATCTAGGTTTTATGGACTTTATCTTCTCTTCACTACATGTATGCTTATTGAACTCCTTTAATGCAGGTTAAGAATTGTACTGATTAAAAAAAACATTCACAGTTAGCATCATATCGATGCTTGAAAGGCAAACGTGACTAAGCGACAATAACTGCTTTATACATAAATGATAGGCAATAACCATATTCGATGCGAAAAAAAATATATTTCTAGGTCTATTAAAATCATTTCAATCCTACAGCTAGATTCGTTAAAATTGGTTTTTTTTTCAGGTATTTCAACTTTAAATTAGTCTACTGTAAAGTTTATGCATTGTCGCTTAGTCATGTTTGCCTTACAGGCGTCGATATGATAATTTAGTATTGTCATAATTTAGAATATACTTTTTTATGAAATTTTAATAGGTAATTAAAAAAAAGGCTTGTTAACTAGCAATGGTTTGAAATACCTGTTTGATGCATTCCACAATGCTGTGTTGTAGCTCCAAATCAAGTTCTTTAATTCTTGTTATGAATATTTCTTTATTTGGACACTGAACAGCGGCACCGAGTAGTAGTAACACAAGCAACTTCATGTTCTCCAGCCCTTCCCTGGATTCCGGAGCTTTTCCAAGGCATATGCATTCTGGGACCACTAAAAGTGTCATTCCCAGCTCCTCTTCATACAGTGCTTTCACATTTTTAATGATAGCATCAAAGTTCTTAACTCTACCAAGTATCAAAGCCTGGTCTTCGAGACCTGACAATTTTGTGATATGGTATGATGGTTCTGGGTCTATCTGAAGATAAACTTGGTGAAGGATGTCTCCATTGAAAAGAAATTGATACCCAGACACTGATTCTGGATTTGATATGCATGATTTTATCTGTGAATGACAGTAGCATTTGTAAGGATCAATATTATATTATTATAGTCTAATTTTACTTGTATACTAAAACTAAAATAAGGCTGATGATATTGTTAAAAAAATTAAGGCAGTAAAGCTTAATGCCATTATCTAACTTGATGACAACAAGACATTCAACTTAAACATTATTTGACTTCAATTGTGTTAATCATTTAATACATAAAAGCATAACATTATTACACAACTGCTTTTGAAAGTTTAATCTTGCCATAATAGCTGTAGGCTATATTGTAATGTATGGGAACTGTGTTGCAGAATATAGCACAGAGAAAATATATTCTCTAGAGATTTTTATTTTCTTGAAGTTACTCTCGCCTTATTGACTTTATGATATGAATTTAATTACTAAGTTGTGAATCAGAATATTAAAATTATAAACTAAAGTAGTAGCAATGATATTCAATATATGTAACTATTTTCATGGTACATTATATTTTTTATAACTGTAGCTAAACAACAAAGTTATTTGGATAAACCTATATTTATTACAATATACTTTATTATCTGGGCCAGTTTCTTGTCACAGTTCCTTATCAAAAAGTAGATAACTTTATAGTAAATTTGTATAAATGCTTAGATTTAAATTCATAACAAAAACAAATGTATGTAATGTAATACTACTTACTAATTTAATGTTATAAATTTGATTAAACAAATTTCTCAACTAATCTTTAATACAGAAACTATAGTAATCAATTAATTGTTCTACTAGTTTTAGTATTCAGATCAAATGAACTTTTAATACAATTCATATCAGAAATCGATACTAAAAATAACACGTTCATTAGTATGGAACGGTTAACTGATTTTGTCTCACGCTTCTTTCTTACACACAAACTACGGATCTTTGTGCACTCACCCACGAAATCAGAGGCCCGTTCAAGAAGTCTTCGATCTCCGTACCAGATGCAGCCATCCTTGCCATGAGTTAGGCTCGATGAAACCTATCCCCATGCACCCGCTCCGTGCGCATGGCATCGAAATAATGTTCGTTTATAAAAACAACTTGTAATCACATTCAGGATATGTATCAAAACACAAAAGAAAACCAAACTGCCCGACTTTTACCACACGTCCTAACTTCATGCGATTTCATTTCGCTACTTTGATTAATTGACAATTGACTGAACTGACATTACTGTTTGTTTGTTTTTTCTATAGGATAAGCAATGTGAATGTTGCTACTATAGCTTCTTTTGGAACCGTTGGCCAAAGCTATGCTAGTTAGGTGAAATGGTACAAAAAAAATTAAATTTTAAATCGTAAGAAATTAGAAGAGGTAATATACCTCAACATCATGGGCGTTGGACCAAATGAAATTACCTTTCACTAACGATGGACGAGTTCATAGCTCACGGCGTGTTAAGTGCTTACCGGAGCGCATAGACATCTACAACGTGAATACTACCACCCGTCTTGAAACATGTATTTTAAGTAGTCAGTGTATAGGTACAGTAAAACCCTTCAAACCAAAATGCAATACTACTTCACGTCAGAAATAGGCAGGGTGATAGTACCCTTGTGGACTAATAATGAGGCAATTTATAATTTTTCAGGTTTAATTTTTATTACACCGTGAAATGTAATTAACGATGATATCTCATTGAACTTTCTGGAGGAACCCGAGAATGTGTAACGATGGTGTAGTTGATAATCATAATTGTTACAGGAACGGTAAAAAAAGAAATAAATCGTTTCTAACAACTAAAATATACTTCACATTCTCGCCAAAGCTCCTTGAAAGGTCTATGCAAAGCTCTAACTGAAATGACAGTTAATTATAGTATTTTTACTGAAACGTCTATTAAATAAAGAAACGCAGCTCTTATACACAAAGTTTTGTAAACGACTAAACCCATGTTTGTCGTACTAAAAGCCATAAATAATACACATGAATTAGTTACGAAAACCGAAAGTTTTATTTCAAATGGATTATTTGTTGAGTGGACTGTATGGGCAACGTTACTGTTGCCTGTTCAAGGCACGAAACAAATAAAAAAATGATTAACATCCGGAGCGCTAAACACGAATGTGTTATCAGACGATCAATATTTCAGTTTCACCAGCTGTAGTCGTTCGTGCCATGTTACGTTTGTCAAACACTGTTTATATAAATTTTTATGTTACTTGAAATTCATTTTACTTCGTCCAAATTAGAAATCAGTTAGGTACAATGTTTAATAAAGCTGCAATCAAAGTGAAATTCCAAGATCAGCAATTGGATGACTATGTCCTTGAGGTAAAAGTCATTATCTTCAATTTAAATACTTGCGCAGTAAAAAAGTTTAGAGTGAAACATCGAATGTGGAGTAGTTGGAATGTATATCAATCTAATTAAAAATGGACTTTACTTACAAAAGTGCTTGTAATTTCAGAATTCAGTTTTGAAGAGCAAGTTGCAAAGCAAAGTTGATGCTCTCTGCATAATGAGTAAGGAATTAGATAAATGTAGTATGGAGCGTGATAAATACAAGGTTCTAGTTGAACATCTGAAATCCAAAAAAGTAGTTTCCTCCAAAATTGCGGAAAATAACAACGCTTACAGATTTACTCCAACCAACACTATAAGTAATGGCGATATGTTTGCACAAACCAAAGACCACAATAACATGCTAAAAGTTGAGGTAAATGAATATGTATTAAAAGGAAACGATAAAATAAAAACGTATTATTTTAAAACAGTTTAAAACTCTTTATTGTGTCATTGTTTTCATTGACATTAATGGGCAAAAGAGTATAGGTATTTACCGCCTAGTCTTAAGTCGTTATAAAATCACACAGGTCGAAATGTTGCGGAGTAAGTTGGAAGAGGCAGCTGGAGACATCTTGGTACTCAGGAAACAATTACAAAATACAAGGCCATGTAAAGGATATGACAATAAAGATATATGCAACGACACAACGTACACAGCCGTTGATTACGAGCGTTTAGTTAACGATTTGGAAAAAATGAAGAAAAAGGTAGCCGGTAAAAATAATTCGGACTTACAATAATTAAAATTAAACAATCGGATGTGGTATTTAATTAAGTTGCCATTTCATTCATTTTAGGCAGACGATCAAACTTTTTTTTTTTGTTAGATGGGTGGACGAGCTCACAGCCCACCTGGTGTTAAGTGGTTACTGGAGCCCATAGATATCTACAACGTAAATACGCCACCAACCTTGAGACATAAGTTCTGACCTCAACTATAGTTGCAACGACTGTCCCACCCTTCAAGCCGAAACGCATTGCTGCTTCACGGCAGAAATAGGCGGGGTGGTGATAGCTACCCGCGCGGACTCACAAGAGGTCCTAGCACCAGTAAAAACTTGAGGCATTGCCAGGGACACAGTGAAACCTAATGCGAAAGACTCCTCATACCTAGTTTGAAAGGGGCCGGATGACCCTACATGATTTATTCTCAGTTATTTATTTATTACATTATTTCCGACGCTTCGAACAGCTTTTCATGTTAGCGGACGACTCGATTAATATTCGTCGACATTTCAATAACTTATTAACTACCGTATATTTTTCTATATAAAAAGTTTTAAGTATCCCTAAGACTCGAGAAAACCTAAGAAAATACAATACTACCTACGTTCTCCACTGTTTCCCCTAATTTACATATTTCTTATGATGATATGACATACATATCCTTCTTCAAACGCGGCTTATAGAGAGTACTTAACGGTAGACAGCGGCTTGACTCTGCTGCTGCATTGCTGAAGTCCATGGGCGACGGTAACCATTCACCATCAGGTGAGCCGTATACTCGTTTGCCTACAAGGGCAATAAAAAAAATGTTTTGCTAGCCCGCACGCGTTGCTATCGTCACCGCGTCATTGCGATCTTTTTCTAGCGTGAAGACAACATTAGTAAACGCCCAAAAAACTCGGTAACCCCATTACCCCACAGGAGTTACCGACTCAAAAATGTAGTTGCCGAACTAAAATCTCGATTTAATTGAAGAGATTCAAATTGGTACCAATGTACTTATTCACTGTAAAACTAAGTCGGAGATTATCTAAGTCCGTGTGTATTCAAAATACGTTCTACCGTTAATAATCAAAGTGGGATTAGTTTGAGAGCTTCCTGTGAAGGGAACATGGTTGTACTATTTCCTGGATACAGGACCCGGGTTTCTCAAGCTAATTTAATGAACTAATCTTTTAATACGCCCTATCCAAACATGTTACCATATAAGATCCGTAGGCCTAAAGCCCTGAAATATTAGTCTATTATTTATACATTAATTTGGATACGAATTATTTATCTACAGTACCAGCAGATACAACTAGATTACAGGGCTACGTTAGATGAAAAAGAAGAATTGGTGTCTGATAGAGATTACTATAAGAACAAAGTGCAACGTTTGAACCACCAAATCAGTTATCTGCTGTCGAACAGAAGTAATTTGCCGACGGGGGAGGGCGAAAGCGCCGCTCCCAGTCCGATAGTCGATATCGAAGCTTTAATAGCCGAAAACAAATATTTACACGAGAGAATAACGCAACTGCAAATAGAGAACGAACTTATAAAACGTAATTTAAGTAAATATAAGGTAGGTCCGTTCATGCATCACTTGATCAGTTTTCGTAATAAAAATGAAATTAATTATGTATGTAATAAATTTTTATTTTCATCTATTTATATAAGTATAAAATAATTTCATATATTCAGTAATATTAATTAATGTGGCTTTTTATGTCAAACATCGTTCCACGTAGAGTATAATCATGTAAATAATTCGACAAACAGTCGTAACCGTTGTTCGCTTATCGCTGATGGCATTGTGAAGAGGAAACTGCGGATAACGCTTAATTTATTTTTCAGACTCTATTGGATAACAGGAGTAGAAACTATTCTGTGCATTTGAAAAAAGGTTTCGCTGACGTCATGACACAAAAACAAGGTAATTTTATTGATCGTTTAAGTTGTACTGGTGGTAGAGCGTGACGCAAGCCCGCATGGGGTCCTGCCTAGAAGCAACGATGTGTATCATTTCGAAGCCGGGTACCTATTTTTCTAATGAAATACGTTCTTAACCAATGTTCACGATCGACTGCCACGATGAAGGAATAACATCGTGTAATAAAAATCAAACCCCGCAAAATTATAATTTGCGTAATTACTGGTGGTAGGACGTCTTGTGGGTCCGCACGGGTAGGTACCACCACCCTGCTTATTTCTGCCGTGAAGCAATAATGCGTTTCGGTTTGAAGGGCGGCGCAGCCGTTGTACTGTTAAAAGTGAGACCTTACAACTCATGTCTCAAGGTGGGTGGCAGCATTTACATTGTAGATGTCATGGGCTTCGATAAACCACTTAATATCAAGTGGGCCGTGAGCTCGTCCACCCAATCAAGCAATAAATAAAAAAGGGTGGCTGGTGGCATTCACGTTGTGTTAACTATTGGCTCCTGTAACCACTTAAATCCAAGCGACAACAGATCTCTTTCAGTTATCTATCCAATAAATAAATAAATTCAAATTTCGTTAATTCAGCTAATGTAGGCGCGCGAGTTCATGTCCATCCTGAGGAATGCAGTAGTGCTGTGACCTAATTAATTATGGTAATGTCGATAATAACTACCGATTTAGTCAACAGCGTAATTAGCGTAAATTTTCGATATCGATAAGCGCGCGTCACAACCGTCACGGACAACATTCGACGTCAGACGAATGCGGGCAGGCGGGCGGAGGTGGGGCAAGCTCTCCCCCGCGCGTCGCCTCTGGCCCCGATGGACATGAACTCGCGCGCATACAGTACGTTCTCATCGTAGTGTTTTTCTTTTGTGTTAGTTAAAGAATTTTTAGAAAACAACCTAAAATCGAACTCCAAGCACAACTCAGCAGCCGAGCTGAAGTCGGTTTGCCTCGGACTATTCGAAGCCTTGAACGACAAGTCGACGGCTCTACAGCATCAAAGGAAAACCAACCAGTTAGTATTGGTATTGTTATGCGCTGGGGTTCGGGATAAATAAAATTCCACCAAAGTACAACTAAAACTTGTATTCAACACTTAGAGCACTTAAACACTTCACAAACACTTTAAAATTCTCAATTCGCTTCTTCCGCTTCGCTTCAGCTGTTCCGTTCGCTGTTTTGCTTCGTGTAGTTCCGATTACTGACTGCTTCGTGCCATCTCTGCAACGCTTTTATAGCCGATACCACATCCCTAGAACTATCGAGAGTATTCCACACATCTCTAGTATTGTTTCCGCTCTCTGACAATAGATGGCGTTGTACTTCTCGAGCGTTCTAGGTGCTACTAGATCCTACGATATTCGTTCGATTATTCGGCGATAGATGGTGTTTGTTACTCTTACCGGCGTAACAGTATTTTGATGTAAAAAAAAAGGATTACGCATTATAAAAGGCAATCTAACTAAATTTTAGTTGTTGTAGTTCACAGATAACCCTGTTATCTGTGTTGAAGTTAGATTAATATACATTGAGCTACACTGCACTGGTAGTGATAACATCAAAATTGTTAATAGCTTTTAATAATGTATTTATTTCGTTACTCATACATAGCAAAATTTACAAAATATAGAAAAACGCGGAATCATGTTATTGCAAATTACCTTAATGAATTGACCTACCAACTATCGTTAGAATAAACCTGAAAGTCATCGTAGTCATTTAAAGATGTCAGGATATATATTTATTGACGCCTAAATACATATTTCGTTACAGAATACTAGCAAGCAGATTGACAGAATTGGAGAAGACTTTGGAGGCTTGGTGCAACGGTCAGAAGTGTATTCCGATATTCCCGTCACAAATGTTGCTAGACGAATTTATTCCGGAAACGAGTTCCACGAAGTCGGACAATTCAAAAAGTCAACAACACACTCCCGAGGACAACAATCGATTCTCAGACAGCGACGACGAGTCACAACACAACGGAGACGAACAGAATAGTGATGCGTTATCGAACGAATGTAAGGGTGCAACAAAAACTGTTTTGCCCAAAGAGCTAGAAGATCTTGTTCGAGAGGCACTTGCAGAATTAAAACCTCAGTGATATCGTACAACGTAATAGGGCTAACCACGGAATTCTCAGTATCGATCGAAACATATCGATAAAAAAATTCTTCAATGAATAAAAGAATATGTATAATTAAGTTAAAGAATAATTTCCATTTGTCAAAATCGTTCCTGTGATATATTATAAATATTTTTCTTCAAATCTTTTTTTTTTTTTCAATGTTAATGTTTTTACAGTTTTAATTTAGCTGTAATATTATTTTGTGATAGGCAATTAGAGAAATAATACTAATGTCTGCGAAAAATATTTTTATTTCAATGTTTTACATTAATGGTTACATTGAAATGGTTTATGATTACAAAATAAATAATAATTTAAAATAAAACTACTTATTTGTCTTCTTAAAAAAATAAAACTATGAAATATTAAAATGCGTAGTAACTTACAATACACTTTTTACATTTAGTTCAATAAACTCGTATCATTCATAACAGTAGGGTCACATTATCTTTAGTAGCGCGTTAAAATTTGAAATTTACGACAAGGCGCCCTCTGTCGAACAAATGCAGTTAAACTTTCCACTTTTTACAATTCTTACATACACGACGCCTTTTACAAAGTCTCACTAAAGTTATACGCTGTAATGTAGCCGACTCCTTAAACGTCAGTCTTGTAATAAGTTAGTTACTACTTATGCTTTCAAGATTAAAGCCCAATACAATAATTGGGCATTTAAATATTTTTTTATTGCTTAGATGGGTGGACGAGCTCACAGCCCACCTGGTGTTAAGTGGTCACCGGAGTCTATAGACATCTACAACGCAAATGCAATCACTATATTTGTAAAATATTAATGGTAAATATATTTTAAAACAACTAAATATATATGTATATTTTTTATATTTTACCTAGAAATTGATGTATTTTAATGTATATTCTATGATTAGCTCGTGATATGGCCCCGAATGACGTCACATAAAATGAAGTTTGCATTTAGCCGCATTCTGCTGTTTTAACGACAAATTTGAAAAATAAGAACTTTTTTGTCTTCTCCATTAGCCTCACAGACTTGTGACGTCACAGCAGAACGAAACCTGTAGGTAGCGTTTTGAGTCGATTGTCCAACCCGACTTATAAATAGAACCTATACATTGAACACCCAAATACATTACTATCGCATTTTGATGATAGTGTGAGTGAAATAATCAATCTTCGACAAGTAAAACACACCTACTATAAAAATTCAATTATTCCATTTGATTGACACATTACTGACCTAATTATTTATTATTTGCTATATTAAATTAAATTTATTACAACTTTCACGATAAAGTTCATTAATTTAGTTCATTAGATAAATTTAGTTTTACTTTAAACCACAATAATGTGTTTCCCCATAGACACAGCTCACTGAGTTTCTCGCCGGATCTTCTCAGTGGGTCGCGTTGCCGATCCGATTCCGTAAGGTTCGTGTTAGCAACATCGTCAGGTTTGTGCCCCGTGAGCTCACCTATCAGTTAAGGTTACGCTGAAATAGCCTCTGAAGGCTTAGGTAGGAAAAGAAAAGAAGTCGAGATAATTACTTCAGTACGCCGCGTAGGACACCGGTGACCAGTTAAATAGAGCTCCCGATTACGTTAGCGTCTGACCGGGCGGGGAGTGTCCCGGGGCTCATCACGGGGCGGCGGTGTAGTGGTGGAGCGCGGCGGCGGAGTGCTGCTGCAGCGCGCTGGCGTCCCCCCGCCTCCGCGCCGCCCGCACCGTCCTCGCCAGCAGCGGCCAGTGCTCTTGCTCCGAATAGCGTTCATAGCTCTCGAGTCCCTTCTGTAGCTTCAGTATCAGGCTGTCGTAGTTCTTACGTACCACTTCCAGTATCTGTGGGAGGGAAACGTCAAACGGTCATGTGACTTTTTGGCGGGAACGCGAGGAGTGAAGTTGTGTGATTTGTTTTATTTTGTCTATTTATTGTTTTTTTCAGGTATAAACGTGTAATAACTGTTTAGTAACTGTGAAAGTGCACAAATTTGCGAAAATTAAACAAAGCTGCTGAACGTAACTTCTCGGGATCCTCCAAAAAGTCCACTGAAAAAGTATCAGTAAATGACCACCATTTTACTGAGATTATATTTCATCCCATATCGTCTCATTTCATTACATTTCATTGTTGCCATGTTTCACATTAATCAACTTCATTTCATTTTATAATATAACTAGCGACCCTCCCTCGCTTCGCTTCGGAAACATTAAAACACACATTAACAAAAAAAAAAAAAATTTTAAAAAAGTAGCCTATGTTCATCAGGGACAATGTCGGCTTCTAATGGAAAAAGAATTTTTCAAATCGGTCCAGTAGTTTCGGAGCCTATTCGAAACAAACAAACAAACAAATCTTTCCTCTTTATAATATTAGTATAGATATAGATTTTTCATAAAAAAAAGTTTTCCTTAAAATTAAAATAAAACTTTACCTAAAGGTCTTAGTTACCAGGTCATAAAATCCCTTAAAAAAACACATTCATTTTTTTGTGACACTGTTAAAGTTTTACTCTTTTAGAATGTTTGGGGTGGATGGACCATCTGCCATTAGGCGATTTTAGAGTTCATAGACGTGAATACAGCGAACAACGTAGCACACATGAGATCGAAGTCTTAAACTGATGACAGCTTCATAGTAAAAACATATAGGACTATATCACCCATCCATTCGGGTTCATAGTCCGCCCAGGGATCTGTATGGAATATTTGATTCAGACTTGTGAGATTGTTATGTGATCACAGGATTCGTAGTTTATTCAATTGTTTTTAGTCAAAGATGTTTGTTGTTTAGAATGATAATACACCTTTTACTATGCAATTTATCGGTTTTTTATTGTCTTGTAGGCAGATAAGCATACGGCCCACCTGATGGTGAGTTGTTACCGTCGCTCGTGGACATCAGCAATGCCAGGAACAGAGCCAAGTCACTGGCTAACGGGCAATACCATGGAAGGGAGCTCATTCTAAGATCGGATGGTGCGTGGCAAAAAAGATATCCGGAAGTACACTGTGGATGAAAGCAATAGTTCTAGATAGTATGGATTAATTCTACTGAGTTGCATTACCTGCTCCTCGGAGGGAGTCGACAGATTCTGTTGGTCGAGCCACGCTTCTATCTTCACGGAGAAGTGCTGGATGATGGCGCGCACGTTCACTAAGCAATTGGCCAGTCGCAACGCTTCGGCTTTATATTCGCCGTCGCCGGTGGAGTACCGCAGAGCTTTCATTATACATAATCTTTAAATTAATACGTGAAGCAAAAACTTTGTACCGCTTTTTACGAAAATTGCGCGGACGGAGGAGTATAAAATTTTACACACTTAGAGTTTATATAGAGAAGGAGTGCAGATTTAGAAAATATTAGAATATAGTTTTTTTTAATTGTGTATATAAATACTTTAAATAAATAAAAAACATGACACACACTACTGTGTATTTGACACACGCACGCATACACACTCTTTTGTTTATTGTTAAATTCTGGTCAAATTGAGAATAGATTAATATTGTTTGTCTTCAATATTATTTATCTATAATGTAGCCAGAAGTATATGATGATAGTCTTTGACAATAGACCCTTAATAATGTTCAAACTTATAATTTAAATCAATACAATTGATTTAAATTATAAGTTAGTCGAATTTCGACTCCGGGCGACTACTATAAGTATTATTACGCAAAAATATTTCTCAATCAACAAAAAAAAAACAACTGTAAAAGCGTAAATTTTTTTTAAATATATTTATTATAAAAAAAAACGTGGCCCAAGGGATAACACGGCCGGTCGTGTCTGGCGATGCGACGGTGCCAGTGTTCGAATTCCGCAGGTAGGTACTAGATATTTATTCTTAATGTACGTACTTAACACACGTTCACTAATAACTTCCACGATATTTTATAATAAAAATTTGGTCCCGAAAAAATTGTATTATGCATAATTTCTAAACAATTGAGGCATAATATACTTCATGTCACAAACAAACCAGACATTGATATTATTATGTTATTTGTGTGGATTTAAAGTGCTTACCCATATAAAATAGATTATCGAAAACTTGATGCATTCTAATTAACTCGTAGTATAATTGATCGTACGACGCCGGAGTGGGTAGGAACGTGTCGCCCAATGTTATAAATAAGTTGAAAATGTTCACCACCTGAAATTTTGGTAATTTATTCAACAAGACACACGATTATATCCATTAAACAATTTGCGAGATTTCCATTTGTAAAAGTAATGCGGGAGTGATGTTTTCTTGAACGCATGATATGATGGATGCAAGTCGATGTCTGTGGTGAACGCAGCGATATATAGAGAAAGGAAGGGGATGACGTGTGAGATGACAAATGAACGACGACGAACGAAACACGAAGAACATGAAACGATTAACGATTATTAATTTTATTAATAGTATTTTAATAAAACGTGAAAGTAAACGCGAAACTTTTATTTGTCTGAAGCCTGCATCCCACAGTAATAAGTGTCAGGAAATAATCAAAAGTATCGTTTAGTTTCAAATTAATCCTCAAAACGGATCCGTTTCAATAAATCAATTTCTTACGAGTCAATATCAGGTAGAATAAGTGAAATCAACAATATTGGAAGTGAATACACAGGAAATGAATAACACAAAAACAAAATTTTAACAAATAAAGAAACTTTAGAGAATTAAAAATGCATTTTTAGGGATAAATCAGAAACTATTCATTGAAATGGAACTACACGAGAAGCACTAGCTTTCAAATAAAAAAGAACCATCAAACCGATTCATCTAGACAAAATTAATACACATAAAAAAAATACAGTCTAATTGAGAACTACCTTCTATTGGAAATCGGTGAAATCTAGAAATTAAATAACAAAACGCGAACCTGTTGCGCCATTATGAAGATATTGTGTCGCTTCAGTAACGCGGTTTCATTGGTGACCAAGAACTTGAGCAGCGCTATGAGTGCGGCCCACAGAGGTCGCCAGTCTCGCGCCAGACGAACCTTGCACCGCTTCTGATAGCTCAGTAGCCGGAGAAGCACGCCCACGCACAGGCTGTACAGCTCACCGGGGAACTTCTTCAGCAGGTGACACATTATGAACTCGACTAAAAGATCTGCAACGTGAAAACGTCATGTTTGCACCAGAGGTCAGGGCTTGGGAACGGTTCAAAAAATACCAGGTCATTTTAATTCCCAACCAGGTTTTTCGCGAACACTCACTAGGAGTGGAATCGATACGCGAACACAATATTCGCCGGGATTAACCAAGTTTAACCGGGATTAACTTCTGGCAGAGATCTTGCCCTAAACACGTCATTAGGGATCCTCCCGATCCATTAACAGTGCTTTTAGGTACCTCAAGCATCGGTCACCGTCCTCGTCGAACCCGTCGCTTGCGGCGAAGGGCTCGACGAGTAAATTAACCCACAGACAGCCCACTGACTTTCTCGCTGGAACTTCTCAGTAGGTCGCGTTTCCGATCTGTTGGTAGATTCTGCGAAGCACTGCTCTTGCTAAGGCCAGTGTTAGCAACACTCCGGTTTGAGCCCCGTGTGTTCATATACTAGTTCGGTGAATCTAGAATAACCCCTCGAGGTTACTAGAATAGGTAAGGAATAAAAAAACCATAGGTCCTATGACGCGATGACATTCGAATGCATTAGAATTGGGATATCCAATGACAGACAGAGTTGGTGATGGTTTCAACAACTCTGACTATAATCACTGACCAAAATTAATAGAAAAACTGTTCAAAGATTTTATTTTACCAACGCAGCGTACACTGCACGTAACGAACGCACGAATGCACATAAAATAGGTGGCGATATTAATATTGTTATGCCTATCAGCTTTCGATCAGGTTAATAATAGGTGGATCCTTTACAATTGCAGCAATACAAATAACGTAAGCAAATAATCGTGTCTAAAATGAATATTATAGTTTATAAACAAACTGGGAATAGTTTTTCTATTAGGTTTTTTTTAGAACATTACTTGTTTTGAAAACAGTATAAATTTCATCATAGCTTATTTGGTCGAATGCAAACCTATTAAAGTAGACGCCAACGGTTGTGACGGTGGTTCCTCGAGAACTATTTTCCTATGGCGCATCGGAAGTCTATATAATTGTACCTGAAACAAATAGTTAGATATTATTATTTATAAATCTTTTTAGGTAAAAATCACCTTTTGCGGAACCGTACCGGTCTTATGCGGCCTACACACGACCCTAAAATCAGTTGCGATATCGGGACAGTGGTGGGGAGTACGCTAAATCGTATCCTAAATGATCTCGTGTATAAGCAAATCGTAACACGATTTTTATTGTTTACCCTAAACTCGAAAATCACTTCGGGTGAGCTCACGATTTAGGGACGATTACTCCCACCACCGCTGTCCCGATATCGCCACTGATTTTAGGGTCTTGTGTAGGCCGCATTAGTCGGAAAGGGGGAGCTCGTTAGGGTTTAGTCGACCGTAGGTTCTGCGTGGGAGTCTTGTACGTCTCACGTCTTTCTAAAGGCGTAGTCTCCTAGGATCAATTGGAAGAGGACGAGGAGTTCGGTCCCCAACCTCTCTCATTAGTTCTTTGGAGGCGCCTGAATCCGACATAACCCCCGTCGGCCGGATATCCGTAAAGTGAGGTTCCCCATCGATAAAAAAAGTACATACCATCTTGAAAATATTTGAATCGACCAAAAAATTGCACGCATTTTAGTATATTTATTAGGAATAAACAAACATTAAACCTCCTCTTTTATATTAGATAAGTTACAATGAAGAAAATGATGCAATTAAATTTTTTTCATTGCCTCAGCCCATATTGCACAATGAATTGCAAAATGCACATTACTTAAAGTTCGCTTTCGTATTTTATCAATGAAGGACCGTGATTTGTATGTTGGGCAACAAAATAAAATAAATATCGACATACAACTACACAATGGAACCCCAAAACGGAATCTATACATCTATACTAATATATAAATCTACAGTGGTTTTTACGGATGTTCCGTTATAACTATTGACCCTGCATCCGATTGACTTGAAACTCGGTATCCATATAGAAAATACATGTAATTAATGAATAGGCTAATATTTATATGAGTGTTCGACTCCCTAATAATAATGACAACAAATAATAATGTTAATTTTAAATGCCCAGCGAAGCGGGCGAGTATGGCTAGTGTGTATATATTATTGAAAATTATATCGTCGTTACCTTAAAAGTGAGGTTTTGGTCGTGCATAATTGAATTAGCAAATTGGTCCTCCACGATGCATGTTAAAGTGATAAAACAGAGACTGCATTTGTTAATACTACTTTCGCTCCTCGTGTCCGCCATTATGATTGAACTAAAAACATAACAAATTTTGAATTGACATTGCAACAGTTAAATTTCAAATAGAAACATCGGTATACTGACCGTAATTTTATGCCATGCTATACATACCAATACTGAAAGAATGTGACTAGTAAATTCGTTGGTTGATCATTGTCCAGGGCTTGTATTTGAGCGAGGTTCGGTGGACTCTGAAAAGTTATTTGAATATATTTATAAAGCTTTAAACTAATAATAATAATTGAAGACATGAGTGGATGAAAGGGTTAAGTACCATTTTTAAGATTTTTGAGTTTTTACATTAAATGAAGTTGTTATGTGCCTATAAACCATATTAGACCTTAAAAGTCGGGGTTTAAAGGCTATTTTTAGAAGTTGCATGTGATGAAAGAGTTATGTACGAAGAAAAAGTAGGTTTTCTCAAAATTAACAAATTATATCATATCCCCTTCATCCACTCGTTTTCAATTGTTTATAATAAATATAATAAAGGTGGTGGATTGCGCTTGTACAGGATTTACATCTCAGCGTGGTCTTTGCCTTTACATTTTGGTGACTGTTTACTCTGATGGCTTAATGTAATGATTCACTGGAAGTGGGCACCAAGTATCTTATATTAAAAAATTTGATAGCGGTCTTAAGCGGCAACTTTTTTTTTTTTTATTGCCCTGGTACACAGACGAGAATACGGCCCACCTGATGGTGAGTGGTTACCGTCGCCCATGGACTTCAGCAATGCCAGGGGCAGAGCCAAGCCGCTGCCTACCGCTAACGTCAAGCTGTTAAATTTTTTAAGGGCGAACCGTGACGATTATTACATTTCTTTACTATGAAACTTCTGTATGTTACCTGGTGAGGCGGTAACGTCGCTGGGGGCGATGGTGGCGCTGACGACGCCGTTGTTGAAGACGAATGTGCCAAAGTCGTCATAAAATTCCGATTTAAATGCGAAGCCTCATACATAGCCAGGAGCATTCCTTCTTCGGCCCCATTGTTCCTTTGTCCCCTGGCTAAAGGTTGTTGTTCATCATTTGTTAGGAATATACCTCCAACCATACTAGTTAGAGATGACAACCAACCACCTCCACCCCCGTTGCCTTGCATACCACCGAATGCTGACATTACATAGTCATTCAAAGCTGTCGTTATTACTTGGCCATAGCTAGAATAATGTTATTTTTAAATTAAACTTAATTTATTTATTGGAATATCATTAGTAAAACCATAAAGGTACATATTTCAACAGTAATGATTACCCGTTCAAAGCCAGTTCATCATCTAATATAGAAAGTTTAACAACATATGGATTTGTTGATTCATGCTTCTTATAGTTTATCAAAAACATCAGTAACATAACTACATCATAACCTGAAACATAACATTAATTTATAATTACTGTCAAGCAGAATATATGTTTGGTTGAAAATCGATTCTATGAAATTTCCATGATTTCTGTTATATTAATTGAAACACTGTGTACAAAAGATAAGATTGTGAATATCGATATTGTTACATCTATGTGGTATACATAGTTAATATAATTTATTTTGCCTTATCTTAAAATTTACGTAACTTAATGGTTATGAACGAAATATGATAAAGAGCATTAGAATTTATACTGTGTGTTAACAATAAAGTTATTGCTCCAGATTTTCGTAGTTTGTTTTCTTATTTTATTCAATATTTAAGATACTAATATGTACTGGGTCCACTGACCCTGAACATTGACCATTGGCTTATGTTAGTATGAACTAACCACTAGAATTGAAATTGTAAAAGTGTTTTCATGCAGATTTATTCTTTTTTTATAACCATCCAAAATAGCATCTAATGGCACGTGATTGCCAATCCTAATACACACAGTAGATCCCAGGGGCACAAACATGTTCCTGCCTACTGATAGTTCTCTTAAACCACAGTTGAAAGAAATGTCTAGGAACAGTTAGGAGGGAAGTTAATTCCAGAGCTAGATGGTATATGGCAGTAAATGTAGATCAGTTTTTCCCCAGGGCAGGTGACAGGAGGCACCTGACCCAGAAGTTTATTTATTTGTTACTAGCTGACCCGGCAGACTTCGTAGTGCCTAAATCGATAAATAAAAGACCTAAACTTTTGTATAAAATAAACTTAAAACAAACAAAAGAAATCCGTCCGACGGGGGACACATCAAAAGGAAAACAAAATTGTTATTATTTAATTCCGAGCATTTTTATGTTTATCTACCTTAAACTTTCTCTGGACTTCCACAAATAATTCAAGACCAAAATTAGCCATTTAGGTCCAGCCGTTCTCGAGTTTCAGCGAGACTAACGAACAGCAATTCATTTTTATATATATAGATTGTTATTTACCATGCTGTTGCCTTTCTGTAGTGGTACAAAGCAGCTGTATCAATGGCTCAAACAAACAGTTTGACATGAAATACTCCACAAAAGGATTCTCATCTATATTTTCTATTCCAGTTGCTATAATAAGCAAGAGCTTCAGAACCATTGACTTTAAGCTCTCATGAACATCACCTAAAACATTAAGGTATGATTTATGTTTTATAATTTCTGTAATTTTTAAGTAATTTAATTTTTTTGGGGCCACTGATGACTAACTTTTATTAACATTTATTTATCAACATTTGAAGATTGTGCCAATTACAAACTACTATTCTAAAACTTTAAATGCAACATTAAACCATAAAAATATTTTGATGATGTCTATGACTCAAGAAGAATATTTATAAACAGAAAATTATTAAATAAAGCTTTATATCTAGGTTTAATGTGTATCCAAGGTATAAAGGTATAATAAATAATGGATTCAAATTTTACAAGTCTATAGATATTCTCATTCGCAATTGCTGACATATTTCATTACAAAAATTATAATAGTACCTTGAACAGATTCTTGTTTTTATCTAATATTAAATACAATATACAGTTTGAATCAATCTATAGTCTTTAGTAGTAGTTTTAGCAGGTACAAGAGACTTTTACAAACCTGATAGTATAATACTGCATTGTTCAAATAATTTCACCATTTTAGTATCAGCATTCTCTTGCCCAATCATTATAGTTTTGATGTTTATGTTTGAATCCTGTTCAAGTCTTTGATACATAGTAATGAGTAATGCACTTAATGTTTGTAAAGCATAAAGCAACCTAAAATATTAACAACAATATACACACAATTATTTAACAGATTATACCATAATTTTCACATCTCATCACTGTTGCAAACTCCATTATGTATCTGCTTTTTAATATGTATTCCAGTGAGAAAAGGTTATTTTAATTTTAGGATATTTACAACTCATACTTTTATTCATACTCATACATTTAATCTATATCGATTAAAAAATAATTTTAATGGTTATTGATGACTTTTCTTACCTTATATGATGGTCTTGTCTCAACATTTCTATACACTGTTCAACCAATATATTCATACTTTCTTTCATGTTTATCAGCTGCTCTATGGACAGTTTGTGTATTTCTGCTTCCAGCTGTGGTATTTTTGGCTTCAGAAGAAAGAATTCATCCCAAAAAGTAGGGTTATCAGTCGTTAAGTCCTCTCCTCGAAAGAACGATTCATAAATTTGTACAACCTTCTCTTTTAGGTGTCTCTTTGATCCAGAGCCACTTCTTTTTCTCATCGCCATAGTGAAATTTTAAATTTTCAAATTTTTTTTTGCTCGTTCCTCCTTACTGCAAATTTGAAACAGAGAGGTGAACTAGCTATTTTTAAGCTGCAACACTTATTTAGCAAACAATAATATTATTATCTTGATCATATAAAATAGCAATCTCCATTAATAAAATTTCAAGAAATCCAAGACCAGCATTGGTATGGCAAATTTTTGTTGGGAATATATTAAATAACTTACTTTTTTTTATAAAAATTTAGTATTTAATTCTCTTCTTAGTATTCGTAGGCATAAATATTATATTATTAAATACTACATATAATAAAAGTGTATTTAACTACATATGTTCGTACTTCGTAAGTGAACTCTGAATTTCGTGTTATTTGTCACTGTCGTCAGTGTTGTCGATTATATTAATGACAGTGTCAAACCCATTAAAAAAAAAATTGCCAATACTCCCTCAATGCTAACTACACATAACTCTACGTGGAGGTACCTACTCTATGGGATTAATACGTGATATTTTGTGGGTTTAGGGATGGAAGAATGACGACGGTTCGCGTTTTTTTTTCTGTCGTATATACTACCAGTAACCTTAAGGCGTTATACTAGCTTCGCCGAATGTATAGTAGAGCTCACGGGGCTCAGCCTGGGAGACATTACTAATATCTGCCTTAGTAAGAACAGTGCTTCGTTAAATCTACCACAGGATCGGAATCGCGAACCACTGAAAGGAACCGGTGAGAGACCCAGTGGTCTGTATCTGTAGGTTAAGTTGCTTGACGAATTCATCGTCACATTCGGGTTTGTCGAATACGGTGACCAGTGCTTAAAATGCTAAAGCACCAAGAGTGAATCGGAAAGATCCGAAATGACTTTTGTTCTAGAGATCTTGAAGCTTCACCAGAATGAATGGACGAACTAGAAAACAAAGCCAGGAGTGGAAGGTTTGATAAAATTTCGAGCGCCGAACTCGAACGTCGAGTACATCGCTGCCACTAATGTAGGACATTGGGGCATAACAGACAGAAACAAATAAATAATGACCGCGCGAGAGAAAGTTATGTAGAAGAGTTGAGGAATACGACGCAAGGAGAGCGGCATAACAGGCTATAGTAATATTGTACAGGTAAGTATTATATCGACAACATGCATCGACGACTTGCATCGACAACTTGCTTAAAATGTTACTTGGAAAGGATCATAAACTAAGAACTTTTTTAACAGGTATATGTAATATATTATTTTTATAATTTCCGAATAAAGTCTCAGCATTTATGACATGACGTTGTTTGTTATCTTGTTCATTAATTTCAATTAAATAAAGTCATTTTATGATAATCTTAATAAGCCTAGAGAGGGCTTTCTCTTTATGTGTGAATCCAAGTTTGTAAGTGTTATTAATGCTTTAGGGCTAGGTCACTCTAGAATTTATGAATATTCACATTACAAGTGTAGGCAAACAAAACAAAATCGCTGTAATTAAATTGTCAGATTTTCTCATTCTGTTTTAGTTTTTAACTTAAAATAAATTAGGTTTTGGAATAGGAGTTCAAAATTTGATTGCATGAAGTTTAGTTATGCATCTAGGATTTATGGACTATGTTTCCATTACCTGTCTTCGTAGAGAAAACAACATAGGACGAAGTAGTTAGAAATGGGCTTTTAGTTTGTTACGTTTTCCCTTTAGATTTTTGTTTGATTTGTGTACGATTGATTGTTGTTTAATCAAACATGAAATCTAAAAAAAAACAACATACTTCTTCTGAAGAATCTGAGGACACTAACGATAGTGCAAGAAGCAGTTCGTCCGAGAGTGATAGCGAGGTATCTTCAGCTTCTGAACATCGACACAAGAAAAAAAGAAAACGTGATTCATCTTATTCAGAGACAGAGTCTGATGATCAAAAACGTTCTAAAAAGCGCAAACATAAAAAAAAGAAAAAGAAACATGGGAAAAAGAAGCGCCGGTCGGGTTCTGACGTTAAACCTGACGAATTTATACTGAGCGAAGGCGAAGAAACATCTAAAAAGAAACGAAAACATAAACATAAACATGTTAAACGTGCCCGAAGTTCCTCAGCTAGTGAAATAGGTATGCTTAAAGAAAGAAAAAAACATATTTTTAAGTTTTCAAATAGGTACATTTCTTAATATTTGTAGCAGAAGTAGAAAAGAGTCAGCGTCGCTTGCACAGCGTCGTGAAGGAACGTCGGGATTCATTAGAAGAAGTGCAGCCAACCCGAACTTATTATCAGTAAGTAGTGCACAATCAAATTAATCACAAAATACATGACATGCTATTATATCAGGTTATCTATGTTATGTCGAACTATAAAATATTTTTGTGCTGAATTTATGTGTTCATTAGGAGGGAATTTAGACGCTCTCAATCTGCAGACAATGCAAGAGAAAGAGAAGTTCAAAGGTTCTATAGAGGTTCTAGCAAGGAACGAAGGCAATATCAGGAGCAATATGATCAAGAACACGAAAGGTACTAAATGCATTATGTTATCTGAACAAAACAAAACCTAGGCTTTTAATGTATTTTTAAGTTACTTGGAATACAGACCAATGATAATATTTCACAAAATTAAACTTTATGTAATGTACCTTTCATCTCATTGGAGAGCAATGGTTTCTGTCTAAGCAACACTAAATGCAGTCTGTGAAATTGTCAGCTGTAAAAATGTTTACCATGAAATGTGTAGTGTGTAAAGTAATTAATACAATTAAAATTGCATTATTATTTGCATTATTTATTCTTGTTCCATTATGAAGTTTGTGTTATTATACAATATTACAGATTTGGTTCATATCACCATGAACACTTTGACAATAAACAGAAGTACAATCAAACTTCGCAATACAATCAATTTAATGATAGTGGTGGAAGACAAAGAAATTTCAATCAATTTAAAAGGTAAGTCTATCCTGCTAACTGGGTTCTCATAGTATATTTTATGTGTAGCTACACATACTTACAGTGAATTAAACTATAATATATGATCATTTTCACTTAAAGTCTGAAAGATTCTCTTGAAGAATGCAATGCATACTGCTGATTTTCAATACACTAATAGGTCAATTACAAACAATTAAGCAATACACAATTACTGTCGCCCTCAACACATCATTTTGGAGTCTCCCTATCCATTCTCAGTGCTCTTTTGACAAGTGCTTCAACTTGTCGAAAAAGCACTGCAAAGCTTAAGCCGAAAAGTGCTGCAACTTAACCCACAAACACAACTCACTGAGTTTCTCATCAAATCCTCTCAGTAAGTCATGATTCCATTTCAGTGGTAGATTTAGAAAAGCACTGCTCTTGGTAGGGCAGATGTTAACAGTTTCTCAGGCTGAGCCCCTTGAGTCTATATATCAGGTGAATCCCGAACGGCATCTTGAGGCTACTGGCAGTAGATAGACAAAAACCACCTTCACACACTACAATCATTAATCAAATCAGTGGGTGGCGCATTTACCTTGTAGATGTCTATGGGCTCCAGTAACCATTTAACATCAGGTGGGCTGTGAGCTCGTCCAACTATCTAAGCAATAAAAAAAAAGAAACCTCTATGGGGCCTCAAAATAATTATTTCATAAGTGATATAGGCAGAGCAAAGTCAGAGTATGAAACGATTTTGCTTTAATTTACATTAATAGCGAATGCTGTAATAGGTAGGCTGACAGTACTGATGATTGCTAACAATGATAGCCTTAATAAAATTACATTCAGGTCAAATATTTTGTGGTCTTGATGATAATTCTGGATAAATATTTGATTCTTAAATAAAGTACTATGACTGAATGCAATTCTATTTAAATTGCAGAATCAATCTGCAATCCAATCACAAGCTTTTAAACCAGTAATAAAGTATTTACATCGGTAAACATTTTAAGTAAATTTATAATTTTAATTGTCAATTTGTTGTGAATAAAAATGTATGCCACACTTAGTGTATTAATGCTTATGAAGAAAAGAACATTCCTTTAAGCAAAAATAATTTTAGGAATCAAAGATATGAAGATTATCGTCGTCCTGATGATGGCTATCAAATGAAACCCAGAGATGAAGCGTACCATTCTAAACCTGACCCAAGGGGTAAGATTGAATTTTAATGGCTAAATTTATTGTATTGTGTGTTTATTAATGTTCACACATGCATTAAAACTGGAAATATCATCAGGAAGTATCTCTTTTTAAACATTATTGAGAACACTGATATATAGATATATAATTAAGGTTTATCAATCAAAATTTGATAGCAATATATAAATTTTGCCAATAGGTTACGACAATAACCGATATGAGCAATACGGTGAGAGAAATATAAAGAGACGCGATTATGAAGAAAGCGAAGATTACAAGGATCGGTATGTTTTATATAATTCGTATTTAGTTTATCAGGAAAGTTGGATAGATGAGTTCGCAGCTGAACTGTTGTTCAATGTTTATAATATATAATAATTTATTATAATTGAAATCCATAAACAAAAAAATGAATGTTTCGAGGAAACGGTTGTTTTAAATACACTTTGTACAGAAAATAAAAAAATAATGAAAGAAATTGTTTGTATAGTCGTGGGCATCCTGAGAATGAGCGTTACCATGCACCGCCACGCGACTACCAGGACAAGCGCGAGTTTCCAGATAAACGTCAGTTCCCAGACAAGCGTCAGTTTCCAGACAAGCGCCAGTTTCCAGACAAACGAGAATTTCCAGACAAGAGAGAGTTTCCAAACAAGCGCGAGTTTCCAGTCAAGAGTGAGAAATTCCGTGAAGAACCGTACCCGTTAGAAAGGTATGCAGAATTTGGAATGAATGTTAACGTAAAATCATCTGTTAAGTTAAAAAGTCAGTGCAGCACAAGCCCAAAATTCCACATGAAATTGTTGTTTCATCATAAATTGGAATTGAATTATTAAATCTGTATGTGTGCATTGGCTTTGTAGTTGATTGGTGTCGTTAAATGACTGAATTTGTTTTTACAGTGCCTACTCTACAGAATACTATTGTGGTCAGAGCGCGTTGGTGTTACAAAGATATTTTCTTATTTACAAATTAAATGATAACCACTCTAGGCATGTGTGAATTTATAAATATCCAAAAGATCCATTGAAAAACGATTCCTTCGTTATGATAATGCTGATATAAAGATAAAATAAACACACTGCAGGTGTTTTATAGTGTCAATTACACACTATCTGTGCCACCGAAGGTTCATGTTGCTTCACATCTTGTATGTAATTTGTATTGTACGTTTATTACATTTTCGAGGTCTAATACACAATAGATACATTTTGAAGAATTTATACTTCCACAATCAACTTAAAATGTTAAAGAATGCAAAGAAGATGTTCTCTAGATTTTCTGTGATTTCTAACATTTGGTAACACAAACCGATGCATATTGTTAATTTGACTGAAAACAATCATGCTACTTGAGTGACATGTTGGATTGAAAACATTTTGGAAATAACTCTGAACTAAGACAGAAACCTATGGTTTTTTATAATGAAAAAAGACAATAGAAATGTTACTTCAAGGAAAATTTTTATTGACTTGAAAGTTACCAGACCACTTTGGAGGAGATAAAAGATCATCATAAATATTTCTTTAGATGAGAAATGAACGAACCTTTTACCGAAATTGGAGATCATAATTGCTCAGATGCAGTAGAATATAACTTAGAATAGAAACCAGAAACTATGATTCGAACAAAGGAAAATGCAAAAAAAAAAACATTTTGAAAAATGAAATTGAATAATGCAGATATACAAAACTGTTTTTCACAATTGTTTTAAATGGACCATGATCGCTTAGTAGAATACAATTAATTAATGAAATATCACCATACTGAAAAAAGAAAAATGTCACTGACATGAAATGATTTAAATTGCAAGCTTGTACATTGTCATTGAAAACGTCGGCATGACTCTTAAATGATATGAAATTATATGATGAAATTGCTGGTTAAAGCAGAAAAGAGCTAACGTATTTTTGTTCACATTTTGGAGAATATGAAAATCTAACGGGACTTATATATGGGTCATAGACTTTAGCAGATAAAATGAATAATGCGAAGAGGAACGCTACGAAATGCGTTAGATTATTGAAAAGATATGTATAACATAGATAGAATACTTTTCACTACATAGACAATAGTTGAGAGTAAAATAAAGCAACGTTTTAACAGTATTATAAAAGTCGAAGGACTTAATCTTCACCAAATTACATGAAATATTGCAGAATATGCATTTTCGATTGATTAAAAATCAACCTATTTGAAAAAAAAAACTTTACTTAGAATTGTGTTTGATCTAATGAAACATCCACGAACGGATAAAAGTAATTACCATTAGATAGACCTACCAACACAAAATACATCGTATTTTTAATAGTAACGGTAAGTGAAAGATTTCCAGGAGTGTACTACGAATTTGTACTACAAGTTGAAGATAAAAAATATATACATACATACCTATATTAACGTAACGCTATCGTAATAATTAACAGTTGTGTTTCTGGATTCCAGCATTCTTTCTTTTATTGGAAAGTCGATTGCATTGTACATATGTGAATTCGGAATTCTATAAAAAAAATGTTTCAAATATGTCGACCGCGATAAAAGGATAAATGTCAAGGAAATATTTTTTGTATAATTTTTTTTTGTAATTGTGCTATTATTCTTATTTTTTTTAATTCGGTGCCTTCCAAAATCACATTAGAATGCTTTGGGTTTTTAAGGCCCCTTCCATAAATGTTTTATCAGTTAATATTAGTTAAATATTGTTTTGTTATTCACAGGAGTCGGGAGCCGCGTCGAGACAAGCTACTGCCCAGAGTTGAGAGACCTCCATTGCCTCCACACAGGTACAATACATACAGTCTGTTTTTTTTTATTGTCTTTGTAACCAGACGAGCATACGGCCCATCTGACGGTGAGTTTTTTTATTGCTTAGGTAGACGAGCTCACAACCCACCTGGAGTTAAGTGGTTACTGGAGCGCGCAGACATCTACAACGTAAATGCGCCACTCACCTTGAGATATAACTTCTAAAGTCTCTACTATAGTAACAACAACGGCTGCCCCACCCTTCAAACCGAAACGCATTACTGCTTCACGGCAGAAATAGGCAGGGTGGTGTGGTACTTACCCGCGTGGACTCACAAGAGGTCCTACCATCAGTAAAAAAGTGTGAGTGGTTACCGTTGCCCATGGACTTCAGCAATGCTAGGGACAGAGACGTTAATAAATACAGTATAAGCGAGAGCATCGATACAGTATTCTTAGTTTTATCGAGACGTGATGAAAAACATACTCTTACATGTTTGCGGTCACGGAGGACACGAACGTCCTATGTTATGAATCGAATAAATCTTGAAAGCATCTACGTAACAGTATTCATACGAAAGAGTAATAAACTTTATCTCCGACTTTAAAAAAAACATTAAATTGAGCGACAAAAAAAACATCTCACCAAAATAATATCAATATAAGTCATTGAACTCTGTACTCTAGAGGGAATTTTTGTGTCCAATCATTATTTAAAGGCGTTCCATAATTACGTATAATATTGTTGAAAGTTTTGCAACGGGAATTCATACAACGAAATCCGAAGTTCTTTAGGGTTGCATACAACGAAATCCCAAATTTTTTTAGGGTTGCATACAACGAAATCCAAAGTTCTTTAGGGTTGCTCGTCAAAATAAATAAATCTGGGTCTCGAATCCATCAGAAAACACCCAAAGTCAGTTAGTTCGATAAGATTAAGCGTCACGATAATAGGCTCAGTATGGCTGCCGTCGACTATACTCCCTGACTTAGGCTAACGCCGGTCACCGTCGACACACTAGGCAGGCACGTTCTCACGGATTCATCCGATTAGCTAACATTGTCATTATATGCCTGCAGCTTAGCAATAGACAATGGGATATTGGAACATAGGGACAGCGGTAACCGTACTCATTGATCCCGTCAAAGAGGTCCAGACCGTAAAAGAGGCGTGGAATCTAACCCATACATCATCCCGCTGAGTTTCTCGCCGGATCTCAGCGAGTCACGATTCTGATCCGGTAGATGCATTCGCGAAGTAGTAGCTTAGGTCTAATTCGGAAGCGCTCGTGCAGCTGTTAACAAATCCCAGCTTCATGGCTGAGCCCGTGCTCGCCTTATTCAGGTGACACTGGAAAGGCTTTCAGGCCAGTAATCCAGTAAACCTTCGTTCCTAAGCTAAAATAAATAAAATACAATGTGATTAAAATATATTTTTTGGTTTACATGTTTCTGCTCGATATTTAAATACCTACAGCAATCGGTGTGTTATGGTTTTTTTTTTTTTTTATTATTATTGCTTAGATGGGTGTACAGCCCACCTGGTGTTAAGTGGTTACTGGAACCCATAGACATCTAAAAGGTAAATGCGCTACCCACCTTGAGATATAAGTTCTAAGGCCTCAAGTATAGTTACAACGGCTGCCCCATCTTTCAAGCCGAAACGCATTACTGCTTCACGGCAGAAATAGGCAGGGTGGTGGTACTTACTCGCGCGGACTCACAAGAGATCCTACCACCAGTGTAGCTAATTAACAAATAATGGTTACAGCCGCAGCTGTACTAAGATGAATATTAGCCTCAATAACTAAGTGCAAAGATTACAGTAATATATCGAATCCAGTGATCGTCTGGACGTCGCAGAAATGAGATCTCTACAAAACGGGTAAAATAGAGTAGCTTTTAATCTCAAACAGATGACAACGCGAATTAAGATTATTTCCACGTCTTACGTTATTATTTCCTTTCGTAATTACATTGCAAGTGCCAGGAAACGAACTTTTAGCGTGTAATGAATTTGTTTACCCTGTTTCGTTATTTTTTATTGAAAACAAATATTTAATTTCTAATCTATCTTTATTTTTTTCGCATGGATTTACTAAATCACGAATAAAATCGGAATTGGGTTAGATAAAAGCTATTATGGCAATTATAAGTGCTTTTAATGATTAGGGAGCGTTCGAGATCCCGCAGTTTCGAGGAGCGGCCCAGGGATCGCAACAGACGGCCGGAGCCCAGGGACGAGCCCCGGGACGAGCCCCGGGACGACGAGGCCTACCGCCGCGCCCCCGACCCGCGCCGGGACCGACCCCGCCCCGATGAATCTCGACCCGACAAACCTCAACCCAGGCCCAGGGAGAGAAAGTCAAGGTACACTTCAGAGCACGTTATACATCTATACTAATATATAAATCTACAGTGGTGTTTACGGATGTTCCGTTATAACTACTGAACCATGCATCCGATTGACTTGAAACTTGGTATCCATGTAGAAAATATAGTATGTACTTAATGGATAGGCTAATATTTATATGAGTGTTGGACTCCCTACACCAGTTGCGGGGGCGTTAATGATGAGAATATTTGTGGGGGTGAGAAATAATAATGTTAATTTTAAATGCCCAGCGAAGCGGAGGGGTACAGCTAGTTATACATGCTTCTAAAAATTTTCAAAACCATTCAAATGTAACGAAATTATTTTTGAGTAATTAGATATGCCCTGCGGCTTTTCATCCGCTGTATTTGTTATAGACTTGATTGTGTCAGTCTCTCCATAAACATCCAGTCCAATAGCAATGGTGTTACTACATAAACTTTTAAAATGCCTTGCTTTTTATGTACGTATATGGTATTAAATTAAAAATTAATTCTGGATATGATTTACTTAGAATCCATAATAGTTACTAGTGAATGCCTTAAGCTCAAGAGTATCAGAGATCAGTAAGAGAATATTATTGGTTTTTGGTCATGATACAAACTCGCACTAACACATATTATATAGCGTGACTTACCGCAAGTTTATCTGTTATAAAAAAAAAAGTTAGAAAATAATTCTGAAACACTCAGGTTCGCTGACGCCGAAGACAATAAAGAATACAACTGGGGTAAGACGGAAGTGAAGAAGGAAGACGCGAAGAATCCGAATGAAAAGGACAAGCCGAACTTTGGTCTCTCCGGTAAATTGACAGCCGACGCTAACACTGTCAACGGTGTTGTCATCAAATATACAGAACCGGATGATGCTAAACAACCCAAAAGAAGATGGAGGTAACAGATGATCCAAAATGTTAAATATTAATAATAAAAAATATTTATTGCCATTTTTACTATCATGTTAGTCATGCTACTAAAACTGCTCTAGGTTCAATCTCTTTTGACCTTATAAGACAATGAACTTGCGACTCTGATTGCTTCAACACTGCGTCGCTTGTTTGTATCTAATTTGTTGCTGTGGTTAATTAATGATACAGCGCAGATAATTTACGAAAATTAATTATTCAAACGTTTACATTTTATTAAGTTTTAAGCGTCCAAAAACTGAGAATTAACAACAGTGAATCGGGTTGCCTTTGTTTTTCTAATTGTCCTTGTAAACTTTAAACAACTGGTCTGAACGCAAATTCATTACGTATGACGTCGTTAGTGGCAAAGAAAACGGTTTGGTTTTTATAACGCTGATAGTGTGGACGAGCTCACGGCCAACCTCTGTTAAGTGAGTACCGGAGCCCATAGACATCTACAAGGTAAATGCCGCCACCCACCTCGAGTTGTAAAGTCTCAGTTTTAAACCGTATAACGGGTGCCACACGATTCAAACGGAAACGCAATACAGCAGAAATAGGCAGGGTGGTGGTACCTACCCGTGCGGACTCACAAGACGTCCTAACACCAGTAACGATTGGTTTAATTAAAAATCATACCCAATGAATAATCACACATTACATCTCCAAAATATTGATTTAAATACTTTTTAAACCGGTCTATTATCTTTAAAAATAACAAAAGAAAAATGCAGAGACACCAGTGGCAGCTGAATAAACACGTACCGGTGATTTTCATTTCCAAACTACTGAAACAGTCAATTTTATTTTCTTACATTTGCTGACAGCCTTCAGAGGCTATTTCAGCGTAACCTTAACTAGTAGGTGAGCTCACGGGGCACAAACCTGACGACGTTGCTAACACGAACCCTAGCAAGAGCAGTGCTTCGCAGAATCTACCACCGGATCGGAAACGCGACCCACTGAGAAGATCCGCCGAGAAACTCAGTGGGCTGTGTCTGTGGGTTAATTTATTCGTCGAACCCGTCGCTTGCTTATATACTTACATATTGCTTGAGGTACCTAAAAGCACCGTTAGTGGATCGGGAGGATCCGAGATGACGTGTTTTGGGCGACGTCGACTGCTTTCCATTCTGTCCGCAGGATCGGGAAGACGATCACCGCAATGATTATCAAACGCAAAAAAAAATACTCATACAAACTGTATTATTTCCAGATTCTACCCGTTCAAAGGTGACAAAGCATTGCCCATATTGTATATACATCGGCAATCGGCGTTCTTGATCGGGCGCGACAAGAAAGTGGTGGATATCGCACTGGAGCATCCCTCCATCAGCAAGCAGCACGCCGCCCTGCAGTACCGCGCCACGCCCTTCACTAGAGCTGACGGCTCGCAGGGACGCAGAGTCAGACCTTACGTCATTGATCTTGGTAACCGAATCGTTATAATTGTATGCTGTAGATGAGCATAAATGCTCAGGTATTAGGCGTAAACGAGGATACTACTACCAATTTTAGGATATTGTCGAAGATTCAACTTCACGTCTCAAAGTCGGTGGCATCGACGGACTACTAAATACATAGCACCATCGAGTGAAATCGTATGACCGTCAGCAGCGAAATCTTGATTTTTGAGTAAACAAAAATATGGTGCGCGTGCAACTTGATGCACGTCCAAGAAGTGAAACTTCTTTTGCGGTGTGTACTATTGTGGTTTTCTTCATTTTTCATTCTTAAATCAAAATTCTCTTGTAATAGAGAATAAGAGAAACGATCTAGCTCGCTTTGTTTTTCCCTGTCTCCACGGTCGAGTGGTTCGAATCGGTAACGAATTTGTTGCGTGTTAAATTTTACCTTCAACGCGCCTAAAGAAGTTTCACTTCTCTTTTCGCTACACTTTTAGCTCTCCGTTAATTAAATTATGCAATATACAAATTTCAGATTCGGCCAACGGTACATTCGTGAACAACAAGAAGATCGAGCCGCGTCGCTACGTGGAGCTTCTGGAGCGCGACGTCGTGAAGTTCGGCTTCTCGCAGCGGGAGTACGTGCTGCTGCACGAGAACAGCAAGGACGACGCGCAGGACGACGACCAGCTCGAGCCCGCGCTCGCCACCGCCGACCACATCAAGCACGAGAAGCGACTCAAGCAGGAGGTCGTCGAGGACGGCGAGTGACCTATATATATACATATATATATGTATAGAGGGGTGAAAGGCTATTTGGTTTAAGCGACGTTTCGCTTAATAGGCAACGTTTATGTATGTGATTAAAGTTCGATTTTATTTGGTATTAACATCAACAGTTGGATGTTTTTAACACTAATCATAGCAACACTAAATGGTACGTATTTCTTCCATAGCTGGTAGATAACGGTATACAATAAGTATTACTCAAAATAAACAAAACAAAACAAAAAAAAGTTTAATAACTGTATATTAATTGGTAAGAAAAAGTAATGAAGTCAAATGTGCAAAAGCAATAAGATGATACGTGCTTTTTCAATGCAAAAGTTCAAATTGGGTCATTTGACCCGTTATGGTATGTTTAGTGTTAATTGAACTTGAATTAAGTTTACTCCATTCGAATACATAGCTGAAGAAGTTACTCTGTTATGATAATTTTTTCCAAATTTACCCTCTAAATGGCTCTCATATAAATTTGTATAAATGTCGCTTAAACCAAATAGCCTTTCGCCACTCAATATAATAATGTTCGTTTTGTTTCTCGTTAGGAATTAAGTTTCTTTTGACTAACAATTCTTCCATTAAGTTTTATCTCACGAAGTTTGTCCTCGGCTACAGAAAATTCCATAACGCACGTGAGTAATGCGGAAATGTTTGATGACTGACCAAAAAAGAAATTCTATTTTTGTCGCACTATCTGCTGCTGTAACCTAATCATAGTGATTAAAAATTGAGCGGCTTAGATAGTTGTTAAATAAAATTGATTCTTAAATAAAAAGTTGCATTCATTATGAAAACATGTTTTAATTACACATCGCCTCTTAAATAATAGTTTTAATATTCACAAATTATCCGGAAAGAGCTCGGCGTACATCGCTTAAGATAATTTCTTACAATTATATATACAAAGATTTCAATATTTACAAGGATAATTAATTTAAATAAATAACATTTAAATATTCCTTAATAATATTTTTTTTATATATCTATCGATCGGTGGATATTCAGAAATCCTATTATGATGGATTTACATACATTAGTAGTAACGCGCTGTATCATACATAGTCGAACAGTGTGAAGTGATCATGATACTTTCATTTTGTTAATATGAGAGGCATGTACTTATTGCGTATGTTCTCAAATGACGGAGCAATAATTAATATGAAGTGGTTCGCATGGATGCGACCGATATGTCAGATAAGGACTTGTAATGTCGTGTCACGCCATCACGTATCATTTTTTTTTAATTGCTTAGATGGGTGGACGAGCTCACAACCCACCTGATTTTAAGTGGTTACTGGAGCCCATAGACATCTACAACGTAAATGCGCCACCCACCTTGAGATATAAGTTCTAAGGTTTCAATATAGTTACAACGGCTACCTCACCCTTCGAACCGAAACGCATTACTGCTTCACGGCAGAAATAGGCGGAGTGGTGGTACCTAAGCGTGCGGAGTCACAAGAGGTTCTTCCACCAAAACATTGTTCTTTGTCCAAGTTTGTTTCCACGTTAGCAATTGACGTTGGCGTGACCACGACGAGGCTACAATACATAATAATTTTACATGCGGACTTAGTCTAAAATATCACAGCTTAGAAAGTAGTCTTGAATACGTATTTGTCGAGATCGAAGTCGAGGTCTAGTCGGCGCGGGTCGGCGCACAGTGACGCGCGCTTGGCGATGCCGTTCCGCAGCGGCACCACGGTCGCGTTCCTTGTGCCTGGCCTCGCCCCTCCCGCTCCCCTCGACGCACCCCCCGCCCCTGCGCGAGGAACCTCGTATCCGTCTCCGGTCGCGGAGTCGCTCTCGTACGCCAGCTCTAGGTACTTGGGAGCGCGCTCGGGCAGTAACCGCGACGGTTCCATTTGTTGTTGCTCCAGACACTCCTCGTCTGTACGTAATTAAAACATAGGAACAACAACGTTTTCATATTATATCGTTGACGTGCTCAAGCTATATGTTAAGAATGAATGAAAATAGTATCGTTTTGTATTGTGAATATTAAAAAAAAACAATATACAGGGTGTTTTAGTATAGATAAGTGGTTAGTGTTGGTTCTTCTTAACATGATAGCACTAAAAAAGCTAATGTATTTCTCTAATGTAAAACAGTTAAAAATACATTAAATATATCGTCCGAGAGTAGATGATACCCGTTGATACATTGCGGACTTTAGGATAGTGGATAACAGCTTATACCCGTTTCGGGATTAGAAACATACCGAACACCCTGTATAATTTAAATCATGTAATTTCTCATTTTAATTTTATTAATGACGATACTGATAGTGTATGTGATGAGAATGTGATTACGTTCAAGAAGTAGGCATGGTTAGAGGACAAACCTAAGCAAGCGTTGTCATTCTCGTCCAGCAGGTAGGTGCGGTTGTCGACGGCCTCTGAGCATGCTACGTGCACAATACAAAATTAAATGACATTAGTTTTTTTTTAATATTAATCGCGCAACGGACTTTTATAGAATTGGGCTTTAAGACCAAACATTATCCCCATGTTAGCGATATCAGACGACTTGTGTGTCCCTGAGAAATATAAAGGGTATTGGTATAACTGTCACCTTGCGTAACTCATTTCAAGATGTTCGCCTTAATTCGTATTCGTCACATGCAAGATTTTTGTTTTTTATAAATGAATTAAGGTTAAGTGTTAATGCAAAGCGTTATTATGGTCGCAACTGAAAATCCAGTCAATGAGGCACGCAATGTACGACGAAACGCAACTGCAATGCGTTTATTATCATAGTTTGATGCCATAATGCACAGTAGCGTCTGGTGATCTGAAGTTCCCTCGCAAGTCCGCTTCGAGAGCATTCGACTTGAAACAAACATCGGAGCTTATTACAGCTGTGTGTTCTAGTTTCATTGCTAGATTTCACTGATCACACAAACTTTTTGGTAGTTGAGGCATAAATAATATTACTAGGCATCATTTATAAAAGGTGAGGATGAAATTCAAAAGCGAGTCGAATTGCAGTCAAATCTGTTCCGACCTGTGGCCCTGCGTTCGTAATAGAGGCCAGTTTGCTTGGCCAGTTTGCTTAGTGTGAGCGTTTTAACGTTCTCGATAGCGTAAAAGTTAACTCAAATTTGTATGGAGTTGGAACGTTTGCCTACGTGTGCCGCTAGGAGCGCTGTTCTAAAAGCATACAAATTTGAGTTAACTTTCACGCTATCGAGAATGTTAAAAAATTCTCACAAAGCACACTGGATACTCACCGTCGGGCAGTAAGGTGAGGTAGTGGTGGTGGGCGGGCAGGGCGGTGGTGGGCGGCGTGGTGTCCCGCAGCGCCGACACCGTGCTCAGACACTCGCGGAACGACGGCCGCCGCTCCGGTCGGTAGCTCCAACACTTCTGCAGCAGCTCGTAACTGTACCGATGCAACAATTTTATAAATTACTATCTGTATCCGTCCGCTTCGCTGGGCATTTAAAATTAACATTATTATTTCTTACTCCCACAAAGATTCTCATCCTTACCGCCCCCGCAACTGGAGTCCAACACTCATATAAATATTAGCCCGTCCATTGAGTACGTGTATTTTCTACATGGATACCAAGTTTCAAGTCAATCGGATGCATGGTTCAGTAGTTATAACGGAACATCCGTAAAAACCACTGTAGATTTATATATTAGTATAGATTCCGCTTTTAAAGCTTAAAACTAAATATTGACTCTTCTCTTCTTATAAAAGTTCGACATCATGGCATAGAAAACCAATTTATACTAGAGATGACTGAAATTCGTCTGTCAAGTGCCACTACTGGCTGCGACGAGGACATCGCTGAGCACACGCTCGCGAACTGTCCCGCGTGGGTATCCGTAAATTGGATTCCCTTACTTAAAAGCGGCGGTTAATTATTACATTATGTATTATTATTATTATGATGTCCCTTTGACATGTCCTGCGGTTTTGCTCGCGTTGAATATCTAACTAAAAATAATATCTACAGTAGATTGGGGGGAATATAGACTAGAGTTAGGATAGGGACAAATCTGGGAAGTCACAATGCTTTTGTTGAGTTGTTAGATTTAACTTTGTTGAACTGCAAATGACTTTTATTTAGTGTTTATGAATATTAAAAAGTTTAATTTAGTCATCAAAGATTTGTAACTCATTATGGATATTAAAAAGTTAATCACCTAAAGTCAGGTATCTACCTAACAACTAAATAATGCCAGCCCTATTGAAAAACTAATGTCCCCATACGTAACCTGATTCACCCCAAAGCCAAGGTGAATCGGGTCAAGATAGTTTTTTCAGTTCTTGTGTACTTACCTCTATTTTGTAATGAACAATGTATAATAACGCATCGTATATAAAAATTAAGCCTCTGGTACCATTTTTATCTCAATTTTATTGGTATTACCCTAAGAAAAATAATTGTGTTGGATTTGGAAAGGCTCCCGAATCCCCCCAATCTACGCAACCTACAGAGCTGCTTTTTTTTTTGCTTAAATGGGTGGACGAGCTCACAGCCCACCTGGTGTTAAGTGGTTACTGGAGCCCATAGACATCTACAACGTAAATGCGCCACCCACCTTGAACCCTGCTTGTGTCAGTCATTATGGATCATAAACTACCAGTCAATTTGTAGGTCCGTTGATACGTAAAATCACAATAGAGTGAATATACTTTGTATTATTTATTACAGTAGACACACCTGGTGTTGCCTCGGTTGTCATTTACCAAGATAAAAAAAGAACACATAATTGTAAGTTATAACTCAGTTTGCATTATCAAATAATACACATAACCACAATACCATAACCACAACAAAACCATACAAACCTTCACATTGACAACAAGAATGATAGATTCATAGAAGTAAATTAGGTAACTTACAAAGCTGGACTGCAGTTCGGTGGGCGGTCAGGTGTTCCTCCCGCCCTCACGTATCCGAGCACTTCACGGTTCGTGCACGCGGGATATGGCTGCTGTCCCAATGATAATATCTAGAAATTGAAATTTCAAATCAGTCGTAACTGCTGCGCTCAAGAAACCTACTAATTACCGATATTGGAAACATATTGTTGAATATCTATGAATTCAGATTTTCAAATTGGATTTTTTTTCCATACCTCTTCGCTGGTAGCCTAACAGGGCATTCCAGCAATGCCCTGAACGGGCTTGCTAACACTAACAGAGAGATTTGCTTATACTAATTCTTGGATGAGCGGTGTTACGCAAATTCTAACACCGGATCGGAATCGCGATCCACTGAGAAGATCCGGCGAGAAACTGAGTGGGCTAATTGGACATGTAAAACTAATTGGTTCTAATGAAGATGAAAATGAGATTTATAATTATGAATGCAAGCTGAAATTATTATTACCTCCCAACAGAGCACACCCCACGCCCACACGTCAGATTGACACGAAAAAACTCCATCCACGAGGCATTCGACTGCCATCCATCGAACCGGTAACAAACCTGGAATTCGTAAAATATACAAGTCGTATTTATACACGTGAGGTTATATATATACATTATTAAAGTAAATAAATACATACAAGAAATACATAAATACCGTTTACACATAATATGAAATCCCTATATGATTTATATACCAATATACTTACGTACACATAATAAATCAACAGTATGGAAATAATAAAGCATATACAAACAAACAACACTAAGCAGATAAGTAATGTTTCTTCATCGTTATTTTTACGTGCTTTCCTGAAACCATTTTTTTTTTAATAATAATTTACTAACTCACCCTCTCCCTCTTTCCTATAATAGTCGTTTTTGTAAATATCTCTGGCAAGACCGAAGTCCCCAATCTTGACTACCCTCCCGTTAGCGCGGTGGGCGACTAAACAATTCCGGCAAGCGAGGTCTCGGTGAACAAAATGCATCTCTTCTAGATAACGACAGCCTTTTGTTACGTCGACGCACATGTTCAGTAGATCCAAGAGTGTCAGAGAATCCGGGGTCGACTACAAACAACGTGGAAGTATTATAATTCTTGTATCACACGTGGACGGGTATTGTATGGCCACTTTGTTATGTGAATATCTCACAGCAGTCTTGGCTTCAATGGTTACCTTAGTGCATAGAACGTAAATGTGGAAACTGTCATTGAGTAAAGAGATATAAGACTGTCCAACTCTTCAAACTGTGTTGCAGAGACCTGACTGTATATACCACAATACTGTCTAGGCCATGCGTGCTCTAATTAAATATTCATGCGAAATTTCACATTACATAAATTTACACCCTACCACATTTACTGCGAAAATATAAATGTCTTTTTATTTTATGTAATGTGAGGTTTCAGAAGAATATATAGTTCTAGTATTGTAGTAAAAAAATGTGCAAAGTCTATAATTAAAATCGTTTTGAAAATTCCAATAATGTATATTTTAACTTATGTTATTCTAGATTTGTAAAAATTATCCTTAGGCCTTATTATCAGGAAATCGTGGAGGTTAATCATGTGTCTTTTAAAAGCAAATGGCAAATTTCCCTATAGGATATATGCAGCATACTTACCAAAAATTCTCGTTTAGCTCTCAAGTAGCTGAGAAGGTCACCGCCCTCCATTAATTCCATTATGATGTAGTTTGGATCATTGTCGAGACAAACACCTAGAAGTCGTAGTATATGTTCGTGTTTAAAGTTTGACATGAGAGCCGCCTCTTTTAGGAATTCTGTCTTTTCTTGTTCCGAAGCTCCTTTTCTCAACGTCTAAAAGTTAAAATTAGCTTGTCAGTCGCATAAAACTAAGAGGTAGCTTTGACTATTTGTTTTCACTCATAAAAGTTTGACAGCGGCTTTTTAAAGGCCGCAATTTAGATGGCTTTCGAGCTTTCACTGGTCAGTGTCAGGCTTTTAATAGTATTGAAATATTGATTCTTGATTTAAGCACTAAAGCTAAAGCTTCCTTTGGCATTTACGGCTATTAGAAATTTCTTCTAGCCGAGTATTATTCTGAGCATAGGGCCTACATGCCAATAGCACATCCGAACCGCTCCTCTTTTTATGGTTTTTTCCTACCTATTCTAGTAATCTCGAGGGGTTATTCTAGAATCGCATAACGAGTAGGTGAGCTCACGGGGTTCTATCCGGAGGACGTTGCTAACATTGGTCCTAGCAAGAGCCGTGCTTCACAGAATCTACCACTGAGAACATCCGGCGAGAAAGTCAGTGGGCTGTGTCTATGGGTGAATTTACTCGCCGAACCCTTCGTCGCGAGCGACGCCTTCGACGAAAACGGCGACCGGTGCTTGAGGTACCTAAAAGCACCGTTAGTGGATCCGGAGGAGCCGAAATGATATGTTTAGTGGGACGACGAATATTTATCATTCGGTCCACATTATCGGGTATGTAATTTCCGGCGGCCATGACAAGAGGGTTTTCGTGTCGTGCCGCTTTCTCGAAATGGCGCACTGATGCCGATTGTAAATACTTATTGATTGATGGATTGGTCCAGGACCCCGCTCCTCGCTGTGCCTCGAACAACATCAAGACTACCAATGTCCAATTTTTTATTTTATTATTACTTCCGAAGCAAATGTACTTACTTTAACAGCCACCTTAGTATCGACAGTACTTCCATTGATCTGTCTAGCGACGCCTTCAAAAACTTCGCCAAACGCACCGGAGCCCAAGAATTTCGATAGTGTTATCTGTTCGCGTCGTATGTGAGGCAGACTCGCTAGTTCGGCGTCGGTTGGACAATGAACACCCTGTTGGAGTACTTACATGAAACACTGAGTATGCAAAATTCATGGGAAAAAACAAATAGTTACTTCATTGCCAACTTTGCAAAACAATTAATTATAAGATTCAAAAACTAAGTTCTCGATGCGGACTTTACCTGATTATAAAGTATGTTAGTGGAATGTCTGATAGGTAATTCGTGTCTTAATGTCGCCAGCTCCACGTCAGGACCTCTTCTAAGCGTCACTGTTTGGTTTTGGTTCGCTATGGCTGTTTTCTTTTTGTTTCGATTGTTGTATCCTGAAGTTTCATTATTTGAATTAATTACAGATGGTAGAAGTAGTGATCATGGTTTTGTTTTTGCATATTAAAACAACAAACAATCGGAATATTTTTGGTAAACATGCAATTATGAAGAAAAGTAAAAAAAGTAATTAAAAGACATTTTATGTCCATATGTGCCTAAATCAATTACTATTATCGTATATGATCATTTAAATGCCTAACGCGCATTAAGTTTTACCAGTAGAAATAAATATTTCTGACTGATTGACTGCAATAATATTACTGTGTTCGTCTTTTGTGTAAAATAATTAATTTCAGAAAACATGCATTTAATTCACTATTTTGAAACATTATGATTTAAATAAAAAAAACACAGGCGTAGCCAAAGTTAATTTTGTTTTATTGTAAGTGTCTTATACCTTTAAGCGAGCAATTCTTGTATATTAATATAATATATGTATATAGGTAATCTGAATCTCGGAAACGGCTCCAACGATTTTCGGGGATTTCGGGGGCGATAAATCGATCTAGCTACGATTTATTTTCAGAAAATGTTGTTTTATTCGTGTTTTCAATAATCAACTCTTCCCGACATCTATTGGCGAATAATAATACTATTTTTCTTAATTGAGGGAAGCTAATCAAGATGGCGTTATCAAAAAAAAAACCGAGCAAAGCTCCATGTAATATTTATTACTCATTCCTTCGGTAGTATTATTGATCGAAGACTCATTCCAACAGTTTTGGTATTTTTTATTATTAATTTTTTCTTCTCAGTCGTACACTCCTGGCGGAGTGGTCGTGGTTATGTATGTCTTATCGCTATCGGTTGCGGCTTTTGCGAAGCCTCTCCATCTCTCTCTATTTGTGGCGGTACGTGTACATTCAGTAAGGGAACACTTAGTAGATGACTTAATCAAGCAATCCACCTTGCGGGTGACCGGCCGCGAGAGCGTTGACCGTCTACTCTTCCTTGAACCATTAATCGTTCTAATGAGCTTTCATTACGGATTACAAAAATTACAACGTGTTTGATTTTTTTTATTGTTTGGATGGGTAGACGAGCTCACAGCCCACCTGGTGTTAAGTGGTTACTGGAGCCCATAAACATCTACAACTTGAGATATAAGTTCTAAGGTCTCAGTATAGTTACAACGGCTACCCCACCCTTCAAACCAGTTCTGCTTCACGGCAGAACTAGGCGGGGTGGTGGTACCTACCCGTGCGGACTCACAAGAGGTTTTACCACCAGTTAAATATACATATAAATTAAAGACGAATGCTCACCATAAAAGAGCGCAGCAGCAAAAGCAAAGGCGAGTGTGATCAGAGCGACGAGGGCGAGCACGAGGGTGAGGGGAGAAGGTCGAGCGGCGCGGGGGGCGGGGGCTCGCAGCGCACGCGGCGCCGACAGCGGCCCCCAGCCGTGCACGTTGCGGGCCTGCACGCGCGCCACGTAGCCGCCCGCCACTTCGCCGTTACCAATCAACCAGTACGTCTCTAAAACAATTATCTATATATTAATACGTCAAGCACAAACTTTGTGCCCCTTTTTACGAAAATTGCGCGGACGGAGGAGTATGAAACCCACACTTATAGAGAATATAGAGATGGAGTGCAGAATGTTACGATTTTTTTTTAATTTTGGATAAAAAGTACATTAAATCAATAAAAAAACATTACACAAACTATCATGTATTTGACGCACACATGCATGCATACTATTTGTTTATTATCAAACTTTCCCTAATGCTTAAAGTCTGTGGTCAAATTGGGAATAGATTAAATATTGTTTGTCTTTATTATATCTGTCTAAACTGTAGTCTTGGCGAAATCTATGATTATAGAAGTATGAGTACAATAGTCTCTGACAATAGAATTAATATTATATCATCACAAACTTATAGGTAATTTTATTTAATTATACCTAGTCGAATTACGACTACGAACGTAATAAAAAAAAACACATTAAAACCACTAAAAATACGTATTCATCTTAATTTTTGAGATTCAATAATTCCAAATGGAACTTACATCTCGTCGATGCAAATATGTTAGAATCTAGAATTTGAAAAAGACAAAAAATCTTTAGCTTGGCTTCTGATTTTAAACCCAAATTATTTTCGTAAGAAAACCCCTTAGTAGGTAGATTAGTTTGGAAAAGTCTAGATATACGAATCTTGTTAAATAAAACAAAGTAACTACATAATATATAACTAAAACAAAATGTTTTCGATGCATCTAAGCTTTCGCAAGTGGTAGACTAGAAAAACGTTTCAGGGTTTATCTGCCGTGTGCAGCCTGCCTAAATTTCAAATTACGTTTAAACTTTATCCGACCTATTAAAACTGTTTTTTTTTACATATTACATGCCATTTGGCTTCGCACCTTGTATAGGGTATTCGTGAATTGGAATTTTAGCATATCTACATACTTCAGCGGACTCACCGTTTCCTTGATGAAGCAATTCAAGACCCTCGCGAACAATACGCAATTTCATATCGTCATCGACGTCATCAGGTAGATTTTTAGGGAGAAGATCGCTAACGTTGCTTGTAATATTGTCGCTGTTAATGGGTACACTGAAAATGTAACAATATTTTTGTCTAAAAATAAGTATGCGAATATTAAATTTAATTTTCCAGCAGATATTATAAACTTGCTTTATTTGTAGATTACATAATAATATGTTTCAAGCTTTTATATGTGCAATGTTATGACATTTAGATGAAGTGCGAAACGAACTGCTGTTAACTAGGTTTTATGCCATGACGTTTTCTGTGAACACTTTAGAGTTAGAGGCTTTTTGTTTGGGGTTTCCTGTAAGCTTTGACAGGTCCTTTATTTACTTTTTCAAAATTATAAGTTAGTAGTTTCAGACTTAGATTTATATAAATACTAGCGACTTGCCCTCGCTTCGCTCTCTGAAACTGTAATTTATTATTGATTTCTCCACTATTTAACGGATGTTATTATACATATGTTATTACATATAAACCTTCCTCTTCAATCACTCTATCTATTAAAAAAAAACGCATCAAAATTCGTTGGGCAGTTTTAAAGATTTAAGCATACATAGAGACAGATATAGGGACAGAGAAAGCGACTATGTTTTATATTATGTAGTGATAAGGATGTTTTCATTTAATGGTTAAAATAAAGAGAAAAAAAATGCGTTATCATATGGTTCACTTGTTCACTACAAATTATTTATTAGTTTGTTTTCAAATTCGCTCTCAAAAAGGAATTCGTTACATATTAGGTTGGGAGGGTTTATCAATTCTAGTTCCGTGTGCCAAATGAGAAAATAATAAATCGTTACCGTAAAAGTGATATTATGTCATAGATGGTATAGAAGACTAGAAAATTGTATAAATTGGCGAACAGGATCCACTCGCTAAGACGTTGCTTACGTTTCATAACATATTTTTTTTTGTTAATTTTTTGTTGACGTAGCTACATTATATGTTCACTTTGGGAAAAACTGATCTAGAGAGTACAAGAGACAGTAATGGCGTACCGATGAGGGGGTCGTCCCCAGACCCTGTAGTCGAGGACGGGGGCGCCGCGCGGGTCTGGCTCGGCCCACCAGACACGGACAACGCGCTCTCCCACACTCTCTACCCGCATCGCTCCTGGCGCGCTCGGCACATCACCTGTGTTAAATCAAATCTTCACTCAATTTTTTTTCCTACCTATGCTGATAGCCTTGAGAGTCTATTTCAGCTTCTCCCTGACGTGTAGGTGAGCTCACGGGGCTCAAATCGGGAGCGTTGCTAACACTGGCCCTAGCAAGAGCAGTACTTTGCAGAATCTATCACCGGATCGGAGACACGACCCACTGAGAAGATCCAGCGAGAAACTCAGTGGGCTGTGTCTATGGGTTAATTTACTCGTCGAGCCCTTCGTCACAAGCGACAGCTTCGGCGAGGACGGCGACCGGGGCTCTGTCAAAAATTTCTATCACCACCCCCTTCAGAGCCCGAAATTCGTATTTGGTAAACCTCTTTGCGTTACGGACATATAAAAATCATAAATCATACTATAACCCTATGGTAAGAATGGTCAGGCTGTATAATGATTTGGCTGAATGTCACGGTAACCTTGATATCGTTAAACCTAGGGGAACTCAGGGGATTTGTCAGGTGTGTGAAGAATATGCTATTTAACAATGGCTAGTTATTAATTTAATGTTTGTGTTGGTTGTATTGTCGTCTACTTATGTGGATACCGTTTTTTTTTGTTTTGATTTTTTCCCTGGAATTTGTATTTTTATTTATATTTATAATTTTTAATTTTTATTGGTAATTTGTAATTTTATGTCTCTGTTCATTAATACGGTCTTGCTGAGTGCATATACCATTTAGATTGAAATCCAGATTAGATTTAGGTACCTACTACTTGTACGATTTAGCTTGTCGGAGACGGTTATTAGTTTGGTAGCTAAAAGGAACGCAGCACGATTCCCGAGAGATTGCAGCACGATCGCGGTATAGTGACTAATCGATAGAGGCGCGTAGACGCCATGACACTTACCAATGATATTATATTTCTATCATTGTAACATTCAAACAATTTTTAGCCCAAAGCACCATGTTCATAATGCTTAAAAGAAACGAGATCTTAATCTTAATCAACCATAAGCTGTACCTGAAGTTTCGAAAACGAATTGATCGTCAATGGGCCAGAAATACGGCGGTGCATTCGCTGTGTACTGTAAGCACAGACGAAACCGATAGCGGGTCCGCGGTCTCAGATCCTTCGCAATCCATTTATCGGAACCGTCACGGTCGCATTCTTTCCAGCTACCATTTGCAGGTGCAGCTTCCGTGTATTCCACCTTAAATCTGTTATGATAAAAATAAATTTGATTAAAACTTTTTTCCTTACCTATGCTGATAGCCTTGAGATGCTATATCAGCGTTAGCCTAGCGTGTTGGTGAGCTCTCGGGGCTCAAACCGGAGGCGTTGCTAACACTGGCCCTAGCAAGAGCAGTGTTTCGCAGAATCTACCACCGGATCGGAAACGCTACCCACTGAGAAGATCCGGCGAGAAACTCAGTGGGCTGTGTCTACGGGTTGGATTGTTTTGTGCGATAGTAGTCACTCGTATTTATTGTAGAAAGTGGGATTAGCTGAGTCATCAATTCTCTTGAATACAGTCTTAAACAGTTGTTTACATCCGTAACATTAGGTCAACAACTTAACTTAATTAGTTAAATTTAACTATTTTTACTTAACTAAATAGTGACGTGGCGCCTACATAAATATAATTGTAAAAACATTCTTTGATTCTAATAAAACCCCAGAAAGTCGTAAACACGTAAACTACTATTTTTGTGTTTTACAAATAAAGTATTAAGGTCGCGACGCGATGCTATAAAAGCAAAGGTCATCAAAAAAACACGACAAACCGTCACTAATTTTGTTTAAACTATTTGTTTCCTAACTAAGATGCTTGAATTTCTACAATTATGAAAATAAAACGCGATACTTACCGATACACTACATATGAAGTTGGTGGTTGCCACAAGACTCGGAGCGAGTATGGTTCGGGCGAGGAGAAGAGTGTGAGAGGCGTGGGTTGCGGGTATGTACGCAAACGTATTGGCGCGGAAGCCGCAGTCTCCGCGCTGTGGGCAGACCGCGCCCGCACCCACGCACGGTACCAGGTACCCGCCGATAGACGAGTCAAATTGGCCACTCCGCCTTCCCAAACTTCGAAAGTGTTATGTTCTGTCATAATTGATAACTGATATTTATTTCATCATGGACATGGATCATGGATTATTACTGGTGGTAGGACCTCTTGAAAGTACGCGCGGCTAGGTACCACCACCCTGCCCATTTTTGCCGTGAAGCAGTAATGCGTTTCGGTTTGAATGGTGGGGCAGCCGTTGTAACTATACTTGAGACCTTAGAACTTATATCTCAAGATGGGTGGCGCATTTACGTTAAAGATGTCTATGGGCTCCAGTAACCACTTAACACCAGGTGGGCTGTGAGATCGTCCACCCATCTAAGCAATAAAAAAAATGGTTTATCTCATAATAGTACTTCAATTAATGATTTAATCTAAAATGCCTTAATACCTAAACTGTTAGCTTAGCGACCAAATGATCAGGTACTCAATACTTTTGTTGATATTTCCAAATCAACGTTACCTTTTAATTTGTGTGATTGAGTTGAATCATCAGTACGCCAGTGTACTTCATATCGCAGTCCAGGCTCTGTTTTCCATTCAAGTTGGGCCAGCACTGGACTCAAAACCGTTCCCTTTACGGATTTAGGTGCCGTGGGTGCTGCAAGACAAAGTTCATGAATTCATTAAAATTTGTATTTTTACAATAAACATAAAACGTTTTACTATATTTCATCATACCCGCAAAATTATGAATTGCGTAATTACTGGTGGTAGAACCTCTTGTGAATTCGCACGGGTAGGTACCAGGGCGGTAGATTTCTATGGGCTCCGGTAACCACTTAACACCAGGTGGGCTGTGAGCTCGTCCACCCATCTAAGCATTAAAAGAAAATCTCTTGGTTTATTTACCTTCGGCTGCTGTTTGCAAGACTAAGGTCGCTCCAACAAGAGGTTTGACCTCATGAAGTTTAGCGTAGTAATTAGTCGCTTCCACTGTGACAGTATAGTTTGTAAAGGGTTGTAATTCATTTAGAATCGCCTCGGTGTTCGTTGTGGTGGTAAAAAAACACGATTCTTTATCACAATCGGTGTTCTCTCTAATATTGTAAATTTTATAATAAACAGTGTATTCAGTTAGTGGCATTTGAAATTCTAAAGTCTTACATAGTTTTGGTTTGTTAGCAGAAGGCAATTGTAATATTATATAGTTTGCTCCATGAGACAAAACCTTTGCCTTAAATTCTTTTATTTCTGGCATCAGACATTGTCGGGGTGGATACTTTTGATTAGCCGGGTCTAAAGTCATAATTTTATAGCCATAGCTCGTTTTCACGTGATTAATTTCGGACTTGACATTTTTGTTGGTATAGAAAATTTCTTTCGCTGTCGAGTTGAACCAGTAAATATATTTGCTGTCTACTGCTATGGACATCGGAGTGAATCCATATTTTTTCTTTTCGGTTGCATCGACTACTAATCTACATTTGCAGCCACTCATGTCGGCTGCTAGTATGCGATGGACCCAGGGATCGATCCAGTACACTTCGTAATTGTATTCAGTCATATCTATTACAAATGTCTTCGCAACTTGTGGATTCTCCGGACAGTTACAATCGCTTTTTGTTTTGGTATTCGATTTATTAAAAAATGATTGAATATCAAGAACCATTAAATCGGATATCATTAAAGTACCCAAACCAGGATGACCCGTTTCCTCATACCACATTAGAGACCTAAAATACACAAGATAAGAACAGAATTGATTAGAATTTGGTTAGATAGACTAGATTTCAAACTTTGAAGGAATAACAATGATGAAACTTACTGCTGTAAAGGCAAAATTTGTAAGCCGTACATCGGTTGTTTTCTTGTAAAAATTCGTGATAATTGCGGTCGTGTATTTGGAATTCCGAGACTAGCCCTATAAGTAGCGTATGCTTCTAGCGAAGTGACTTCCATCTGAGTCCAGTAAACCGATCTACTGACCCAGTCAAAACAGAGACTTGTCGCTGAACCATTTATAGATGTTAACTGAAAGAGTACCATACTTTTTTAATATTAGGGTAGCTTAAATTGGTTAAAAATGTTATGCATTTAAAATATTATAGATTTTGGATGATTCAATTGAAACTTTCTCATATATTTACCTTATAATGCCCACTTCCATTTATTCTAGACGAAAAAATTTCTTCTAGGTTGTTAACCCAATAAACTAAGCTTTCTTCTATAGATATTCCAAAGTCAACCGGAATCCCTGTGCTTTTCGGTATTATCTCGCTTTCACTGGAATCAAGGTCCACGATCTTAATAGCGTCTTGCGAGGAGATCATAACCTTCGGCACTGGGTTAATTTCATTAGTTGTCCCAGACACTACTTCCGAATATTGACCGTAGCCAGCGTCTGTGCAAGCTCGGACCTGGAAATTATATTTAATATTTCTCAAATTTACATAACGGAAAAGTTGAATCTTTCCCAAAATGAACATTCACAATAATAGATTAGCTACTAAAACTTTAAGTATGTATGCTTTTGGTAAAGGAATCATGTTTTATGCATTTCTTGAGGTATTAAGGATATAAAGGTTTCAAATTTGAAGAAAAGTTAGAAAAGTTAAAACGTGTATGTAAATTTACTACGAAAATCCGTGTTAATTTCAATTCTTGCGTGTACTTTATTGACTTGGTACCTGGAAGTAGTAAGTAGTCTCCGGCAACAGATCTTTGAGAATAATCTGCGTCCGGGTTCGAGTAGGTGAAGGTGAGAGAGCATTGGCGCAAGGTGCCGGTCTTGAATTATCACTCCAACACTGCACTTCGTAGCCACGTATGATGCCATTGGTACGATTTGGAACTTCCCAACGAAATATGGCAACTTTTCGACCACCGCTGTTAACAAATAGTTTTAGCTTTAAATGTACAAAAATCGTAACAAACCACGTTTCGTTTTGATTAATTTCGCAAAAGTAAAAACCGCATCGCGTCCCGACCTTAGTCCTTTATTTGTAAAACACAAAAATTGCAATCTACGTGTTAACGATTTTCTGGGCTTTCTTAGAACTAAAGAATGTTTTTACAATTATATATATGTTATATAATTATATAATTGTATTATTTTGGCGCAACGTCACTATTTAGTCAACTAAAAAAGTTAAAGTTAACTGTTTCCTTAATGTTACCTATGTAAGCAACTTTTTAAAACAGTATTCAAGAGAATTCATGACTCAGCTAACTCCACACCCTCTGAGCGGAGCTCTCTGTCTCTCTGTCTCTCTGGTTTTAACGTTGTACACTGGAAATGTAATAAAAGGAATTCATTGGAAAAGTGAGTCTTAATTACTGACACTATGGAAGGCAATGATGATCATGAAGAGAATAGCATCACCAAACGCTGACTGGTTCATTTTGAAAACACCATGGAACCAGCCCAGTCCGGCTCATGATGACAATAATTTTCAACATAAATAGTTTACTTACTTATTTTTCGGTTGAATGTATAATCTGGGTGCAGTGGGCGCGGCCGGTGGTGCTTGAGGTGTCCGTAACTGAGTCCGCGCAGTGCCGCCACCCCCCCAGGGTGTGTGAGCGCGCACCGAAACCTCCACTGCGGTGTACGGAGCCACATCGATGTCCAACACCTCGATCCATGGCGTCTCCACAGTTTTCTTTAAAGAAGTAATATAGGTACTTATTAAAAATACACGTATTCAAAATTAAATTCAAGCCTGTCCGAATATTAGAAATGAAATATTTTATCAAATGGTTATTTGCTAAATCTAAACACGTTTTTTTTTGTTGATTTGAAGCTATTGAATTAATTCTTAATATACTTTCTATCAAGTGGGAAATATTTCCAAGATCAATATTTAATAGGGACGAAATTATCTGGGATAATTACTGGTGGGACAATGAATAAATATTTACTCTAGGCTGTTCAATCGTACCCCGTATGATAGGATAAGATTATCTTAAGTGTAATTTGGTATGATATGCTTCCGGTATTAGACATACAATGGTTGTTATTATCATTATAATAACCATGCTTCTTAAAATATTGAATGATTCTGCTAAATGTTCAAACGTGTGAAATAATTTACTGAAATACTATTAAAAAAAAATATATATATTAAGAGATTGTTACCGATGCTTGGAACTATTGTAAGCACATAAGGGTAGGTAGCACTATCCTGCCTATTTATATTTATGCTGCGACGCTGTCATGCATTCTGTTTTGTAGTGACGGACAGCCGTTGTACAATAAAATCGAAGTTCGACTTCACGACGTAACGGCAACGCGACGGCGTTCACGTTTTCATGTTTACGGATGCCGATTACCACTCAAAAGGGTGTGCCTTAAGTTCATTTATTATCTAAACACTAATATCAATCTAAACAATGTATCTTGGAAGGCCGCCATTATCCACTAGACATAGTACGTAGGTTTATCATCAATTTAACCGCCACTTGTAATTGTTATTGTAAAAGCAGTTTCTAAGTCACTTACTTCAATGTTGTGTTGACCAAAAAAATTTAGACTGACATCGTAATAAACTCTGGTATTGTTGAGATTGACACGGCGAGCTGGCGCCCAGGTTACATTGAAACGGTCCGAAGCGCCTTCCACAGTTATCGAGGATGAATTTATTGTTTCTGGGATTGCTACGATCAATTCTATAAAAAAATTAAATTAAAATACACGTATGTATGAACTTTTTAATTTGATTAATGTAAGGTGATTTTCAAATTACCACTATGTGCATGTAGAGTTGGATCTCGTACTGCAATAACTCGAACTCTGGGAACTAGCGAGGCAGTGTATTTCCCTGAAAGGTCGGACAATACAGCGCGAGCGGCATCTTGTACCCACACTAGCCGCCCGCTGAAGTAACATAGCGGACCTAACGTAGCCGTACTTCCTAGACGCGATACCAATGTCTCAGATACCTGCAACAAACATAGTATACCATAATTAATTTTAATACACTAAATCAGTGTTCAGACTCCCTATTATTTAGTTGCTTAATTTAATATTTATTTTTATTTATGTATTTATTAAGTACGCTATTGAAAATTGATGAATAACGCGTACGAGTATTTCTAGTTTTTCTAGAAATGTTGCAAACACAACATTCGGTGTGCAAGATCTTCACCTTGAAGAAGAACAATGTCGTTAACAAAATCAAAGAAACATATTAATCTTAGAGGCAGTAAACAAGAAGCTCCCAAGTCGAAGCTCCCTTTTTTCCTACCCATGCCTTGAGAGGCTATTTTAGTTTCTCCTTGACGTGTAGGTGAGTTAACGGGGCTCAAACTGGGAGTGCTGCCAACACTGGCCCTAGTAAGAGTAGTGCTTCGCAGACTCTACCACTAGATCGGAAATGCGACCCACTGAGAAGATCCGGCGAGAGACTTAGTGGGCTGTGTCCATGGGTTCATTCACTCGTCGAGCGCTACGTCGCAAGCGACGGGTTCGACGAGAACGGTGACCGGAGAAGCTCCCAAGTCAACGTGTTTTCATTTAGACAATTCTATGCAAAATATCAATCAAAGTTGCAAATTATTTGCAAGGTTTCATTTAAAGAATTTGCGATTTGGTCATAATAGTAAATATAAGAGCAGTCATGCGGCGATGACAATTATTTATACAATTTAATTTGTTTGAATTGAGTACCTCATTAGCGCTGTGAGAGAGCGTATCAGCAGTTCGGGCTCGATGTAATTCAGAACCATCATAGCTTCGAACCAACCAGTATAGCCATTTATTTTCCAAGTCAGCAGTCAAACCCATTACTGAAAACATAGAAATCGATTCTTTGTGTAGATCTGTTGTCACAATAGCAGCAATACTAATTGTAAAATGTATCGGTACCTTGTTTTCCACTAAACAACTGAGCTGGATAGTAAACCATTTTATTTTCTCCGTTCAGTTTTGCTGCTTCTACAGCATGTCCAGTATTCCAGTAGATGTAAGCGGCAAGGGAATCTATTGTAAGCTCTTTTGCCACTGTAACTATTGGTACTGGCTCTCGATTAGAGCCATCGAAGCTGCTCCTCGTAATCTGATAAAAGTATTAAGAAATTTCTTATAACTCTTCGTTTTAAGGCACTTCTTCTTCAAATTGAAGACATCAGGTTTCGAACAACTGGATGTAATAGTGCCTTGTAATTTTATTTATAGTTTATACTTTAAAGTAACTTTTTTTTTCTTTTCTTACAAAACGCATTTAGAAGTTCTAAAAGTGAACGGTATAATAACTATCTTTGATATTAAGATTTTATTACTTATTAAGTTGAGCACACTTGCATGCAATTTTTAATATTGGACCAGATATTAAGAAGTGATTGAAATCAATAGAAATGCAATTGCGTGTTGTTGTTGTTGTTGTTGTTATAAATTCTTACCAGTTGTTGTTTAGGGTTTGACCAGTATATTTTCTTGCCAACCCAATCTACTGCCAAGCTTCCAACATTGTCCATATTCGGCATCATTCCGTGTTCGTGTGACGTAATGTTGAACCATTTAACCGTAGAAGTGTTGGTCACCAAATAAAGTTTGTCTCGATACCAAGAAATAGCGGTTATGTAGAAACTCTTTATGTCATCTCTGTATAATAATTCAATTTTAATCATTGAATAAAGTGTAAACTAAATAAGATTACAAAGTAATTATCTTTAATTATTATTCTTATAGTATTCTCACCTATGGATTAAGGTCACTATATTTTCTCCAGATAAATCGGCTTGTAATAACCCCTCTGGTCCCGACCAAAGTAATGTGCTGTGAAGGGTACTAGGTGAAGATGGTAATGTTTTACCAATAAATTCTGAAGACCATGGTCCTATAAAGAACAAATTGTTATGTTTTAATCACGCATTCCAATGATCAATTGAAGGACATTGAGAACCTATCTATACCTGAACCAGAGACTGTGACTGCGGCTACTCTAATGACGTATTCAGCGTCTTGCTTCAGATTCTCCACAATATGAATCGGTTCAGCGGTGTTTTTTCTGCAAAGCAAATTATACTTAATACTTGGTATTTAATTTTTTTGCGTAAATGGATGGACGAGCTCTCAGCCCACCTGGTGTTAAGTGGTTACCGGAGCCCATAGACGTCTACAACGTCAATGCCACTACCCACCTTGAGATATGAGTTCTAAGGTCTCAGTAAAGTTACAACGGCTGCCCCGTCCTTCAAACCGAAACGCATTACTGCTTTACGGCAGAAATAGGCAGGGTGGTGGTACCTAACCGTGCGGACTTACAAGAAATCCTACCACCAGTAATTACGCAAATTATGATTTTGCGGGTTTGATTTTTTTACACGATGTTAGAATATACCGCATTTACGTTGTAGATGTCTATGGGCTCCAATAACCATTTAACATCAGGTGGGTTGTGAGCTCGTCCACCCATCTAAGCAATAAATAAATAAAAATACAATCATAATCATAAATAAATAAATAACTATATATCTATTACACAATTATTAGCAATACGAACATGTCTATGATGTCTCCGTCCCGTTTATTTTTCAGTTGTAAATGATAGGTCCATTGCTGCCACGCGCCGCTTCCCTGGTGACCCAATAAATGCGGAGACGACCAAGAAATCTTTGCACGATTAATACCCATCACCGCCTGCACTCCGAGTGGTGGATTTACTGGAACCGGTATAGGCTGACAGCTCCTCAGAGCAACCAGCACTTGGGTAGTCTGGATAATTTTTGTATTGTACGCTAGAGGGTACTCATTGTGGAAATAGCTGTCACTTTTTGCGTGATGTTCCTCAGTCAGCATTTCCTTGCCATTTGTCCAGTAAAATAGACCACCTGCGTACGCGATCGATCTCGTTGATTGAAACATCGGTGTTATGGTATTGCTTCGAAAGTCCGTTACTTCGCGTCTGAAAAACGATACTTTTGTTCAAGAGCTCAAGAATCTATACTAATACATAAATCTGCAGTGGTTTTTACGGATGTTCCGTTATAACTACTCAACCATGTATCCGATTGACTTGAAACTTGGTATCCATGTAGAACATACATTTAATGGATAGGCTAATATTTATATGAGTGTTGGACTCCCTACACCAGTTGCGGGGGCGTTAACGATAAGAGTCTTTGTGGGGGTGAGAAATAATAATGTAAATTTTAAATGCCCAGCGAAGCGGACAGGTACAGCTAGTAACTTACAAGATTGTTATAAAATCTATATTCATACCCATCTAGAGATACTGCCAGGACAGTGTTCCTTTTGAGATGTGCTACTAATATTCTAAAGTCGGCATGGTCCACAGTAAAGGCTCCTAGATGTGCGTCTCGAACTATCATTTCCGAAGAATGTAGTACTCCGTTAGAAATACTAGCCAAGTCTAATCGATATAAACCACCACGCTCTACACCTCTCATGGCCCAAAACAAATACCTAAAACAATTTTCGTATTATTCATTTACATGATCGTTCATTGCTATTCCGAAATTCGAATTTAATTCAAACTGACCCGTTATAGGCATCGACTTCAAAATGTATTGGTCGTGAATTGAATCCGGTCAAGGCCACAACCGGATTGTTTCCGTCGAAGTCACAACGTATTATTTCCCAAGTGGTCAGTGAGCTAACATTTGATGACTCCTCTTTAGTATACAACGATTCTCCAAGTACGTACAAATGACGATTCAACCAATCCACCGATAAATCTAAAGGTTTCATAACAATATTTTTTGAAATAAGAATAGGCTCTGGAACACTTTTTTTAGATAAAGAGCCTTTGTAAACAAAACCGTCCGATACTGATACAAATAAGGAGTCGCTAGAGATATCGATTCCAACACCTGAAAGAAATAATCTATTACAATTTTATTCTTTACGTTTCTAATAAGCATTATTTATTTAATTATTATAGTCGATATGTAGCTAGCTCGGCGTTATGTGTACTCAAACATAGCTTTGGTTCTTTCTGAGTGTTTCATAGTGAGTTGTTCGATTTTGGTGGGCTTTAGGTGCAACTAAGTTGTTAATAGTGAGGGAGTCGACCGATTTGTAACAATTAGTGAGTCGTTTAGGGTCGCAAATAGCATAGAGGTCTTTGTATTAAAATCGATGAATGTGTGTAATGTATTTTTTAGTTTTTCCATTTCTATTATGATCTTACTAGTGGTAGAGTGTGTTGAGCTGTACAGTGGGTGTCGTATTCTAGCTTATCTAGGCTGCAAAACAATTATGAATTTCGATTCGAAGTGTAGTCTTGTTGTTATTCCAATATAATTGAGGCTTTGACCTTAGCTTTCAACGTTCACATTGTGATATCTATAGCTGCTGAATATCAGCTCAACTAAATTATGTATTAAAAATATTTTTTTAAAAACAATATTACCTGTGATAACATGTTCTGTACTGTACAACTCTACGGGGTCAGATAGCATATCGTTGGCGGGAGCTGCTAGTATATTATGCTCGCCACCAAGAATCAAAATAAGTTGTTGACTGGGAACAGCTAAAAATAAACATCAGTCAAATAACTGTGCCTTAATTAAAATGCTATCAGACTAACAAATTTGTTTTTATCTTACATGTTGGAAGAGGTGGGGTAGAAATTCTAACAAAAGCTCTTGGACCTTCGCCGACAGCGTTCCTCATAGCTACCGAAACCTCGTATTCACGAGCTGGAGCCAAGTTCTGGAACATGTAGAAGAGAGTGTTGTTCGATGCTGGCATGTCCTGTAATAAAATTGTAATTAAATATTAGTGTATGATGCAAAAACGTATAACCAATATAAGGCTACAACAGCAAAAGGTTATTTACCTCTAACGCGTCAGTCGTACTGGGTTCCGTATCAGTAAGCCTCAAAACGTAAGAAATCAGTGGTCCGTTGGGAAATGGTCCCGGCTCCCAGGAAATTGCCACTCGGCTTGGGTCTGGTGTTGCAGCTCTTAGAGCTTTTGGGGCTGAGCTTGGTTTCCCACTCTCTAAAGTAGATATCACTACTGACGGAGCAGAGTATAAAGGTTCACCTGCACCAACGTGTCCAGACAGGAATATTGCAATTCGAAACTAGAAACGAAAAGAGCATTTTTTTTATAGCTTAATTGGGTGGACGAGCCCGCCTGGTGTTAAGTGGTTACTGGAGCCCATAGACATCTACAACTTAAATGCGCCACCCACCTTGAGATATAAGTTCTAAGATCTCAGTATAGTTACAACGGCTGCCCTACCCTTCAGACCGAAACCATTACTGCTTCACGGCAGAAATAGGCAGAGCGGTGCTACCTACCCGCGCGGACTCAGAAGAAGTCCTACTACCAGTAAAATATATAAAATTCTCGTATCACAATGTTAGTTACCAAACTCCTCTGAAACGGTTTGACCGATATATATGAAATTTTATATGCATGCTCAGTAGGTCTGAGAATAAGCTACTATCTATTTTTCATTCCCCTAAGTGATACGGGTTGTCCACCCCTAACATTTTTATTTATTTTTTGGGCCATTTTTTTATTATTATCATGAGGCATTATGTGGTTGAATGAGGTTTTGTTATTTTTATATTCCCTCATCGTTCACAGCGCTACATGCCTCTTTCACTCATTTACTACATCCTTACACACTTACAATAAGTTAGTTTTTTTTTTCTACACTGGAAATTTCCTAGGCAAAACAACGTTTGCCGGGTCAGCTAGTATTTATATATGATGATATGAAGTATATTATAACACAAGTTGGTTAAAATCAATCGAAACTTACTCTATATTTGGTGTACGGTCTAAGATTGTCGACAGTTATTATAGTTTTATCGGAATGACTGGTATTCGAAAAATATTGCCACGTTCCCGGCAATTCTTCGTATCGCCATTGCACTAAGTACGTTATATTTCCAAGTTCCGAATCCCATCGTGATTCCCAAACTAATGACAACGATGTAGCGGTTAAGCTGTCCGCCACCAAAGCTGGTGGATGAGGAGTCCCATATAAATCTTTAAAAAAAAATACACAATTAATTATCCGTTCATGTTATAACATTATATTTTATAATGAAATTTACGACGAAATACCTCGCAATTGTTGAAAATATGTGTTGAGAGCTTCGTTGCATCCCATAACACAGTAAAGCTCTCGAGAGAATACTGTTTCAGAAGTAACATTCTGAAATAAATAAATTAATGAAATCATACAATATTTTAGCAAAAAAGAAAACCAATTTCAACAATATACCTATCTGGGATCAAATGAGAGGCATCAGCTTTCAAATAAAAAAGAATAATTGAAATCATTTGACCAAGCAAACAATTTCGAGGTTCAGAGGTTCACATAAAAACAGTCGAATTGACAACATATATTGGAGTCAATTCAAAATTAATCAGTGTGCAATTTACGAAGCGGTCTACGCATGAAAAAAAAATAAAGCAACTCACGCAAACATTCTGGCAAGATTTTTCTAAGCCTCCACGCCAAAGACTGCATCCGATTTTACACTGTAAGAAAAAGTTCTGTTGTAGTAGTAGTTCGTCATAATGCATAATTCATTTAAAAACCGTAGACGCAGGCGGGTATATACCAATTTTTCTAATGAAATACCTACATTATATAATAAAAATCAAACCCGCAATATTATAATTTGCGTAATTACTGGTGGTAGGACCTCTTGTGAGTCCGCGCAGGTGGGTACCACCGCCCTGCCTATTTCTGTCGTGAAGCAGTAATGCGTTTCGGTTTGAAGGGTGGGGCAGCCGTTGTAACTATACTGAGATCTTAGAACTTATATCTCAAGGCGGGTGGCGCATTTACGTTGTAGATGTCCATGGGCTCCAGTAACCACTTCATACCAGGTGGGCTGTGAGCTCGTCCACTCATCTAAGCATTAAAAAAAAACACGTGAAGTTAGATCTTTAGAACACTCACTATCGTCTTCGTCTTAGATCACGGATTGCATAATAAGTATAAATGATTAATTATTAATGATTAGGCAGTGACTTGAATGTGCCCCTGGCATTGCTGACGTCTATCTACAACGGTAACCACATACCATCTGGTGGGCCGTATGCTCATCTGCCTACAAAGCCAATAAATAAAACTTCTTAAAACGACTAACTAGTACGCGCTTACTAGATTAACATTGATCTGTGTTGTTGTAGTATATTGCTATAGTTACAACTTCAAGAACGATTCCCTAAAAGTCTGGTATGTCTATGGCTATAATCACCAGATCGCGTATTTACACAAGACATGTAACTATGGTTTAGAGCCTTTTTTCTTCCGGGCATTTCACAAGTAACGTACGAATCGGATCAATTATTATGGTATACTAATGTACAACAGCGTATATTAGAAAACACAAGTCCGTCAATTAGCGTCAAATGGTGCGGGCTCTAATCCAATTTAGTATTCACGGTTTACTTTACATTTTTTGTTGGGTAAGCATTAGTTGATTAGCATCTAATTTTATTTTCATTAATGTTAACTGTGGTGTAGTTTTTAACATCAGAATGGCCGGCTGATTAGCGACAAAACGTATATCTGGCAGTAATGCGATATACCATCCAACAGATGTTAATACTCGGAGCTAAAAATGAAATGGATTCTTTTGTCTACGTAAGATGGACTAGTGGAAAAGGATGTGGAAGGAAAACTCTCAGGCGGATTTGCATTGAAAGATTAGAGTTTGAGCATTCACTATGAAGAAATAGGTACCAACCGATCTACAAATCGAATGGTAAATTATAGACCAGAGAGCTAATATTGTTTATTTTAGTTTTTATATATGATAAAATAAATCTGTTTGTCTTGCTAACGCTTACATAACCATAATTTGCATAAAGCCGCAAATTGTATTCGCACTTATAACAGTGAACTTTTATTACGTATATGTATAAGCCAAATTGAATTTTTATGTACGTAGAATCTACTTACCTGTGTGAACAAAAAAAAAACCGAGAAACTGAGAATTAGAGCAATTTTTTTACACGTACACCATTAAGTGTATATACACGCTTTACAATTATAATCCTTTTGTCTTCTATCTAGATCAATAACACTCAGATTAACTATTATGCTTTTTATGTGTTTACAAATCGCAGATGCTCCTTTTGAAAGTGGAGCACGCATTAGATTCTACTTATTAAAATTATCAAATAAATATAAACATCATGTTTTAAGAAAAACCTGAAAAATGTGTATGTCTGTTTTTATAACACCTATTTAACGGTTTACTTAACAGACTTTTAAGCATCAATCCTGTATGAGATGAAAAAAAAATCACATGACTGCTGGATTTCGTTAAAATATAACTAAATACAGATATACAAAAAAATACAATCAAATAGTAGATATCCTACATTTAATGTGACCAAGCGACCCAACTATCTTATTATGGTATGGTAAAATAGCGATACGTATTTCGTAACGGATTTTCATGGTCGAGCTGCGTCCTTTACGGACAGTTGAGATTCCCAACGGAAGCAGGTGCTCGAGCTTGAGAACGCACCCTAAGACTGCATTACGTTGGCACTTTTAAATTCACTCATAATTTATCAAGCTAACCCCAATTTTGATTCAGTGGAGGTCGAGTGGTCTTCCCTCACATTTCCATAGAAACAGTTAAACAATACAATTGAGAGTTCGACCTTAAGTCCCAAGATGGGTGGGTATTGGCATTATCGCTATGGTATTTGGCTCCGATAACTACTAACGTAAAGTAGGTCGTGAACTCATTTACTCGTCTAAATAAAAAAACAATAATTAAAAAGAAATCTACAGGATTTATGGATTTTACAAATGAAATTTTATTCTAAGTTCGCTGATCTCACTCCCTCTGAGTCACAAAAATTGTTGTTGACAGCAAACTCGGGTCTGCGCCCAACAATTAAGCAGAGTTCTCGAATCCGTGGCGTTTGTTTCAGTTGTATAATTGCAGGTCGTGCCCTGAGCTCACAACAGATGATTACGCGTTCTCATCAACAGATACAACGCGAATTGCAGAATAAAACCAAATTAATCAGATAGAGAATGTGTGCCTAATTATAAATTCATTTCCATTTTCTGTTGCTCTATAATTGTGGGTGCTTATTTTTTGCGGTGTTTTCCATTCGTTTTGTTGTTGTAGTTTGATTAAATTTTAAAAGATACTATCGGTACAATGTCATAGTCGATTTAAACATTCCGTTGTAGGGACGGATTCCTTTGTTAATATGTTCCTTCCGCTATGGCTGTCACAACACCACGCCCAGCCTTCCCGCCCTCGATGTTCAATTTAAAAATTTTGACAGTTAAGTCAAATCATTTACACAGACAAAGTTATAGTAAATAATTCAATGATACAATTTATTAACAAGAAACTTTTTTTACACACTAGGGTTTCAAATTCAATTCTATTTCAAAATCAAATTTCAACAAGTAATTAAAAGAAAATTTAGATAGCTTTTTTGAATGTCTATGATTTATTTTGTAGTATTTGATAGTACTCATAGTTTTTAGGCTTCCTAAGTCAAATGGTTAAAGAATATATCCCTTCAAATTTCGTGACCTAAATCTGTTTATATTAAATTTATGAAAGTCTTTACCTACATTTGTACATATGGAAGAATTTTCAAATACAGATGAACTCAACTTAGAATGTTCGTAATCATTCTAAATTTATGAAAAAAATCAAAAACTTGAAAAGTGTGTTCACAGATACAAATACTTTTATTTCTATGGTAATAAAAGTGGCTCTTTTTCGCTTACCTATCTGTCGGTAGCTTTGAGGGGGCTTTTCTAGCTTTTTTTTGGTTGGTGCGCGAGTTCACGGGACTCCGCCTTAAAGAATTTGCTAACATTGTCCTAAAAAGAGCAGTTAATCGCCGAAAAACCACCGGATCGGAATCGCGACCCACTGAGAAGATTCAATGAGAAACTCAGTGGGTTGTGTCTGTGGATTAAGCTGCACGTCGACCGAATTCCACGAGAGCAGTGTCCGGTGCTTAAAGTGCCTATAAGTACCGAAAATGGATCGGGAGGATCTGAAATGAATGTAACGCTCTTCTTTCTAATTTGAGCTGGAAAATCCTGAAAAGTTAATAGTGAAATAGCAGTTATAATGTAACGCAACTAAGACTTCGAAGTCATGTCTACCGACGGGTTGCGACATTAACGTAACCTAAGAACATCGATAACAACTTCAAACTAGGTAGATGAGCTTGTCACCTATAGCATTAAAAACAATAATAGAAAAATTTAAAACAAACTGCTATTTTCCGGATTTGGAGTGGGCAATTACCGGACAATTTACCCTATTTAAAGTTAAACCGTACTTGGCGAGTTTTTGAAAGGTGTTGTGATGGCGTGATGTCTTTTTTATTCGAAATTAACGTGAGTTCATGGCTCACGGTGCGACTGTTATATAACAGACGAAACGAAGTCAAAGTCTATCTATTAACTTGACTTGTATAGATGACGGCTTCCTTTCTAACCCTACAATCCGAACCGTACGATCGCTTAATGATATGCGTACAATTACGCTAATATAGGTATACCAAGAATAGCATTCTATTCTGATCATTAAGCAAGGGCCAAGCTCTCGCTGGAATCTTTAATATAACGCGGACCTTTGACCGGGTCTGGCAACGAGCACCTTTGTCGAACTTACCAGGTAACGGGATCCCCGAGTGTCCTTGTAAATGGATCATTTGCTTTTTGGGTGGGCAGAGCATCACAGTCGTCATTGGCGAGTCTCCGCGTGAGGCTAATACGTTGAAGACATAGGCTTGCGCTTTCACTACGAAGAAGGACCCTTTTGTCATGGTGTCGTAATTTCAGAGAGTATCTCTACAACCTTCCATGAGTATTGGGATACTTGGGGTCGACATTTTGAACAATGTCCAGTATCGGAGTCATTTGGAGGGCAAAGGCAAGTTGGCGTTTGGAGGAAGTAATTGTTTGTGATAAACCCATCATCTCGTATTTAACATCGCACTGCCTACCATCGTAGTAAGCTACATTCAGACCTAGAACCACTGCATTCAGCCACAGTATGTTCCAGGGATCTTTTCTGCTACGAACCATCCGACTTTGGAATGAGCACCCCTCTACGGTGTTTTATTCAACGGTATTATGTTCTACGGAATTTCCCCAGCGCTATGACATCTCTTCAAACGAGGCTTACGGAGAATACTCAGCAGTAGGCAGTGGCTTGGCTGTGCTCGTAGTATGCTGATGTCCATGATCTCAGATGGGCCGTATGTCAAAAAGGGTTTTTTTTTTCTTTGAGCCACATTTTTAATAACGAACACAAAATGCTTTCAATAGGCGAAGGCTATAAACAAACAGTTTCCCTTTTGATAAAGAACTCAAACTAAACAAAAAAATAATAATTACGAAAGCTAATAAAACCACTGGGTAAATTACCGTCTAATTAGCTGATTTCCTGTCTCGTGCCGTAATAATAACAAAACAATAACTAGTCCCTTTAGAGTCATTAAATCGTCGCGTCAGTTATTTGTCGGACCGATTTCGGAAACGGTCTCGGAAGTTCAATTGAGAGCGCATGCGCACGCCGGACGACTACTCTAATAATAATATGAAAGCACTCACTGGCTATGTACTTGTTAATGAACTATATTTAAAAATTATAGACCGTGCTATTAACTTTTACATTGTTTTTTGTTTTTTCATATTTTGGGGTTTTAACGTTAATTCAAGTTAGATTTAGTTTTGTTTAAGCTGCCATGTCCTCTTTTATATCTTACCGTCCAATACTGAAGATTGTTTAATATTTAGGTTTTAGAGTTTAGTTTTGTTTATTGCTACTCAATGGTATCGAAGAGTTTTGCTCGCCAATACATAATTAATACTTAAAATCAATCAACAGGTATAATTTTTACAATAGGCGGTCTTATTGCCATAAGCAATCTCTTCTATATAAATGTTTTCATCTAGAGAAAATTTGAAAATTATACGACAAAAGCATTGCGGCGGTATAACTCAAAAATATTGAGAGTGATTTACCAAAATAGACCGAACCTTTAAGCACATTATTAAATAACGAAGAAATATAAACACAATCTATAATAAAGATTTAATATTAAATCACAATCAGATATAATGTGTATGTAACACATAGTAAATCAACAGCTTGCAAAAGGTAAAACGTTTAATAAACACATGCACGAACAAATAGCACCAAGCATACGATCAATAGCATCAATATTCTCTTAAAGCAGTTCGTTAGGCCCTTAAGTGATTACCTGAGCTCATAGTCATCAGTATGTGAATGAATCTCACTTTGAAACGTTTTATTTCACTTGTATTGCACAGCACGTAGAATCGAGGGGTTATTTTAGCTTTTTTTTTTCTTTTTTTCCCTACGTATGCTGATAGCCTTGAGAGGCTATTTCAGCTTCTCCTTGACGTGTAATTGAGCTCACGGGGCCCTGACTGGGAGACTTCTAGCTTCACTAGGTATATCGGGCGTCGGGTGTAAGAGTGCAGGGGAGTCGTTTAGTGCGGTAGGGCCGTAAAAATATCCTTGGGCCCGCGGTTTGCTCCCAACATCTACAGATTGACAAGTCCCATATACCCTCCTAGGCACGGGGACCTCGTAGGAGGTTTGGACCCTAGCTCGAAAAAAAAAGGTGGTAGGAGTGTAGGCACGCTATTCAGCCTGAAAGCCTCAGCTAACATCTACTCTAGCTAGAGCAGTGCTACGCTGAATCTAGCACTGGATCAAAATCGCGAACCACTGAGGAGATCCGGTGTGTAACTCGGTAGGCTGTGTATGTGGGTTGCACCTTTAACTCTTCGTCGCGCTCGACGAATTCAAACCGAAAGGAATGATTGCTGCGCGAAAGAAACAGACAGGGTTTTTGTGCATAGCTGTGCGCTCCCACAATACGCTTTGACACCAGAAAACCGCCTTTACGATAAGAGGATCACAACATTTTAATTATATTACAAATCGCGTATCTAAATTAAATTAATAAAAAAAAACCTTGCAACACTGTGCGGTTTTTACTCTAAATAATGAATTTATTCCGTTTTAGATAGATATCCACTATTTGTCCGTTGATTTATTAAATAAAAAAATACTTGATCTAATGGATATGAAAACACAGTGTTGTTTTAAAAACTATACATAAAGTTATGAATTTTTCGAACATTTTTCTACATTTAGGTATCCCTTGTTGCTGAAGTTAATAATAATATAATAACTCCTTACCTATTAACTCCACAATTACACAGAGAGTAACGGGACAGTATCCGAAGTAATATCAGGAACAAGTTACTAGCATAAACAGAAAACAATCAATCTGATTGGCTAAAAGCATAGATTTGTTGTTTTTATCAGTTCTCAAACTACTCATCCTCCGACTCCTCCGAGAATTTAGAACTCTGCGCAATCATAATTTGAATTAAGAAAAATAATTATATGTTTATCGCGCAGTAAGATGAAATAAAAAAATAGATCGTAATTTTTAATTTAATTAAAAATCGTAATTATCGCAATTATCATTTCATATCAGTGCGACCGATTTGTAAATAGGCGCCAAAGAAACAACACGACGTTGGGTTTTCATAGTTCCTGCGTTACTGACCTGAGATAAACCCGCCGATAATAAGCCCCAGTATATTTCACAAATTATTTGTAAGTTTAGCTCACGAGGCAATCACTCGCTGATGATGTGTAACTTGCTATCTGTTTATCAATAATTTAAAAAAAAACCAGTAAAACGTTAGAACTTTTTGTTTGTGACGCGAAACCGTATTTTATTTACGAGCATTATGGTTTTTTTTTCAAACAGCAAACTGTTTCGTAGCGTACGTCAATTAAAATATCTTAAAATACTTTGCTATTTAAGATATAAAATCTTACATGTAAACATTAACTAAAACGTTTGGAAATTTAAATACATAAACAGGTCACGCTTTGGCCCACGCCAACTACTTGATTCTGGCAATTGGATAATGCTGAGGCGAATTGGGGCCGAAGTGTTTCCCGCCCGCTCGAGGGCTCTTCTGTACTGATCAGTATTACTGATGGTCTTTATCAGTCAAAAGACAAACAGAATCGTGAACGTGAACTCGATGGCACTACGCTTATTTTAATAAAAAATCCATTAAGAAAAAATATAAGGCAATGCTTTAAAAATTACTGAAAAGATATTTTTTTTATTTTTATTATGTTATCTAATTCAAGCGTGTAAGCGATGAGCAAATGTATAAATCAAAGAGAACAACATAGTAGAAACTTTGTTAATAGCGCAAATATGAGTTACGACATTCCTGGCTGCGAACACAAATGGCTTAACAACATCTTATGACGTCGTGGCATATCCTGATTATAAGCATAGGTATGTACACTGTTGTTGTTGTTTTTTTTTTTGAATTTCTGAGATCCATCTACCGTTAAGTGTCCAATAAATGGTCAATAAATCAAAACACTCGGCAGTGGCTGAGTGCACTCCAGACAATTTCGCTCAACGGATTTGAATGGACGAGTGGGGTTTAATGGCAGGGAGGCGAGGGACGAAAGGGGAACCTGCTGAATGGGCGCAGCGCAACCGCAGCTCGGCAACCGGCCATCTAATGAGGAAATAAGAATTAGCGGGCGATGAAGCGAGTTCACTATATTCTTCATGTTAGCCAAAGGAATCTGCGTGATTTTTTTTTCACCTCGTACATGATTATTATTATGTAGTTTTGATTCAGCAATTACTGAATGCATTATTTTTTCGGTGACAATCATTTTCAGAAAATGTGGTGTTTATCGCTTAAAGATGTTATTGAACGAACAAAAAGAATATCGTAATACAACCGTACTAAATCCGTGAGGACAAAAAGAGCATGTACAAAACCTTGGCAAACTTACCAAGTTTCAAACGTAACAATGACCGTTACAAACACCATTACAATGTACATATTATTATATGTAACGTACTGCTATGAGATTCATAAACAGATATCAATAAAAAAACAAAACTTTAGAAACAAAAAAAGAACGAGTTTCCAATACAGATACGAAGGTTCGGAGAGCGCACTTGTCACTGTTTATTAACTAATGTTTCATTTAGAAAAAAGTAGCTACCTCAGTAGTTCTTATTTACCTTAATTTTTTTGAATTTTTTAGTTTATGCGTCTATTTTTTTATTAAATCCAATCATTCGAAAACAAGAGTGTTAAGAACTCATGTAAACTGAAACGTTATACGTATTTTGAAGAAGTAGTTTTGTTCGGGAGTTATGTTTCGAGATTTTTGAACTTTTGGTGGGGATTGAGACAGGATGGTTTGTCTTTTCTCCGCATAGTGAAAAATTTGACCAACATGCTATCAAAAGGGTAACAAATTTATATAGTGCATATGAAGATTGAGTTTATATTTAATGGAGCGGTTTTTCCTAGTGCGACAACATAATTATTAAAATCTTAAATGAACAATTTTATAACTTTGTTATATCTGAACGATTTTAATTATATTTTAGTTGATCGGCTGTATTGCTCGTTGACTTTTTACGAGATTTTGTCTGTTTTATACACAGATAATGTACACTAGAGAGCCTAAAAGTACTGAGAGTGGTTTCGGGGGGTCCAACAAGACATATTTCGGGTAACGGTGGCTTTGCGTTGCCCTTACTACTACTGTTGCTACTACTACTGCTGCTCCTAATATTGCCATCAGTCCAAGGACCTCTGATTGATATTAGCGTCCCACAAGGCTCACTACAACGACCTAGCTATAGTGAATTGAGTCACTTGAAAGTTGCGAATGAAACAGAAACCTGTCTGACTTTCAATTAATGCTAGACATTCCGTCACTTAAACTTGACGGTTCATTAGACTTATTAACCAAACAGAATTATAGTGCTATAATTAACTCAGACTAAAATAGCTTACAGACGGATAACAATAAAATTACACTTCCTTTAAAATAATTGAATAAAGTGATGCTTAATTTTAGATGAAGAATATTAAAGTCTTTGTCTGTGTTAGTTGAATGACAACAAGTTGCCATATCCAGAAGAGCCTATAAATATTGCATTAGTAGTTGCAGTTTGTAAGGTATTTGGAACCGCTGAAAAGAGGGTTAGCTACTGTCTTCATATGTCGCATATTTCAATTAAACTTCCAATTGAGAAACTGCAAAAGAACAAAAAAAGTATTCGCTTCAATCGAGAAAGTTAACTTGCCTCGTTCTTGGAACTCGCAAATATCGTTCAATTATGGTATTAACAATTATACTGTTCTCTTTGATGATACGCTTTGTAAGTAGTCTTTCGTGTTTTTTCTTTTGTGTTATGCCGAAATTCAAATTTGCATGAAGTTTTGAATATGTGAATTTTGTATTAACGTTCATGTTTTTCACGGAATCGTATTATAGCTACAACGAGCATTTGTTTACAGTACGTTGAACTAGCCTTTAATTTGTTACCGTAAAATTATTCCGAATATTCATGAGCTCACCTGTTGGTCAGACCATTATGATGACGTTGAAAATTTAACTTTTGTTTTGATGTTTTTGCTCTACTGACTACATGAATTATTTAGTATTATTGTACGTTAACGTTATTTTCCCACGTTCACAATGTAGCAGCATTTCGATTACCTTGTTCGTCTAGTGGTTAGTGACCCTGTAAACTAAATCTTAATTTATATCACGGGACTCACTATTTTTGTTAAAATTTAGTTATGTTTGTATGGATATTCTTCACTTGTATCTTCTCAGTAGTATGCAGTATTTTAAATATATATTATTTGAAATAAAATATTCATTGTTTACACCAAATTAACTAACTAGTTTTTATTTAACACAATACAAAAGTACCTACTGTTGTTTGCTGATGATTCTCGGTTATAAGGTAACATTTTGTTAAGAAGAGATTATAATTATCTAGAAATCTTTGGAAAAATATTTTTGAGGTAAAACAGTGGAATATGAAAAAGGCGACAAAAAAATGTTACTTTTTAGAATTTTGTCAAACGTTATCAAGACCTACTTATGTTTGAAGTCTCAATTTAATTAGTAAGTACAACGGTTGTCCCGATAAGGTAAATTATTTAAAATGGTGTAATAATATGTACATATATTAAATAACGTCACTGAAGCATAAGAATACCCCTAGTTTTCCATAAATATCTCCACATTAACAATTCGTTATTCGTGTGAACCCACGTTCCGATATTTAAATATATTACTTAATCTGAATGTGGAATTTTACTTCAACATTGATTTATTTATAATTGAACTAGTTTTTCGTTTCAACAATGGGTAATAATAAAATAAAATTAAATTAAATAAAAAAACGATCCCCATTTAAGCTACATGCAACTCTTCATTGAGCACATTGTATAAATGTTGGAATAAAATGAATGAACTCTAAAATAGATCCGAGGGGAGCAGGCTGGCAACTAGCAGCTTCCTTCCTGCGTCCATCCGGCGTCGAGTCTCACGCGACCCTTGCTTGACATGGCACTGCACCCATTCTCCATGGTGGATGACCACCACTCACACACCACTTTTAATTTTGCTTGCTTATTTTTTTTTTATATTAAATAATAATGTTTAATGCGATTGCATGCAGCAGAGCTACGAATGTTGCGATGGATGTGTGGAGTAACGAGAATGGATAGAATACGGAATGAATATGTTAGAGGAAGTCTGAAAGTGGCACATGTGACAGAGAAGCTGAGAAGTGCGCATTTGAGATGGTATGGACATGTGATGAAACGAAATGAAAATGAGATTGGTAAGAGAATGTTAACTATGAATGTGGAAGGATATAGGGGAAGAGGTAGACCTAAGAAGAAATGGATGGATTGCGTGAAAGACCATATGGGTAAGAAGGGAGTGAGCGAACAAATGGTATATGATAGAAGAGTATAGAAAAAACATATTGCGCCGACCCCAGGTGACTGGGAGAAGGGCAGGATAATGATGATGAATAATGTTTGATAATAAAATTTCGTCACACCACACGATATTTAATTAAATTGAGATGCTATCGGCAAAGCTAAGAACCATATATCGAACTTAGTCTATCGTTCAAAAAAGTGTCTTAAGTAATTACAATGAACGAGATTGTGCATGAAGCTTCCAATAACAATAGTACTTTTGCTCAAAACGGACTCTTGCTTTCAGATTTTTGATTATTTCAGATGGTGAGACAACGATCTACATATTTGGTTAATCATAGGGAGTGGGTAAAAAAGTGATTGTTTAGTAGACGGAAAGAAAACTCTGCAAAGGAAAAATTGAAAGCGGAAATAGACTGCACGAATATTCTGAATGTTTTCAACTGAAATCGTTTAAATGATAACGATGTGATAGGTAATCAAATAAAGGAAGATCTTAACGAAGTATGTGTATACGATACACGTGCACTCGTAAACATTAGCACCCAAATAGCTTAAGGAAGGCATGCATCTCGTTTACCGTAACCATGCAATGCCATTACACCTTAATAGTGATGAGAGATAGCAACCAATACTTGGAAGTATGCAATCGTTTAATAAACAAACTCATTACAATTTCAACTTGCATCAAAAACAAATGTACCTATAGTATATTTAAAGAGGTACGTGTTCTGGAATGCCTACCATTTAGATATTGCTAATGGTCAATAACATTTTATCATAATTATTATTTGACCCTTAACGGTATGGTCATTCAAGCAAACAATGATTATTGTTTGTATTAGCGAAGCAACAGAGTCATGTAAAGTTGCTTCAAATGGAAACAAGTCAATTGACTTCATTGCCGGCGCAACGACGTGCGAGGGGTGAGCGCGCCCCGTCACTCCACTTGAACTTTTTGCGCAGGGGCGTAAATTGGTACTGACTGATAATTTTGACATAAAACAGTAGGAACCGTCAGAGTTTGGCGGGAACATTCCGTTTTATGTCAGTTTTTGTGTATTCAAGTGACGGATAACACAAATTGTTAGTAGATAGACGAAACAGAGAATGCCTCTGATGGATGTTTGTGGGAAAGTTAGTAAAATGAACTTAATATTAATTTTAAAGTCTGCTTGTTTATTTCAAAGTGTATATTTTTTTTAAAGTAAAATCAGTCAAAACTTGGACAAATCATATAAATGTAATCTTAATATGTTTGTTATCAAGTGTTATGGACACAGTATTTATTAAATACCATATATCTCGGGTCATAACTTCGAGTATTCTTATTTAGTTATCTGCTGTAGTTATAACCTTACTGTAAATTGTTTACGCATCTCAATTCGTAACAAGAAAGCAATCCATAAGCACATCTTGAACGATATAATAAAATGTTGTAGCTTTAATTCAAAACCTGGACGAAAAAAATCCTTCTTAATATTGGAATAATAATAGGGTTCTAACTACTGTTTTAAACTTATTAACACTCCGTTGAAAAGCATTCTTTTTTCTCTTTTGGACAATTTCAGTATTAATTCTCCTAATTTTTGCGCTATTAAGCTTTGTATATGGTGTTTTTTATATGATATGGTTGATGATATTATATTATTCTTTCAATCTGATACAGATTGGTTTTCTACGTTAGCTTTCAATTGAAATATCTACCATATTCTGATCGAATTTACACATTCTTCCTCCTCTTTTTACCAATACAATGCATGTGTACCTATGTGATATGAGATTCCGTTTTAGATTATTTTTACACCATTTATTTAACGATCGATAATATGACGTTTTTCGTTTTCATAATAGTATTTTCGTCAGTATAAAAATTTACAGTCGTCCGTGATTACGAAAACTGTTAGGTATTCGAAACGTCAAAATGTTATAATGAGAATCAAAACGCGAGATTAAAGTAGTTTCAATTATGTTTTTGACTCGCAAAAATCGAAGGAAATATGATACTATGTAATTATGTATATCATGTTTTTACTGAAAATTTTACGAAACGTCGTAAATGATACATATAATGAGAATCAAAACGCGAGATTAAAGTAGTTTTAATTATGTTTTTGACTCGCAAAAATCGAAGGAAATATGATACTATGTAATTATGTATATCATGTTTTTACTGAAAATTTTACGAAACGTCGTAAATGATACATATAATGAGAATCAAAACGCGAGATTAAATGTTTTTGACTCGCAAAAATCGAAGGAAATATGATACTATGTAATTATGTATATCATGTTTTTACTCAAAATTTTACAAAACGTCGTAAATGATACATATAATGAGAATCAAAACGCGAGATTAAAGTAATTTTAATTATGTTTTTGACTCGCAAAAATCGAAGGACGTATGATACTATGTAATTATGTATATAATGTTTTTACTGAAAATTTTAGGAAACGTCGTAAATGATACATATAATGAGAATCAAAACGCGAGATTAAAGTAGTTTTAATTATGTTTTTGACTCGCAAAAATCGAAGTAAACCTATATATCTATAATTTTTTTACTCAAAATTTAAATATAAGCGATAATCGTACTTCATTCACGTAGTGTGAAGTTCTCGGCGAGAGCTTACTAATGAAATTATCCTATGATTGTGTAATATGAAAAGATAACCGTGTAGGTATTTATTTAAATTACGAAGATGGATGTACGAGCTCACAATCCACCTTGCGTCAATTGGTAACCAGGGCTCATAGACATGTTATAGAATGCTGGTACCCAACCTGCAACATGAGGTCGAAATCTCTGTATAATTTAACGTCTATGCCCATTCTTCTAAGTTATACCAAATTCAAATTTTGTGAACCCCCAATATAAAATAAATTGAGGGCGATCGTTTATTGGCGTTAATTAGAAAATCATTAGTAACATGTGCCGTATTCCTAGTTACTCCTTCGTCATTCAAGGAAATTATCCTTCAGAATACAGTCCTTCACATTAATGAAAAGCATGGACGTCTTTCGGGTAACTGGACACGTTACACGAGCTAGCTGCTTCGTTTGTTAGTTGACCATTTTATTTTCCCTATAAATATTTAAAACGATACAACTTACCTGTTGAACGTTGCACTCAGGTCCACAGCTCACGTCGAAGTGCCCCTCCCCAGTTCGATTCTGCAAAAAATTCTTTTCTTGAAATCAAAGATCTAATTTTACTGTTTATTTTATTATTAGAGCAACGATTGGTAAACTGGTACGCGGTCCACGTGTTTTAACTTCATGATTTGTTTTCCGAGTTTAAGGATTCAGCTAAGGTAATAAAAATAGAAACAGTTTTTTTTATCGGTTTGCTTAGGTTCTGATACGGTGTATTGTTCAAAAGTCCGTACGGTTATGTATAATCATCATCCTGCCTCTTTCGTTGATATGGTAAAAAAAAGCAAATTTGACATTTTTGGAGTTTACTCCTTTAGAATCGATTTACATATATAGGCCCGGGGTATGAAAATTATGGGGACCAAAATCGTACTAGCATGTCACACGAAATGCGTTATGCGCATGTCACACGAAATGCGCGCCGGGCTGCTGCGCCGGCAGTCCGCCACAAAGCCTCGTACTGATCGCGCGTTTCTCTCATTATTGTATTTTCATATATTTGTTAGTCGTTTGTTTTGTGTCTCGTTAATTTGTTAATAATCTGTAGTGTATCGTGTTGTCGTAATATAGAACTATTTCTCGTATTGTTTCGTTTAATTTTTTATATCCAGTAAACTCCAGTCGTGCGTCGGAGCGGACACACACACTTTTTATTTTTATTTATTTATTACACTTTATGTAAAATTTACATTGGCGGCTTAATGCCTAAGGCATTCTCTACCAGTCAACCAAAGGTAGTGCAGAGTAAATGGTGGTAGGTGCAATGAAATTTTCAATGCCTTATTATTATTACTGTTCTTAGTAGCTTAATAACTTAGATATAGTTTTGGAATAATGTTGGAACGAGCAGGTTTTTTCGGATTTCGTTAGTCGTAGACATAATTAAAATTACTTTACGGTTTCATTTCGCGTTTTGAATGCTAACTAGCTACCTTTTTTTATTTTGAATACAGAAAAATCTCTTCGCGGGGTATAGGTTCCGGAAATATGCCGCTAATAAAGAAACCGTAAATATGGAAAAGCGCGATTACAACGGATATACAGTTGGATAGGTACCTACATATTGGAATTCTTTTTATTAATTTGTCCGTACCGATTAGATCCGCGAATAAAGGAATTTTAGCCGCGAATATAGAGAATGGATCGATTTTTTTAATCCACCAATGGTGGAAAGGCGAATGAATGAAGCGCGAATATGGAGCTTTACTGTAACAATATTTATAAGAATTGACGGTAGTCATCACAATATTCAAATGTCGACACTGACATCTTAGTCGTCGCTTTCTACATGAACCATAAAGTCTTTTTTTTTGGTACAATTTTTCCTTGTTAGGAAAGGCAAGGGGATCTAAGCCCATACAGCCTTGTCTGCTCTATATATTCTCTGAAATAATTTTTCAAAAAAGCCGAAGCCAGGTCTTATATGATATATATGAATATATCCTGAAATAAAAATGTCATTAAGGCCGAAGCCGAACCATAAAGTATTCGAAACTTCATAAATAATATATTGACAGTGAATAAACGTGAGATTAAGCCGTGAAAGTAATTTTAATTATTGGAACGGTTACTTTATAATAGGGACAGGTTCGGGAGGATGCGTCCACCGGAGTCACAGTTGTTGTGATAGCTTCCGTTGAACGCGCGTGCGCACCCGACCGTGGCAATCGACTCGCTCTGACTACTCCCATAAATAAAAATCTCGTTCGAACTACCTGTTTAATCCATTAACGTATATTGATTTGTCCTTCGAAACTAAAAAGGTCCTTGAAACATATTACGTATGTGTTCTAGGTTCAAAAATACTAAAAGATTATGGATAGTCTTAATCGTACATTGCCATTTGTATTTTATAACTAGCATTTGCCCGCGACCTCGTCCGCGTGGAATAGTTCACAAATAATGCTTTACTTTCGAACAAATTTGGTTAGCATAAAAAACGTTATAGTGAGCCAACCTTAACATATAGACATATGCTGTCGCAGACTTTTTTTAGATCTTATAAAGAGGAACAGTTTTGTCATACATTATTTTAGCGAAACTTTAACCGTTTCTGCAGAGCACGCAGCGGTGGCTCTCAAAAGGGAAAAAACCCTGATTTTGAAACATTCTTTTTTGGTGCTCCGCTTGTATTGGTCTTAGTGTGATGTTATATAGCCTATAGCCTTCCTCAATAAATGGGCTATATAATACTGAAAGATTTTTTTAAATCGGTCCAGTAGTTTTTGAGATTAGCCCGTTCAAACAAACAAACTCTTCAGCTTTATACTATTAGTAGATAGATAGATTTTCGGACTGCAACAAAGTAACGCTCCGGCTGAAACTATCGCTAAATCTGAAAAATAGCGATCATAACCAAACCGGGACATAGCCTAGCCGCTGCCCATTGCAGAAGACTCTCCTCAAACCTCAAACTTCAAACTTAAGGATTTAGAGCTGTGAAACTATGACAAGACATAAACAATGCAAAATAATCTCTGGTGCTAGAATCGATTGAGAGCAAACGCGGTCTTAATTGCTTAAGTGTTTATGCATTCTTATGCGAACACACTCTTGCACGGTTAGACAGACAGCTGCATTCACGTTATTATGTATATGGGCTCCAAACATCGCTTAGCATCACATCGACCGGGTAAGCCCATCTAAGCCAGTTAAAAATTAAATAAACATGTCTTTCAGTCAAGCAAGTGTTCATTTTGTACTCATTAAACATATTTAAAAATAGCTATTACTAAGAAGAAAGCCTAGTTAAACTCTTTGGTATATTTTGTTTATGGTTAGTTAGCATTGTATGAAAATATTTGTGTCACAAGAATTTTAGTCGGTGCATTATGTAATTTTAACGACCATAAATTAAGAGACTACAATTTTGTAGAAAAAATATATTGACTGTAACAGATATACCTACGCGACAGATAAACGAAAATAAGTACTTTTGTAATACTACGGATAGGTACTAATGAGAGTGCACGTAAGCACATGGCACGTAAGCATACGATTAGTCTTAAACATGATCTAAATCAATTACTGAACTGGCCTTATAATGTAGAATAAGGGGCGCACTTCCTTTAACATATTTAAAATATGTGATTACTAAATATAGTATGCAAAACTCAAAAGAAACTTTTAGGAGTCCGGACGGGAGTCGAACTTTTATGATGGTGGATGGATGAGGTTTGATTTAATATGCACAAAAAAGATCGAGCTGCTTGATGCCGATATGGCAAGTAAAATGATGTAACCATCACGTCACTTTTTCAATTAAATTGATCTAAATTTCGGTCACACTTAACAACCAAAATTTACCGAATTTAATTAAAAGATCCATATATTCGCTGTTTACTTGCTGCGATAGGCAAATGATGACCCAGGCGAAGTGGTAAAGTAAAACCGCCGTCGCCCAAAACATGTCTTGTCGAATTCCCCTGGATCCACTCTCGGTGCTTTTAGGCTCTTCAGGCACGCAAAAGTACGACGTAGAGTTTGACGTGCGAATTAGATCATAGACATAACTCACTGAGTTTCGCGGCCGTTCTTCTCAGTGGGTCGCGATTCCGATCCTGTAGTAGATACAGCGAAGCACTGCTCTTGCTAGGGCTGGTGTTACGATTAGGTAGGGGAAAAAGCAGATGATTGGCAGCCATCAGAAACTACTGAGCTTCAAGTCTCGTTTACGTTTAGATACGCGATGTGCTTTTATTTAGTCCGGTACAGAGTTCAATTCAAACCAAATTTTAAAAATTACTGAAAATTTCACTGAGACTTGCAGATTCTATTTCGACGGTAGATAAGCAACGAATGATCATCTGTTGCTTAGTGGTAAATGTCACAAAGACATTAGTAATACTTTGGGCATAAACAAACTACTGTCTTCCGGAGGTACTTCAGTGGTGTGTTATATTGCATACGTTACTTATATTGCTTATAAAAATAAATCCAAATTTAAAGCGAATATGAAATCGCAGGCTCACGCTCGCATATTATATATGTGTTTGGAGTAGGCGTGAGACCGGATCCAGACTGGTCACTTTGTAGGCTTCAGCGTCGACATACGATACGTGCGGTTTTGTTTTTTGGGATTTTTCTATGAAATGATACGTATTAATCTACAAAATATGTTCGTAAAATAACCCTTGGTAGATAGTTTCGACAAGAGTTATAAGCCACTTGATTGTGCCCCTGACATTGGTGGATGGACATCCATGAATGAAAATGACCACTCTCCATGAGCTGAATTGTATGTTTGTCTACCTAAAAGCGAATAAAAGGTATTATAATCATAACGATAACATAAAAAGCGGGTTTGTAAAATTGTTTAATGTTTGCAATGAACGCAATGTAACACGATTAAAAATCAGATGACGCTTGGGGTCAACGGTCTAGCGCAACGCGGTGGTGATACTGCTATACCCGCTTTGTACCTATTATCGTGGATTAGCAAAAATACATTGTTCTTAAGGTTATTTTTATAAGATACTAGCTGACCCGGCACACTTCGTAGTGCCTCAATCGATAAATAAGAGACCTAAACTTTTGTATAAAATAAACTTAAAACAGATAAAAGGAATCCGTCCGACGGGGGACACATCAAAGGAAAAACAAAATTATTATTTTTATTTAATTCCGAGCATTTTCATATTTATCTACCTTTTAAACCTTCTCTGGACTTCCACAAATAATTCAAGACCAAAATTAGCCAAATCGGTCCAGCCGTTCTCGAGTTTTAGCGAGACTAACGAACAGCAATTAATTTTTATATATACCTATAATATATAGATAGATATAGCATTTCAGGCTTTGGCTTCACACTCTAAGTAAAAAATTAAATAATTATTTGTTTTATGGTGTTTTGAATATTGAATGAATATATAAGAAATGTACTCAAATGCTTATTCACATTTTTACTTTATACCAATACCTACTCTGAAATTACGTTAGTCGCATAGCAAAGCATACATTGCACGTGGTAGGTTTTCACTTAATGTCGTGGATGGCTCATCTTGAATAATAATAGGGCAGGTAATTTACTTGCTAAGACAAATTTTGACTGCAACACGTGTGAATGAAATTATGTCATTTGTTACTTACATTAAATAATAAAGAATTCAGCGCATGATTAAAAGTCTTGTTAATCCAAATCATTGAGATCCATAGCGCTGTTTAGAAACTCCGATCTATATTTAGCATGTTTGCGTTGATTACAGTGGGTCGCTAATTGCCGACAATTAATTGTATGAGCGTCGAACCTGCAGATCGCCGCAGATACATTCACTCTAGCAAAACCCTCAATGTCAGTGAATACGCAACGTTTTATCAATGAACATTTACGATACGAGGTACATATTTTATTTACGCTTTTATTGTTTTACTGTTTAAAATCTATATTATATTATTATTATGTATATAAAAATGAATTGCTGTTCGTTAGTCTCGCTAAAACTCGAAAACGGCTGGACCGATTTGGCTAATTTTGGTCTTGAATTATCTATGGAAGTCCAGAGAAGCTTTAAAAGGTAGATAAATATTAAAATGCTCCGAATTAAATAAAAATAACAATTTTGTTTTTCCTTTGATGTGTCCCCCTTCGGACGGATTCCTTTTGTCTGTTTTAAATTTATTTTATACAAAAGCTTAGATCTTTTATTTATCGATTGAGGCACTACGAAGTCGGCCGGGTCAGCTAGTTAAAGTATATATTTTATAACAGAATAAAAAAATATTAAAATGTATTTGTTTGAAAATATATATCAAAATCAGTCGCACAGGAGTGATTCCGTTTAGACCGTGTTTTCTTGTCCGCCGATCGATCAAAATAACGGTTGCAATTTAAAATCGTACTTTTAATCAAACCTTTCCTTAAGTTTTATGCCGAACTTGTGAAGCCCGGTCGATCAATCTCTTGAGACTACCCGTGCGCCACTTACTTCAATAGTAGTATGACAGAAACATCCCCTGAAGTGCCAACAACAACTGTACTAAGTTTTATCTAATTGGATGAATGATTTACTCGTAGGAACGCAAAGAGATTAAACGCGTACTCGGACATAAAAAAAAATATTTTAATTATTCAGACAACATTAGGGATACCGGGTTCTGCTGTTACATTTCCTACGTTACAACGTGGGACTAAAAATTTCAAAAGCAACACAATAAAACATTCATCAAGTCTGAACTTGAAGATAGTTGAAGGGCTGATTCTTGATTGGAAGTTTCTAAATTAAACTGGGCAATTTCTGAACTCAGCTGATCTTGAGTAAAATTCACTTAACAACTTTGATTAAAAATTGTATTATTTTTTATCAGTATTGAAAAAAACATTGTTTTATCAAGTATACGGTGTATTTTGCAAATACACTTTTACAAATTTGATTGATATAACGTATTCGAGTGCAACGTCTGTGGACCAACGCGACCCGATGGAATTATAAGGATTTAATTATTTTATTTGTTAAATAAATACGGAATGCTTCGACGTCGTCGTGGCCTAAAGGATAAGACGTAAGATGTATTCGTATCTAACGATGCAACAGTGTTAGAATCTCGCAGGTGGATACCAATTTTTCTAATGAAATCGTACTTAACAAAATATGTTCACGATTGATTTCGATGGTGAAGGAATAACATTGTGTAATAAAAATCAAACCCGCAAAATTATAATTTGTGTAATAAACTAGTGGACCTTTTGTGAGTCCGCACGGGTAGGTACCACCACCCCGCCTATTTCTGCCGTGAAGCAGTAATGTCTTTCGATTTGAAGGGTGGGGTAGCCGTTGTAACTATTCTGATACCTAGAACTTATATCTCAAGGTGGGTGGCGCATTTACGTTGTAGATGTCTATGGGCTCCAGTAACTACTTAATACCAGGTGGGCTGTTAGCTCGTCCACCCATCTAAGGAATAAAAAAAAACTGCCGAAGATGAACGAGAAGAGATCAACCATAATCTTTATTACATTGTATTTGTGTTATTGTTACCAGTAACATAACGAACATCCAATAGGCGATGTATTCAAAACCAAAGTGGCTGTTCTGTCCTTGAAACTCAAGCATAATAACCGTAAAATGATGGCTGAAAACTTAGCTGAAATAACTTTAATATATCTCTCATTTACTCTACTTTTGTAGTTGCGTCTGCTTAATAGTTAAGATAATGAAAAAAAAATGTCGCATACTCTTCGAAATCGTCTTCCATGGAATTTCCAAATAAATTTGTTATGTTAAGTTTTCAGGATTAAGGCTGTTTATTTTCTTTAATATCATTAAGACAACAAATATATTTAAAGATATATGTATAAAGTGTTTCTATAGTTTAAACGCATTTAAGAAAAAGAAAAAATGACACACAATTTAAACATCATTTTTAAATTTAATTTTCATCATTATTCATCATTCTTCGTTTACTTCCCCGTGTATTTATTTAGTAGAACAAATAGTTCATTAAATATTATAATTATTTAGATTCATTATTACAGAGTACGTAATATTTGGCTACTTCTGATCTAATAACGGTTTATAAGGTTTAAATTAATAAATTCAAATGTCAGAATATTTTCGTCAACACAATATTGACAAAAAAACAACTACAATATTCTAAAACCGAAATAATAATTTCATACGTATATCATGCTTGACATATAGAGCAAAGAAAATCTATATATTAATACGTGAAGCAAAAACTTTGTATCCCTTTTTACGAAAATTGCGCAGACGGAGGAATATGAAATTTCCCACACTTATAGAGAACATAGAGAAGAAGTGCATGATGCTAATATTTAAAAAAAAATATGCATTGAAAATACATTAAATCAATAAAAAAAACATTACACACACTACCATATATTGGCCACAACGCATACATATAAATATACTCTTTGTGTGTTGTCAATTGTGAAACTTTTGTTATTTTTTAAAGTCTGTGGTCAAATTGAGAATTTATTAATATTGTTTGTCTTTAATATTATTTATTTATAGTGTAGTTTTGGCGAAATCTGTATTATTATAGAAATATAATAGTACTTGACAATAGAACCATAATAATGTTTAAACTTTTAATTTCAATTAATTATAGTCGAATTTCGACTACTGCGAGGACCACTAGTACTATTAAATGTACATTTAATACAACCACAAGGTCAACGTAAAATGTATTGTCTAACAAGCTTTATCATGTTACCTTATTGTTCACGAAATAATATATTATGTTACAGTGAAATCCACGAAATAATACGTTCGTGTAAATACAAAATTTGAAGGCAAACCTGAAACGGGCATTTCTCATTGCATCGAGCCACAGCTTCCGCTCCAAATTTCTGTGTGTAATCGCAGCCAATTGTACGAGCGGACAAAGCCAATCCGAGCACGGACAACACTAGCCATTTGTGCCAATTCAACGGCCTGTTCATTGTGCTCGCTGGCCAATGCCAACGTCGTCGACTCTTGTCTTCTTGACCATCACAACACATTTTTGTTGATCACAACAAAATACATGTCAGAAAAAAAAAGAATTTAAAATCATTTATATTATCTGTAGATTCAGAAAAATATGGCGTTTCTAACGAGGATTTTATTTAAAACGAAAACGCGCGTACCGGCATAACGTTTGTTTAAAAAGCGCGCGCGTAGTAGCCTATTCGTGTGCGCATACGCAGTGGAAGTTACTTGTGTACTGACTAGTGACTACTGTATGAGTTTTCGTTGAGGAGGAATCGTGTACACGCCTCGAGTACGCTACGATTGGGCGCTACGACTCTGCGATTTTGTTTATGCTCTTATTCCTCAGTCCCTGTCCATGAACATGTTGATGCGTATTATGTCATAATAGTATGTAGGTCCCGCTTGTTAAGATATAATTTGCAAGAGCACAGCGCATCTCTTCATGACTATTGAATGAAAACAAAATTACTATAAAAGTGGAAACGATAGAGACGACTTCTTTTTGTTTGTTTTATAAATTACTAGCGACCCGCCCTCACTTCGCTTCGGAAACTGTAATTTATTATTGATTTCTCCACTATTTAATGGATGTTATTATACATATTTGTAGGCAGCGGCTTGGCTCTGCCCCTGGCATTGCTGAAGTCCATGGGCGACGGTAACCACTCACCATCAGGTGGGCCGTATGCCCGTCTGCCTACAAAGGCAATAAAAAAAAAAAAAAGAAAAAAAAAAAAAAAATATATATATATATATAAACCTTCCTCTTCAATCACTTTATCTATTAAAAAAAACCGCATCAAAATCCGTTGCGTAGTTTTAAAGATTTAAGCATACATAGGGACAGACAGATATAGGGACAGAGAAAGCGACTTTGTTTTATACTATGTAGTGATTTCGCAATGACAATTAACGTAGCCAACATAACTAATCTAGACTAATATTATAAAGAGAAAAGATTTGATCGTTTGTTTGCATGCATTGAATAGGCTCCGAACCTACTGAACCGATTTGAAAAAATCTTTCACTGTTGGGAAGCTACTGTATCCGTGGGTGACGCTATATAATATTTTCAAAAATTAGGGATCCTTATTAAAACTCGAATAATGTAACTCAAGGTGTAAAAAAATGAGGTACCTAGCATATTGCTTACATCGCGTGCGTTGCGAAAATTCGTGATGATAGAATAAATACCTACAATACTTCCGAAATAAATGCACGAATGAAAATGAATAATTATTTTCAAATAATTCTCATTAATATTAATGCATCTTATTTTGTTTAGATTGTCAATGATTTCTTTATGAAAGTTATAGTTAAATCGTGCTTGAATATTCTCTATATAGGTATTTAAATTAATAGCATATCTAACAGAAACAGACACAACCTAACGGGTAGATACAGAAATTTTAAATTTAGGCTAAAAGTTTTGATGAAGAAGAAGTCTACAAAAGAAAGTTTTTATCTTGGTGACATTTTTTAAGTAGTCTATACCATGGAAATAAAGCTTTTATTTCAAATTTAATGGAGCACATGTTACTTTATGACGCGCCTCTATAATTTTTTCGTAGCTACACCCTTGGTTGTTTATTGCCGTACGATGTTCCTATGGACTATAGTTATGGTTTACAAATAAAACTACTTAGCAAGTTAAAGTAACTCCCTACTTTAGCCACTTATTAAAAAAAATACAAATCACAAATTTGAAGCTTTACATGCGTATCCATAAACAACAGAAACGATTACTTTTACCTCAAACTAAATTCTGAGAAGTGATTATGTGTTAATGCATTTATAATGATGTATAAGTCGTCGTGGCCTAAAGGATAAGACGTCCGGTGCATTCGTATGTAGCGATGCACCGGTGTTCGAATCTCAGGCGGGTACCAATTTTTCTAATGAAATACGTACTCAACAAATGTTCACGATTGACTTCCACGGTGAAGGAATAACATCGTGTAATAAAAACCAAACCCGCAAAATTATAATTTGCGTAATTACTGGTGGTAGGACCTCTTCTGAGTCCGCACGGGTAGGTACCACCACCACGCCTATTTTCCGCCGTGAAGCAGTAATGCGTTTCGGTTCGAAGGGTGGGGTATCCGTTGTAACTATACTGAGACCTTAGAACTTATATCTCGAGGTGGGTGGCGCATTTACGTTGTGGATGTCTATGGGCTCCAGTAGCCACTTAACACCAGGTGGGCTGTGAGTTCGTCCATCCACCTAAGCAATAAAAAAAAAAGTATTAACACAAATTAATTTAATTACATTTACATGATGATCCATTTATTTTAAACATATTTATTAATTATTGTCCAGGGATTCAGAGGAAGTGTACTTTTTGATGAATTTAGACCGATTCCTTCCATTTATTTAGTATAAAATTCGTAGATCTACTAAAATACGCACACAGTAATATAATGTATTATAATATCATATAATTTAGATGAAGCAGTTAGCTGTAACGTAAGTCGATTAATTTTTTACACACTTTTAACAAAAAGGAGGAGGATTTTATGAGTTTAGAGCGATTTTTTTTTTTTGACTTTTACGCTTTCTCTTGAGCCTTTCCTGTGCTTTGTTTTTAATATAGCACATATATATGTGTGTATATGGTACGATCCACAACAAGGAAAATAAATTATATGAGTTATATTTTGAACTCTGGTACTTCGATCATTCAATTAATTTAACCCGTTAGGTATCTCTTCCCACGCTTTAGCTACATTCCTCACATCATTCATTGAATTGGATAATCTTCTAGAAATTTATATGAAAAATTTTAACACAGATTTTTTTCTATCTTTTGTAAACGTTAGTACCTTTTAAAATAAAATAGGATTCAAATCGTATAAAATAATTGATTAACACAATTACTTAGATAAATGTAAGAAACGAATAAATGAACCCGGTAAATGTTAAATGTGACTTTCAAAATTGTCGATACAAATAAGTAAAGAAATATGTACTACTATATACTTATGAGGACTTTCTAAAATTATTTATTATTTAAGCGCCATCTAGCGATTAGTAGAAAGACTATGTTGCGAGAAAGGAAACTAATTTTTGTCCTTCATTTTGAATTTTGCTTCTATCGTTCCTTTTATTTAAAACAGATGGCGGTCATCAAATTGCCAGTTCATCTTTTTTATTTCACATAAACAAAATAGATGGCACTGTGCTGGTCAATCATTTATTTGTAATATTGGAATCAGTGGAACCATGATTATTTATCTTACGTCTCATAAGGCCTCATTCAATATCTAGTGACACGCAGCAAGTACAGTTTTGAACGTAACAAAATGGACGTGAGCTAGTAATAGAGAATTAAGTATCATGAAGTTCCTAGTTGGAGACGATCTAACCAATTAACTTACGAGGTGATTTTTCCATTAAAGGCAAATGAGAGTCCGGCCTACTACTATCAGCCCATAGACGTCTACTGTTAGACTTAGGCCTCCCCCAAGCTTCGCCATAACGATCGGTCCTGCGCTGCTTGCATCCAGCAGATCCCCGCGAACCTTAATAGGTCGTCGGTTCATCTTGTGGGAGGCCTACCTACGCTCATCTTCCAGTACGCGGTCGCCACTCAAGAACTTTTCGGCCACAACGGCCATCAGACCTACCTTATCCTAAATAGTAATGAAAAATGGCACCGACAACATTTGTTATTCAAATGTATAATATAACATTATTTTAGTAGATACTAATCAGAAAATTTGTTGTAGAATTTATTTAAGAATCAAATACCTACCTACCTATATATCTATATAAATCTATTTGTTAATACGTGAAGCAAAAACTTTGTACCCCCTTTACGAAAATTGCGCCGTCGGAGGAGTATGTTTCCCACACTTATAGAGAATGTAGAGAAGCAGCGCAGAGTACTTTTTTTTTAATTATGCATAAATGATACATGAAAATAATAAAAAAATCATTACACACTACCATGTATTTGGCAAATTAACACACACGCATAAATACTCTTTTGTTTATCGTTAAAGTCAAATTAAGAATAGATTACTTCAACTATTGTTTGACTTTATCTTTGTTTTCCTACCTAAGCTGATAGCCTTGAGAGGCTATTTCAGCGGAACCTTAACTAGTAGGTGAGCTCACGGGGCTCAAGCCTGACGACGTTGTTAACACGAGCCCTAGCAAGAGCCGTGCTTCGCAGAATATACCACCGGATCGGAAACGCGATCCACTGTGGCGAAATCTGTAATTATAGAAGTATAATAAATAGTCTTTGACAATAGAACCATAATAATGTTGAAACTTATAATTTCAGTTAATTATAGTCGAATTGTGTTCCCCCAGTAGTCGAATAGATCGCCAACTAGGGCACCATTATAGTTAATTGTTCGTTCTGTGTACGCTCTAAAACCATTAATCCGATTGCGATGAAACTTGATACATTTGTTTTTGGAACCCCCGGAAAAGATTCTGTCATAGCACCATTTACGTTTGCATGGCATAGGTGGCTAGTGAATGATTTCAAGAAATCGATATTATTCGTTCAATTATTGATCATATCGATCGTCATCGGAGCGTGACTGAGTTTCACTGCCTCCCTCCTATCTAAAGCAAAAAAAGAAAAAAATAAGTGCCACTACGTTTATTTAAACTGCTCTTTTAATATTTTTTATAAATTATTTAAAACTGAACAATTAATTTGCATAGCTCACAGAATTATGTAGATATTAATAATAATAATAATAATAAATAGCTATTAGTTCAGTCACTTTCTAACGCCAACATTAGAAGAACATGAATAATCGCTAACTAACAGGCACGGATAAAAGATCAAATAATTCTGATATACTTTTTATTTTGTGACAAATTTTCATTTGCTTTCATTGATTACACTGATAATCTGAAAACCAGTGAAACCTGAAACCGTGCCAAAAACGTCACTGCGTTAAAAATATAAGTGTATGAACGCAAATATTACACTCCTATATACCAATACCTACCTACATACTATACATATTACATACGTATATTAGACATACTAATAGGTCTTTACCTACGAAATTGCCGTTGATACTATAATAATAATATAATGACATACTGGAAGTAGGTCATTTTGTATTAATATTTTTTTATTTCTATCAATCAAAATATGCATCCATGGTATAATGCATATCTGTCAGGGCAGACGTAATTTTTTAGCGCCCTTCTTGCAAAGTCAGTTGTACGGGAGCCAACCAATTCTTCAAAAGCACTTTGTACCGCCTATCGGGTATCGAATATTTTCCCTCGAAACATGAGGTTGAGACACAAATATTTTCCCTGCCAAGAAGTTGTCCATACTGCGTTGTAAAACAGTACAAGTCTGTCGGCGCAAGGTGTGGTGTGTACGGTGGATGACACAAACCTTCCAACCTCAGCTTTTGTAGTTTAGAGACCATCTGTTAATCCACATGCGGTCGAGCATTATCGTGCAGGGGCAGTCGGGGCAAGCGGTTGACAAGGCTGGCCAGAGATTCGCTAGCTTCTCCATAATTGTGTCCCGCTCCTAACATTAAACATCAGCAGTAATGGTGCCATTCGATAAGAAACTGTAATGAATTTTACCGGCACTAGACTTTCAAAAAGTGACCTTAAGTTTTTAGGGGTAAATTTCCGTTTTGGGCATTACCTAGGAGCTGAACCAGGGTCTAACTAACATAGTGATCTCTTGGGATTATCAAAAAGGGCCCATTTTTCATCGCATGTGACATTGCGGTTCAAACTCCCTTCGTTTCTACGACTGTTAAGCAACGCAAGGCATATCTTCAGTTTAGAAAACAGTTTCCATGTTATTAAGTAAATTTTATTTGATGTTAGAATTTATTGTCAGCCAATACATTAAGTTTCGTACTGGCCAGGATTGTAAAACGGCAACTTCATAGGTACCTAAAGACCTATTATGAGGTATGCCAAAAACAGTATTACCAAACCTTCAATCTTCAGTTCATATTTTCCTGCTATGACCTAACATAACAATGAGTAAACTTAAGAATTATTCATACCTATTAATCATTACAAATTGCTTGTACAAGCACAAAGTGCTTGCTTTGGTTGTAATTTGTTTTGTGCATCAATAATAATAAAAAAAAAAGGTGGCCACGACCCTCAGACATGAGAAACATAACTGGAAGAGCATTAATCATTACCCTTTAAACTATACTTTAAAATAAATAAAAAATGTATTATTTAAAATATTAAATGGTTACTTAAAATTACATACTTATAGGTAGTAATCAAGTTTTATTGAAAAAGTAATCCAGTTACGGGAACAATTTTAACTCTAGCAAAAATATAAATCGTGCGACCACCACGACTCACCGCATTACAGGTAAAAGCTTACATAAAGCAAATTTAATATGTCGTGTATGACAACAATAAAACTGTTGTATTGTATAATGCTTATAACAATTATAGCAATTCAGCGGTCGCAATTTAGATAAAGATAGCGCTGCTTTAAAGATAAGGGATGTTAATAAAGAGGCTCGATCAACAATTGTTTTGACAATTGTCACACTATTCTCATGTTGGCAGCGTTAAGAAGTACGTTCGCGGGTATCTGCTCGAAATCACAGAAAACCAACAGCATGTGTGCCGACGATTTGATTCATCCCAGGGTAAGTAACCATCAGTTTAATAATGAATTAGTAAAGAGTTGTTACAACAGTATAAAATATCTTAAAGTAAAAACGCATATGTTTTTTACGTGCACTTGAACCACAATTTAAGACATTTAAAGTCAATTTCAGAAAATGAAAAGTAAATTTTACCTTCTAACATCCGTGACCCAGGGAGCTCTTTTAAAGTAGATTATCTACGAAGATAACTGTCAATTATTTGACAGCTACCATAAGTAGACACACCAATACAAAATTTTTAAAGAAATACTGACTAACTCGTAAGACTTGGTCACGACTTCCACGCTGAAAGAATGATATCTATACTAATATATAAATATAAATCTACAGTGGTTTTTTTACGGATGTTCCGTAAAAACCACTGTAGATGCATCCGATTGCTGGAGTCATGGTCCAGACGGCTGGCCGATCCTTCGGCTGGTCGTAGGACCGTCGAGGCGATTCGCCCGGTTCTTGTGAATTGGGTGAATCGTGACAGAGGACGCCTCACTTTCCGGCTCACGCAGGTGCTCAATGGGCATGGTTGCTTCGGTGAGTTCCTGCACCGGATCGGAGCCGAGCCGACGGCAGAGTGCCACCATTGTGGTTGCGACTTGGACACGGCGGAGCACACACTCGTCGCCTGCCCCGCATGGGAGGGGTGGCGCCGTGTCCTCGTCGCAAAAATAGGAAACGACTTGTCGTTGCCGAGTGTTGTGGCATCGATGCTCGGCGACGACGAGTCGTGGAAGGCGATGCTCGACTTCTGCGAGTGCACCATCTCACAGAAGGAGGCGGCGGGGCGCGTGAGAGACGCGCAAGCCCGCCGCCGTCGAGCGGGGCCCAGGGACGCGGATCTCGCCCAAGCCCTGGCCCTCTAAGTGTTTCGGGTGCCCTTCATATGTCGGTCTGGGGACCGGCGAAGGGGGCCTAAGAAGACGACGTGCAAGCTGCTCTGCACGCGTTTTACGCAAGAGCATCCGGGTGATGGAAGGCCGGCTATCCTCGACCCACGCTGGTTCTGACCCAGCGGGGTATTCCGTAGGATAACCCATTCTCACCGGCGCCATCTAGGCGGGCTCCGAATAGCCTGCCGACCGAGAGGGCTGGTGGTCGTGACGCCGACGACCGCTGGTCCGGCGTCCCGAGGGGGAGGGTGATGGGAGAGATGTGCTCCGCACTAAGCGCTTCACTTTCCCCCCTTTGCCTTTTCATGGGTTCTGTCTCATGCGAGGTTCGGACGCGGGTTGTTGAGCGACAGGAGGTTTTAGTCAGTTCGACTCCGACATGCCCGCCTTCCATCCCCAGGGGAGGGCGGAAGTACGGCGATTGTCTCCTGACCAAAAAAAAAAAAAGATGCATCCGATTGACTTGAAACTTGGTATTCATATAGAAAATACATGTACTTAATGGATAGGCTAATATTTATATAAGTCTTGGACTCCCTAATAATAATGACAATAAATGATAATGTTAATTTTAAATGCCCAGTGAAGCGACCGAGTACGGCAAGTTGTTTAATAAAAATCAAATGCAAAAAAACATTACATTACATTTCAGTAATTACCAGTGGTAGGACGTATTGTACCTGCAGGGGTAGAAACGCAAATTCGATCGTCCTGCCTATTTTTGCCGCGTAATCGTCATGGGTTTGGGTTCATATGTCGGACAGCCGCTTGACAATTTTAATAAGACTTCGAACTCATGTCACAAGATAGATCGGTATTTAAGTGATGGTGCAGTAGTTAGCGGCTGTGGCTGTGCTTTTTTTTTTTTTTTTTTTTTTCCCTACCTAATCTGATAGCCTTGATAGGCTATATCAGCGTGGCCTTAACTAGTAGGTGAGCTCACAGGGCTCAAACCTGACGACGATGCTAACACGAACCCTAGCAAGAGCCGTGCTTCGCAGAATCTACCACCGGATCGGAAACGCGACCCACTGAGAAGATCCGGCGAGAAACTCAGTGGGCTGTGTCTGAGGGTTAATTTACTCGTCGAGACCTTCGTCGCAAGCGACGCATCGACAAGGACGATGACCGGTGCTTGAGGTACCTAGAAGCACCGTACTGAGGGTCGTTCGTTCGATTCCCACATCGGGCAAACATTCCTGTGGTGAACAGATTTGTTTGCTCTTTGTCTGGGCGTTTATTATCTATTTATGAATTTATTTAAAAAAAGGTACATAAGTATCTATGTCAGTCTGGTACCCATATCACAGGCAATCCTAAATTGGACCGGATGACCGTGCGCGATTTGTTCCCAGTTATTATGATTATTATTATTATCATCTATGGACCCCGGTAGCAACTGAACACCAAGTGGGCCGTGAACTCGTGCCCTGAACAGTGCAATAAAAATATCGTAATCTTGAAACTTTCCAATAAACACATTATTATTTTACAAGTTCATCTAAGGATTAAAATTGAACTATAAAATTTGTTTGAAGATTACCGCCTCGTTCGATGTGTACTATAAAAAAAAAGCGGATACGAGAAAGATAAGATAATAGTAATATTATTTCCTATTATTGCTTTTAACAACATGTATTGTTTATAGCACCCAGAGATGGACAGATATCGAACATCTAAACAGATATTATGTGTTCGAAATACCTATTATTAATTATCTATCTGTCTACGCATAATCCTTAGTCAGGGATATATTAATTTAGCTTCAAGAATGTGCAGCCAATGCATACAATATTGCAACATAATAAATAGTTATAGATTAGTTTATTCGCTCTAATCTGACAAACGTTACGCAAGGTGGTGTCACCACTTCGATAAAGCGGCACGACACGAGTACCCTCTCATGGTGGCCGCCGGTAATTACATTCCCGATCCTGCGGACAGAGTGGAAGCAGTCGACGTCGCCCCAAACACGTCATTTCGGATCCTCCCGATCCACTAACGGTGTTTTTAGGTACCTCAAGCACCGGTCATCGTTCACGTCGAACCCGTCACTTGCGACGAAGGGCTCGACGAGTAAATTAGCCCTCAGACACAGCCCACTGAATTTCTCGCCGGATTTTTTCAGTGGGTCGCGTTTCCGATCTGGTGGTAGATTCTGAAAAGCACGGCTCTTGCTAGGGTTCGTGTTAACAACGTCGTCAGGTTTGAGTCCCGTGAGCTCACCTACTAGTTAAGGTTACACTGAAATAGCCTCTCAAGGCTCTCAGCTTAGGTAGGGAAAAAAATGCAATCAAACTAATGTCGAATGTCTCTGGACAATGTAGGTACCCTTCTTGGCTGTAGTTCTTGCTAATAATAGTGGATCGGGAGGATCCGAAATGACGTGTTTTGGGCGACGTGGACTGCTTTGCATTCTGTCCGCAGGATCGGGAATGTAGTTGCCGGCGGCCACGATGAGAGGGTTCTAGTGCCGCTTTATCGAAGTGGTTTGATTGCGAGTGAATTAGTCACTGATGAGTAACCAATTTGTGATTGATCGCTACACATTCACCTAGCTACTGTAATACCTACGAACGCTGCAAAATTCTTGATACTTATTAGTACCTATGTTTCAAAATTAATATTATTTTATGAGTCATGTATCTTTTAAGTATAGCGTCATTTTATCTTTAGATTGATTAGGTTTTGATATAGGTAATTAAAAATTATCCGGTCCAAAACCCTTAATCAGTAATATCGGAACGTACCTATAACAATAAACGTGACTTGATGATCTATATATCACATAGGTACTGATAGTTTTATTGAATTATTCTAGCGACTCTACTATTTCCTGTGTCTAATAGGGATGTAACCAAAGCCCGTGAGCGTATAACCACTAATATATAAATTATGTTGATTAAAAAAAAATAGCAGTACCTCATTTAACAAGTGTTTACAGAATCAAAACAATCAGAACATTTCAATGACTTGTTCATCAGACCGTTCAAAAAATGCAACTTAAAACAATGGAGCCATTGGAATGCTAGACAAATATGAAAGTGTTAAAAACGTTGCATAAAATTTTACAATGAATAGTATTTAATATCTATTCATTATTATGTGGCTAAGGCGTATTAGTACGGCGTGATACGAGGCACGGAATGCAGATCTCGGGAGGTGAACACATGTGTGTGCACTAGTGTGATTCTCTTTGGCGTACATGCACGGAGGCACGTCACCGCGTCAGCTATCAATGACACACCCACCTTATGCTAATTAAATTCAATATGAAATGTGTCCTAAAGAGAATTATAGCGTTAAAGATCTCAAAACGAAAAACACAGTGAAACTTTACCTAGATTATCTCTAGTGTATCTACACGTTTTATCATTAAAATAAGCTTTATGTTAGAGCTCAGGCGAATTAGCTTAGGTAAAATATCTATATTATATATTAGATTGACAGGATGAAAAAAAATGCTTTAGGTATAAGTTTTTATGAGGTATTTTTCATAACCCGCTATTTCTAAGCTATGTCGTTTTCTATACATTGATTGACATAAAGTTACGTGGTGAAGGGCACACGTGATCAAAAGGAAACAAATCAAAAAGGGGCACGGTGCCGCGGTGAGCGGGGTAATATGGCCGAAACGTCACTCGACAAAATGCGGGGCGCGCGAGGCAGGACGGCTGGCGACGCGACACGGCAAGGCCGAGGGTGTGGTGCACATGCGCTGAATTGCGTTCATGCCGCCCGCGTTTGAAGGTGACCTTCAACTCGTCGCTCTGTACCGTTCACTATACTCTATGTTCCTTTCACTTGTGCATGACTACACGTTCTCAGAACCGGTTTTTGCCTGAACGCGGATATAAACTTTATCGTCGTACCCGGTGGAATTTATGACAGCACCCTGTGGACTCCAGCACTTGTCGTTCATCATCTATTATCTCAGTCGTCGAGACTGACAAGACAAATCGATATGCGTCAAGCACGAGATGTTGTGAGTACACAAATATTTGTTCAGTGACTTTGCCAAAACACTGTTTCTAGGTAGGTGGCATAGCATAAAATAATTCACAATTTAGTGGTTAATTTACTATTACAATAAAATCATCATGCACTTTCGAAAGTTTGTAATAGAAATATACATAAATGGTAATTTTACTATTAGCTTGATTTGAAAAATTACCGATCATTGTCATTATTGTAAATAAACGTTCAATAGATCTAAAATAAATAATATTTACGTAACCTTATTTTAAAGTCAGACTGTCAAAATATTCCGTATTGCGTCTATAACTATTGTAAGAAGCTGTAAAAATATACATGTAAGAAAAAAAACTAGAAGTCAGAACTACAAGTGTACCTATTTTCCTCTAGATACTAAGGTCATACGTCAAGGTCATACAAATGTAAACGTTTTTATTTTGCGACGTCAATTTACAAGTTTTTAATCATTTTATTCAACTTGTGTATGTGTTTCTTCTACTGGGACTAAAGTTTTCACGAATTCCATTGTTTTAACTTCATTTACGTTAATATATTTATTTATTTATTTATGTGGTTGCGAACATTGGACATTTCCCTGTGACGACATTAACATTATTATTTCATTAACATTATTATTTAAGGAGCTTCGAATAGTAAGTCGCTACTAATGAACTATGATCATTTTAAATTTAATAATTGCTTACCTGTATCAATATTTAATGTACCAAAATTTGAATTTTATTCTATTAATAAGCTAAACAACATTAGATCTGTTTAACTTAATAAAATTAACGATCTGCGAATAATTAGGTATGTTACTTAATCCACGTAATTTAAAGGTATTGGATATCTAGTATATGTCGGCGTTAAGCCAGGGTTTTCACACATAAGTTCTTTTATAATGAAAATACAATACAATTCTACAAAACTCATTACTTGTTTATTAGAAAAAGCCACGTCTAGTCTTTACACAATTAGCCATTTTGTGATGGTTATAACAACTACAGCTTCTTTTATACAAAAAAATGTAATTACTGCGAAACAATTCACAAAGTATGGCTTAATATTCACAATACACATTTTAATGATTTTACATGACTCTGACATTAATTTATTTTATATAAATTACATACTTTTAACTAATATAAACTAACATTGTTATTATCCAGCCTAATAATAGATGGCGCCAACAACATCATTGCATAACAATTAGGTACAATACTTACTTAATTAAATTATTACTGTTAATTATAATATAAATTATTATTAATATTTATGCTTTATTCATATTTAATTATTTATACAGTCATTTGTGTTTTTATACAATAATATAAACATTAAACATATTCTCAACATATTCAAGATCAAAACGGTGTCTGCTAATTATTAAATATGATAAAATAACAGTTTCATCTTGCTAATAATAAATAAACAATAACAGAGAATAAACTAAACTATATATTATTATGTTAATTATTGCCAATAGTGGCGTTTGCGCCCATATATACTTTGCTTTTCCGGTTTCTTTAACAGTTGTTGGGAGAGTTGTTGAAACGTCTCAGAAGCTTACTTAGCTTTACTGGTGGTAGGACCTCTTGTGAGTCCGCGCGGGTAGGTACCACCACCCTGCCTATTTCTGCCGTGAAGCAGTAATGCATTTCGGTTTGAAGGGTGGGGCAGCCGTTGTAACTAAACTTGAGACCTTAGAACTTATATCTCAAGGTGGGTGGCGCATTTACGTTGTAGATGTCTATGGGCTCCACTTAACACCAGGTGGAGTGTGAGCTCGTCCACCCATCTAAGCAATAAAAAAAAGATAAGCTTCATTCATGCAGCCGAAAAGTTCCAGGTCGTTGTGCAGCGTAACCATAGTTGGAGACTCCTCTTAGCTATTGCTGAGACTTAGGTTCATGAGCTGAAAGTTTTATTGAAATATTAGAACTGAACTGAGAATCGGAAATGTACGTTTATACAGGCATAGTGGAATTATTTTCGTGTAATAAATTCAGGCATAATTTCTAAGCGTAAATATTAATGGCCAGGCCACAAAAAAAAGTTTCTCATTCGACTCTAGATGATGGTATAGTAGTATTTAAAATGAAATTAGATTTGATTCTTATTGTATTATTGAATATTTTATTAATCATCAAGAAATCGTTTATTACTAGAATTACGAAGATTTTTTAAAAAAAATCACAGAATCATGTGTAGTCATGTCAATGCTGTATACAAATTACGCCTAAATTCGTGATTTTTTGTGTGAGTAGGAAATTTACACATTCCGATTTCAAATTGCCTTGTCGGATTGAACTAGTTAGAATCGGTGATTTGTTTTCTAATAAAATTTATCAACTCGTAATGATAACCTACAATCGTGGAATCAGAATTAAAGAACATAATATATTTATAGAGCCATGTAATATTTGAAAAATGTACGTACTAAGTCCCAATTTTTAGATTTTCTACTTGCTTTTTTTATTTTATATTACCAGGAAAATAGCCAATCACATCGAGTTCCATATTCTAAACAGTGAAGTTCTAGTTTAGACAACAAACTCACACATGACCATTACTCTTTATAGATTTATGATGTGTTGGGTAATTATTTTCCTCTTTCAAGTTAGTGCGTGCACTTTTGAACATAAATAATAGGTTAGGGATAAAGTTTCTTCACATTTTTTAAAATTCACAATTTTTTTTAATATAGTTTATTTACATTTAACTCAATTATGTAGGTAGTATTTCGTTCCATAACTTTTTGCCATTTTGTAGGACATAATCCCATTGCTATAGAAATTTTGTGGCTTCTGATCAAAATACCGCTGACCTGAATAACCTGACACTGCCTAAAGAATTCTAAAGAGACCGATATTTTGATATGATAACATGAGACCTCACACATATTTAGCCACTCAGTAAAAATTAAGAGAGCTTGGCTGGAAGGTGTTAATGCATCTGCCGTATAGTCCTAACCTTGCACCCTCAGATTTCCACCTGTTTCGGTCTCTTCAGAATTCTTTAGGCAGTGTCAGGTTATTCAGGTCAGCGGTATTTTGATCAGAAGCCCCAAAATTTCGTTATCATGATGAAAAACCACACCCCTTCTATTGATTAATTCCAGCCGCTTTCTCTCAACTTCATGCTTTAATCTCATCAGTTGTTCCCAGTAGAGTTCAGAATCGATGATCCTGCCTGGTGATGACAGCTCATAATGAATAATGCCCTTCCAGTCCCACACATACACAGCACCATCTTGTATCGAGTTAACCCGGGTTTTGCAACATTCTGTGAAGCCTGACCGGCCTTTGACCACGACCTTTTTCGCACGTTTTTGTCGTACGTAATCCACTTTTCTTCACCAGTTATCAGCTTCTTTAAAAATGGTTCGGTTTCATTACGTGGTAATAAAGGATCACAAATGAGTACACGGTTCATTAGGTTTCTTTCAGTGAGCTCGTGAGGTACCCAAATATCGAGCTTTTTGTGTACCTAGTTTTTTTCAAATGAGCCAAAACTGTTTTGTGGTCAGTTCCCAGTTCATCAGCTACGTCGTAATTAATGATATGCTGATCTTTCTCCGCTTTTTCAAAAATGGCATCCATTTTATCCGTAATAGGGCGACCAGAGCGACGTGCATCTTTGACATCAAAATTTCCGGATTGAAAACGCTTAAACCAGATTTGTGCTACTCTCACAGACACTGCACTAGGTCCATAAACATCGCAAATTTTTTTCACGGCTTGCGTTGCATTTTTACCTTTTTTGTAGTAAAATTTTAAAATGTATCGAAATTTTTTCATTAGATTCACTCATCTTGACAGTACGAAAAATAAATAAAATCAAACATTTTCCTAAATTGAATATGGAATTAACTTGTTTGAAATTTAAACTTTTAATGATACCAAAACCAGCCAGATACAAATTGTATAGCCAAAGAGTTTTTATTACAAGTTCATACACACTATACTTAGTCTGACCATAAATACTGTTACAATTAAAAATAAACAAAATATTACATTTGAATTTGGAATCTGTCATTTTTATATGATTGCTCATTGAGTTTTCTCATTTTGGCGCCAATACATTGTACAATATTTTGCGATATTAAAATGGAGTGGGGTGATAAAGAAAACCGAATCGCTGTGATTGCATTACACAAATTAGGTATGGAGTCAAATGCAATTTAACCAGTCCACGTAGTGTTCGTACGAAAAGGGTGGTCAAAGCAGTAAGGGAAAGAATTCGAAGAAATCCTGTCCGAAAGCAAAAGATGATAGCACCTAGAACCATGTCGCGTATTTTAAAAGATGACTTAGGACTTGCAGCCTATAAAAGACGTACTGGTCATTTCTTAACTGATAATTTAAAAGAGAATAGGGTGGTAAAATCGAAACAACTACTGAAGCGGTACGCAAAGGGAGGTCATAGAAAAAATTTGTTTACGGATAAGAAAATGTTTACAATTGAGCAATATTTAAACAAACAAAATGACCGTATTTATGCTCAAAGCTCTAAGGAAGCTTCCCAATTAGTCGACAGAGTGCAACGTGGGCACTATCCGACTTCAGTGATGGTTTGGTGGGGTATTAGCTATGAAGGAGTGACCGAGCCATACTTTTGTGAAAAAGGTATCAAAACATCGGCACAATTGTGTCAAGATACCATTCTTGAGAAGGTAGTGAAGCCCCTTAACAACACCATGTTCAATAATCAAGAATGGTCTTTCCAGCAAGACTCGGCGCCAGGTCATAAAGCTCGGTCTACGCAGTCTTGGTTGGAAACGAACGTTTTGGACTTCATCAGAGCTGAAGACTGGCCGTCGTCTAGTCCCGATCTTAATCCGCTGGATTATGATTTATGGTCAGTTTTAGAGAGTACGGCTTGCTCTAAACGCCACGATAATTTGGAGTACCTAAAACAATCCGTACGATTGACAGTGAAAATTTTTCCCATGAAAAGAGTGCGTGCTTCTATTGATAACTGGCCTCAACGTTTAAAGGACTGTATTGCAGCCAGTAGAGACCACTTCGAATAAGCTTTTATACTTTAAATTGTTTTATATTTATGTATTAAACTAACACGCTGTAAAAGTAATAAATGTTATTTGCCATAGATTTTTTTGTTTTCCTTTGTCTCAGTATTTATGGCAAGACTAGGTATAATGCGAAAAGACTTTTTCCCCAACCTATTATTACATAAAGAAAATTTTATTATCACAATAAACCGAAACAATTATAATTCTTCTCCTTCGACATGCGTAGAACCACGATAAGAATGCCATATCCCAAAGACAGATCAAAGTTTATCGATGTTATTTTTCAGTCACCAATCCAATTTCGCGACATATTTGAGCAATTAATATTTATTAATTGCGTTTAAGTATTAAATCGATGTTACATCGCTCTCGTAATTAATTACCTATAGCTTTAAACGCGATTCTCTAGATCAGTGCTTCTCAATCTTTTTCGTTCCCCTACCTTGTAATAAAACTTTTGAGAAGTATAATAATTTTATGCATAACCCTCAAATTTAACATTGTAAGATATGTAACCGTTTTAACTTCTTAGTATTTCCGTCATTACCATACGTTAAAGTTACAGGTATGGCAGGTTGGAAATCGCTGCTCTAGATTGACGTAAATTCCTGCTAAAACTATCACCAGTATCAGCGCTAATAGCTATCTAAAAGCCGATATGGTGCTTATCAAACGAATTCAAAGTGAAGTGGCGTGACAGTGATGTCTGCAGTCTGGCACACCCGTACTATGACATTGTTCAAGGACTAAGATAAGTTCGATTATATTGTGATACAAAAATGGAGGTGGTAAAATATTGATTATATTGATTTATAAATGTGCAGGTAACATATTTATTTTATTGCACAATCTTATTCCTTCATTGGGGAAATCATTAGTGAACGTATGTGCTTTCGTAATTACATTAATTACATAAAACTGGTAGCTACCCCCAGGTTGATCTCCGGCCTAGTTACAGGACTACAAGAATGAACACTGCTCTCATTTTGCAAAATGAAAATCTGTTTGTTACATGACTAATTACTAAATTTACACATTTTGTCTAATATGCTAATGAATGCCGTCTTTCTTAACGACCGTTTTGTAGTTTGAAGTACATAATTTAATGAAATTAAATACATTCAAAAAATAAAATATGAATAAATGACACTAAAACAATTATAAAGTTCATTTCCGAATTATGTGAATATTGGTGCTGTTTGCAGGACACTCCATCAAGAGTATACGACTGCTAAGAGAGTTTCTGGTTATCATTATTTTGATATATGTATTATTATATTGTTTATTGAAGTTGCTTCATAATGTATTAATACATTACATTATACATACATTAACTCAACCTGTACATAAGTCAAGATGTAAAACGTCGACTATCAACAGTGTGAACGTCATACGATGTTCATTTGACTCTTAAAAAAAACTGAATACATATGTAGCGTGTATATAAAGCATCTACTTCTCGAACGAGAGGCCCGTGCCTCTGGTACGAAATTTTATTTACAGTAGCCAAGCCCAAAGAAAACAAGCACATCAATGTGCGAACCACGTCGCGTCATCGTGACGGTTGATCGGTGTAGTTTCAAAAATACACACGTTGTGATGCCAAGAAATTCTCTTCATGGCACATTCTACTTACATGAAACAATGATTTGCCTCTGAATTAAGATATTTAAAAAAAAAACCATAACCCGAAAAACTAATAAAAACGTATTACATATTTCTATATTAAAATTTATCTGAGCTTAGCAACCGTTATTATCTACCAGAGGTCAAAGTAAAATATCCTATTGACAATCTAATAAAATACAAAGTATTTTTTTTATGTTTCAGAATTTACAGGTGGCCCTTCCAGTTTTACCAGGGTAGGTGGGCGAGTAAAGACTCAGCCAGGAGGGGTGGGATTTGTTAACAGCTACCTGAGCGCCTCCAAAGGAGACCTAACGATTCAAGAGTAGCTGTTTCGCGAATGAATCTGTGGCCGGTAGCCATCATACAACGCAAGATATTCCACAGATGCCTGAATCTCGCTTACGACATTATCAAGATAAGCTCGCATACACAAGTTCCGAACAACAACATTCGGACCGTCGGTCTACCGAGCAAATATCACCCGCTCGGTGGAAGATCTTCCCTTTGTCGTTTAAGCCTTCTCAAAAATCTACTACCAGATTGAAATCGCGACCCGCTGAGAAGATCCGGCGAGAAACTAAGCGGGCTGATGTTTAGTTTAGGTTGCACGTCGAACTTTCTGCCGAGTTCGACGACTACGGTTACCGGGGTCCCTACTCCTAGTGTTAGAGCCAAAGATGTGTAATGCAAGGGTTATTGGATCTGATGGATCCGTAAGGACGTGTCTAGGGCGTAGACGGTGGCTGGCTCCTGCGTGATCAGGATTCGGGGAGTAGTCAGCGGCGGCAACAATAAGGCGATTATCATGACGCATAACGTTATCGAAGTATCCGACGCTGACTTAATGTGTTTCCGGATTGATTCGAGGCCCAGGTCATCGTTTAGGTCAACGTTCCTCACGAACCACGAAGCTCCGACAGCTAGCCTGCAAAAGCGGGACTATAGTGATTGAAGGGTGTCTATGTGTGTGCGGGCCACGTGTGCGAACACCACACTCGCGTAAGTCATGACGGGCCTTGTGCAAGTTTTGTAAAGTGTCACCTTGTTCCGAAGGGACGTTTTACTCCATTTACAGATCATGGGGTAGAGTCTGCCGAGAAGAAACGCGACGCGGTCGCGGACGGATTTTATGGGGCGGAGTGTCATGGATGCATCCAGGGTGACACCCAGGTATTTGACCTTCCTGGCCCAGGGTATGAGTTGGTTGAAGAGGGTGATTGGGGATGTGAAATTTCTCTTCCTAATCCGGGAAAAAAATCCGTGAGGAGATTCCACTTTGCAGTGCTTTTCGCTGGGTTGATGTCTATGCGCCATGTTCGGAACCACTATCTTAAAGTTACAGCTGCGCTCTGAAATTTCCTCGCGATTAGGGATTTGTTTCTACTGGAATACTAAATGTTCGTGTCGTCAACAATAAGGCTAACTGGGTCGGCGGCGACAGGGGAATAATGACCTTAATAAATAGACTAAATAGGGGCGGCGAGAGGACGGAGCCCTGCAGGACTCCAGCCGTGAGCGGTCGCAGTGAGGAGCGGCTTCCCTCGACTCGATATTTAAAAGAGCGGTTCGACAAGAAGTCCCGTATGATAAACACTAGACTGTCTGGCACGCCCATGTTGAAAAATTTGAAAATCAAACAGTTGTGCCAGACTTTGTCGAAAGCTTTTGCGACGTCGAAGAAAAGGGCTCCCGTGTACCTATAACGGTTTTGGTCGGTTAAGCCCTACGAGAATGTGCTTCGTGAGGCGGTCCACCTGTTTTACGCATGAGTGATTTGCGCGGAATCCGAATTGTTTATCGATAAAAATGCCTTTGGATGGAACGAAGTCTCTGAGGCGTTTGTAGAGCAGACGCTCATACAGTTTACCTACACACGGCGGGAAAGATAGTTTTTTTTTTATTGCTTAGGTGGGTGGACGAACTCACAGCCCAGCTGGTGTTAGGTGGTTACTGGAGCCCATAGATATCTACAACGTAAATGCGCCACCCATCTTGAGATACAAGTTCTAAGATCTGAGTATAGTTACAACGGCTGCTCCACCCTTCAAACTGAAACGCATTACTGCTTCACGGCAGAAATAGGCAGGGCGGTGGTACCTACCCGCGCAGACTCACAAGAGGTCCTACCACCAGTGAAATTCGTTCCAGCTTCGAATTCGTCCACCAGTTCGTCATAGCGGCATTGAAAATACATGCCAACATCACGATGAGTTGGGCGGGTGGAAGTTTAATAACGCGGTTAGAAATACCGTCTGAACCGGGAGCCTTGCGAGGACGTAGGTCTTTGATTAGATCCTTAACTTCCATCGGGGTGACGGGTAGAAACGCGTCCGAGGGGACACAAAAGTGTCCAAGTATTATTAATACTAATTCTGTACTCTTTCTTATAATAATGGGAAAGCTCAATATGTAGTAAGTGCTACATTCTCCAAATTCCGCCAAACTAATAGTTAAAATAAATAATGGTTTATAGGAAAAAACAGAAAAGACGCGGTATTGTATTCAGCTGAACAAAACCACATAATCTTTTCTTAAATAATTTAGTACTATTTTATCCCCTACATAATCGTTGGTAGTCTAAAGGCCTAGGGATATTCCAATTACTCACGGACTGGATTCATTATTTAGTGTAACGTAACAGAATAGTGTGACCAATACGTACGATAGTTTCGTTCAACAAAAGCTTAATTTAAACAAAAAGTAATTTAAACATAGAGAACGTTTAAATCTGATGATAAATAAAGAATGTTAGTTATCATCACACATGCAGTCTTACGAATTGTAAGTTTTTAAACGTAAAAAAAATATAACATTTTTGTTACAATTTTTGTATGACATTAAATTAGTTCACATCGAATTCGATCAAAGTTCAATATTCAATTAGAAAAAACGATATATTCGGTTATTAAATATAATTGAAAGTATTCAAATAAATGACTTAGCATTTTTATTTACAAAAACCAATCAGAAATTTTGCATTACGTAGGTATGCCGCCACAATACACATTTTAGCAGTAGGCACCTTAATCTAGTCTGAGCAATACACTAACACAAATACGTTTAATATAATACGCACAAGGAATGCGTATGACGTCATGAGCGAGCCCTCACGTTACCCAATCAGAATGGTGCGCTGAGAGGCACGTCTTGGGATTGTTGCCGAAAGACACAGAAAAATATAATAATATATTCTTTGAAAATTAGTAAATATTAAATTGTTGTTTTAATTACATAATATATTGTTTGTTTCTTATATTGTTATGATTTTTCTATAACATAAAATGAACTTTAATTATTTTCTACATACGCTTTAACTGTTCACACGCATTTCGTTGAAGGATTTAAGAGTGAGATGACAATAGTTCACTATCATGAATGAAACTTGCGCATGTGTGAGTTGAACGCTAGCGGACGGCAGCCCGCAGGCGTGAGCGATGCTTGTTGTTCGTTTTCAACAAGAATCGGTATTCTTCATTTTCTTGCTGTAGAGGCAAGACGTGTAGTAATTTGTAAATTTGAAGTTGTGTTTAAAGTGATTCCCTATTGGCGTTAAGTAAGGAAAATATCTATAAAAAATGGGCATAGTTGTTGATAATTTACAAAGGGTAAGTGTAATTCTAATGCTATAATTTATTTAATGTGTGCAGAGTGCCGGCTCCGTATTGGAAAGCAACTGTAGTGTTGTAATGACCGCTTTGACCTTGTGAAACTCGTCCGCGATAATGATTAATGCTAGCTTATGTCGTCTGAGAGGGTCACATGTGTTATAAATGAAAGCCCATATTTAAAAAAAAACATTAAACTATGTAACAAAGTATGTATCTCATAAAATTTACATTGAATTCGTAAATTTGAAATCTGCGCATGCGCAATGTAATTTTTACTGCCGGATTAGCGTTACGAATACTACATATTTTTCGTTTGTCTTTATTAATGTTTATAAAGTATTTCTTACAAACAATTGTCGGCCACCGGAACCCATGAACAACCACCAAAACCTTGCACACACAAAAGCAAGTTTTCTACGCTCAGAATTAAGTACCTAGAAGGGAATTAGTTGAAGTATCAACTTTATTTACTTAGGTATATTACATTAGATTTGGTCTGCTCGTCGTCATTTCATGAAGTCTGCGCTTAGTTCGACTATTTAATAAGGTCTAAAATTAGCAACAGACTTCCACTCTTCCACGTCAATGTTTAGGTCATTTTGGCGCGTAGGTTGAAAGTGTACATATTATTTATGTTAGACCGATTTTTGTTCTGCAGATTCGCGAAGAATGCGAAGTCCTAAAGATGACCGACAAACAAATCAAAGAAATAATGTGCAGGCTTCATAACGATTTGAAGAAAGGGCTTAGCCGCGCTGATCATGACAAAGCTACAGTAAAGTGCTGGATCACATACATACAAGATTTACCCAACGGAAAAGGTGAAAGATTTAAATTGTCGAAATTAATTATATTTTTAATGAAAATAACCTGTTCACGTTACATTTGAATAGTTTGTTTAAAGTAAAAGTTTTCGTTTCAGAGAGAGGTAAATTTTTGGCATTAGATTTAGGTGGAACGAATTTCAGAGTTTTAATAATAAATTTAGGGGAAAACCATTTTGATATGCAGTCCAAAATCTATGCCATACCAAAACATATAATGACTGGCACCGGCATTGCCCTATTTGACCACATAGCCGAATGTTTAGCAAATTTTATGAAGGTAATTGTAATTTTAACTACATAAAATGTTTTGAAAAGTGTTTTTTATTATTTCATTGTAATATTTATTCGAAATTAAAATAAAAAACGTACGCTTCGTAAATAGGAGCATGGAGTTTATGAAGAGAGATTGGCACTTGGATTTACATTCAGTTTTCCACTAAAACAACTGGGTCTTACAAAAGGCGTATTACAAAGATGGACTAAAGGTTTCTCTTGTTCCGGTGTGGTCGGCGAAGATGTTGTACAGGGCCTTAAAGATGCTATCGCCAGAAGAGGGGTACGTACATTTATCACTTTTTCAACATTACATCAACCAATTTAGTCTGGGATTTTAAAAGAGACTAATATTTCGCGCCCGGTTGAAGAAACGGTTGTTTTATGAACAGATATTTTCCAGGACGTTTCTATAGATGTGATGGGCATACTTAATGATGCCACAGGCGCCCTTATGTCTTGTGCCCATAAGAACCGAAATTGCCGAATCAGCGTAATAATCGGTGAGTTGGCGATGATACCAGCTCTCTTACTTAAGGCATGACTACGGAGTCAACTGAGAGCCACGTATAGGCTTTCAAATTTTATTACGAACCGCAAACGCAAACCTACGAGTATTAATCTGAATTAAATATTGCATGATTGAAATCAGATTCTTCATTCCATTGGTTTTTTTTTCTTTCCCATTTCTCAACGATTATGATTTTCGGACCTCATCAAATAATCGGGTTGTGCATGTCAAAAACAACTTTGTTAATTGGCTTAATTTTTAAGCATTTTCATCTTACTCATTACCGAATAATTTCAAACTCTGTAAAAGTTTCAAATACGACAACTCGAAAATAAATAAAATGATATACTTAAATAACCTTAACCTTCAGAAAAAAAAAAAACTTTTTCTGTAAAGATAAGACAAAAATTTGAAAGCCTCTACGGTAAATCATCCTCAACATTGTGGGCTTCTTTCTACTAATTTTCATGGTCTAAATATATGTCTCTGGAATGGAATTAATTCTATTTACTATAGAATGCATGTTTTTTTCATTCTTATAGGATGTACAGATTGACATATGCGCTATTCTGAATGATACAACGGGTACATTGATGTCCTGCGCATGGAAAAACCACAACTGCAAAATAGGACTCATCGTTGGTAGGTTTCGTTTATTGGATGTGTATATCTGTGTCACGTTGTTGTGCTCGTTTTGCAGCTAACGAAATGCTCTGAAATACGAACGTGTTTGTGTTAACAACTACGTTGCTTAGTTGCCCTTTGGACGGACCACGAGAAGGTCAAAAACGTTCAAACAGTCGGTAAATATTTAGTGATCTGTTAAAGGGTGATCGCGTTGAGTTCAAAAACCTGAAGCGATATCGTGACGTAACATTTTTATACAAATGTTTGCACATTTCTACGTTATGTACTTATTCAAACACATTAGTATCTTCTCGGCTTAAATTCTAACACGAAACATAACATAATCGTGCTGAGTTTGGAAATATATTCATATCTGTGTAGTTTTTCAATAATGATTAGATTTAGATGTCTAAATTGATTGAAAATCAACCACAACCATACTAGTTTTTTACTTGTACTTGTCTAGATTTTATCGTTGGTCAAAAATATTAAATAGCTCGAAAAAGAGCCGTATCATTGTGTAGTCGTGTCACAGTGATGCGACTGTTATCGGATCACCCGTAAAGTGTTTCAGAAATCAAAGTAACGCGATAAGGCATATTTTCATTTTTACACGTTCAACTTATTAAGCTTTTATGGTGCATGAAAAGGAATATTGCCGAAACGGTTTTATCATATTTATAAGTAATCGTTTGTAAATAAACCAATGTAAAATTGTTTTTGACCTCGAAGGTACTGGCAGCAACGCTTGTTACGTCGAGAAAACAGCGAATTGTGAGCTGTTCGATGGCGAACCTGACAAAGAGGAACTGCTCATTAATACCGAGTGGGGGGCGTTTGGGGATGACGGCAGCCTCGACTTCGTGCGGACCGAGTTCGATAGAGAAGTGGACGTCACGTCCATAAACCCTGGCAAACAAATGTAAGCTACATTCGATGTTATGATTTGTTATAATAAGCTACTTCTATACTTTTTTTTTAAGGGAATTTATGACCTGGTTACTAAGACCTTTAAGTCATGTCTTATTTTTAATTTTATTCTTATTTTTATGAAAAATGATAATATGGAGTGAAATGAAATGAAATGAAGATGACTAATTTGAGACATTAATCAACTGGGATGAAATTAAATGAAATGAGATGAGATTATATGGGATGAAATGAGTCGACTATTATCAAAGGCGGCAATCTGACTTTTGGACAATGATTGGTAAATCAGAAAAACGAATTATTGACTTTGTATTCCATTGGCAGTCACAAAACTCTTCGGAACGACATCTTAGATAAATAACAGGTTAACTATTAACCTTTATTTAATGCAGGTTTTGAACCGTATTCTTTGAAGGAGACGATTATATTCAAATAAATCTGTATTGACATATCAATAAATTTTTTTTGTCCAAATGTACAGATTGCCGCCTTTGATAATAGACGACTCAAATATAATCTTAGTAAAATGGTGGTCATTTATTGAGATTTTTTCAGTGGACTTTTTGGAAGATCCCGAGAAGTTACGTGCAGCGCTTTTGTTTCATTTTCCCACATTTGTGCACTTTCACAAATAAAAGTCCTACTTCTATACTAACGACCTTTATTGATAAACAAAAGGTTATCATCATTCGTTCACTGTTTTTTTATTGCCCATGTAGGCAGAGGAGCATACTGCCCTACGGCCTACGGCATTACCTGACGGTGAGTGGTTACCGTCGCCCATGGACTTCAGCAATGCCAAGGGCAGAGCCAAGCCGCTACCTTCCGAAATACAACTTATAAAAATAATGAAACTTGTAAATAACCCTCGTATTAAGACATAAAAAGTTGTTTAATCTAAGTGATACAGTAGCTCGTTTTCCTTGTTTTGGGTTTTGTACATCCTTAATGTCGAAAGATACGATTTAGAACTTAGTTGCTTAAATTAATGTCTGACTAAAAAAAATCCCCCGGTATAATCGTTTTCCTCAATATAATAACCAGTTGATTGTTGTCGGGAATCCCGGTAACGTGAACTTAGAACGTGCGTGTTCAGTTCTCGAACTCAACGAATTTCGACTTCGTATTTCCTGAAGTAATTTTCCTTAAGCTTTATCGTGTCAGACACGTTAACGAAAGATAATAACGTTTATCTCTCAGTCATCCTTCATACGTTGATCTGTCAGATGTCTTTTGATTCGAACAAACAGAGCTAGGCCGATAACCAAGACTGCACCGACTATGCTGTACATTCGTCAAACAACATCAAATTACAAAAAGTACGCGGCCGTTCGTATCGAAAGTACAAGGCCGAATTGCGTTGCACGATAACAGAGGCGTGGTCGTCTAACTGTAAATGCAATATGAAGCTATGTATATGAAAAACTTTAATGTTCACGCGACAACAATACCCATTATGACTGTATCCTCCTCCGTGCGTCGTGTTCCTAAGTGCCGAGGATCGTGACCTTTACGGAATACGTAAAGGTTTTCTTGGGAAAATTGTTAGTGGTGATTAGTTCCTGTGGGTTACTGGAGCCCTAGTTCGGGTTAGTTAACCGCCGCCCGTTGCTTGGCGTTATATTTTTACGGTCGGGTAGGTGGCATACCGACGCCAGCCCTCCTCTTTTCTCATCCGGGCTTGGGACCGGCAATGGCAGGTCTAATGACTATATAGTATGTAGTAATTATGACTACGAATCAATGTATACAAATCTATCTACAGCATTGAAGAGTTGTCTTTTAAAAAGAATTCGCAAAATATGAAATCCGACACGGAAACAATCTGGTTTTTCTAGTTAATAAGTCATTTATTAAACCGGTTATTTTTAAAATTTGGCAACACTACGAGGAAAAACTAATTTTGATACTTGTGTTTTCGGATTTAATTGTTTGAATGATGATAAAAGAATGTTGTGAAAAATGGTGGTAGGACCTCTTGTGCTTTTAAAATTTACAAAACATTATTCGGTTTTTAATTATTTCATGCTTATTTTCCTTTCCGACAGTCAAGAGAAGATGATTTCTGGCATGTACCTGGGTGAATTGGTGCGGCTGGCGCTCGTCAAATTCACTCGAATGGGCTTGCTGTTCGGGGGTCAAGGTTCGGATCTTCTGTTCGAAGGGGGCAGCTTCTATACCAAATACGTGTCTGAAATTGAATCCGATAAACCCGGAGACTTCACCAGCTGCATGGAGGTCTTGGAAGAACTCGGTAATATATTTATCTAATTCTGAAATATGTTCTCAATGCATTTTACAGAAGCTGATTATGTCCAAGCTATACTTTTTTTTTTTTACAAATTATCAAGATAATATATGCGTGGTATACGGCTATACGTGGTATACGGCTACGAACGGTTCAGTAACAAGTTCTAGTAATAAATATTATAAAGGAATACAGTATTAATTTTAAAATGAACTGGCGTATTAAAAAAAGCCATTTAAGTCGATTTAATTACTGTGGTTGGCCTGTGATTTGTTGATTTAATATGCTTAAGCTATAGCTATAGGTTTATAACCGTTTGTTTCAATGTCTTTTTTTTCTACCTAAGCTGATAGCCTTGAGAGGCTATGTCAGCGCAACCCTAACGTGAACTCACGGGACTCAAACCGAAAGTGTTACTAACACTGGCCCTAGCAAGAGCCGTGCTTCGCAGAATCTACCACCGGATCGGAAACGCGAGCCACTGAGAAGATCCGGCGAGAAACTCAGTGGGCTTCTCAGTGGGGCTGTGACTATGGGTTATTCAATGTCAATACGACCTTTAATGTAGAATTTTCGTTGCATCGATCATAAAAATTGAGATACGAATTTTTAACGCGCATATACAGGGTGTCCCAAAATTCAACGATAAGCCGATACCGGTGTATGGTCGGGTCAATGACAGACTACCCATGGAAAAATAATAAAAAAATCCAGCTCTTTTTTTTTTAAACTTACATTCACTTTTTTGTAATATGTTGTAAGGGTTTTGAGACTGTTTTAATGAAAGTTTAACGCAGTTCGTCAATTGTTGCAATTGGTTTGGCATAGAATGTGTCTTTCAGGCAACCCTAGTAAAAAAAATCCAGTGGATTTAAATCCGGAGAACGGGGCGGCCATGCAATGGGACCTAGACGACCGATCCATCGATCTACATGTTCTAGGTCCAAATAATTTCTCACTGGACGTGCGTTCATATTTGTAACCACAGTATCTAATCATAAGGTGTATGTAGGGTATCAAATTACAACATTTTTCAAAAAAGTTAATGTAACTTTGAAACCAAAAGAGCTGGATTTTTTATTTTATTTTTCCACGGGTAGTTATTGACCCGATCATACACCGGTACCGGCTTATCGTTGAATTTTGGGACACCCTGTATGTATATGTATGTACCGCATTTGTGTAAACTTTTACGTAATATAAACCCGAGACTTCGGTCGATCTCGGCAGACAGGTTACTTGATAAGAATTCGACTCGTGTTTGATGTCGTGACGCGGCGGCGCGACGTAATTAATGTATGTACGTCGTGTGAATGAGAGAGCGCGAATCAACAGAGTGATAAGATGTATTAATAAATCAAAAATTCATTTTAAATTATAATACTAATACGGTAACAAGTAAAATTATCATCAGCATCGTGTAAATAATTCGTAAATACCGAAAAATAATAATACTATGAGCCTAAATGTTTAAGGTTATTATGGTCGAATTTCGATAATTCCGAACACTAGTCAAATATAAAACAGTAAAGGAATGACGAAAGGATTATTTCAAATGGTTAGTAAAAATATAGTTTGCTTACGGCGTAGGTGGGAAACTTGCAAAAAATCTGATCGCCGCAAATCAATTTTCAAGAGTCGAATTATTTTGGCAACTAAACGAAATTCTAAACGCGCTCAACGAATGGACGTCAGAGTTTTTATTCAACGTTTTACGTACATATCGGTATTTCATTGTGTCACGTGGGAAGACTAGCTAGCGGTTCACCTTACGTTGTGTTATTTTCCTACCTATTCGCGGGTAGCCTAAGGGGCTATTCTAAACTCGGACGGGTACGTGAGCTCACGGGCTCAACCTGAGGGAATTTGCTAACACTAGCCCTAGCAAGAGCAGTGCTTCGCTGAATCTACCACTCGATCAGAATCGTGACCCACTGAGAAGATCTGGCGAGTAACTCAGTGGGCTGTGTCTATGGGTACGCTGTGTGGTTACCGAAGACATAAGTGTAATTCTCAAGTCTCAGTACTTATTACCGGTCACCTTCCTCGTCGAACCCGTCGCTTGCGACGAAGGGCTCGACGAGCGAATTAACCCACAGACACAGCGCACTGAGTTTCTCGCCGGATTTTCTCAGTGGGTCGCGTTTCCGATCCGGTGATAGATTCTGCGAAGCACTGCTCTTGCTAGGGTCAGTGTTAGCAACTCTCCGGTTAGAGCCCCGTGAGCTAATATAGCCTCTCAAGGCTATCAGCATAAGTAGGAAAAAAAAAGGTACTTATTATAAAACGCACGAATGAGAGCAATCACTTAAGGTAGAGGGGGAAGAGGTCGACCGAAGAAGACATGGATGGAGTATGTGAATGACGATATGAGAGAGAGAGAGAGAGGAGTGAGTGTTGAAATGATAGCTGATAGAAGAGAATGGAAGAAAAAAAATTGCTGTACCGACCCCACCTAGTGGGATAAGGTGGAGAAAAAAAGAAAGAATATAGTCTCTCCTTGATGTTGAGCTCTTTCCAAGAATCGAAACGTTGGTACGATACGCGGTCCACGGAATTCTAAGGAGACGTCTCCAACACCATGGTATTAATGGCTGCTATTTAATTGGTAACTATTCATACGGGAGATAGACCATAGATCGACATAGACTGACATAGACATAGATTGACAGCTATTCGTATACCGAAAATACGCAACTGCTTATTAATTTTAAATGTGCAAACGAAATACCGTAAGCCTCAGGGCACTACCCTAAATACAGAGCAGTTCGGGCACTCTAAATTCATAACCGATGTACACTCACAGTTCATTCAACTTTAACAGCTGTCTCATTTTATTAGTTAGTAAATTCGTTGAAAACAACGGTAAATCCCCCACTAGGTGTATATTGATTAATCATGACCCCGATGACTTGTGAGTTGTGATCGCAAAAAGAGGTAAACAAAAGATACTTCTACTGCAACGTATCACACGTAATCACAACGTACGAACTTTACATTAGGAAATGATTCCCTCAAAATTACAATCACAATTAACACATAATAATGGAAAATATTTTTAGAAAATTTTCTCTTAAATTAATTATATACGAATCCATAGAATTATGAACCCTAAATTACACTATAGTTTATACCAAAATAATTCGGATTGATAGTTGAAATGTTTTATGTCATTCTGTACTGTGCGGAAAAAAAATTTGGAAAAAATGTACGAAAAATGGGCGTTTTTTTTTTTATTAAAAGCGCTGGACTTGTAATTTAATTTTAAACTATATTGGCAATACTCTGATCATAATACTGCAAAAAAATATGATATTTCTTTATTAAAACGGTATAATTTCGTTGAAGGTTTGTCTCACGCGTCTGACGCGGACATGGCGGCGGTGCGCTACGTGTGCGAGTGCGTGTCGCGGCGGGCGGCGCACCTCGTGTCGGCCGGCATCGCGACGCTCCTCAACAAGATGAACGAGCCGAGGGTCACCGTGGGAATCGACGGCTCCGTATACCGCTTCCATCCGCACTTCCACACGCTAATGTGTGAGAAGATCGCTCAACTTGTCCGACCCGGACTACAGGTCAGTAATTTTTTTAGAAGTGAAACTTCTTTAGAAACCTTGTGATGTGATTTCAAACTCGATGAAACGAAATGAAACGAAACGAAATAATAAGTGTGCCGCGATTGGCTTCCCGAAGCGGCTCCGAGCGGCGCCGACAAATCACGAAGCGCTCCACAGGGTCTCGCGTCCCCGACTAGTTCAGTGTGTTTTTTTTTATTCTATATTACTGGTGATAAGACCTCTTGTGAGTCCGCACGGGTAGGTACCACCACCCTGCCTATTTCTGCCGTGAAGCAGTAATGCGTTTCGATTTGAAGGGTGGGGCAGCCGTTGGAACTATACTGAGACCTTACAGCCTGGCCACGGGACATTCGCCGATACGAATATTCGCGCGGTGCGAACGGCGAAGCGTCTAGCGACTAAAACAAGCGCATAGAAATGTACCTAACAAGCCACGCGCACCGGCGACCGGCGAAGCGACCGGCGCACAGTGGGTCGATACTATGATTTGAGTGACTTAGGGACCAACTTGGTTTTTTAACAAATTTTTTTACGTAGATAGATAGAGCTCGTTAATCTCAATAATAATTGTTTTGGGCAAAAATTACAAAAACTTTATAGTTTGGTCAGAAAAATGTGTTTTGTGATTTTTTTGTATGGAGCGGGTCACATTAAATTAAATTCCTGCTAAGTACCGTGAGGTCCCGCTTTGAAACTTTATTTTTCTTACACCTTGTCTAGTCTACTATCATTTGATGCTATGAGCATGTGCATAAAGTTGCAACTCTGCCAAATAAATGGATCGAAAAAAATTAATAAATACATAGAGTAAAAACCTTTATTTTTATTTTCGTAAGTCCTTTTAAGTTAAATTTGATATGGATTAGTAAGTACAAGCACGCAACGATACCCATAATTACATATTACCTAACAAAAATACATTTAGTAGGTCTTAATTAATCAATCTCTCTAAGTATTATATATTTTGTTTCACCATTCGATCTTTAAATCAGAAGACAAAAGAAGATTGTGTAAAATATCCTCATTAGTCGGCAGTCTACTTATCTTTCTAAAATAACAACTCTCTGTATATTTCCGAAAATCTTTATTGCGAGCTTCCGCTGCCTCTTCCGACAGATTACCTATAGGAATGGCACGAAAGGCAAAGCTTTTTATTATTGTATATCACTACCATGTGCCAACAATTTATGGATACTGGAAGGCATATAATACTAGGGATATAAATTAATATACAATTCTGCAGTATATCTACAAAACTCGGAAAAATTGGAAAGGTCCACGCGCTCTCCAGATGCAACAGTCTGAAGAACCACGTGAAACCTCTCTATTAAATCTTTACGTATTCCTGTTATGCGGGCTGTTCCTTCTGCATTCCTGAAAAATCTTCTGGCAGTATTGCCATCATTGGTTGTTCTTGCTTCTTGCTTGACAACATCTATAAGTAAACCGTATTCCTTTTTAAACGCTTAAGGTATAGCGCTCTTTCTGATTGATATTTTTTCTTAGTCATCGCCCCTTGCAACTCCATTTCTTGAAGTCCAAACGAAAAGACGTAAACAAAAAAATGTCATTTAAAAAATAATCTCACAGGAAACTACATAGGATGAAAAAATTGTGAAGTAATAAAATTATATTTACCGATATGAAGGAAGCACTCCATGCGTCTTATCCAGGCATGTAAAGATGGCATTCCATACTGGAATATTTCTTCATTATTTTCTCTTTGATAAGCAAGTGACTCCAAAAAAGTCTGACGGTTTTGCTTTGCAAATATCACAGACAGCAGAAAATGTTTCTGACAAATATGAGGTTATTTTGCCGTCTATCATCGTCATGTGCAATTGATGCTTAACTTCAACTTGTTTGATTTTTGATGGCTGAAGTCTTTCTATTTCTTCTGTTATGCTAGCTTTTATAATTGCCACTGTTGACTGCGTTTCTTTTATAAATTTAAACATTATTGGACGGCAACAAAAAGTTGATGAGGGTAGGTCGTTTTCCCAAACAATTGTTCCATCAAATTTCTGAAGCCTTATAGGAACTAGACTGGTCAAGAAAATAGATGAATCATCAAACTCTGTTTCAGTCTTTTGTTTATAATTACTTTGACCTGGGGCTCTATCAAAGCCTATTTGCTTATAAGCAGTAGCTCTCTTGCTGAGTCGAAATCCGAAGTAATCACATTTAAAAGCCTATATACCGCCAAGCTTAGTAATGCTTGCATTTTAATAGCAGCTCTTTCTTCATTAATAACTACCTCGTCTTTCCCTGGATAACATTTGGTCTTTTCTTGCTTAATTTTATATTAAGAAGGGTATAAATCGGACCCATTTTCATTTGCTGCTTCTCTTAGATTTATATACTGCCACTTACTTAATTTAAGTGAAACTAATAGTGCCTTATCGGAAGAATATGTACTACTTTTCACTTTACTTGTACTTAAACACTCCTTAACTTTTTCTAGATCTCCGGGGTGATTTGACAAATGGTTCATTATTTCTCCTACATCTTCATTTCCAGTGTTACTCAAACTAGCAACTGTAGTAGCTTTCATTTAATCCGGGGTTAACGAAAGCGATTGGTAAATTTGTTCAATGTGCCTGGATCCCAATTCTTCAAAAGGTTTTCGAGGTGTAAAAGTAGATGTCGAGGCTTCTGTAGTACATTAGAGCGTGATACATTTTCAACATCTTCAGTATTAGAAATCTCGAGCCTTTCGTGTACAGTGTTGATATCTTCAGGTATCATGCCTTCGGGCCAGTTTATTGCACATTCGAACTAATCACATTTTTTTCTTATAAACTGTGCGACTACTTCGTTTCCATATTGCACTTATATTTGAACAAAAGTGCGTACAGAATTTTTGGGGCTCAACACTTTTCTCTTCGGTCACGTTCATTTGATTTTGTAGGAATTGAAAGTTTTTTATTATCAGACAGCGACTGTAGTTGCTCTCTTAAAATCATAAATAATCCTAAATTGTTAATAAAATTATCAATTATAACGGAAAAAGGAAGATCACGACGACAATCACAAGACGTTAGTAGTAGTACGAATAAACGAACACTAGTTAGTATATAATAAATATTGTCACTTTATACTTCCAGAGAGACACAAATGTGTACTATATTTTCTACTACCCAGTAATGGCTGCTTAACTAATTATCCTCAGTAACTAATGTTAACTATCCTAATAATTACAGAGATTGATTAATTAGAGACCTACTAAATGTATTTTTGTTAGGTATTATGTAATTATGGGTATTGTTGCGTGCTTGTACTTACTAATCCATATCAAATTTAACTTAAAAGCACTTACGAAAATAAAAATAAAGGTTTTTATTCTATGTATTTATTCATTTTTTTCGATCCATTTATTTGGCAGAGTTGCAACTTTATGCACATGTTCATAGCACCAAATGATAGTAGACTAGACAAGGTGTAAGAAAAATAAAGTTTCAAAGCGGGACCTCACGGTACTTAGCAGGAATTTAATTTAATGTGACCCGCTCCATACAAAAAAATCATAAAACACATTTTTCTGACCAAACTATAAAGTTTTTGTAATTTTTGCCCAAAACAATTATTATTGAGATTAACGAGCTCTATCTATCTACGTGAAGAAAAATCTTAAAAAACAAAGTTGGTCCCTAAGTCACTAAAATCATAGTATCGACCCACTGTGCGGCGGAATGTACCGAGCGAATCGCGCGGTGCGGCGGGCGAGCAAAACAAATGCATGAATAAGGACGGCGCAAGCCACGGAGTCGAGCGGTAGTCGCGGCGAATAGTGCAGTGATTAAATGAGTTTAGTTGTTTTCGCCGCGAAAAATGAACGCCGAAATTTTTATATTTTATATTTTTTATTAATTTTTTTTTTAATATTTTTAAACTCGTCGTGGCCGAACGGATAAGACGTCCGGTGTTGAGCGATGCACCGGTAGTCGAATATCAGGCGGGTACCAATTTTTGTAATGAAATACGTACTCAACAAATTTTAATGTTCACGATTGATTTCCACGGTGAAGGAATAACATCGTGTAATAAAAATGAAACCCTCAAAATTATAATTTGCGTAATTACTGGGGGTATGACCTCTTGTGAGTCCGCGCGGGTGGGTACCACCACCCTGCCTGTTTCTGCCGTGAAGTAGTAATGCGTTTCGGTTTGAAGGGTGAGGCAGCCATTATAACTATACTTGAGACCTTAGAACTTATATCTCAAGGTGGGTGGCGCATTTACGTTGTGGATGTCTATGAGCTCCAGTAACCACTTAACACAAGGTGGGCTGTGAGCTCGTCCACCCATCTAAGCAATAAAAAAAAATAGTTGAAATACTAGCTAGACCAGCTATTTGGAAGTCTAGCCACTCAAAGTATTTCTCGTACTTCTTGTGGAATTCTCCATCTATAGGTATACTCCGATTCTTATTCAAATCATGTACTTCACAATCTTTTCCAAATAATAGGTCCTGAACCAAAAAACTATTAATTTGTAAGCAATATCGAGATAATTTCGATATAGACATTTCGCTGTCGGACTTCCTTACTAGTCGCGGCGGCGAACGTGAGTACCCGTGGCCTGCAAACGGTGCTGCGCGAATGGTCGCCTCGCCCACCGCTTCGCTGTTCGCACCGCCGATCCCCGTGGCCAGGCCGTTAGAACTAATATCTCAAGATGGGTGGCGGCATTTACGTTGTAGATGTCTATAGGATCGGGTAATCACTTAACATCAGGTGGGCCGTGAGCTCTTCCACCCATCTAAGCAATAAAAAAACCCTGATCTTGCGTTGCCAACCTCTTACCCATTGCCACGGACATTTCGCTGACAACAAATCGTTACGGTAAATTTTTGTTTGTAGAAGACATGAGTTTACGTTCTAAATCGAATCCACTCGTTTACCTTCGATAAATACAAAACCGTGACATCCCCAACATATTTATTTGGTTTAGGTAATTGTCTGAATATTAACTGATAGAAACTTACATATTACAATTAATACATAAAACTCGAAATCTCATACAAATGGCTGTTCATAAACAATACTGTTACCTTAACAGTCAACATTCCGAATCCACCGTTTTGGATATCTGTATTATACATTTTTTCTGGTCGGGTTAATTAAAAAATAACAGAAAAGCATATTGCGTTATACCATTTTGTGCGAGAGAGATAGCTAATACCATTTTAAATATAGTACGTCTTTTAGAAAATAAATAAAATAATAATTGTAATTAATTTTGAAACAAAACTTAAGTGTTCGATAACGAGTATAAAATAATGTATGACATTAAAAACATAGGGAAAAAATTTATTTAGCACCGTCATTCTTTAAAAATTATCTCCCTTTGCAACAAACAACTTAGTAATTAGTAATTATATACGCTTATCACGTCTGCCAAGTATATGACACAACCTTCTAGGTATTTAAAATACTGTTAATTGCTTGAAAACCAATGACATAGTAGTTTTAATTAGCAGTGAGATTATCACCATTGTCACAGTAGAAAAAACTTCCGTATGTGTCTCCGGTAATGCAAGGTTAAGTAAAATGAATTACTTATTAAAAAAAAGAAAAATTTGATAAAATTATGTACAAGTGTGTAGCATTTAGGTTATCATTGCCAAACAACTTTTACATGCTCCAGATACCTATACCTATATGCGTGACGTATGTAAAAGTGTTAATCTTATATAAAAATGTCATGCTTAGACCACAATTTTGAATCGAATTAAAATGACGCATTAAGGCATGTAGATAAAATCTAAACAAGATTTACATATTAGATATCAAATACATATAATATAATGAATAGTAGATGCATCACGCTTCTTAGGTATATTTTAATTTCTACAATTCTTATTTATATTACGCACCGGTTTTGGAGTGAAGATAAAATTTAAATTAGTTATAATAATAACGATAAAATTAGAATGATGGTTTTCCTGTAAAATTATGTACGATGAATGTTTTATGCTCACTTAATTCCACCAGCCATTAACGTGAAAATTTAAGAACTTCCTGACTTCATATTTCTGGTAAAATTTTCCTCATTGTCAGAGGAGCTACCGGCCATTAAGTATATGGCATTAAGTAGTTTAGATCTGAGATCTTACGTGACGAATACGCCGATATTGTAACCGGAGCAATTTCAATAAACACTTGTATTTAACATCACATGTGTCATTGCTTTTTATTTATTTAAAACTCTTGTTTTAATTATTGCATAGATAGGTAAAAGAGTTTACGGCTCATCTGATTGTAGGTGGTTATCGAAGCCCATAGAAGCCACAGTCAAAACAATTTCGAAGTCGAAGTCCAAATAATTGATTTTTGTGGGTAAAGCATTAGTCTATTACGGGAAAAATATTTTGGATAGCTCTGAAACATAATGAATTAATGTAAAATGCTTCACGCTCATGCCGAGGTCAGTTTATCGGGAACGCTGTTTAATTAAGATATCACTAAATACAAAAGGTGTGAAAACAATCGCAAAATGAACATAATATATTCATGACTTGCAAATTTTCTACGGCAAATTGTTTTATTTGAGATACCATCAAAAACACGAAACATATTTCAAGGAACTTTAGTTTAAAGCATGTCGAATTTGTGAAGTGTGTCGTTTGATATTATAATTCGAAACAGAATATTTGTCATCGGCTTACGGAGTGTTTCAGTTTTGGTCTTTCTGTGAATAATAATATGATGAATACACAGAAAACTTCAATTTACTTCACAACCACTACGTTCATGCACAATACAATTTTGGCACCCGGCTCTGGAATAGCTCCCCTTCACACGACAGTCATCACTGAGCATTATGATACATCCTTTTTAAGCGACGTTTGGATAAAATTCTCAGTGTGCTTAGTGACAGTTTTTTAACGTTCTCGATAGCGTAAAAGTTACCTCATATTAGTATGGAATGGGATCGTTTGCGTACGTCTGCCGCTAGGGGCGCTGTTCCAACTGCGTACCAAATTGGCTTAACTTAACCTAATTGGCTTTACGCTGTCGAGAACGTTAAGAAACTCGAACTAAGCACACTGCTTTAGGTAGCCGCAAGCCTAGGCCAGTGAGTTTCTCGTCGGATTTTCTCAATGAGTCGAAATTTCGATCCAGTGATAGATTCTGCGAAGCACTGCTCTTGCTAGGGCTACTATTAGCAAATTCTCTCAGGTTGCGGCCGTGAGCTCACCTACCCGTCCGTGAGAAGCTGGAATAGTCCCTTAGGCTACCAACGAATAAGTGGGGGGGGGGGGTAAGTAGCCGCTCGGCTGTGTCTCGTTGCTTATGTCCACGAGCAACCCCGTAATCTCTCATCATAATATGAATGGTCGCAGTCGCGTCTTCCAAATGAATAATTAAAATACACTAACTGTGCAGTGAATGCAGAACGACCACATAATTATGCACTCTTAGTAAATCGTCACAAGTTTGAACTCCTTTATCTTTGCTCGATTAAATAACCTATGACAAAGACGAGCCCCTTTACGTTTCATGTAAATAAATGCGCTCTGTTGATAATTATGTTTTGTAATGTATTAAAGGATAAGCAATGAACTTTGGACAAAGCGATTGATGACAAGAGCGTGTTGACAAACAATATTGAACCGGATATTGGTAATCAAAACTAGTTGTTCCCAATTAATAAGTTAAATATATTGCGTACTCTCGGGCGTATATGTATATTTTATTGGGCTTGGTATTCATTTAAATCTCTTATTGCTGTACGACAATTAACAAAATATTACTGGTGGTAGGAACTCTTGTGAGTCCGTGCGAGTGGGTACCACCACCCTGCCCATTTCTGCCGTGAAGCAGTAATGCGTTTCGGTTTGAAGAGTTGCGCAGCCGTTGTAACTATACTCGAGACCTTATATCTCAAGGTGGGTGGCGCTTTAACGTTGTAGATGTCTATGGGCTCCCGTAACCACTTAACACCAGATGGGCTGTGAGCTCGTCCACCAATCTAAGCAATAAAAAAAAATTAGTAATTTAGAAGGATCCTCCAAAAATCCAAATAATTAACATTGTAATTTAATTCATTACTTGAACAAAAACGGACGTAATTTCAAGTAAAATAGAAATCTTCGGTGTGTCCCGTCTCTGCCTTAGCCTCGCAGTTCTTGTACCCAGAACCTACTGGCAATATCCAAATTGAATTTTAATGGTAGATAAATAAATTGCTCTACATCTTATATACCGAAAGTACTAAAAATTTGAAATGAATAGTAATTTATGAATTATACAATAATTATATTATAAAGAGAGTTTTTAGTTAAAATATTAGTATTTCATCCACAAATTAGTTTAGAGGTTGGGTAACGTCAGACAAATATTGCACAGTCTATGCCTATGTCTCTAAACTCGAGATTTAGCTTAGTAAACTAGTATTATTTTCTACTTATTCTAAGAGTATAATATTATTCCCCTTTTAACTAAGGGAACGGTTAGCTTGTTTGCTGCTTCACAACACGATAATTATTGCAGTCAGCGCTCTGCTTCAGCTGTTAGTCAATTAACTAATAGATCTAAAATAATCATTTTCGTTCATTCCTGATCACATATTAAAATCGATAATCTTTATCTATTTGTAAGTCATGCGCCATAAATCGAATATGGAATAGTCACGAAGAATGCTTAAGAGATAAGATTACGGATAAGTCTTTTGTAATTTAATTTTACTAAGGATTGAATAATAGTGTACTTAGATTAAATAGATACAAGATATAGGTAATTCATAAGATTAAGGAAAGTGTGCCTTTAGTCATTATTATATGTCAATCACAAATAGGCGACAACTGAAATATCACGTGTAAATACGTCATATTAAGATTAGTTTTTGTTTAGTTAAACGTAAATGATCCGTTAAATGTAAATATTACATTACGAAACATATTGATAACGAAGTTTGTATAACGGACTTTACAATATCTATTTAACTATACTAATATTATAAAGAGGAAAGATTTGTTTGTTTGTTTGTATTGAATAGACTCCGAAACTACTGAACCGAGTTGAAAAATTATTTCACTGTTTGGAAGCTACACTATTCCAGAGTGACATAGGCTATAACCTTTTTTGAAAAAAATTAGGGATCCTTACTAAAACTCCAATAATGTAACCCAAGGTGTAAAAAAATTATCTAAAATATTCTTTACATCGCGTGCCCTGCGAAAACTATTGATGATAGAATAAAATAATGCACTACGACTTTGTAGCACACATTATTATTTATAAAAAATGTCGCGACAGCATATGTCTAACTATTATAGTTATGCCACAATAAGTGTACTTTTATTTAAAAAATAAAACAACGTCAAATATCGTTGAAATTTTTGTTTAAGACCCGAGCGGAGCCGAAACGGGCCGCTAGTGTTATGATAAAATAATAAAAATAAATAAAAACGTTTGACTGTTACAGTTCGATCTCATGTTATCCGAGGACGGCAGCGGGCGTGGCGCAGCCCTAGTGGCAGCGGTGGCGTGCCGGGAAGCGGAACAAGGGTCGTAGATAAGTTCAAAAAACTAAACGCCGAACGATCCTTGCGCCCGTGTTCGAGGCGATGCAGCCTGAAGCCTTTCCACTAGTTTATAGCGTATTTTCATAAACGTAAAACACGTTCACGTTCATTTTAGCCCAACATTATTATTACCTATAATTTGAAGAACGCCATAACCCCAATTAATTATGCCTTAACGCTGTTTTCAAGCCTGCTCGAATTAAAAATGTTCACTGCATTATAAGGATTAGTGTTTTTCCTTCTTTACAAAATTTATAGTGTAATAATTACATTTACCAACACATTAATTCAAGCAATTTTTTTCCAAACTTTCGTAATAGAGGATAAGTATTTTTTTTAAATTGATTCTTCAGTTATTGAAAGCGATCGCCCAGTTCAAATACTTTAAGCATTTGCCTTTGCCTTGTACTTAATGAAAGTGTATTGAAAAAGGCCATTTCTTTTAGACTGATGGAAGATGTTACTTGAAAAAAATTCAATGATTCTAGTACTACTGGTACGGCGCTTGAGTGAGACAACATAGATGTAAAGAATAACGAAGGCTTGAGGCTGTTTTAGGGTACTAGGAGTACTGTAGTGTTGAAGGTACTGTGTGCTGTATCGACGGTTCTGTTGTCGCTCTCTGTCCACGAGCCAGGCCTCGTCTCTCCTCGGTTTGGTTGCACCAAACACTTAAAAAAAACGGTACGCGTGCAACTTGGTGCAAGTGAATGAAGTGAAACTTCTTTTTCGATGTGTAGTATTGTGGTTTTCTTCATTTTTCATCCTTAAATCAGATTGCTCTTGTAATAGGGAATGCTGTGTATAAGAGATGCGACGTCTTCAACATTTATATTCGATATATTTTAAAATAAAGATAGAAAACTTCAATATTGGACGCTACTCGTTGCTAACGCTCGCATATAACCAGATATGCTACGCGCATGCGTTGGAGTGTTACGCATTCACTCTCGCTCTGTCTCTTTCTATTCCATGGTAGCGTTAAACGTCTAACGCAACCTCATTGGAAGTCGCATTAGAAGTTTCACTTCAACATATTGGCCGTATTAACTTAAACGTTACTTATTGTACTTAAACGCGATTAATAGACCCAAAAATATCATACGGATGTGAACTACCAATTATTGTATTTACCGTACCATTTAACTTAGCCGATTTCGGTCAACCTAATAAACAATATTACAAAGACTGATTTTATTTGTCGAAGCATCGGTTTTATTAAAAATAAAATCGTCTTAAAGACAAAACGGGATATTCGGAGAATATTACCGTTTCCAGTGACTGTTTTAAAATTAGTTAGGATTTCGATGCATATACCCATCTCTGCCAGCACACAGTCGTTTAACGGAATTGTTTATCAATAACTATCGTTTCGTTGTGCTAGAACTAAGCAATAAATTTTTAAAACGTGTTTTGAATAGGAGGGAAAGCCTAACAGCTGGCATGTTAGAGACGTGAGTCTGTAGATAGTTAAGTATATAGTATAATATTTTAAATATCATATTCAAATAGTTTATATTGTATATTTATTTTGTAATGTTTATCTATTGATTTAGAAAGTTTGATTGATGATATTTAGTTTACAATGGAAGCTATTCGTAGTCTCTGTCACTGAAATACGTTTGGACGACACGTAGCATCCTGTGTGAATCTCAATATCATTTGTACAAATGTTGTACGCTTCAGTACACTCGACACGTGGTGTTTCATTATCTAGATCATTCCATTAGCCAATCACCGAACCACGAGTGTGCTTATTTAGTGACTTAAAGTTAACATGCATATACAAAATTAAATACGTAGTACAACAAATAAACGCAATATTTTCTTACACGTTTGTTCTCGAAGGTTTTGTAGTTCTTCACAATCATTTTTTTAAACTTTATATATTAAAATTCGTATTCATAGAATGAATTAAATTGTTTTTTTTTTGTGATTTTAAATTGTATCGAAAATTTTGTTTTGCATCAATTCATTAGTTTTTATCTTTATGCTGTGATAGATCTTGTAATATTTTCTAAAAATGTAATATGTAGTTATATTTATTTCTATCATTCATTTATTATGTATTTATTAAAAACACCCTATACTAGAACTCTGAAGGAATTTAAAATGTAATATCCAAACTAATAAACCAGTTCGCTAAAAATCCACACTTTGAATACTTCCACAATCTCGACTATTAAAAAGTATCAACTTACTAAAAAACAACAAAAATCTTCGAATAATCATTAAAATCAGCGATAGAATGATATTATAGTTCCTAGTTCTATGTATGAATAGGTGCGTTTTAAGTTATGTAGTGTTGTAAGTACTTATTACGTTCAGTTATAGTTACGTTGCATTGAGTTAAAGTTCTTATATAATGATAAGGTGAAGGATTTCAACGATATACATTAAAATACTGTCGCCGATTTTTTACTCTATAATATTTTATAAAGGTCGAATGGATATACATATATTTTTTTTAAATGAAACATGCAAGAAGAGAAAATTAAATTAATACTTTATTATACCGAACTTGGTTCAAAGTACCATGACATGGGGTAAATTGGGATCCTGGGGTAAATTGGGACAAACCTGCGGAAGATTCTCAAAGTACCTGTAGCACGGAATCTACCTAATTTTGTTTATGTTAATATTTATCAATGTATAGAAGAAAAACCAAGTTAACTATGGAAGTACTACATATGAGTTAAGTTGGTTCCAAAAATTCGTCAAATTAAATTGAAAATAGTGGTTGAAAAGTGCATTTTAAAACAGCTTAAAGAACTTTTAAAAAAAGTAATATTATCGTTGTTTTTTCAATAAGATCACAGTTTATATAAGTTTTTAATACACCTGGAAATACCACAACAAACGGTAAGTTGCAATATTCTTATTTTAAATACAATATTTCGACAAAATAAAAAATTTATATTTTTTCCTTTCTTTTTGGGGAAAATTGGGACGTTTGTAGGGTAATTTGGAACGAGACTGGAAAAATTAGGGACGAGAAAACACAAAATTGGAACGCCAAAAAACAAAATAGGGATGGCTTGTTAGGGTTGTCACTGATATCTTATAATAGATTTTTTAGCCTATACTATCACTTAATTGCGTGATGTAAAGAAGGTTAATGTGTTTATCAGTTAGTTTATGTAAGTATTATAGGTAAAAGAAAAGTATATATATAATTACTTTTTTTTGCGACATTTACCTTGTAATATCTGCCCGGTCGTATGTTCTTTATAGCAATAAAAAAAATTAAAAGTTAAAAGAACTCAAACGAATCAAAACTTTTGTTATTTCATAATCTATTCACGCGTCGAATCATGATTTTGTTAACATTCACAACGAACACACACAAATAAAAACAGGCCTCAGATTTTAAATGTAACATTAATAAAAAATCCGAGATATCCAATTATGAGTGAGTGAATTAATTGAGTTTAGTTATTTAGCTTAGAAAGAATTTCTTTTATTTTTGTTATTATTGGCAGTAATCAGATAAAGCTGTTTTTTATCTTATTCACCTGATATCTTACTGTTGCTCAAAGATCATTTTGAAAATGTTGATTAAATAAAATTGTATTAATGCATTTCCAGTCCTTTTGTTTTCTATTTTTTATTCTATTTTATGATTTTGTTTCAGAGTTGTGATTTTTAAGGAAATTAAATAATAATTTTCTAAAATACAACTTGCACATACTTTTTTTGATCATTGTATTGTTGATTATCATTCACGTCACATCGCTTCGGAATAGAAACCAGCTTAATTTACACTATGTTGTGTATTGTGCTTAAATTATGGATTGTATTCATCATTTCGGTCCATATAAATAATTATATGGCACCTACCTATATATCGCAGTACTGCGAGTTGACAACCCTTACAAATATCCCAATTTAACCCTTAACCGTGTCAATTTACCCCGGACGCTGGGTAAATTGGGACGGCCATTATTTTACCGATTATTTCTTTAAAATGAATAATTAAAATAATGTAACGGTTTTTATCACCTAGGTACGTTCAAGACTCAACTTATTTCTTTGGTTGAGCAGTGACTATTTAATTGGAACTATTTTAAAATTCAATCTGAAGGTCGATTTTGTCCCTATTTACCCCATTGTACGGTACTTACGTTTATACAATAAGTACTAAATAAGAAATTAAAGAAAATACTTAATTTCATAATGATGTACCCACCATGCACAAAAGCACAAAACATGCTGTCTTAAAATCAATTAAGAATTGTTCTTACAAACCGTGTCAGGTGTATCACTAAAGATCGGAAAATTGAATTGTGTTTATCGTATAATATGCATGAAATACTTCATTTTATTTCATTGTTGCATTTTGTTTTGGGTATATCGTTTTTTTTTTTTTTAATTTGCTCAATAAGCTAAAGTGCGACATTCCATCGACCTAGCACTTATAACCAAGATATTATTTTACCTTACATATAAACTTACTTTGTATTCGGGTTTCACTATTTCTGTTAAATTGTAAGTGACTACGTCAGTAATATTATTTATGCTGTTTTTTCAGTTTTTTTTATGTTAGCGAACATTAGTCCGTGGTTGTTAATTTATATATAGTTAGTTACACACAAAAATATTACTTATGTAAATGTAAAGTTTTTTGTTGATGAATATTCTTTTCTATATGAACTGCTCCATCTGTGTAAAGCGTTCATATGTTATTCGGTTTGAGAATAAATTAATTCCAATAAATTTATTGTTTTATTTGTTTTGACGTTGTAGCTAGCCTGTTACACAACTTTATTCCAATTAGGAAGTCCCATTTAATAGATTTTATTATTATGCTATTTTGTCTGTCAATTAATTGTATAATGATTTAGATTGATTGTGTATTTTTTAAACGATGATTTACGACCATGAACAAAAATGAGTATTATATCAAACTAGCTGACCCGGCAGACTTCGTAGTGCCTCAATCGATAAATAAAAGTCCTAAACTTTTGTATAAAATAAACTTAAAACAAAAAAAAAGGAATCCGTCCGACGGGGGACACATCAAAGGAAAAACAAAATTGTTATTTTTATTTAATTCCGAGCATTTTCATATTTATCTACCTTTTAAACCTTCTCTGGACTTCCACAGATAATTCAAGACCAAAATTAGCCAAATCGGTCCAGGCGTTCTCGAGTTTTAGCGAGGCTAACGAACAGCAATTCATTTTTATAATAGATGGATTATGCGAAAAGTGAAGAGTTAGGTACGTTCTAAGTAGTGTCAAAAGCGACTTCGTACCTAATTGGAATAGAGTATAGTAGATTTTGTTTTAATAACATTTTTCTGTCCTGTATTATGGCGACTGTTGCATGACGGTATTGATAGTTAAACAAAAAAAAATATCTTGTTATGTATGTACCTGATTCAAAATAAGTTTCAAATATATATTTCATTAAAACTGGCCTGAAAATTTAATAGTTCATTGTGAAGCTTAGAGTGCATAAACGTAAAGGCATTTTTTTAAATGATAGAATGATAGATAGGTTTTACCACGGAATAGATAAATAAGGTTGGAAAGGCCTTTGCTCTAATTTTGTATGAGAACCAGTGTCGCCGCTTCATCCCCACATTTTAATTTCTACACATACTGTGATTACAAGTATTTCGCACACAACAAAAACACCCACACATAAATCTCAGGACAGATATTCGTTCTGTTATAAGACGGCCCTGTACCCTTTACTGCTGACACATCCCTATTTCCCTGCTCAGTCAGTGTTTCTAGTGGCCAGCAGTAAACTACAATTCCCATTAGCCTCAGTCCATTTTCGATCTCCGTCGTGACAACACGTTTGTTGGTTTAAAAGTTTTTTTTAAAAAGGCAATATCCAGAACCCGTATAACAATTTGGTGGCAGCGGTGGGATTTTAAATATCCCAGGACGTCTCCCAAGTGACTTGTGAACCAAAGTGACATAAAAGTGGAAAAGTGTTTCTTCCCGCGACTGGACTGGACTCACCATCACCAACGGAACAACACCTTCGTAATGTTTTATCAATTATCCATTATATATCTGTAAGTGTCTCAAAATATTTTCGCGAAGTGAATCTGAACACTATCAACGCCAAAAATCACAATCAGCAATCAGCCGCTCGCTCAAGTCTCGCGTTATCGGCCGCATTCCATTGAAACAATAACCGAGCCGAGTATTTTGTTATGACTACCAAAGAGGAATCCAGACGCCTTAAACCGGACGCTGATAACATGGATTTAAACATTCTATTCAAATTTATTAAACCTTTCGATGGATCACGAGAAAGGCTAGTGCCGTTCATCAACAACTGTCAGAGTGCCTATGACCTAGCAACCGACGCAAGAAGACCCGCCTTATTAAAATATATACTAAGCCAATTAGAGGGCAAAGCGGAAAGTGCTTGCTCAATTAAAGAATTCGAAACGTGGGAGCAGCTTTCCGAGTTTTTGACCACTCAGTTTGGTGAAAAGAAGCACTATTCTGCTTTGCTCTCCGATCTACAGAGTTGTTATCAAAACAACGACTCGGTCAATCAGTTCGCATTACGAATTGAATCTTGCCTATCCAAACTATTAACTGAAATTAACATTTCACTAAAAAAGAAAAGCGAACTCGTTGGTCGCGTCGCTGCTATGCAGGATTTAGCCTTACATCATTTTGTCATGGGCTTAAAGCCCCAAATTTCCACAATCGTTAGATGTCGTGACCCAAGTGACCTAAACGAAGCTATCAACTTTGCCCTTTCCGAAGAGAAAATTTTAGAGGCCTCGCAAAGGAAGCATAACTTTATTCCGGGGCCCTCTAATAAAAACACGTATTCACGTCCCAATTACCGACCAAACCAACCTAGAGATTACCATCAGTTTAGACCGACAACGTTTAACCACAACATAAATCGCCAGTCAACCAATAACACCAACCCAAGCAGTAACAGTTCGTATTTCTGCAGATACTGCAAGGCCAACGGCCATACTCTTGAAAACTGTCAGAAGCGTGAATTCAACAACAAAATTTTTCAAATAAACCAAAATCCGCGCACTTTCCAACCTCGACTAAACAATGTCCCTACTAATCGTATTAATTTCACAGAACATCTCACGAATACCCATGACGTAATCCACGATGTTAACGATGAAGGAATAGACACAGTCGATACTTTAAACTAGATTCTGGCTCGCGTAGGTGCTGTCCGGGTCAATATACAAAAAGCAGCACATTTAATCAGCCCCAAACTGACAGACTTAACCTCATATCCAAGTCTAACCGACAGGGTAACCAGCCCCAAACTGACAGACTTAACCTTATATCCAAGTCTAACCGACAGGGTAACCAGCCCCAAACTGACAGACTTAACCTTATATCCAAGTCTAACGGACAGGGTAACCAGCCCCAAACTGACAGACTTAACCTTATATCCAAGTCTAACCGACAGGGTAACCAGCCCCAAACTGACAGACTTAACCTTATATCCAAGTCTAACCGACAGGGTAACCAGCCCCAAACTGACAGACTTAACCTTATATCCAAGTCTAACCGACAGGGTAACCAGCCCCAAACTGACGGACTCAATTCAGACAAATCTAGCACTCTGAAACCAACATCTGAGAAAGGAAACCTTAGGCCATCCACTACTGTGCCAACGCCGGCACTCTCCAACTGTAAGGAAATTTACGAAATTAACATCGATACCTCAAAGAAGCTATTACCTCATGTGCTGGTGGAATCACCAGTGTCCGACATTCCACTCACACTCTTAGTGGACTCAGGATCTGCCATTTGTCTACTAAAACAATCATGTGTTCTCAAACAACCACCTATAACTCCCGAACCAATAAATATAAAAGGCATCGATCCCGGCGAAGAAGCCACCCCTACATTAGGTTACTTTAATCTAAAATTTAAAATCAATGACAACAAATTAATAAACCATAAATTTCACTTAATAAAAAATATAAACCTACCCTATGATGGTATCATAGGAAACGATTTCCTAACAGCTAACAGTTGCAATATTGACTATAGTCGCGATGTCCTAAAAATAAATCGAAATGAAATCAAAATACACTTCTTCGATCAATATTATATCATTCCCCCACGTACGGAAACAGTGATTGAATGTTCCGTCGTAAATCCAGAATTAAAAGAAGGTGTTATAATAGATCAGCACCTTTCCAAAACACTCCTTACGGCAAACTGCCTTGTAAAGGTAAAAGAAAACAAAAGAGTAAACATTCCAGTCGTTAATATTTCTAACAAACCTACTAAAATCAGACGTAACCTTAAATTAAAACTAGATGAAATAGACACCTACCCAATTCAGACTCTCCTGAACGTCGAGAATGTAACTAGACGTACAAAAAAGGTACTAGATTCTTTAAGAACATCTCATTTAAATCAAGAGGAAATTGATGCCCTTCTTAATCTATGTTCAGATTACTCTGATATATTTCATCTTCCTGACGAGCCTTTATCCTTTTCTCCAAGCATCCAACACGAAATTAAAACCACTAATGACATTCCAATCCACACTAAATCATATCGGTTCCCGGAATGCCATAAACAAGAAGTAGAAACCCAAATCAATAAAATGTTGGACCAAGATATTATCACTCCATCTTCCTCTCCTTGGTCCTCCCCCATCTGGGTGGTTCCTAAAAAAGCTGATGCTTCCGGCCAAAAGAAATGGCGGATAGTAATCGACTATCGAAAACTCAACGACATAACTGTCGGTGAAGTGTACCCTATCCCTCAAATGACTGAGATACTCGACCAATTAGGAAAGAGTCAATACTTCAGCACCCTCGACCTTTCATCTGGATTCCATCAACTTCTAATAAAACCGGAAGATGCACCCAAAACAGCCTTCTCTGTCCCGCAGGGACATTTCCAGTTCAACCGGATGCCCTTCGGCTTAAAAAATGCCCCGTCCACATTCCAAAGACTGATGAATACATGCCTCACAGGCCTCCAAGGGTCTCGTTGCTTCTCGTATCTCGATGATATTGTCCTATATGCGTTTGACCTTAAAACGGCCATCCAGAATCTCAGAGTCGTATTCGAAAGACTAAGAAGATTTAATTTAAAACTGCAGCCCGAAAAATGTGAGTTCCTTCGGAAAGAGGTAACTTACTTAGGCCATATAATCACAAGAGACGGCGTTAAGCCTAATCCTGACAAAGTCAAGGCCGTAACCCAATATCCTGTCCCAAAATCACAGAAAGATATCAAATCTTTCTTAGGCCTTGTATCATATTACAGGCGCTTCATTCCCGACTTCTCTAAGCTTGCTAAGTCTCTTACTTCGCTTTTAAAAAAGGACACCCCATTCAATTGGACTAATGAACAGCAACTTAATTTCGAAAATCTAAAAAATAAACTAGTAGAAGCACCCATCCTTATCTATCCTGACTTCAATTCGCCTTTCCTGTTGACCTGTGACGCCTCTAACTATGCGATATCGGCCATCCTATCACAAGGACCTATAGGGCGAGAGCGCCCAGTCTCATACGCATCACGCACCTTAAATAAAGCCGAATGTAATTACAGCGTGACTGAAAAAGAATGTCTAGCAATAGTGTTCGGCACCAAAACATTCCGACCTTACCTTTATGGTCGTCGCTTTACGATCATAACAGACCACAAACCTTTACAGTGGCTATTCAATTGTAAAGATCCTGGATCTCGTCTTATTCGTTGGAGACTAAAACTTGAAGAATATGACTATGACATCAAATACAAAAAAGGGAAAACTAATTGTAACGCCGACGCCTTATCACGTTTCCCTGTAAACCCAGTAGAAAGTCTATCGCCCAAACCCACTGAAGAATCAAACCTACCAGTCGACCCTGATGCAACAAAGGACAATCACTTGAAACCATCTGAAGACCAAAACGTTACTAATCCAAATTCTACCCAAGTCGAACCTACACCAGAAAGCGAACTCATCGACCTCGGTCCTCTTAGCGACATAAGTCCTTACGATGACTGTCCATTAGATTTCAGCCCACTCGGTACCCCTCTAGAACCCAACGATAATAACGAGGTCATTGATCCTCTAGCTATCCTAGATTCATCAAATGATGACTATCCTAAATTTTTAAAAGCTATGTCCAATAAATCCAATACCCTTACCTTCAACACGAACATAAAAGAACATAACCAAAGTATAATGAAAAGCTCTTGTAAAATCATAATAATACCCACATCTATTGACCTTGACGAATCAAACCCATATATCGAAGAAATTTTAAGTAATAACGAAAATTCAGACAACATCATTAACGAAAAGGAGCTTTATACATTCAAAAAATTCTCAAGCTCCGGGAAAACCTTCTACCTTCTCTTCACAAAAGTTCACCACTTCGATGAGTCCTCATATAAGGACATATTCAACACATTAAAGAAAGCTAGAGACGAAATTATGCTCACCGAAACGACAACAGAAATAGCTATAACAGATTTCAAAAATGTTTTCGAAAAATTATCTTTTACCAAAATATACAATATGATAAATTATCTTTTCCATGACACTAATATCGCAGTCAACATTTATCACGATTCCATAATTTACCCCACACTGAGCGAAATACCTAAAATCCTGAAAGAGAATCACAACATACCTATCGCTGGACATCTAGGTTCATCTCGCATGTATAATAGAATTAAGGAGAAGTATTTCTGGAAAGGAATCAGATCCGATATAGACAATTACGTCAAACACTGCTCTCTATGCCAATCCAACAAAGCCCTACGTAAAATAAACCGAGCGCCAATGCAAATAACCACTTCCTCAACAAAACCCTTTGATCGAATTAGCATTGATATCGTTGGCCCTCTACCAGAAGCCGGTACTATCCAATTGCGGTTTATACTCACGATTCAAGATGACTTAACGAAATATTCTTGTGCCTACCCTATATCCAATGCTACGGCAGAAGATACTTGTGAATGTTTAGTCCACTTTATTTCAATATTCGGAATCCCTAAAATGATCGTAACCGACCAAGGCACAAATTTCACAGCTGACCTCTTTAAAAAGACCTGTGAATTCCTTAAAATAAAACAAATATGGGCTTCACCATATCATCCACAAACCCAAGGTGCACTTGAACGCAGCCACTCCACTCTTAAAGAATATTTAAAGTCATTTATCAACGAAAACCAAAACAACTGGCATAAATACGTTTTTACAGCAATGTTAGCTTACAATACCAATGTCCATACTACAACCCAGTTCACTCCCTACGAACTCCTGTTTGGCCACAAACCTTTCATACCAGACTCCATTTATGAACTCCACGCTGACACGACTTATCCCGAATACCTGAAAATGTTAAACCATAAACTTAGACTATCAAGAGAGAAAGCACTCCAGAACATTCAGGCATCCAAGGAAAGATCAAAGGAATACTATGATCGACACACTCGAATTGTAAAATATAAAGTTGGAGATTATGTTTACCTAAAAAATCACCTACGACTAAGGAAAGCTCTATCACCCGTATGGAAAGGACCCTATAAGATAGTCAAAATCCATGGTAACAACACCTTATCCCTATTAATAAACCGACGACATGTTAAACATCACTTTGATGAGGTCAAGATTGCACATGAAGCGGGAAATAGATGATCGTAAAAAGAAAACTAAACCTAATAACAATTACCTACCTTTATTGTTCTTCTTGCAGACTCACGATCTGTAATCCTATCCTGGGAGATGAAAAGGAAGAGTACACTCATACTATCACCTCGAGCCCTGGCGTCTATTTCGACCCGTATGGAGTTGCGAAAATTATGAATGACCACATTCACATCGTCATTCCATTTGACATATCCTTTGCCCCAATCCACATAGATAACATTAAAAACGTCTTTAGTACTATACGCTATCTCTGTCAACAAAGTGAATCTATCAATCACTTTGAATGTCATAACTTGATCCAACCACTTGACTCCCTATTCAAAGATATTATCCGAGACTTTGAATCCATTTCACATCTGACACCTTCTAATTTAAAACGCTCTGCTTGGTTTGCTGGTATTGGAACTGTTTTCAAACACATCTTCGGAACCCTAAATGAAGATGATGCACATAAATATAATAGAGCTATTGCTAAAATACAGCAAGCCAATAAGGATATCAATTTCAATCTGAAACAAAGTATTTACATTTCTAAATCAGCTATTTCAAACTTTAACGCTACTATAAATGAACTTAATAAGAACCAATTCTTACTTGATGAAGCTATCGAAAAATTATCTCTTTCGGTTAAAAACATCTCTGTGGTCACTAATTCTGTTAGCTTTAGAACAAACTTAGACGAAATTATAAATGTGTTGCAAGGCAATCTGTTAACACTTTCATTCAAAATCGAAGACCTTGTAAACAGTGTCCTGTTTTCAAAAACAAATACTCTTCATCCTTCTATTGTTACTCCTAAGCAATTATATGTAGACCTAGTTAGTAATGTTAAGAATTTACCTAGATTTAATGACTTCCCTGTAGAATTGAACTTAGATAATATTCATATCCTAATGAATCTTGCAGAAATAGTATCATATGTCGTCGACAACAATCTTGTATTTGTAGTCAAAATCCCTCTCGTGAATATAGAGACTTACAATTTATATAAAGTCATACCTATACCTGTACCGCACAATCCTAAATCTCCAAATTCATTTGCACTTGTAACTGCAACGAAACCATTCATTGGAATTAGTGAAAATAAGAAACTATACTTTATCCTTGATAGAATAAGTTCCTGTAAGATAATCATTGGACATAATTATATTTGTAACCTTGTAGACACATTCAGTGTTGTCAATCATCCAATTTGTGAAACGGAAATCATCACTAAAGCTTTAGAAACTTTACCTGAAACTTGTATTACGAAATTCATATACGGAACAGTTGATATCTGGCATGAGCTAAATAATAACAAATGGATCTATGTAGAATCAAACAATGAAAAGTTGACTATTGAATGTGACCGTAAAACAACAGATACTATAATATCCGGAACTGGAATACTTACCTTGAATCCAGGTTGCACAGCATTCTGTAAAGAAAATAAATTAGAAGCAAAAAATACTTACAAAATTGATGTTAATCCTGTTGTTTCAAATTTTAATATAATTAAGGACATTTGTTGTAATGTAATGAAGTTCTCCAAAATGAGCATCGATGTATCAATACCCCAGTTGCGCTATGTTAACCTTGACAATTTGAATGTAATTCACGATTTACCTATTAAGCCAACCGATGAAAGTTCCGATGATTTCCTGGATGATCTTTCTGATTATGTTAGTTTTAGTTTTAGCATAGTTTCATTTTTTATAATTTTAAGTTCTATTGCTATTTTCTATTTTGTAAAAACCAACAAATGTGTCTTTCGTAAAAGACTTTCAATAACAAAAGAACCAGATAGTATTTCTACAAGCTCACCAGCTCCTCACCCTCAGCCTCGTCTCCGTATGGAATAAACTCCCACTTACCATCAACTTACCTTTTCTTTCGCAAACTTACTTAAACCCGTAAGTTTACTCTTATGCGGGGGGTTGTTATAAGACGGCCCTGTACCCTTTACTGCTGACACATCCCTATTTCCCTGCTCAGTCAGTGTTTCTAGTGGCCAGCAGTAAACTACAATTCCCATTAGCCTCAGTCCATTTTCGATCTCCGTCGTGACAACACGTTTGTTGGTTTAAAAGTTTTTTTTAAAAAGGCAATATCCAGAACCCGTATAACAGTTCGCAAACTAGCACAAAACACCCGTAGGCATACACACTCACACACGCAAAAAGGCAATAAAAATGTTCATACACGCTAGTTCTTGATAAAATCGATATTCTTTATCGATAAATTATCTGATGAATGAATGGAGAAAATGAAACATGAAATAAATATTGAAAATGAAAACTATTTTACTTTTATTAATTACAAATAGTCACTGTCCCTGGAATAAAACGTATTTGTTAAGCTGTTAGCGCTTGCTATTAATTGCGAATGAATTTTTCAAAAGTAAGTGTATTCTGATTTTTTTATGGTAAAATCATTTTCAGTAAAATGTTTAGAGCAAATAGTACTCGTCTTTGTCTCCAGTTTCCTCTACCTGTCACGTCAATCCATTGTTCCCTAGCGTTAGGTTCTTTAGGAAACCTAAAATTTTTAATTTACTGCATAAGTCAAATAGCATTTTACTTAGATTTTAATACGTCTTAGACAATATAGTAAATATCCGTAAATGAGAGGTCTACATGTCCCTTTATATTATACCTTCACATTAATTCAATGATAATAATTCAATAATAATAATACATATTTATTTTACTCAAAATACGTCTCACTAAGAATATACTAGGTATCATTAATAAAATATAAAATAATGCAAAAATTATCCATGTCAAATGTAAATATAGTCCAGAATTCTGTCGATGATTTTATTTCACCACATGGTCACCTCACTATCGACAAACTGCACCACGGCACTCAGGGCAAAGGCCGAAATTTCAAAGATTGAAGTGTAGAGAACGCAATGCATGTAGTATATTGGAAGCTGACTTGGTCATTGCGTTCATTGGGCGAGTACACATCGCGCAATGTATGCTATTTATAACTTGCTGCAATAATATTGTTAATGTTTGGAATTTCATAATGCTCAGTATATTTTTATGTTTTAGACAAATAATATTGTAATTAAATGGTAATTTCGACTTACCGATCGAAAGATATACCTCCTCGCTCTATACTTGAGGTCTGACTTTTTGTTTTACAAGTTATAATTGCACAACACGGCACTATAAAGCGGAGATCTGTTCGCCCAAGTAGTCCGAAGCGCACTAAACGCGGTGAATGAAAGAATCGGTCGAGTTATGTTTGTACAATCATAACTGTGGCACGCTTGCCCCGCCTACATTACCATTCCAACCTTATTTATCTATTCCGTGGGTTTTACCGAATTTATCTGATGAAACGACTAACGTAAGCAACAACTGTGTCGTTACGAAACTAATCGTTAGCGATATGTTGTCGTCACGCCGACGTCAGTGACGTTTTAATAAATATCTATATTTTACTGTTACCAAATTTCCAAGCAATAAAACCTTTACATGAATCCAGCTCTAATAATATAAGTCCGTTTGTACGATTTTCAAGCTTATATTACAATACCTACGGTTAGTTACATTTATTCAAAAACAGTTTTCAGCGCAGACTGTTGCATTAACTAGTTGGATAACTTCGCCCACCTTTAGAAGTAAAAAGTAATAATAAAAAATACATTTTGCTATTATATTATTTCAGACCTTTCAAATACTTGACAATTTACGTAGTCTCTGAGCCAGGGTCCAGGGGCGAAGCCCTGGCCGGGGGTAGGGAGGGCAGAGCCCCCCGTTCCCATAAAAAAACAATGAACTGTTTTTTAATTTTTAAATAAACTACTACTAATTCAATAAGAACTCTCTGATGAACTCATCTTTGTTTAATACTTCAATATTAAATTTTATTGCCTTTTGTTTATTTCACTTTTAAACTAAACACAATATTGCAAATTACCCGAGCACAACAATGGCGGAGAATTTTAGGCGTGTGAGAGCAGACGTAGATACTAACGCGCATGCGCACTTGTTAGTATAGTCCCCGGCACCTAACTTGGCAAGAGTCGTTAGATGCGCAGAAGTCGTTTTTTAGGTCTCTTTGGTTGTCAAGTGGGACGCGGGGAAAGACGTAGCACCGTTCCGAGCGCGCGATTGGTGAGTCAGTCGACGCTCCCCTCCCGCACTTCGTCCACGTTCCGTTCGCTCCCGGCTACACATGCGCCTACTAAGTTGTAGAAACCCTTTGTTTATATTAAATTTTTGTTAGGAGTTGTTATTATTGTTTAAATTTAGTTTTTGTTACGAGTGTTATTGTTTTAAATTTGTTTGCAATGCCAGGACCAAATACCAATGGCCATATAGTAAATTCAGTCACTGAGTGTTTTTTTTTTTTTTTTATTGCTTAGATGGGTGGACGAGCTCACAGCCCACCTGATGTTAAGTGGTTACTGGAGCCCATAGACATCCACAACGTAAATGCGCCATCCACCTTGAGATACAAGTTCTAAGGTCTCAAGTATAGTAACGACGGCTGCCCCACCCTTCAAACCGAAACGCATTACTGCTTCACGGCAGAAATAGGCAGGGTGGTGGTACCCACCCGCGCGGACTCACAAGGGGTCCTACCACCAGTAATTACGCAAATTATAATTTTGCGTGTTTCATTTTTATTACACGATGTTATTCCTTCACCGTGGAAGTCAATCGTGAACATTTGTTAAGTATGTATTTCATTTGAAAAATTGGTACCCGCCTGCGGGGAACACCGGTGCATCGCTCAACACGAATGCACCGGACGTCTTATCCGTTAGGCCACGATGACTACACGATGTTTTATTATTTACGCCAGTGACGACAGCGACTCTTCGTTATGTCGACGACGAGGAGCCAAGTCCTTCCACCAGCTCAGGTGCTACCATAAATTTAATCCAAGGGGTAGCACTATTAGAAAATGATAGTGACGACGGCGACACATAATTTTTAATATTAAGTATATTTTTTAAAATAAACTTAACAATATTACAGCTTAATATAACAGCTAATACACTTCACGAATTCCTCTCTTTTCTTTAACTTTCTTCAAAACACAGAGGCTTAAAAATAAGTTATGGCAATTAAACAATAAAATAAAATAAAATAAAATAAAATTATATGCGGGCAATAAAAGTGACTACTGTGATACACTACACCAAAACCTTGCCAAGTTACGTGCCGCTTACTATACCCAGGGAGGAAAAATTACACTTTCTTCCCTGTAGAGCGGGAGGAAAACCGATCTTTCGGCGTAGGTAGGAGAAAAAAAAAAGTTTTGTTGCTTCGAATCGCGAAATTTCTATAGTAGAACATATCGGTACATTTTAAGAGTTTATCGGTGTTTTAAATATTCCTAAACTTTCAGTTTGGTTTCTAAAATAAATGAATTAATAATAATTAATTTTTTTATTCTTTATTTTATCACATGCAGTGTATTGTTTAGATCAATCAAGTGCTATTCCTACTTAATTATACTTATGCTTTAATCATAATTAATGTTACAAAGCTAAAAGGTGAAGGTACATAATATGTATATTCCTACATCCTTCTGTCATAATTATTGAAACATGCAGGAGTAAAAAATATATATATATGTAGATCTATTTTTCACAATTACGTACGTACTGAAGTTGAATGCAATCTTACAAAAATATTTTACTTTTTTTTTTATTTTCATTTTTTATATATGCATATTAGATCAATTAGATAACATTTTTTTTAACAAAAATTTGTCAGAAATTAACTTCATTAGTCTTTACAAATAAAAAACACAATGACAAAATATATATTAGGCAGATCCTTTCATTTTAAATTCAAGTCTTTAAATTCATAGAATATATCACAATCAAAGTTAGATATTATTAATTTGTCATTTTTGGGATGAGTTTCCAAATTATAAATCTAATCACTTTTTGAGAATCATTAGAACAGATCAAATTTATAAAAATCATTGCCCCTTAAAAATTCTTGTTTTGTTAAAATCAGTTTATGGAATTTAATAAAAATGAATGTTCCTATGTCATTCAGACACCGATTGTGATGTTGAAACTCCAAAGCAGCACCACTAACATAGAATAGGTTAACTAATTACACAATATGTAGTTTCAAGAAAAGAGTTTTCAAACAATTAGCAGGGCAGAGTAGAACTTCAGCAGATTTCATTAATAAATAACAATAATTTTGTATGCAATTATAATGATTAAACATTGTAATTTAACAAATGTTGATAACTTTGAAAAATGGAGTCTACCATGAATAAGAAATTTTCAAAATACATTTTGATAACTTTTACATTTAAATAAAGCCTCAATAGATAGAATTTTACAACACTAGTATATCTCGAAACTTGAGTGTACTGAATTTTTATTGGGATGATTTATTTACAATTTTATTTGAAACAAAGAATAATTTAAACACGGCAAGCACATTCTGAAGGGGTCCTAGCTGGCCTCTTTGGAGCAGTCAATCTCTTTGTAGTATTTGTGCCATATTGAATACCAGAACCTATCCTTTCAGGATCCAATTCACCAGTTTCAATCTTAGCTAGAATTGTTTTCGAGCATTTCAGAAAAGCTTCTTCAACATTTTCTCCTGTTTTAGCACTTGTTTCCAAAAACATTAATTCTGAAAATTTGTATTGAAAATATTAATTTATTTCTTTTGTGTTTTAATTAAATCTACAATAAATTGAAAAACTTACCATTTTCAAGAGCAAACTGACTTGCCTCAGTAAAAGTTACTTCTCTGGAATCTTCTAAGTCTTTCTTGTTGCCCACAAGCAAAATTACGATATTAGGACTTGCAAGAGTGCGAGCGTCTCTCAGCCAATTAGCAAGAGCATTGAATGAATCTCTAGATGTAATATCATACACTAGCAGAGCTCCTGCTGCGCCGCGGTAATATGATCTGGTCACAGATCGAAACCGTTCCTGTCCAGCTGTGTCCCATATTTGCAACTTAGTTGATTTGCCACCGATGTTCACAATTTTGGAACCAAATTCAACACCAATAGTGTGACATCGATCTTCCTTGACTGAAATAAAATAATAATTTGGTACGTAGATAATACATAAAATAACGTTAATAAGAATAAATTTATAATATATAAACATTACACGGTATTTTATACTTACATTTATTTCCGATAAAATTATTTAATAAGCTTGACTTTCCTGTGCCTGCACTTCCAATCACAAGAAATTTGAAAAGATATTCTGGAACAATATAAAAAATTATTATGGATATTACAGAATCCCAAGAATAATCCTTATGGGTATTTCATATCAGCACTTACCGTACGATTCAGACATATTTGTTATCTTTAAGTTAAGTTAAGTCTAGTAGGATTCAAATACACTATCTTTGGTTTTTAGTATTTTGTTAAAATCAAAACATTGTATGATTGTAATTTACTAATGATAGCTTTATTAAGTAGGTATGTACGGTATTGATATGAATAAATTTTGTTTGAGTGACACTAAAGAAGAACAAAAATACGTAATTTTTTTTAAAATGATTTTATGACCTGGTAACTAAGACCTTTAGGTCATGTCTTATTTTAATTTAGGTAGTTTTCCAATTACAGCAAAAGAGCGCATTATGCGGCATAATGCTCAACGTTGAAAGTTCCAACTACAGCAACGCTTCGCACAATCGAGCACTCTCAAAAGTACTGCTCGCGCGTGATACTCGCAATCGATACCGACTCACTGACAGAAAATTGACAAGTGCTTTTTCTTTAAGTTGGCATTGACCGAAATTTTGTTTTTATTATCGTTAGTAATATTATTTAATGTTGAAAAAATTGTAAGGCTTTCGCTTCGTCGTAGTTCCTTAGAAATCATCAATGTTAATTAAAACTGTGCTAACTTAGCGCACTCTGCTGATGCATTTGAAAACTAATTTACGTTCCAATTAAGCTTCAGCATACTTAATTCGGCATTGTGCGTCACTGAGTCGCATTATGCTCTGTAATTGGAAAACTACCTTAGATTCTTAATATTATGAAAAATGATAATATGGAGTGAAATGAAATGAAATGAAATGAAGTGAGGATGATTAATTTGAGACATTAATCAACTGGGATGAAATTAAATGAAGGAGTACTCTGAGGAATTGTTTGAGATGATACCGTTATCTCGTTTTTACCACAGCACCGCCCGCCATCGGAGTAGAGTTCATCCATACTACCTTGGAGCCACTGCGGTCATCCACAGTGCGTTTACAGAAGTCTTTTTCCCACGTACCATCCGGCTATGGCAGTGATTATCAAACTTATTTATTTTACCGCCCCTTTTGAAAAGCAATTATTTTTCAGCGCCCCCCATTTTTTATACACCCCTAAAACTTTAAAACCACAATTTCATTAATTTAATTAATAAATGTATTAATCTTAGTAAATGTAATACCATGTAGTACATATGTATTTGTAGGTGCTATTATTGATTCTTCATATATGTATGTACGTTACTACGGAGCGTGTATTTACAAATTTGCAAAGTATTATAATAAATAATAATTTAAAAAAACTAAAAAAAATACGCTTTTATAGAAAATTCAACTAAAAAATAGAAAATAAATTTTAATAAATTTGAATTAATATGTGTAAAAAAAAATGATTTTATTGTAAAAAAGTGTAGGGTGCTTTTCAGGATATTATCAAAATAGCCCTACTACTCATATCTGTTGATAAAATATTTATAAATGCTGGTACCTACTATAAAACTTTATGTTTCGACTATTAAATAATACTACTAACAATAATAACTTATTTAACTACGGAAAATAAATTAATATCTTTCGTATTATAGGTAAATATGAGTAATTTTCCATAGAATTTTAGTTTATAATTTAGAACTGGTTCAAATAAAAACCGCTGTCTAAGCCAGCGTTTTTATTATTTGTAATATTTAATATTTATAATAATTATATAGAAATAGTAAACGATGTTTACAATAAGTGAACTGTTTAGGCTTACTATTTGACACTGGATGGTAATGGGTTAATTGTAAAAAAAATATCTAACACTACTTTTTGAACAATAATTATATCCGTATATCTATTTTATATAAAATTTATGATTCTCACATCAGTAATTTCTTATAAAATGATAGGAATATGCTGTAAAATGCCCTTATGTTAAAAACAAGAAAGAAAGTAAAGAAAACTTCAACTTATGTTAGTTTACGTATGTATAATATTTTAAAACTCTGCATGATAGTTTTTTTCCTAATGTTTAAAATAATTTCTGGTGAAATGTAATTAAGGTAAAATTGCTCTAATTTTTTAACTATCATCGATCATGTTCCTTTATCCGCAGAAAGTTGTTACAACTTGATTACGTACGGTGTACGGGCTATCCTACGAAATCTATGTTAAGTATTTTAAGTTTTTATAACATCATACAGACTAGAAATATAAACTAATTATTTGTTATTGTGTAGTAGGTGGGTTTTCATTTTAGTGAAATTTAAAATAATATATAAAGTAAATGAAATCACAAATTATACATCGCCCCCCTAACCCACATGACCCCCTATAGGTTTCAAAAGCCCCCAAGGGGGCGTTATCGCCCACTTTGAAAAAGACTGGGCTATATAATGAGCTCCACTCCACGGTGTTTCCCGAGCGCTATGACATGTCCTTCTTCAAACGAGGCTTGTGGAGAGTATTAAGCGGTAGGCAGCGGCTTGGCTCTGCCCCTGGCATTGCTGAAGTCCATGGGCGACGGTAAACACTCACCATCAGGTTGGGCCATATGCTCGTCTACCTACAAGGACAATAAAGAAAAATATGTAATAAGTTGGGGAAAAAGTCTTTTTGCATTATATTATGTATGAACTTGTAATGAAATCTTTTTGGGCATACTATTTGTATCTGGCTGGTTTTGGTATCATTAAAAGTTTAAATTTTAAAGAACATAATAAGAAATAAATTCAGTGAGCCTACGTAACAATGTATACATACAATACACTTAATATTTGAGACAATATTTTAAAATGTAGGTCATAATTAAGTCTTGTGCATAATGTGTTTCATCACCAATAGTCGTCGAACAAACGATAATTAATCAAAATTAATTAATCTGAGCGATAAAAGTAAAGATATCTAGTAAAGGGGGGGAATTTAAGGGTGTCATTTGTTTAATTAATCATAAATAAATAAAAGACGAACAAGCAATTTTTACAATCGAACATTAACGAACAAACGACGAACATATAATTAAAAATTAAAAAATTTGAAAATCAAAAAAAGGAGAGCCAAATTCAGTAAGCCTGTTACGTACCTATTAATCTCAGTAAATGACCACCATTTTACTGAGATCATATTTCATCCCATATCATCTCATCTCATTTCATTTAATTTCATCCCAGTTAATTATTGTCTCAAATTAATAATCTTCATTTCATTACATTTCACTCCATATTATCATTATTTATCAAATAAATGTATTCACAGAATATTTTATTAAAATAAGACATGACCTAAAGGTCTTAGTTACCAGGTTACAAAATCTCTTAAAAAAATGTATTTTGTGCGAACTCTGTGGTGCACAGGCACTGTAAGCTAATATTTTTGGCGGGAAAGCGAGGAGTGAAGTTGTGTGATTTGTTTTAATTTGTCTATTTAGTGTTTCTTCGGGTTTAAATGTGTAATAATGGTGGTTTATTAACTGTTTAATATCTGTGAAAGTGCACAAATGTGGGAAAATGAAACAAAGCCGCTGGACGTAACTTCTCGGGATCCTCCAAAAAGTCCACTGAAAAAATCTTAGTAAATGACTACCATTTTACTGAGATTATATTTCATCCCATTTCATTTCATTTAATTTCATCCCAGTTGATTAATGTCTCAAATTAATCATCTTCATTGCATTTCACTCCATAATATAATTTTTCATAAAAATATGAATATAAAATAAAATAAGACATGACTTAAAGGTCTCAGTTACCAGGTCATAAAATCCCTTAAAAAAAAGTAATCTAATATAGAGTGTACACTATAAAACTAATATACTAATCTGTGCTTCACAGATGTTTTGTTGTGAAAAATAATTGATATTTTTAATCTCCAAACATGAAAGCTTTATTAATTTTCGATAGTGTTAATGACCTGGTTTTTTCAAAATGGGACGACTCTTTCATAAGGCACCTGAGAAATTTTAGTGTACAGGTAAAAAAAGCTTAAATTTTGTTCAATATTTAATTACGAGTCTAATGTAATTAGCATTAATACATCCATAGCTTTAGAAGATTAAATGTCACAATAACCTGTAATGTAAATTGATTTTAAACTATCTGTTTTTGCTTATTATTCAACGTTTTTTGTGACTTAATGTTGTGAAGGAATTGTCAGATCTCTTGATGCCGAAATCGATCTCTGAAGGGACTTCGAGTGCTATAATATGCCATTCTCAAATGTTGTCTGCGTCTGTAATGTTCTTAGTCCGGGCTGCCTGTTTCTCTGACATTCGTAACGTCCAAGAGCGACGGTGAACACTTACCATCAAATGGTGCGTTAGCTCGTCTGACAGTAAAAATGCGCAACAAATAAAAACCGGTTTTTAACAATAGTTTATACATTAATAAATGTAATTTTTTCAATTTTCATTGACAGGACTTTGAAGAAAATGTAAGTGACAGTGTAAACGTGTCTCAGATATTTACACCCATTATACTATCGCAGAGGGTTATGGCGGCACAATTTGGTAACACATACTCCTCCATGCAGTGTAAAGATGGTACAACAATATTTTTTGATGAGGTAATAATAATAATGAAAACAATATGGATAATTTTACTGGTGGTAGGACCTCTTGTGAGACCGTGCGGGTAGGTACCACCGCCCTGCCTATTTCTGTCATGAAGCAGTAATGCGTTTTGGTTTGAAAGGTGGGGCAGCCGTTGTAAATATACTGAGATCTTAGAACTTATATCTCAAGGTGGGTGGCGCATTTTACGTTGTAGATGCCATGCTCCAGTAACCACTTAACACCAGGTGGGCTGTGAGCTCGTCCACCAATCTAAGCAATAAAAAATAAAAATAAAAACTGTATTAGAAAGACATGCAGATGAAATCAAAAATAAAACAATTGAAGATGTGACTTGGTGATATAACCACATAACTATCTCAATTTTAATACATAATAGTACTCCACTACTAATGAAATAACACATTTCATAAGAAGTGGAAAGAGTAGGATAATGAAAACCTGCTATGCAACTCAAGTTTCCGTAAAAAATAAAAGATAGCTACCACTCCTCTTCATCACCATCCATTGAAATAAGATTAAGAATCTAACATTGAAGATCTCACTGCATTTTTCTCATTCAGATACTGGTTATGTTAAGACAATCAAAGGTGTAGGGCATACTCAAATAAAAAAAACATCATTATTTCACTGTGTAAGCAATGTGCAGTTATGTGAAAGATAAAAGTATAAAAAGATATCCCTACTACTGACCTGCTCTTCTTCTTATATATAAAACATTGAATACTACAGCATTCCATAACTAATTACAGTGCAACCTTGACATAACGAATCTCAATAATCCTCGATTTAACAAATTTTTCATAATCCCCTTGAATTCTCTATAACAGTCAGTGTATATACCTTTACATTGTGAAGATATCTTGCTAACAACCTCTTTAAACTAAATTTTCAACTATCAAAAAAAAGTGTAAATACCTCTATAACGAATTTTGTCAACCAAAAACCCTTATTTATGGTTCCCACCAATATAACCCTTAATCCCATAGTATGTGAATCTGTCAATTTCAACATATTTTATTTGTAAAACAATCAGTGTTTTGTTTGATGGGACGTAATGTAAATAGTGCTGCTCATTGTTGATTTTTTACCTTTTATTTGTGAGTTTTGTTGTGTGAATGTTTATAATTAAATAAATTACCTACATAATGTATGAACTCACCTTGATACTTACTTTTACGGACTTTACTGCATTTAGTTTCAATTATTAATCTAAGGTAAAAATATTGTTACCTCTACCTATTTGTTTTTAAATAGAAAACATATACAGTACATAATTTGATAAAAATGTGTTATCATTTATTTTTAGACTTAGTTCACTATAACAAGATGAGTAAGTAATGTTGAGGTGAATAGAACTGTTTTTTTTTACCTAGTTATAACAAATGGTAGACCAACCTTACCTTAATATAACAAACCTCAGTTTACCAAATTACTTGATATAACGAGTATTTACTTGCTCCCTTCCGATTTGTTATATCGAAGTTATTTTTCCAAAAAAATATCTTGTTCGTGATTTATTTGATCTGAAAAGATAATATTTCATATGAGATTTCGTTTTTTATTGCTAATAAGACCTCTATGCCAGGCTTGATTTTTGTTGTACATATTATTATTTTAATGTAACCGGTTGAGAAGCTAAAATTTATGCAAAATAGACAGGTTTTATAAGCCTGCACTTTTATCATACTTGTAGGTAAAATGTATATTTTCGTAATTTTAGATAATTTGATACTGGCTGTGCGGTCTCTAGATTAACTTTATTATTCTGCTGAGTTTCTTAAAGAGCGTTAATAAGATTCACTAGGGAATAGGCATCTGTGTTCTCTGAGCATATTAAGTTTGCCAACCAGCATTTGGCAGGTCAAGCAAGGGTTGATAATGCCATTCTGCAAATTTATGTAGTGAAGCAATCAACCATTCCGGTTTGAAGAGTGGAACAGCTATTATGCAATACAATAATTAAAACTTAAACAATTTGCCTAGGTGGGTGGTGACATTCATGTCTATGGTCTCCAATGATCACCTAACACCAAGAGCCATGAACTTTTGTACGCGTCTACACTGTAAATAAACATTTCTAAATGTACTTTTGTACTTTCAGTGGTTAGATCATGTTTTTATTATAATATGTGAGGATTGTTTGGATGATGCACATAGAGAACTACTCGATTGCAAAACTCTTGTACAACACATTTGTGGGCAAAACATAAACCTGTAAGTTAAACATTAATCTTAACATAACAAGTTAACTCAATAATTTAATCAAAACATAAAAATAACACGAAAAATTAATATAAAAATGTGAGCTGTTTGTAAAATTTGTATAATGTCATCATCTATTTAATGATATGAAAACCAGTTCTAATAGAACCAAAGATGTTTATTCATTGCAACTTATTCTTACAAAATATGGAAAGATTTCACCAACCTATTTTTTTTTTGTTTATGTATGTATCTATATCAGATTGGTTTTCATAGTACAGGGAATCCAAAATTGTGGGCAGAGGATTGTGTATGATTGTATCTGATTATTTGTTTTTATTATTGAATGTTATTTTTATTATTGAATGTTATTTTTATTATTGAATGTTATTTTTATGTTGACCTATTTTATTGTAGCTTGCACTCACCAATCTACCAGGACTGGCTTTCGGTACTACTGGACTGCCGAACTAAAGGAGACTCAATCCCTGGAGCGAATGGAGTGATCGGTGAAAGCGGTGCAACATCTGCCGCTCTGAATGCACTCAAAACTTCATCTACAGATTTCAAAATTTCCTATTCACATTATCATTTATTGCTGTTCGTTGGAGACAAACTGCTATCGCTGTACTCTAGGTAATTTACTATTTTTTGAAGTTATACTTCTTTAGGCGCGTTATGAAAAATTTATGAGAGTGAAATTTTACGATGCGCGCGCACCGTGACACAAAATTAACAGAGTGAAGTTGCCCACTAAATCGCTCATTACAATACGACTACGACCGACGGAACTTGGCGAGTCTGAATATAGCCGCAGGGGAACTTTCCGAACCATACCGAGAATTTCCGAATTACGATGTCAAGAATAAATGAATTCTGGAAAATTCAGGAAGGAATTCAGAAAAGGGACGTCCAATATGCGTGTTTGAGGATGTTGATTAATCGATTTTTTTTCAAATTGATTAAAATTTAAATAAAAAAAAAAGAAATAAATTTAATAAAAATAAAGTATAACTTCTTACGCGCGTACATAAGTACACGCACCCTTTTTTATTGTCTTAGATGAGCAGAAAAGCTCATGTCCCATCCTGTTACCAGAACCAATAGACACCACTGCAACCACAGGCGTAAGGTCGAATTTAGGCTAAAGTCTGTCCTACACTTGATAATTGAAACACCAAAATATTTCTAGGCAGAAATAAATAGGATGCAACTGTTTAAATAATATGATAATTTTAAAGAATGCATTTTTTTTCCAGCCGTAGTAGTGATGATCTGTCTCCTCCAGATTTAATCCTGTTAAGTATACAATGTATAGCGGCTCAAGAACATTGGAAAGACGCTAAACTTGAAGATAATGAACATTTTGTGAAGCTACCATGTGAGTTGGGTCTAGAGACTTTTGCACTTCGAATACAAACTTTATTAACAAAACGGGACTTAATCTTGACATAGGTGCATTGTTTATATGAATTGAAAAGTGTAAAATTGTAATTAGAATGTATTGTGTATTCCCGCACGGGTATTTAATGCCACTCTCTGTAGATACAACTGAGACCTAGACCTCGCATCTCAATGGACTTATTATTATGGATGTCAGTAATCGTATTGTCATGTCTATGGGGTACAGTATCCACCTATATAGTACAGTAGATTGGGGGGAATAAAAACTAGAGTTAGAATAGGAACAAATCTAGGATCTCACAATACTTTGGTTTGTTGGACTTTTAATTTAATTGCATCGTTTTGTGACTTGTGTTGGCTCAATAATCGAAATTCGACCTTAATCATGAACACCTTAAGATTTAAAGTCGTTTATTACGTTTTGACTTTGTGGTTGATAGAAAAAATAAACTGAGTTACTGAAGTTTGAAAAGGTCTACTGAAAAAAGAAACGGGAAGCGAATGGTAATTAAGTGTCGTATTTTTGTATTAAGTCCTCCATCGTGGGAGCGGTCATTGATCACGGGTTAGTTGCGTAAATACCCAGAAAAATTGGATTAAATTTCGGCATAGCCGCATTACCTGTAGCGTCTCACTCTTTAGGTAGTATTTCTAGGAATACAACCAAAATTGATATTAATAAATTGTATAATATATATTTTTTTTAAATACTACAGGGTTGTCAAAAGAGAATAGTGCAATAATAAATTTGTGTGCTGGTCCAATGGGTACCCCATGTGCCCCGCACTCCATGCACCTCGCCGAGGTCGCTCCCCGTATCACTTTTGCTGTTGTCGCTGATATGGACCTCAGGTACTTCCAATTTTATTAATTACAGCAATCACAACTACTTTAGGTTGTTAATAAAAGTTATCTTAGTGACAAACTATTCTAGGGAAGTGGGCATTGCAGCTAATTTGTCATGTCAGATACTCTCGAATCTAAGAAGAATTTTATTGCAAAGGAATCTGGAATTACTGCCTTCTACGCTTGATAATTTAGAAGTGGCCCTGAAAAAGGTAACCGACTAATAAATACCCTTTCAACTATTTTACGTTCAGGAACCGTTCGGTATAGATTGATTAATTGACGATTTTTCTTATAGACTACAGATTCTTTGCGTAAAAATAAGGCTAATGCTAGTCTATGCGCTCGTTTGACAAGTCGCATGCTAGAGTTGCGCAAGTCCTGCACGACCACGACCCCGTTGACGCCGGAAACCACTGCGACGGCCATGCACACTGCCTTGGAAGCGGTCATCGAGCAGCTCAAACCGGATATACCGAGTCTCAAGTTAGGGCAGGCATTGAAACATCTTAAGAATCTTCTGGCGCCTTACGTGGAATTCCTTCGTGTGAAAGCGATGAGATTCTTCAGTTTGGGATCATATCCTTTTCAATAAAACTAACCGTATCGTAGTGTGTACGTGTATGGGTAGAAAAATGCATGGCGATCTGTGATTGTTTTTCAAGTATTTAATATTGGGAAACGATTTTTAGTAAAGCTAGTTTTCGAGTTTCCTATAAAAATTCTCGAAGCTTCCGATAATAGAGTCACGTTGTTTTTTTTTTTAATTTTAAACTTGGAGCTCGTTAATCAGTGTGGGTGGTGTTATTCACATTGTGAATTCTATGTGCCCCGATAACCAAATAATATCAGGTGACCTCTGAAACCGTTTGCCTGTCAACAGATATAGAAAAATTGCTAGAATTTTGTTTTTAATATTAAAATTTTCTTGTGCGCGATTTTCTGCATCAAATGGTTGTTAAACATTTTTTTTTTATAATTGCATGAGAATGTTTCTACAAGATATTGTTGAGTTACTAACAAAAAATGTAATCACAAATGCATAGCTGATTCGAATTCCACGATCATTTTTATGTTTATTGCTTTATTTATTTATATACTTTAGGTAAGTACATTTTAAAGGTTGTTTCGTTGTCTCGAACTTTGTAAGTCTCGTCTGACGTATGTATGTACAGTGTGTGTTTAATAATAAAGATATAAACGATATGCTCTTCTTAAAACGCGTTTTGTACAAAGCATGCTATGAAAGGTGTTTTCTTGTTTGAATTGTAAAATATTCCACATGTTTACAAACTTTTTCGTTCTTACGCAAGTTAACAATTTACTGACGTGAGAATTGTATTACAATATTTTACTACATAAAACTGTATATTGTCGATGTGTATAAATAACTAGTTATACTCGTCCGCTTCGTACGGGCATTTAAAATTAACATTATTATTTTCATTATTATTAGGGAGTCCATCACTCATATAAATATTAGCCTATCCATTAAGTACATGTATTTTCTACATGGATACCAAGTTTCAAGTCAATCGGATGCATGGTTCAGTAGTTATAACGGAAAAAAACCACTGTAGATATTTTTATATATTAGTATAGATGAAAGAATTAATAATTTGATAACGAAACAATCTTTAATAGTAGCACATTTATACGTTGTTGCGATGTTCGGAACGATTATTTCGCTTAATGTGGGCTGTATGTGAGTGCACGGGCGAGACAGATGTCAGTGGTTCCCTAACGCTGCACAAGTATGTGGAGGAATTCCCCGGCCTCATACATTTCATTTACGTGGATCGGACAACCGGAAGATTCCTGGCTCCAGATATGGCCGATTGCGCAGAGATGTTGCCGCCTGAAGTGGTGAGTTTCTTATTAAATGCTTACTAATCAGATAGTTTAATACTGGTGGTAGAACCTCTTGTGAGTCCGCACGGGTAGATACCACCACCGCGCTTATTTCTACCGTGAAGCAGTAATGCGTTTCGGTCTGAAGGGCGGGGCAGCCGTTGTAATTGTACTGAGACCTTAGAACTTATATCTCAAGGTGGGTGGCGCATTTAAGTTGTAGATGTCTATGGGCTCCGGTAACCACATAACACCAGGTGGGCTGTGAGCTCGTCCAGTCATCTAAACAATAAAAATAAAAAATTGGAATTATCCTTAGTACTACTATGGTTGCGTACAGGACGCAATGAGACTTAATCCGAAACAGGAATAAAATATCACCTGGACGTCGACGAAAAAGAAGTTTAATATGCTAAATTATTTAAGCATAAATACTTATCACTTACTAGCTGACCTGGCAGAATTCGTAGTGCCTCAATCGATAAATTAAGGACCTAAACTTTTGTATAAAATAAACTTAAAACAAACAAAAGGAATCCGTCCGACGGGGGACACATCAAAGGAAAAATTAAAATTGTTATTTTTTTTTACTACCGAGCATTTTTATATTTATTCACCTTTTAAACCTTCTCTGAACTTCCACAAATAATTCAAGACCAAAATTAAACGCCACGCTTTTTTAAAAATAAAATATATTTTTTTTACACTATTTTCAATTTAAAATTAAATTTTATTTTCTATTTTTTAGTTGAATTTTATATAAAGCGTGTTTTTTAGATTTTTTTAAACTATTATTTATTTTGAATTTTTTAGTTAAATTTTCTATAAAAGCACATTTTTTAAAATATTAAGTATTTTAACATCAATTCCTGCCTTATCGACTGTAGATAAAAATTATATAAATTGACAAAAAACTTATTTTGCAAATTGAATAATGGAACAATCTTATCAAATTAGTGTATTGTCATCGGTCCTCGATAAATCTACAAAGTTTGAATGAAATCTGGCCGTTTAAAGTGGGTCAAAATCGCGTCTAAAGGAGTCAGTTACAAACATACATACAAGTGAAGCTTATATAAAGTGTGTAAAAACCGGCCTGTATGTGTGCAGATAAAGAGCACGGTGCGGCGAGCGCTGAGCGTGCTGCGCGAGGGGTACAGCGCGGCGACGTGGCGGCGCGGCGCGTTCCACGTGTGCGCGGTGCGGTGGTGGCAGCGCGGCGCCGCGCCCTGCCGCCCCGCACGCCCCCCGCCGCCCGCCGCCCTGCGCGCGCTGCCGCCGCCCGGGGACATCCTCGCCTCGTTCTACAGGTCAATGTTGCCTAACTTATGCATCAGCCCGCTGAGTTTCTCGCTAGATCTTCTCAGCGGGCGCGATCCGATCCGGTAATAGATTCATTCGCGAAGCAATTGCTCTAATTGTTAGGTCTCCGGCCCACCAGTAATCTTTCAATCAAAAAAAAGGTCAATATTAACCCACTGAGTTTCTCGCCGGATCTTCTCAGTGGGACGCGATTCCGATCCAGTGGTAAATACAGCGAGGCACTGTTCTTGCTAGGGCTAGTGTTAGCAAATTCTCTAAGGTTGAACCCGTGAGCTCATTTAGCCGTCTAAGCACACTGGAATAGCCCCCTAGGCTACCAAGCCATTATCGAAAATAAATTGTTTTTTTTTATGCAGGCAATTGCTCGAGCAGTCATTTCCAAGCGACAGCCAGGGAGTGAACATCAAGGAGTTGATATGCGTCCACTTGGGCCTGTTGCCGGCTTCGACGGCCGTGCAGCAGGCGCGCCGCCTCGCGCACTCCGTACACGAACTCGCCAGCGACATCCCCGCCATCGCCGCAGACCTACTCTGAAGCCGTACCCTGGTTGTGTGGCGGCCTGGAACACCCCGTCTCTTCTAATCGCCACTAAAGGTGTCGCCGCGAAACGGGTAGGAGCGTATTCCTATAGTATAACTATACTGAGACCTTAGAACTTATGTGTCAAAGTGGGTGGCGCACTTACGTTGTAGATGTCTATGGGCTTCAGTAAACATTTAACATCAGGTGGGCTGTGAGCTCGTCCACACATTTAAACAATAAAAAAATGTGTTCCGCCTTTTTCTCCTACCTATGCTGATAGCCTTGAGAGGTTATTTCAGCTTCTCCTTGACGTGTACGTGAGCTTATGCGGCTCTAACCGGGAATGTTGCTAACACTGGCCCTAGCAAGAGCAGTGTTTCGCAGAATCTACCACCGGATCGGAAATGCGACCCACTGAGAAAATCCGGCGAGAAACTCAGTGCGCTGTGTATATGGGTTAATTTACTCAACGAGCCCTTCATCGTAAGCGATGGGTTCGGCGAGGACTGTGATCAGCGTCCGACTGTTATACCAGCGTAATGCGATCGGCAACCGGCATTTTGCGTATTTCTGCCGCCAGGTGGCGCGTCTATTAAATTCTGCTATGAAACTTACTGTAAGTTTTTAAGTGCTAAATAAAATTATGTGGTTCCGTTTCACGACTTCAACGTGACGATGTCTAATCAAATAAAAAAATTATGTTCCAGGAATTAGATCACACTAATGAAAATAGCTGTCTGGCTGACATAGGTACAGTAAGTAGTAGTAAAGTGTCATATTGATATTAATAATAAGATGATTTGTTGAGAATTATACATAGGTGTTGGTAATAACTATAAGGCAAAAAACATTCCAGATATTATTTTTATTTTATATATCCATAGACACTTTGTTTTTTTTTTGTTTTTAGTAAGTTATTACTAAAATAAAAATAATATCTGATATAAAATAAAATAAAAATAATATCTGGATATATAAAATAAAAGTGTCTTCGCTTCGGTATTTTTTAGTTCAGAATGTTAAAAAAAGTATACGTAATAAGACATTTTTAATGAGAATCATAGTCGTGGCTAACAGATACCATATCTGTACACACGTACTTATGGTACAAGTACTTAGCCTAAACAATAAAAATCGTGTCTTTCACTACATAGGCCCGTTGCCAATTTTAAGGCTTCTTTTTATGGTTGAGAGATTGTGCTTGAACCTCAACGAAATAACTGACCCGGTAGTATCAGACATTGTAGGTTCTAGCTTGCCGACACGCCTAATGTGGGTTCAGGCCCAAGTCCCTAAGCTGGGCCGGGAGTTCGTCCACCTATTTTGCTTAGTTATTGCTTATACAGGTGAATAAGCCACCGCCGTATTGATCGATACGAGTACAACTGGAGTCATATATTTTAAGCCACGGCTTCAAATAACATTGCCAGTCAGAAATTAATGGTAATGACATCCACATATGCAATCAAATTCGTTTTTGAGTTTATAGATGGCCTTGTTAATGTAAAAGCGTTTAATGTGGATTATTCTAATTAATATCTTAAGCCCTTCAAATAGCTTCAAAAGCCTCTAGGCATACTTGTATTTAATAGAAATATTACTTGATTAGTTGTGTAACCATTTTTATCTGTATTATTGTACTATGTTTTTGTTTAAATAAAACTAAATATAAACTGTTTTGTTTTATTCAAAGATTCTTAGTATCCAAATGAAAATAACAAATCAAAGTAGATAGCAAATTTATTAAAAAATATTATTTACAAAAACATACCAAAATCTGTTTATAAAAATAATAATAAAAAACAATGAAGAAAATGCTTTTTTATGCTTATTAAATGAACATTAAAATATTATCAAACATAATTATATTAAAAAATAATTAATACAGACTTCAACACATCAATTAAACTTAACAATGAAACTACCTACCTCTTGAGTATACCAGAGGGAAGCAAACAAAAATAGTTTTAGAAATATGTTATTTTTTTTAAATACTTAAGTTTCATAAACTCGATCATAAAGCCTCCTTTTTTTGAAGTCGGTTATAAAATAAATAGCCTCATTTTGTACCTTAAAAGCCGTGCCATAGTAAATATTATTTGGGATATTGTGTTAGTATACTCTGTGTAAGAAATATGAGGTACGTAAAAATGTATGTACATTTGAAATTAATAAGTACAAAAAGCAATATCATCAAGATAAACAAGTAGGCAAATCATTCACCATCAAGGTTATTTCTGCTGCAAAACAGCCAAAAGTAGGTGTTGAAGTCTGCCAACGATTTTAAAAAGGTTATTTGAGACTACGACCTTGGGACGTCTACGGCTGCGAAGGCTGTGAATGTTAATGCTTTAATCTTTGCATAATCTTTTTTTCTCTCGAAGAATGTTTTGACTGAGTGGGTCTCCTTTTATTTATTTATCAAATGCACAACAATGAGGTAATTAGTTGGTAACTTGTGGTTTATATTAATAGGTTTTTAAGAGTACAAAAGCTGAAATATCAAGAAATTAAATCAAACAGACAAACACTAAATAAAGTTGATATTATGGACTTTCCACATATGTATTGTACCACATTCCAATGGAGTGGAGGATTATTAATTCAATTTATTGATATAGATATTTTACAACTTTTACATAAATATTCATAAGTTCACTCAAAAATAAAGAGATAATTGAGTTTGTGCTTGAATAAAAATAAAAACCTTTGAAAAAATTCCAAGAGAAAAATCAAGAGTATTTTTTTTCTCTTATACGCAAGAGAAAATGAAAACAAATTTGTTAGTCTGGGTTATATTCTTACAAAATGTATCATTTATTTTCCAAAAATTTCGAGTTTATTTATATTTACATTTATCTTAAACTCTTCTTTCTGCTAAAAATACAATACAATAAACAATAGCTTACTTCCGTATAAAATCAATTATTCCCATGTCAAGTAGCATTTACAATAATCATTTTCACTATCAAAATTATTACAATATTTTTATAGATACCATAAGATATGTTAGTTGAAAACATATATTCAAGTTAATGTTGCATTGTATTCTGAAGACACATTATTGAGATTAAAGTTTTAAAAGTATACATGTGTTATTAATATAGTTAAGTAAATTATAGTAACCTATTGAAGTAATTGTGGTAACTGAACAATTGTTTATAAAGGATTTTAAGAAGGCACTTTAGTACTCTGGTGAGCTATCACCAAAACACTTCACATCATTGTTTAAAACAATAGTCTTTTTTATATATCTTCTGTCTTCCACATCAAATGTAATTAAGTCTTCACTCATTGTAGTGTCTTTCTGGAAGAATAAATAAATAATTTTATTATTTTTTGTATTGCATATTGACATTATCATAATCATTTTCAGTCAAGTAATTCAAGCAACTGCTAAGTATTACAGTGAGTATAATAGCCGGCAAACTTCTTGAGCATTTGTTGACGTAGTGGGGGTAAGTTTCCGCATGGTACACTCACGTGCAAAAACATTATTTACTCTGCGTCATAATGCAATTAAATTATTAAAATCAACATATGTATTTATTTATATATTTATTAGAACATCAACAAAAAATATAGGTTAATAATTGTAATAATTTAATCTTGGGGTAAAATTGATATTTCTTCTATTAAGTCAAAACTAGAGCTGTTGCCAGGTCTTCGTTCATTCGAAGCGAAGCTGGTATTTGTAATTTTTTTTCGTTATCATAATCTTGACAATGGCAATGATAATGATCATCATCACTGTTTTCATCACCCGAGTCGCCATCATCGTGATAAGTCGACATAGGGCTCATCGGTGTAGTTTACGACTCGGTCGGTTCGATGTTCTTTTTTGTCTATAATTAATTATTTTTTGAAGATATTCGATTCGTAGTAATCGAATGTTACTTTTTTCAATTACCAGCTTCTGATTATTTTCTGTTTTTTTTTTCCATCTGAAGCCTAGCTCTTTCATAATTCGTCGTAAACTTCATTCCGAGCCATTAAAATGTATATCTTCTTTAAAATTTTCGAAGCCTTTCTACGGTACGGAGTTTCGCTGCTTGTTATGTAGTTATTATGATTACATCTTTTTATTACAGATTGAACGAAACTATCCATTCCGGTAACTTTCTTCTTCCCTGATCTTTTCTTACTCGGAGTCCCAAGCACGATGAGCAAGCCAGAGCCTTTAGCTTCGTTAATAATGGACCTAACAGTACTCACTGATGTTTTTGTTGCTTCCGAAGTCTGTTTTACTTTTTCCATAATATCATTCTTCCCCTGTTTTATAATGAAGCAATATACGTCGTACACAATTTTTCTACCCTTTCTTTTGAATACTACACCAGTTTGTCGCGGCATAGTGTATTTTTTATAAAAAATCAACAAACACTCAACAAATAGCAATGGCAACAAAGTCAACAAGCAATTATAACAAAATATAACTTAACGATTAATAACGATAGATTTTTCACTGTACGCAAGCGTACTTTTGGGAGCAAGCGGAACGAAGGCGCGGTGCGGGACGCAAGGTTCGACTGATCTACCAATAACGCGCTCGATACGATTTCCCCTGCCGTCGCGCCTCACCCTCACCACCTCACCAAAGTGATCTAAAATTCGGTTCTGCGCAGTCAAGGTCATTTGCTCACGATGTTTGCCGGTTACTATAACTACATACTAACTACAGTGGGTAGGCATACTTTCACGATTTGTCGGGAGACAGAGAAGAAATTTGTGAACTAATGTTATACACACATTTACGGTAGGCAGCGGCTTGGCTCTGCCCTTGGCATTGCTGAAGTCCATGGGCGACGGTAACCACTCATCATCAGATGGGCCATATGCTCGTCTGCCTACAAAGGCAATAAAAATAATAATAATAATATTTGAAAATCTATTGGGAATTTTTGGGATGGTCATACTATACTTACACTTGTTGATGGCATGTCACTTCTATTTTTTAGAGCTGCTGCATAATTGAGTATTTGCTTTGTTGGACTTGTAGTTATTAAGCATGGACTTGGGTTTCGATCACTGGGAACATCATCCACAGCTGCTGTACTTTCTCCTTGTGCCGATTGACTGCTAGTCGATGCCGTATTTTTGAGATTGTTGATGGTCATCATATCTAGTTTTTGTGGTGCTTTCAAGGCTTCCGCACAAGCTTTAACCATATCAGCTTTCTGTCTCTGAGTCTCTTCTTCAATCATTTTACTATATGAAGCATACAATTCTACTGACTGTTTGTCGGTTAAAATAGAAGTCATTTGTTTTATTTCTGCCTGAAGTTCCCTGATTGTGCTTTCATTTTTTGCTGCAATTTTTGCTTCCATCATCAACCTAACATCAACTGCTTCTTGTATGCTCAGTATTGCTTCAGTTGTGTTTGTATTCTGAACATTTGTTTCTTTTACAATTTTATTGAATACACAATTTGCTGGTAGTTGATGTGCTCTTTTGTAGCCTGTTACTTTTTCACCTAAATTACCTGTGATATCTTCAATATATTCATACATATCAAAACAATTGATTTTTCCAAATCTGTAAGTAAATGTGTGGGTTGATGCAGCAGAAGATGTTCTGTTTGTTAGATTGCAAGTTACAAATGTTTTCTTCCCATGATATTTTTCAAAGTATTTTTGTAGACCTTTTGCAATTAACTTATCTCGAAATGTAGGTTTGATGTTGGTATTCTTTCTATATTTGTACCATCCAACAATTTCTTTGGCAGTATTAGAGAGTAATTCAGACAACACTTCTTCTTTTATTCTTCCAGTTGGAAAATAGAACAGTGACACCGAAGGCAGCGGTAATACAGTTCTAATAACGATTTGAGTATCAAGCCTTGCATTATCACTTTGAGAGTCTGATATGTGATTGGTTATTTGAGATGTTATATCTCCAACTAGAAAACCTTCCTGAGAACATATAAAAATGTTTAGATTCAATTTATTATGTACCTAAAACTACATTGAAACATAATTAATTACTAAAAAATGTGTACCTGACTGCATCCTGAATTTACACATTCATATAACAAAAATGACAGTGCGGTGCCGCTAAGCGACACCTTTTCTGTGTAAGCCATATCTATATTAAGGACTAAGCTTAATTATTATTTCTACGATTGTTACATTACACAACAGTTATCATTATATATGGTAAATTGTTTAATGAGCTAAACAAAATCATTAGCTGCAACTGTTGACGAGACGTCTGTGGTCACGTGATGTCTTCTGTGACATTGACATTGCTCCCTTTGCTTCCCTTGCTTGTTGTTTGAAACAAACGGAAGTTAGCTCATACAATCCAAACTAACGAATGAAAATTGCTACAGGACAGAATTAAACCAATTTAATTGATCTGAAATTACAAGCATTGGACAGTTAAATTTGAGGGGATTGGGTTCTGTAGGTTGATGAGGGGCTATTTAAAAACACACTGCTTCATTATAATTATATTGCAGATAGTTTGAACACTTTTACACCATTATAAAATTATTATCTATATATTTTTATAAAACGCTTACATGATGCTTTGACCGTGTCTAAATGAGAAGTACTGATTTTTTCTTACGAGAAGACAATCATATGTTTTTAAAGATTTAAAATAATTCTAATATTCGAAATCTGTAATCATGTGTCAAGTGTTGCCTGCCATTACATTTATATTCAAACTCCAACAACAAGAAATGGACTTAAAAAAAGTGAGATAAACCCAGGCTTTCTTTTAGTGATAAGTTTAGAAGTTACTAGTTGATCAAGCTCCTTTTTGAAAAAACCCGGAATCCTATGTCCAGAAAATTTCTTTTAATCCTCCTCACGTCTACACTTCAACAGATTTAAAATAAGATACTAATTACTACTATTAAACTGACCTGAAAAGACATTAAGATAACAAAATAAAAAAATTTACGTAGCTTCACTACTAGCGATGCTGGCAAAAAGAGCTAGGCATTAGACAACTTAAACAATAAAGATTTAAATTTCTTCTAATATTTTAATAGTTTTTTACACAAAGTTGAAATTTTCTTAAAAATAACAGCATTTTAGTTTCACTGCAAATCATTATTCTGGATTCCGTAAGAAATTTTAATTGTTCATTAGTATAGTAATGTATCATATTACTACTACTACCCACATAAAGACGGTACGCGACCGTGCCACCTTCATACTAGGACACCTCTACCCAATGATATGTAGGCGAAGTAAAATGTCCCTTAGAAATAAGGTGACACTCTACAAAACTTGCATACGCCCGTCATGACCTATGCAAGTGTGTTCGCTCACGCGGCCCGCACTAACTTAAAATCATTCCAAGTCATTCAATCTCGTTTTTGCAGAATAACCGTTGGAGCTCCGTGGTTCGTCAGGAACGTCGACCCCATGACGACGAGGACTTAGAGTAGAGAGAGTTGTGACTATACTGAGACCTTAGAACTATATCTCAAGGTGTGTGGCGCATTTACATTGTAGATGTCTATAGGCTCCAGTAACCACTTAACATCAGGTGGGCTGTGAGCTCGTCCACACATGTAGGCAATAAAAAAAAATAAAAAAAGCACGTCATTTCGGATCCTCCCGATCCACTAACGGTGTTTTAGGTACCTCAAGCACCGGTCATCGTTCTTGTCGAACCCGTCGCTTACGACGAGTAAATTAACCCTCAGACACAGCCCACTGAGTTTCTCGCCGGATCTTCTCAGTGGGTCGCGTTTCCGATCCGGTGGTAGATTCTACGAAGCAGGGCTCTTGCTAAGGTTCGTGTTAGCAACGTCATCAGGTTTGAGCCCCGTGAGCTCACCTACTAGTTAAGGCGACGCTGATATAGCCTCTCAAGGCTATCAGCTTAGGTAGGAAAAAAAAAACTACTAGTACTACTTTTGTAACTATAGATATAGTTCCAGAATAGTATAAATTGTAAATTAAATTGAAAACTTTTAGTAATGAAAAATAACATTTATAATCACCTATACAATCACAACCAATTTCAAATAAATTAAGTGGATATCTGGCACAAAATGTATTTATGATTTAGTAATAATTAACGAAGATTTACCTAAAGGACAAGAATCCAGGACAGAACGTAACTGAAAAATAAACATATGTCAAATAATTGCGAGAAATATTCAAATTCAATATTTCAAAAGAAAATCTCGGTCTTTGGAAGGTGGTAGCCGAGGATAGTAAAAATTTAATTCCATATATTTGCGAGCGGTGGGTATTTGAAATTTTTTTCTTAATCCGTAATCAAACCATTTACGTAACTAAAAAAATAAGATTTTTACTATTTAAGTTATCATGAGTCATTGAAATGTCCACTTCTAAAATTAGTTGCGCGGTGTTTGTAGTGTTCGTAACAATTTTGATAGAAGCGCACATTTAAATTTACGACGACAAAAATATTAAATTATGTTTATTGTATATTTAAAAACATCAATACTACAGTATCGTTTCTGGCCATAATTGAAATATTTTTAAAGAAGCATTTTTAATTGTAAATAAACACTTATTGTATAATCTCGTGTACTCTACAATATTATTTATTCAGTAAACTAGCGATTTTATAAATCAATAATATTTAAAAAAAATTAGGCATTTATATGAACACTTATTTGCATTTCATATGTGCACTGTTTAGTAAATTAGGCTATTGCTTTCTTTCATACAAAAGCTTCTTTTTTGTCCTAAGTCATCGTCAGCTATAAATCATGTTAATAAATGGTCAACAATCAATGGTTTTATTTGAATTTTCTTGTGTAGTTTTGATGATTTTAAAGAATTTGTAATTATTTACTTGAAGAAGCCAAAGTTTGTTGTGGGTAAATTAAAAAAATATATAATAAAGAGTATGTTTAAAAAGTGTAAGTGGGTTCAAAAGTAAAGACCCAGGGAGAGTAGCAAATCCCCCTCAAATACTAATATTTAAGAATTTAAACCAAATGCCATTAATAAATTATTGTTAATTTACGTATCAAATATATGAATGAATATTTACATATAACCTGAAAGGCGAATCAGAATCAAAATTGGGATTTTCTCCCTTGAAATATATGGATCAAAACAATAAATAGTACTCTAATGACTAATGAGCAGGGCACTCTTGAGGCTAGAATGAAAATATGAATCTGTAAAACTAAACATAGATAGATTATTGTATAGTGATATATTATTATGAAATATGTAATCATGATAAGTCATAATTATCAGCATCGTAAACATTATCACAAAACTGGCTTCATTTTCATGTTTGTTACAGGTACAGTACTTAATAAAAACAGTGCATGTTCAGATGTACTATAAATTTTTTGAAAATAAACAATTATCAAAGACTTAAGACAATTTTTAATTCTAAATTTAAAATGGATGTTTGTAAGGAAAACGAGTGCCTGACTCTTCAAGATAAAAATATTATGTCCAAGAAATACTATCGTCGTGTTGAACACAGGTAAGCCCTTTTGCTAATATCTACATTTTGCTATTTTTGCATTGATTCTATTGTCATGTTAGAAAAGTATCTAAATCTATATTGACAATATGTTAATTAAAACCACCAGGTAAACTGCAAACTTGTCAGCTTAATTTTGGTTACAGAAAAAAATATACTTACAAAGTTGAGTTGTCAATGTAAGTTGATGTCGAGAAAGTGCTTTCCAAGTTTTAGCTATGAAAATTCTGTGAGAAATATTCTATAATATTCTAAGGATTTCTATTGTAATATAACACGACTCACAATCAAGGTAGAGTTCATCTCTACCAATGCTGGAAATATTTACAATGACCCTCCAGGAACCTTTACTGCCACATTTCAACAGGTTTTGAAGTAGACTCCCCTCCTCTGTGTTCTTCTCTACTTTCCCTATCCTTATAACACATATTAACTAAATTAATCCAATGCTAACATGTCATTTGCTATGACTGCCTATGAACAAGCATTATTATTATTGATTTATGATCAAATATAATACAATAGATCCATGTCCCATATTTTAGTGTAAAATTTGGAAGATATATGTACTTAAAATTTCGCAATACTTAAAATTGATGAATTCAAATGCTAAAACAAACAAATTGAGCTTGAACTCCATAAAAATATCTATACAATAAAAATAAAAACGTATTTTTAAAGACTGTTTATTGTCAGCCGATCTAGGCTTTTAAACAATTTAAGTAGTATGCGATAAGATTTTCATGTCAATTAGTAACTAGTTGCTGAGATAAACTAAAGTCTAAAAAAGTATCTCAAATTTTTATATGTGAATATGTGTAAAGAATTGACATTGCAGCACATAATTAAGATAACTACTATAAATCAAAATATGTAGTAGTTTAAGAACTAGCAGTTTATTTAGGCACTTTGAATATTAGATGTTATCAGTCATCCCAACTGCGCAGTCCACTGTGTTCTTTGGTCATACACGCACTAACTCTATTCTTATAAAATAAACAACAACCTTTAACAAATAAACACACTGAAATCATTGCATAATAATATATTTATTACAAGATTCGATTACGTAGGTATTTGTAAATATTTTGTTGTTTTTAACACGCACTTTACATCAGCCGACGACTAGGGTTATCAATAATCACCCAGTGGGGTCAAATTATCATCGTACTGTTTACTTGCCAATAGACTACAGTTCAGTCGCAGTTTCGATTTACAGCGAGTCGGTATTCGATTATTGAATTTAAATTATTCGCGGAAAATGCCTGACGCTTTTGAGATAGCTTATCCCCTGTCGCCATCGGTGAATCCGCAAGACATTCGCGCACGCGCAAACTCGTCTTCGAAGAGTAAACGACCCGTAATTAAATTTTTCGCGGGCGATGAAACTCTAGAGATACCTGACAAGTCAGTTGCTGGCATTGATAAGCCATTGTCCAGAGTAGACCGAAGCGAACTTGAATTGGATAGTTTCGCTGAGTCTCTAACCACGATGCATAGTGCTTGGTTCGATAAGAGAGTGCTCGAGCACAGGTGCGTATTGTTTTTTAACTTTTTATCTAATGTTAACATTGTTGAAGCGTATTTCAACAGGTATTAGTTTTATCAACTGTTTCTATGCTGTATTTTTGTCGGCATTTTGTGAAATATTAATATTGTTGTGTTGTTGGGCGCATATTGGAATTATAATGTGTACCTATATCTATCTATCTTCTTCTTTTTCTTCTATCTTTTTCTTCTATATATGTATATAAAAATGAATTGCTGTTCGTCAGTCTCGCTAAAACTCGAGAACGGCTGGACCGATTTGGCTAATTTTGATCTTGAATTATTTGCGGAATTAAATAAAAATAACAATTTTGTTTTCCCTTTGATATGTCCCCCGTCGGACGGATTCCTTTTGTTTGTTTTAACTTTATATTATTCAAAAGCTTAGGTCTTTTATTTATCGATTGAGGCACTACGAAGTCTGCCGGGTCAGCTGGTTCATGATAAAAATATCGTTACAGTATGTATGTAAATAAATTTCATAGTTGTAAATAGTATGTGCGATCTAAAATTAAAACGTTGTAAAAAGTAACTTTCATTTTCTTTGCTGTCCTATTACTAATGTAATATAAGAAGACTATATGACCAATACATGTGGGTGGACACTTTACCTCGATGCGTAATAATGATTGAGTTATAATAATTTTTCACCGAGTGTCGATCGGTTACCAAAGATTGAAAAGACAACATGATTGCCTTGAGGCATTAGTTCAAACACTTTGTAGTCTAAACGCATAGTTTTTCGCGGCAGAAATAGTCAAGACATGCTTAGCAGAAATCCCAGTATCAGAACTTCTAAAAATACAATGCAATAGAGCGTTTTTTTTTTCATACATTAGTGTTTTTGATGGAAGTGTTTTCATCGCCGAACCCGTCGTTTGCGAGGAAGGGCTTGACGAGTAAATTAACCCATAGATAGACTCAGCCCACTGAGCTTCTCGCCGGATTTTCTCAGTGGGTCGTGTTTCCGATCCAGTGGTAGATTCTGCGAACCCCTTCGCATGCTAGTGCCATTGTTTTCAACGCTTCCGGTTTGAGTCCCGAGAGCTCACCTACACGCTAGGGTAAAGCTAAGTAGCCGCTCAGGGCTAAAAAAGAAAGTGTTGTCTCCATACTTATGTGATTCAAGAATGTCAGCACTTAGGTAGCGCCGCGTCAGTAAATGATTCCGTTGTCCAAAATATATAGATTGATTCGAATAGTGTTTCAATACACTAATTTAACTCACACCAATAAACGAATTGTATTGATTACAATTTAGTCTAACCGAATAAATTGCGATAAGATACCCTGTAGCAGATAAAATAGTGTCTATGAATTTGTTGTCATGTGCCAATGTGCACCAAATGATCGAAAATTTACCACAATATTAACATTTCAAGGTTTAGATAAATTTTGTTTAATGCTTTTTCTCATTTGTTTTTTTAATAATTTTTTTCTCTTGTAAAGACGAAAAAAAAAAACATATTGATACGAAACACTAAAGCTATTAGATGTAAACTTATAGAAAAGGGAAGACAACGCTTTGGCTTTTTTATTTGAAAACTGACAATCTGTATATATTTATTAAATACTAGAACTCGTCAATAGATAATAAAAAATAGTAAATCGGTTCACAAATAGAGGAGTAGAACATGCTACTTAATGTAACCATTTAAAACCAGACGGGCCGGGAGTTTATCCACCCTTTTAAGTAATCAAAATAAAAGTAAAAAAACGCATCTTTTGATATGTGGCTAGCCTTAGTTTTTAGTACGAATCATATTATTAAGGTATCTTACGTAAAACACAATTCCAGGGCTGGCAGAAGAATAGTTTTTTCGGTATTATCAAGTACTCAATAATCCGAAACTATTTACTTGGGAACATTTTTATTTCGTCGAATTGATTGTCTATTTAAAGTTTTGGCTTGATGTACACATTGTAAGACACCCTTTATGTAGATTATTATAATGAATGGCTCTTCATGGTATGAATAATTACCGTTATCATCTTTAACAAAATATAAATTATTACAGCATTCCTTTTTTTCGCTCCGAAAACATGTAAATTTAATTGTCATGTTGTATTGCAATGAAATAGGAAACTAATACTAATAATTTTCAAGTAACTTTGTCTTTATTAGGGTCGTCGAAGTGAATACCTCCAGTTTATTTCCCGCCTAAGAACAATCGTAGATTTTCCCCCTTAATTATATACAATTATAGTGTTGCTGGTTACCGTCAAGAACGGTTCGATCGGTTCCGTTTTAAAAATTTCGAATTCCTTATCCAATGCAGCGAATGTATATTTTTTATTGTTTAAAGTTATTTTAATAAGCTCACGGCCCATCTGTTGTAAATTTGTTACCAAATCCATACACATCAAACATGAATGCCGCCACCCATCTTTAGACATGGAAGTCTCTATTGCATTGTAGAACGACGGTTCGCACCCTTCATATTGACACATTGACACAAATTGACACACATTGACACATAACCTCTTCGCGGAAGAAATTGGCGGGATGGTGATGCCTGCCAGTGTGAACTTACACTATGCCCTACTACCAGTATGCTGTTATAAGAACCGGAACACGCCTCCCGCCTTTGGGCGTCTCTATGTCACCATACGGCCCAAATCTTCCAACCAAAAAATGGGTTTCTATTATTTATGTAAAAAGATGTATGTACGTAATAAAAAACCTATGAATTTTATTGTTACTCAGCGAAAACTTCGTATGTTTTTTAAATAAGAATTAATACATAATTAGCGTCATTTTTTTTTTGAAAAGCAATTCTCACGATGCCAAATGTGCGAATGACTGACTTTAAGGAAGAGTTAAAATGTATTATGTTTGTGTTGTTCAGAAAATGTAGTGGTACAACGTGGGGCTTAAGAAAATAGTGGATGTGAATAAGTGACTAGTGACTAGTAATGGATATGAATGACCATCATGTCTATTACCACGAAGCACTCGTACCCAGAATCATAGGACTGCTTTTGTCGCAATGTGTAAAGTTATTCTAATTTCGCATGATGAGCATCGGCGTTCACCTTATGGTCCAGGAATTTCAGACACGTCTTATAAGTGAGCCGTAAATTTGTTCGCCTATTTTAGTCAGTAACAAAATGTATACCTTGTCAGGTCTTACCGGATAACACGAAACTCATAATAGACATCAATCGATACCAGTGACACGTGTACGTACGTAAAGCTTTTTGTTGTTACAACGAAAGATAATTTTTATTTTATGGTAGCTAGATAGATTCCGGAAAATATGACGGGTAATTTATCACGTCCGGATCATATCACCATTTTTGATAATTATGAACATGGTTTATTTAAAAGGTTGAGATCTGAGATCCGTTAAGTTCGGCAAATTTAAAGAAACAAACTCCCATTGAAAGATTCGTTAAACAATATGATTTTTTTTCAAATTTTTTTTCTTTGTTTTTGTTGAGTATTCAAATTGCAAACATTTTTATTAATACATAATTTATATTTGATATTAAATAAATAAATCATCCAATAAAGTGCAAGCAATTTGATATTTTAATCAGTACACTAACAATTTTGAAAATATACTATATTACTTAGATAAAAAAAATCAAAGTAGTCTTACACTATATATTCTGGCGGAATAATAACAATTCCTTTATAAGTGGCGCTTATGAGATTATTTAAGATTCTAGTTTAAGTCCCTGTTAAAGGAAAAAAAAGCCAGGATCATATATTTTTATTCCATTTATGAACAAACAAACATACCGCTTATCATTTAAACCTCAACGTCACATCTATCACTCAACTTGAGACACGAAATTGCATTCTCAATTGCTGATGCAAAGGCTATCAAACAAGATCGCAACTATAATATCAGTACAGTGAAACCAATCCGTGCGGACTCATATTAATACGTGAAATATTCTGAATGGTTACTAAATTGGTTGCTTTTTAGTAATTAAATATCTTATCTGCTGAAGTCGTTGTATTTTATAGCTTGATAACAATAATTAATATAATGTACACTCTGTTATAGTTTATTTATGAATATCTAAACATTAATTGCGAAATTTATGGGAATTGAACGCAAAATTCAATCTTGATTGTTTTTGATTATCAAAAACATGTACGTATACGTACGTATTGTACGTAAAATGTGTATCAGCTGTTGAGAGCAGCCGTGGTTGGGGGAAGTGATTGTGCTGTTCGGGTGTGGGTTAGGTAGACGACACACCGCAACGGCACAGTCTGACGGCAGTATACGCGTCGCTCTCGTCGTATTTTATCGTGTTTCACCATATGCTAATTGTTGTGTTTTATACAGCGTATTCTGTGACGTGAGAAAATAAATATTTACTGGATTTATCTATTCAAGGACATCGAATTGAAAGTGTTTTGTGTATTTGTGATCGGGATCCCAACTAATCACTTAATTCATTGTAATCGCCCACTCGTATGTGTTATTTGAATTAGGATATCCTTAACAGTAACAAGGCTAGACACCTTTTTGTTTCGTCGTACGTTGATATGATTTGCACTTTTTTTTTATTTGAAACAAGAGAACGGCAATTGTTCGTGCAATATTTTACAGAATTTTGTAACTTCTACTGGCCGACTTTATGTTTGTTGCATGTTATTTACTTAAATTTCATCAGTTCATAAATTCCAAAAACAAAATTAATACATCCGTTGCGTTCAATGTAATCATTGTTTATGTTGCGAGTTTGACACTCGTGAGAATGACTCAACATTCTTCGTTTATTCTTTGTTATTATTCGAACACAGGTTTTAAATAATCTGTGTACATAATATACACCAGTATGTTGCGTATTGTGTATGCATCGATGTGTAACTGCCGGCATATTATATCGATTGGTCAGTCTCCTGGCACAGACTTCCCCATGCGTCTCGCTGCATCCCATTTCATTTATTGTTGTTAATGTATTTATGTCTAATTTCTCTACACTCTATATTATTGGCCAATCCAAAATATATTATTTTTCTTAATTTTGCATTTGTAATAATATAAAAATATCCCAAATTTTTTCTTTGTCTATGCATATTTTGTAGGCCATTGGGAAAATTGAGGTCATTTGTTGATGACTCATGTTCCTGTTTCTAAGTTCTATGTGATAATTAAAAATTGAAAGCTCTCACCTTTGTAATGCATATCGAATGCCTTAAATTAAAGGTTTGCTGTTTTGAGTAACTTTTTATTTATGTGGTTGAGAGCTAATGGTCTACTTGTTATCATGTGATTACCAGACCTCATGGATACCACAACGTAAAAGATATCCTCTCCCATCCGTGCTGATTCGTATTATGCCGTGCCAATAGAACGTCCTTAATCCTTTTTGTTAATATATTTACTGTTCACCACATTCCTTAATATTCAAATGTCTTTTGTTTATTGCAATTGTAGTTAACGTTATTAACACGACGGCTAGATTTTTGAATGAAAACTAATTCTATTCATATTTACGTTAAATATACTTTAACTATTGACTGTTTTAATAATAAACACGAAATTCGGTAATTCGGTTAATAACAAAAAAAAATCGGTTTATAAACTATATTTTGGCTTAGCGTCAGCTAATACCTATTAGTTTTTTTCGTGCAGATTTAATTAAAGATATTTTTCTTTCAAAGGCCACTCCAAAGTCTTCTAGCCCGATTACATAATACATATATCGAGGAGTGAAAGAGTATTAGGCTTAGCGACATTTTTGCAACTTTACAGGACAGCCATATAAAGTTCAAAATCTGGAAAAAATATCATAACAAAAAAAAACTTCTTCAGCTATTTGAATGGAGTAAACTTAATTGAAGTTCAATTTAAAGTACGAACTGATGCTGCTAATACCAAATAAAACGCATCTTTAATTACAAAGATGTATGTATATGTATATGTCACTCCTCGATATTATTATGTTCTCCAATATTTATAGTCAAAATCTCAAAACGCCTACATAAAACTAAATTGGGTACCGGACGGTATTCCTTGCGGTAACCGTTAACTATACAAAGCGAAAAATTTCGAGAACAAAACCGGTCGTGGCCTTGTTACTGTCAATAATCAGTCAAACTAAGATGGAATTTTTCAAGATATTTTGTCTTTAAATTGTTTGCCTACTTAGATTGTTGTGCGCTTAGATTAATCGAAAATTTTAAGAGTGTGTTATCAAAGCATTTAGCATTGGCAGCTTGGCAGGTTGTGGCCATTTAATTTGTTTTGTTAATGTGATGACATGAAGGATCATAAGATGGAAAACGGGACCAGTGTGCATTTCGAAGATTATGTAAACGGGAATGGATCAGCTTACCACAAAGGCGACAGATACACAGCGGCGCCTAACGAGTGAGTTATGGCATACGACCTTGATTATAATTCAACATTTGTATCGACTGCGCTCCAATATTTCTAACCAGTAATCACGTCATGTTTAGTGTAGAAATGGAATCTTCCGATATCGGGAATGTGATAATTAGTGGAACATTTAATAAGGAAACAGAAGTGGGTTTTCTATTTTAGTTTCAACTAATTAGATTCTCAATTTACGCAATGCTTTGTATTTCAAATACTCTATCTATACCGGTGGTGTTTTCATTAATGTTGACATTCTTAATAAAACATAAAACCAGATAATTTTACTTGCTAATTAACGTGTAAAAAAAAAAAAACGATACGTTAAGATATTTTCATTTTTGCGAGTAATTACTTAATTCACTAGTAATAAACTATTACATATTTTGTTAAATTTGAAATAGGTAAATAGTGAAACTGTTACATTGCCCTTTGTTTAAATCAACAAAATGGTTTTTTGTAAATATGATCTGCCAAAGACAGTTTAATAATACAAGCTGTGAAATTGTCGCTCGATTTAAGTACTGGAATAATATTCAGTCGGACACGCCTTATTGGCATGACACTGGAATTCCACCCGGAGAGAGTTGTGGGCGAATATTCGTGTTGACGCTGTTCAAATGCAATAGGTATAATTATAACGTAAATAACTCATATACGTTATTTGACTTGAAGAGTATTAAGCATAAAATATAGTATCTAATTTTATACATGACGACAATTCATTTTCATCAAGTACTAATAACCTCAAAATCGAATTGAACATTTCATCTAGAATTTAAATCTTTCGTTCTAAAGATGTGATTCTAGATTAAAGGATAAGTCGCCCGGTTTACTCGTCTCGAGTGATCTGAATATTGCCGGGACCGAAACTCACTGGCAGGTACCAAATTTTGGAACGAAGTTCGTAACGTAAGATTTTATGTTTGTTATAATAGCCGGCAAACTTCTTGAGCATTTGTTGACGTAGTGGGGGTAAGTTCGCGCATGGTACACTCACGTGCAAAAACATTACTTACTCTGCGTCATAATGCTATTAAATTATTAAAATCAACATATGTATTTATTTATATATTTATTAGAACATCAACAAAACATATAGGTTAATAATTGTAATAATTTAATCTTGAGGTAAAATAGATATTCCTTCTATTAAGTCAAAACTAGAGCTGTTGCCAGGTCTTGGTTCAGTTGAAGCGAAGCTGGTATTTGTAATTTTTTTTTCGTTATCATAATCTTGACCATCATCATCATCACTGTTTTCATCACCCGAGTCGCTATCATCGTGATTAGTCGACATAGGGCTCATCGGTGTAGTTTACAACTCGGTCGATTCGGTCTTCTTTTTTGTCTATAATTAATTATTTTTTGAAGATATTCGATTTGTAGTAATCGAATGTTACTTTTTTCAATTACCAGCTTCCGATTATTTTCTGTTCTTTTTTTCCATCTAAAGCCTAGCTCTTTCATAATACGTCGTAAGCTTCATTCCGAGCCATTAAAATTTATATCTTCTTTAAATTTTTCGAAGCCTTTCTACGGTACGGAGTTTCGCTGCTTGTTATGTAGTTATTATGATTACATCTTTTTATTACAGATTGAACGAAACTATCCATTCCGGTAACTTTCTTCTTCCCTGATCTTTTCTTACCCGGAGTCCGAAACACGGCGAGCAAGCCAGAGCCTTTAGCTTCCTTAATAATGCACCTAACAGTACTCACTGATGGTTTTGTTACTTCCGAAGTCTGTTTTAATTTTTCCATATCATTCTTCCCCTGTTTTATAATGAAGCAATATACGTCGTACACAATTTTTCTACCCTTTCTTTTGAATACTACACCGGTTTGTCGTGGCATAGTGTATGTTTTATAAAAAATCAACAAACACTCAACAAATAGCAATGGCAACAAAGTCCACAAGTAATTATAACAAATAACTTAACGATTAATAACGATAGACTTTCCACTGTACGCAAGCGTACTTTTGGGAGCAAGCGGAATGAGGGCGCGGTGCGGGACGCAAGGTTCGACTGATCTACCAATAAAGCCCTCGATACGATTTCCCCTGCCGTCGCGCCTCACCCTCACCACCAAAGTGATCTAAAATTCGGTTCTGCGCAGTCAAGGTCATTTGCTCAAGAAGTTTGCCGGTTACTATACCTCATGACTTTTGACTATATAGGTGAATCGATTTTGATGATTCTTTTTTTATTAGAAAGCTGACGCTTTCCGTGTGGTCTCATTTCAATTTAGTCTAGTTCTGATAATGGTATTCAAGAGAAAACCATATTATTATAAGCCTTAAATTTGCATTAAGTACGTGCGCGACAATTAGATAAATAACTCAATATCACGCCAACCGATTTCGATGATTATTGTTTTTAGTGTATATTAATTTGCTTTGGAATATCTTTTTTTTATCAATAAAAAAATCTTAATAAAAAATGTATACCCGAATAATTATTTTCTTTATACCTCGAATAGAACTTAAAATTAATATTTTTATAATAAGGAACTTCGTTCCTTTTCGGTGTTCCACGACACCACACATCTTTTTATATTTCACATGTGTTCACAGTTTCCATGAAAAAGTAATAACAAAGTGTCAAAACAATAAAACTCGTAATAAAATTAAATTCGTGAAATCAAGGTGGTATGACGTTACGTTAGTCCGATCAGGTATCCACCATCCTTAGTTCTACAGTATGAATCAACTTTTAATTGCTCCCAAAAGTCTGATTTGCAACATACTGTTTGGTGTAATAATTTTTTTAAACTTGCAACTCAGTAGAGAGGTCGTTGGCAGAAGCCAACTAATTAACAATTTATTCATTTATTTAAGCGTGATTTTCATGTTTTCAAGCAATATTTAATGTCAGTGCCGTAACCTCTATAAAAAACGTAACGCTCAACGTTTTTTAGTGTATAGATAGATGAACGAACTCAAGCGCACCTAGTGTTGAATCGTCTTCTCGCATTAAAACCGTATAATCTCAAAATTTACTAATTTCACAGGAGTGTTTTAAAGGTTTAACATGTATCTAATATTTTTAATTTAATCATCTTTACAACAATTATTTTTTATTTTTTACCAGTTACATTATCTGTCTTTTAAAGTAAGATAAAATTATGTATTAATTTTGTTAATAGTAGTCAAAACATAGGTAATCTAAAAAAAAAAAAAAAATAAGCTACACTCTTTTGACAGTATTTATGAGAAAAATACTGATGTACCAAATGTTTACGCATATTAACTCAATTTCGAGTATTTTTGGAAATTGTAAACTTTTAATGCGAAAAGGCGAAATGTTTGTCGTATCTTATAGACATCACAACGTGAATGCAGCCACCAACGGCCTCAAGCCTCAAATGTTTTTATTTATTTATTGCTTAGATGGGTGGACGAGCTCACAGCCCACCCGGTGTTAAGTGGTTACTGGAGCCCATAGACATCTACGACGTAAATGCGCCACCTACCTTGAGATATACGTTCTAAGGTCTCACTGCCCCACCCTTCAAACCGAAACGCATTACTGCTTCGCGGCAGAAATGTATTGCAAAACGACTATCCCATCCTTCAAACTGGAAAACATGACTGGTTCGCGCCAGATATAAGCAAGGTGGTGGTACCTACCCCTGCGGGCTCACAAGACTCACCACCGTTCAGTAATTATTACGTAAATTATAATCTTCATGGGTTTGATTTATTTACGATCGTAGACTTCCTTCATTATTCGTGAAAATTTAAAGGATTCCTATTTCATAGAATACAGCAAACACAGGTTGTTGGAATCAAAGCTTTGTCCAGAATCGTAGACGCTAAGCCGGAAATTCGAAGAGTTAGCTCAATAAAAATGTTGGTCCCTCAAATTCATCTTAAAATTACTGACAAAAAATATTCGGCGACCCTAAGCAGCGTCGGCAGATTTCTTTTCCGCAATAAAATTTCATTCAGTTTCTTTGAAGCAATTTTATTACTGCTGATTTAAGAGTTGCGTATAGTTTTTTTTCCGTTACATTGTCAAACAATACATTAAAGTATAATAGTCTTTCGTTGCGCTAATTAGTTAATTCCATGCGTTATCGCAAGCTTCGTTGACCTGACGTAATTCTTATCTCAATGAACTAAAGTTAGCTTAGCGGTGTTTGACATCTAGAGTGTCAGCAACGAGATAACTCGTGTGTATTACCCAGAATGCTAACTGAGAGCTTCTTGGTGTATATATTTGCTATGTTGTTGCACTTATGTTTATATTTCTAATGTATCAATGTAATATGGTATTCATATTCTGCATCAAACAGAATAATTAAAGTTTTAATTATTATTATAATTCATAGAAGACGAATCATTTTGATTTTCAATATAATATTATTTAATTAAGCAACTGGTGGTAAACCGTATTGAAGTTCATATACCATATATTATTATGACTCTTAAATCAGTCACGGATTTTAGCAATACCTCCCGGTCACCGTTCTCGTCGAACCCGTGGCTTGCGACGAAGGGCTCGACGAGTGAATTAACCCATAGACACAGTCCACTGAGTTTCTCGGCGGATCTTCTCAGTGGGTCGCGTTTCCGATCCGGTGGTAGATTCTGCGAAGCACTGCCCTTGCTAGGGTCAGTGTTAGCAACACTCCGGTTTGAGCCCCGTGAGCTCACCTACACACGTTAGGGTGAAGCTGAAATAGCCTCTCAAGCTATCAACATAGGTAGGAAAAAATTAATTAGCAATACCTTATTTAACTCAACTTTTTATATGTTAAAAATGAGTTGTTCCAACTCTTAATAGGGCTGGTATTGAAACAGGGAACAGTGATATACCTAGTCAGGTCATAAATTCTGTCACATGTTTAATGTAAAATAATTGAAACAAGTTTATTCATTATGTAACCATTCATATGACAAAATGAACTTAACAAAACACAGATTCTTATGACACTAAAGTTTATTCAAAATGACCTCCGTGATTTTGAATACAGGCCCTCAATCTGCGCGGCCAGTCGTCTATCGCAGCACGAACGAGGTCCATGTCAATATCGGCGGCTGCCTTAATCAAGGATGTCTTGAGTGACTCCAAATTGGGATGAGGCTTTGAGCACGCCTTTTCCTCCAAGTGTTGTCATATCTTGTAATCTAACGGATTCAAATCTGGACTAGAGGAGGGCCAGTCTTCGTGCCGGATGAAGTCGATTTCACGCGCCGCCAGCCAGTCTGGTGTGCTCTTCGCTCTATGAGCTGGCGCCGAATCTTGTTGGAATACCCAGTGCCTGTTATTGAACATGGTATGAGAAACAGGTTCCACAAGGTTCGTCAGGACTGTATTTTGATACACAACTGCATTCGTTTTTACACCTTTCTCACAAAAATGTACCTCTGTTAAGCCCCAATAAGAAACTCCCAACCATACCATGAGCGAGGATGGAAAATGACCTCGTTGGACACGCGGAATACGGTTACTCGCTTCTTCACTATTGTGTGCGTACACCTTATCATTTTGTTTGTTGTAGCTCTCTTCTACGGTAAAAAATTTTTCATCCGAAAAAAGAATTTCCCGATATTTTTTTCCCGCGTACCGCTTCAACAAAGCGCGGCATCTCTTCAGTCTCAGGTCCATTGGACGAGCATTCAAACGATGTCCTGTTTTTCTTCTATATGCCCGAAGCCCTAAGTCTTCATTTAACACCCTTTTCACCGTGGTTCTGCTTAACCCCATCTGAAGGGCCAACAGTTTCTGCTTACGTTTGGGATTTCTTTGAATTCGTGCCTTCACAGCTTTTATCACTGCTGGAGTCCTAACAGACCGAGGGAGACCACTTCTTGACCTGTCACCTATACTAGAGTTTTCATTGTATCGTTTGATGGTACGATAAACGAATCTTTTGGTTATATTCAAATTTTTCAGTATGTTAAAAATTTGAATTGGCGCGTAACCGCAACGATGCAACGCAATAACTGCAACACGGTCTTCTTTAAGCGTCCACTCCATATTTAAAAATGAGTAAAATTCTAAAAGTATACATTTTTATTTTCATGAACAATTCGAAATTCGAATTCAATAAACTTTTTTGTGGCCAGCATGCTAAAAGAAAAGTTTTTACTGTGTGACAATACTTATGACCTGACTAGTTATATTTAAATATTCAGTGTTAATAATGCAAACTATTAAACAATCGCGTGTTTTATATGAAGACGGGAATTTTACTTGATGGAAAACTTGAAACGTGGCGATTGAAAAATAAATTCTAAATCGGATAGTCAATGTTTACATAATTTATCGCCCGAAGACGAAATCAATTTGTTGTTTTACAAACATGTTTTGGCGAGATAATATTCCGATACGTTCTCAATTTGATGCAAAATAAACATCGCAGCACTTATTTGGTCGCTCAATCGGAAGACGTAAAAATGATGTGTTACTAATAGAATATGATTTCTATTTTAGATAGATTACGAGTTACGATTCGTAGGCGGAACCTCGCCATGTCATGGTGTCTTTGGAGGTCATGACGTGAATATATTTAATGAAGCGAACTTTCGCTTGTTTTTGTTACATGTCCCTTCTCACGTAAACAAGTAAGAAAATAAACATTTTCAGTGTGTCACAAAGTTGTATAAAAACTGGTATCTCGTATAAGCAATGTAGGTCAATGTACAAGACCAGTGAGATGAGTAAGTGAGTACGTATGAGAACTGACTTCTGTATAGGATCCAGCAAGATTGTTTTACATTTACAACACAATATTTTATACTCACAATATTACTCGTATATAGTGGAAACAATAATATAAAATACTGTGAATCTATTCCACCGAACATGTTATAGTACTAGGTGACTATCTTCCGTCTGTATGTCAACGTCAACAACAATTCCTTTGTTCGTAAATACGTACATAGGCAATAAGTAAAATATTCTAAACGCTACTAATATTATTAATGCGAAAGTTGGGAGAATAGTTAGATGTTTGTCATTCCAATTTCCGTTACAAACGGATCTACTAATTGAGTAGCAGTTTATGGACCAGAAATTGACACAAACAATTACAGTCAAACCTGGGTAAGTGAGAACTTGATAAGTAAGAAAACTCTATAAGTGAGAGTAATAGCAAGGACCCGTCATTTTAAGCTCCCAAAACCTCTATTAGCGAGAAACAGAAACCTCTGTAAGAGAGAGTCGTTTTTCCCTCATGGACCTCCGTAAGTGAGACTGCTACTTATCTATATATATATTATATAAGCGACAGTCGAGCTTTATTTATTTATATTATTTAGGAGGAACAAATGACAAAACAAATTACAAATTTAACATGTGCTATTTTATGACTCATTTTTAACTTTCGTGGAACTTCCTATCATTGTTTTTGTATTGTTTTCTCGTGAATATTGAACATATTCTATTTCGTGGAACTAAATAACGTTGTTATTTTATCGTATTCTTTTATCGCATTATTTTCGAATGGACACGTGTGCCTGTGTATCGTCCTGTTTGTCGGACTTACTCAGTTTATCGTTTATCAATTGCGAAGGAAAGTTCTGTTCTGCATCATGTAAAAACGGAAAATTAAAGTACTGTCATTAAAGTCATAAACTTAAAATAGTGAATGCATTTGAATGCGGAAAATCGCGAATCGAAATTTAGAGGGAGCATTAGCGAGAAACTCGGGTTAGTGAGAAACCTCTATAAGCGAGAATAAGATTGTGCTCCCTTGAACTCTCGCTTATCCAGGTTTGACGTATATTATTTATCCCGGGAAAATGTAACTAGTTTCGTTATTTCTGAATAACAAATTGAACACGGAAACGTGACACGTCTAATTAAAGATGTTTGCTTGTACACTGTGCATTTATAATTTATCAATATGTTTGAGAGTTATAATAGAGTTATTTATATCAAAAAGAAACTTTTACATTACTTACATTTATATTATCGCATTTTTCATTATTTTGGTCTATAGTTTAAGCTTGATTACTTTCTCTTCAACTCCCTTTTTTGCTATCTGCCGCTTTGGTTAATCGATTACTACATCCCACAGCATGGACATCACTAGAATAATGCCACCGCCCACGTACGCTTCCTCTTACTCTTCTCAAAATTCATCAGCTGTCTAAGTAAATTAATATTAAAGTTTCATTCTTTACATCACTTCAGTTGCTAAGTCTTACAGAAATATATCGAGTATCGTTCTTCGACTTACAATCGCCCTATGCGTTTTGATGAGAATTTTTCCTTCAGAGTTTGGCGAACCTGCTCCACGCTGATTAGCTTCTTCATATTTCTTATTATTTTATTATGCAGTCGCTATAAAGTGTCTAGGCCAGAATTTCGGTCTCTTTTGCTCTGGCGGCCAACTGTTGGTCTTTATCGTAGAACTACACAGTCTCTGACCATCGCATTCGAATATGGTTAATTTAATATTATTTTTAAAATTGAAAAAACTATTTTCAAATTTATTTAATACGGAATGATGATGGATGACGGTTGGATGACTATTCCAATTCGGAATCTTGAATTCTGAAAATGTAACATAATATATTTATATAGTTCGAATTGTAATCCCTTAAAGTAGGTTTATTTATTTACTTAAAAGAATTCCAATATTTTAACTATATAAAACTAATTGTTTTTAGAAAGAAATTCAGAAAGAAATTTAGATATACCTCTTGATGCGTCATCCAGGATGCAGGAGGATCTATTCATATATGTTTATATGGAAGAGCTCTATAAAATTTATATTATATCACATGTCACAGAAAATAAAAATACGAGTATACTCGTATTCACAAGCTGCTATATCGTTGAAATTTAATATTTTTGTGGAATATCCAAATAAATAAAAAAAAAAACCTCACGAACTGTTTTTTTGTTTGTTTCAGAATTTTCGTTAACAGATCGTTGCATTTAGAAAATGTTAAATTTTACGGTTTTGATATGGACTATACATTGGCCGGTGAGTAATAAATTGACATTCAAATAATAATTTGGTTGTTAAAATAATAAATCTTTTGAACGTAATTTTATTTTTACAGAATACAAATCGCCACAGTACGAAACGTTAGGATTCAATTTAACCAAAGAAAGATTAGTAGTCAAAGGATATCCAAGAGAGATATTAGAATTCGAATATGACCCTTCGTTTCCAGTGAGGTGAGCGGCGAAAGTAATAATAGTTTCTATTAGAAAGGACTCATTTTGTCCGCATGTTTTAACATATTAAATCATTAATTTCAGAGGACTCTGGTTTGATACGTTATATGGAAATTTGCTCAAAGTCGATGCCTACGGAAATATTTTAGTGTGTGTACATGGATTTGAATTTTTAAAACAGTAAGTACGAATGATTTTTTGAGACATTATTTATCACATACATGGACACTCTATTTCTAAGGACTATATATGTATACTATTTGACTGGTGGTAGAACCTCTTATGAGTCGGCACGGGTAGGTACTACCATCCCGCCTATTTCTGCCGTGAAGCAGTGATGCGTTTCGGTTTGAAGGATGAGGTAGCCGTTGTAACTATACTGAGACCTTAGGTCTTATATCTCAAGGTGGGTGGCGAATTTACGTTGTAGATTTCTATGAGCTCCAATAACCACTTAACACCAAGTAGGCTCTGAGCTCGTCTACCCATCTAAGCAATAAAAAAAAATATATACATATGTTACATGTTTATTTTTACGGTCATTGGCCTTTGGTACAAAGTGTTCTTTAATGCGTGCAAAATATTTACTTTGTCTAGGTACGTGAATGAATACTCACATTATGAACGTTTGTTTTAAATGCTCTTTGTGTTATTAACAAGAAGTATTGAATAAATTATTATTTTTAATCCTGTAACCCTAGTCTTTTTAAGGCCTGGAATCGGTGTGTTGAAATACATACCGAGGGGTGAAAGACTATTTGGTTTAAGCGACATTTTTGCAATATTACAGGAAGAACCATTAAAATTTGAAAAAATATAATGACAACAAAAATTCTTCGTCTGTTTGAATGGGGTAAACTTTATTGAAGTTCTATTAAAAACATAGAACTATTGATGTTCATATGTACCTTTAATTACAAAGATAAATGTTGCGTATTAAGCGTAATGTCGCTTTAACCTTTCACCCCTTGATAAATAAATTTAGTTCGTCTTTTGTACTACCTTAAAAAAATTGAGCTTATAAAGTTGACATTTATTTTTATTATTTTATATTATTTCAATAAATAATTATTTATAATCTCCGAACCTCACCATCGGGTTTATTGGTTAGGGCTAATTACTAAATCATGACATAAATATTATCCATGAAATAAATTATAACCAGACCGAATATGAAAGAGTGATAATGGAAAACTGGAAAGCATATATCTTTTTGAAAGTTACAACAGAATCTTTACATCAAACTCTGCTAAGTGCAACTTTAACACGTGTGACGTCATTTGGGGCTAAAATAACGATCAGCCATATAATATAAAATCACGCATTTCATTGATTCATGTTAATAATGCTAAAATTAGATTTGATTTTGTTATTTAAATATGAATTTTTGATTTTTACAAAAAGTGTTTGTAATGCATATAACTAGTCAGGTCATAAGTATTGTCACACAGTAAAAACTTTTCTTTTAGAATGCTGGCCACAAAAAAGTTTATTGAATTCGAATTTCGAATTGTTCATGAAAATAAAAATGTATACTTTTAGAATTTTACTCATTTTTAAATATGGAGTGGACGCTTAAAGAAGACCGTGTTGCAGTTATTGCGTTGCATCGTTGCGGTTACGCGCCAATTCAAATTTTTAATATACTGAAAAATTTGAATATAACCAAAAGATTCGTTTATCGTACCATCAAACGATACAATGAAGACTCTAGTATAGATGACAGGTCAAGAAGTGGTCGCCCTCGGTCTGTTAGGACTCCAGCAGTGATAAAAGCTGTGAAGGCGCGAATTCAAAGAATCCCAAACGTAAGCAGAAACTGTTGGCCCTTCAGATGGGGTTAAGCAGAACCACGGTGAAAAGGGTGTTAAATGAAGACTTAGGGCTTCGGGCATATCGAAGAAAAACAGGACATCGTTTGAATGCTCGTCTAATGGACCTGAGACTGAAGAGATGCCGCGCTTTGTTGAAGCGGTACGCGGGAAAAAAATATCGGGAAATTCTTTTTTCGGATGAAAAAATTTTTACCGTAGAAGAGAGCTACAACAAACAAAATGATAAGGTGTACGCACACAGTAGTGAAGAAGCGAGCAACCGTATTCCGCGTGTCCAACGAGGTCATTTTCCATCCTCGCTCATGGTATGGTTGGGAGTTTCTTATTGGGGCTTAACAGAGGTACATTTTTGTGAGAAAGGTGTAAAAACGAATGCAGTTGTGTATCAAAATACAGTCCTGACGAACCTTGTGGAACCTGATTCTCATACCATGTTCAATAACAGGCACTGGGTATTCCAACAAGATTCGGCGCCAGCTCATAGAGCGAAGAGCACACAAGACTGGCTGGCGGCGCGTGAAATCGACTTCATCCGGCACGAAGATTGGCCAGTCCAGATTTGAATCCGTTAGATTACAAGATATGGCAACACTTGGAGGAAAAAGCGTGCTCAAAGCCTCATCCCAATTTGGAGTCACTCAAGACATCCTTGATTAGGGCAGCCGCCGATATTGACATGGACCTCGTTCGTGCTGCGATAGATGACTGGCCGCGCAGATTGAAGGCCTGTATTCAAAATCACGGAGGTCATTTTGAATAAACTTTAGTGTCATAAGAATCTATGTTTTGTTAAGTTCATTTTGGTATATGAATGGTTACATAATGAATAAACTTGTTTCAATTATTTTACATTAAACATGTGACAGAATTTATGAACTGACTAGGTATACTTATATATTATTATATCTTTCAATTTTGTTTATAGACTAGTTTTTAATGTCCGCATGCCATAAATATTTTACAATTCATGTCATATATTTAATTCTACGTAAAAGTTTTATTTCTATGGTATAATATATATTTTTTTTCCTTCAGTTCACAGGTATACGAATTATATCCGAATAAATTCTTGACTTTAGATGAATCGAGGGTTTACGTTCTGAACACTTTGTTTAACCTGCCGGAAACTTATCTGATTGCGTGCCTCATAGATTTCTTCACGAATTCACCCCAATATACGAGGTAAGCGTAATATTAACAATAAATATTTCGGTTACTTATGGCGGCATTTGACTGATTCTGTGGTGCATTAGTTAGCGCCCCTAAATGTTGCGCCGAGGGTCGTGGGTTCGATTCCCACAACGGGCAAACATTGTGCGATAAACAGGTTTGTTTGTCTCGGTGTTTGTTATCCATATTAAATATGTACATATTTATTTAAACGTATATATAAGTATGTTTGTCAGTCTCTGGACGGTACTCATAACACAAGGAATCATAGATTGGGGCGGAATATCCCTGTGTGATATGTCTTCAATTATTATTATTATTAACTTTGTCTTTTAGAGCAGGTAACTTTTTTAATTCGTTTAATCATATAAAAAGCTGAATATCAGTTATCGGAAGACACGTTTGGCCGATATCGTCCACTCCTAGCTACTCCGACTTTTTTAATTTGAATGTGGAATTTTCAATTTTATTTAGCTAAAAAAAAAACAACTATTTTATCCATATGACGACTATGTCCATAATAATTTTGGACTCACATTTGTGTTTTAATATATGTGTGTTGAATTCAATTAAATCATTCTACTGCAATCCGAAAACAATTTACGAGAAACGTGTGGAATCATAATTGTTTTTCACTCTTATAGGGCATGTAACATTATTGACACATATTAAACTGATAAAATGTTTACAGTCTTATCTTAATTCGCATTAAGTTCGTTTTCGTTTGTTCGTGTGATGTTTGTAAACAGACCGTGTGCTTAGAGCACGGACACTGAAATAGATTTGCGTTCTACGTAGTGTTAGTATTTCTACGTAGTGTTCATTAAATGTAATTAATACGTTTAAATGAAATGTAAAAATAAACAAAGTGTTGCCAAATTCTGACACAACCATATTTTGGTATAATGGAATAAATGCTAAATTCTTATTTTAATGAAAATCATTGGTTAATTATGAAATATTACAACATTATTTAAAACCTATTATCACGTTTATTTACGTCACGCTTACGTTTTATTTCTGTCGTGAAGCAATAATGCGTTTCGGTTTGAAGTTTGGGGATGCCGTTGTAAATATACTGAGACCTTATAACTCATATCTCAAGGTGGGTGGTGGCATTTACGTTGTAGATGTTTATGGGTTCCAGTAACCACTTAACACCAGATGGGTCGTGAGCTCGTCCACATACCTAAGCAATAAAAATATTAAAAAAAATCGTTTTTTCTGCTCCGAAAACACTATGTAACAAGTCCTTACCACTGCTGAGAAAGTTACTTGTGATTGCGAATCGATCGGTCCTGGTATGATATAGTCATACGGGCTTGAAATAAATGTTATTATAGTGTAATTGGGACTTCGACCACACGTATTCACCACGTAATAAGTAGACACCAAACACCAAAGTAACCACCACGTAGGTAGTTCAATAGTTGAATCGTGAAAGTATATAAAATACATATAAATATCAAGAGGAAAAAACAATGAATCGAAGTTTCCGCGCCTTATTATTCATAAACTGGTAAAGGCAGTAAATATTTATTTATTTACCTCATCATGTACTTCATAATGTTGATGAAAAGTATATGCATCACAACAGTTACGTATCAAGAATTTCAAAATATATGTTAATAAATGACCTTGATTTTTTAAGAAATGAATATGTAATCTACTAGATAATTTGAAGCGAATATATTGCAGTCCATGTCCTGTTGTTGATACATATTATATTATAGTTATGTATCAATATATCGTTTTTAACATTTTAATTTGTTGTGACTTAGTTTTTGAAAATGAAATAAATGACGACTCAATTGACGTTTTTTTTAAATAAAATTGTTGTTTATAATATGGGTAGATCAAGTACTGAGCAAAATCGAGTATCGTGCAAATCGAAGATAGTCCGGTCTTAAATAGCTTTTCAGTTTCCTTTTATACATTTATTATTCTTTTACATTTTCTTACTTGTAACTAATTAATCTTCATAGCGTTTTCGTAAATTGTTATTTCATCACATTCATAATTTGGTATTTCTAAAACGAATTTTAATCGAAACATTTTAAAGCCTAAAATTCTTTGTTGTGTCATATGACCTTTTATTTTACCATTTAAAAAAAAATGATAAATCATTCGTGTCTTCAATTGCAATTAAGTCTATTTATTTCTCTGCTATGACTTGTTCATGTCGCCGGGAGTTAAAGGAACTAATTAGACGTTTCTTTGATGTGACAGAGTTAAGACGGGAGTGAGATGCGGCGACCTAGCTATGTCCTTCAAATCAATCTTCCAAGATGTGCGAAATGCCGTCGACTACGTTCACATACATGGCGATCTCAAGAAGAAAACTACGGAAAACTTAGATTTGTACCTGAAGAAAGACGAAAGACTGCCGATGTTCTTGTCTAGGATAAGAGAAAGCGGAGCTAGACTGTTTATACTAACTAATAGCGATTACAATTTCACTGATAAAATCATGAATTACTTATTCGATTTCCCGCACGGTGCTAAGGTGAGTCCGATTGATGTTTGTATCTGGGATTATCGATAATACATCGAGTTTGATATCGATATGTTAAATTGTAAATTTAAAATTCGTTATAGTCTTTTGGTATTTGTATATTAAGTAGTTTAGTTTTATTTTAACCTTTATATTTTAACCTTTTATTTTAATCGCGGAGAAGCGGATGTACACGCTCCAGACGTTTTTTTTTTTAATTTGGAAATAAATGTCTTTATTTATAGAGATACGAATATCATTCGTGATTTAAATATAGTTGAAATTCGATGGTATTCAAATGTTTTACATGTGATAATTTACCTCTCAAATGTCGTGTTTTCAATTATATTTTTGAACGCTTGTCTTACACTTCAAACCGGAAGACTGATTGCTTCGCAACGGAAATAGGCAGGATGGTGGTATCTATCCAAGTCCGTTCACAATACGCCTCTATTGTCAGGAATGACGCAATTTTTTTTTTACTTTTTGTATTTCTGACATTATAAAATATGTTAGTCACCTCATTCAGTCTTATTGTGTAAAATCATATTGATTGATTAATGAATTTTCGTACAAAAACCATTATAGAAGAAATTCAAGCCATTTATTTATTTATTTATTGACATGTATAGAGCAATTGATAACTGCAACTCTAATTAGAGGCAATCACAGCATGCATTACATTAATATATACAGAGATTTAACAATACTAATAATAATAATAATAAAAAACAAAAGAAAGACAACAAGAACAGTAATACCCGAGTACTCAGACCACGGCTGAGGCTGAGGTTCAACAACAACTTTTTATAATTTTGTTCCTGAATATAATATTTGATTTGTGTTAAACAGATTCTCTTTTATTTCAGGTCGGTGAGCCCCACCGGAACTGGAAGACCTATTTCGACTGGATCGTAGTGGACGCTAAGAAGCCTCTGTTCTTCGGCGAGGGAACCACTCTAAGGCAGGTCGACACTCGCACCGGCGCTCTGAAGATGGGACATCACGTAGGACCACTGCACGAGGGATCCGTCTATTCAGGAGGTAATTCACAACAGCAATGGGGATCTTTTGAAATAACCGAATTGATTTATGAGTATTTTTTTTTATGATTTCTTCAAGTTCTCACTACCCTCTAGCATTTGAAAAAAATATCGAAATGAGTATCGTCACAAATATTTCAAATTAAATCATTGAAATCCGACCTAACTCTTCTAAAGTTTATTATTATACTGCCTATACACCAACACTCTAAATTTTTAGGAATCTCGAAGTGAACTTGTTATGTATGTATAGAGATATACGAGTATTTTGGCCACTGAGTTTCTCGCTGATCTTCTCAGTGGGTCGCGTTTCCGATCCGGTGGTAGATTCTGCGAAGTACTGCTCTTGCTAGGGTCAGTGTTAGCAACACTCCGGTTTGAGCCCTCACCTACACACGTTAGGGTGAAGCTGAAATAGCCTCTCAAGGCTATTAGCATAGGTAGGAAAAAAATATAAACCAATAATGGATTTTCTTCTGTCATGTCACAGTGTACTACTAGGTGTTTTTTTTTCGTTCAAGCAGCTCATTCGGTCTTTGCGTTAAACACATATAGAAATATAATTTGAATGTTTTGAACAGCTTTGTTTAAAGATAAGGATATTACCTTATATAAATGTAATTACACTAGCGTAAGTGTGTAATCAATGTGTAGTACACGTGACGACGTACAGCGTCGAAACGTGGTTTCATATAATCGATTTGATGTTAATTCAGAACATACTAAGTTTCTATATATCTATTGTATGAGCTTAGAGATGGGATCCGTCGAAGAAAAACCGAAGGTCGATGACCCGGTGGGGGGGGGGTCTTAGCTTATGTATATAGAGCATTTATGGCTAATCGTTGTTACTTCTTATCAGCCCACAGACGTCCACTGCTGGACATAGGCTAATCGTTGCTACTTAGTGTAATTATATGATTCCGTTATGTTGTAAGCACCAGTAACCGTGCTGGTTCCACATCCATGAGGAGTGGGTCGCCGTCGCTCAAATCGACGTAGAAATTTATCATCACTCTGTGTAGAGCTCGTGGTCCTAAATGATGTCACACATGATGACGTTGCGGTCGTAAAGCTTGCGCGATAATTTCGCGAAATAAGTTGAATCCGGTTCCCCAATGAACGTTTTGTTGAATCTATGGTAACACACACATGTCTTTTCGCATTAAAAGTGTACAATTTCCAAAAATATTCGAAATTGAGTTAATATGCGGAATCATTTGGTATCATCAGTATTTTTCTCATAAATACTGTCAAAAGAGTGTACCTAGTGTAGTGTTATTTTTTTCAGTTTACCTGTATTTTTACTACTATTAACAATATTAATACCATTAATACATAATTTTATCTTACTTTAAAATACAGATAATGTAACTGGTAAAAAATAAATATAAATGTGGCAAAGATGATTAATATTAAAAATATCACATGTTAAACCTTTAAAACACTCTGCTGTAAAATTAGTAAGTTTTGAGATACAGTTTTAATGCGAGAAGACGATGTATTGTGAAGTCGGTCTATCTGCTCAGAGGCTGATTCGAAAATAATTTTCTAATTATTTATTATATTATTATAATGATGCTTCCACATTTGACTCCATTGCTGGGCTATCAAAGAAAAAGAAAAAAAATTGTGATAACTTTTTGTTTTTAATTCGTGAAGTAATCGAAACCAATGTTACGTCAGTTTGTGATAACGTTGTAATTTTTCGGATTAAGACGACGCACGTATTGTGTGTGAACATTATCTGTGACCCTTTCAATGTTATCGGTACGATCTTGAAACTTTTACTCGATAAGGGTTGCCAATGTAGTTTTTATCTGTATTTTCAAGCAAACTAATAAAAATATATTTAAATTCAGTAAATAAATCCTTAAAACTTTGTGTCCTTTCATGTTTAGTAATAGAATTACAATATACTATATAATTATAATTAATAACACAATGGTTTATACTATTTTTAGTTAACGAGCGTAACCACGACAGTGACTAATGAAAGGAATGCAAACAACTGAATTTCCTTTTACCCAAAATACCAACTGATATCAATATAAGAATATATATTATTACACATAGTTACATCCACAGATTAAATAGACAACCGGACAAAAATAACGAAAAACGATATAAATTATTTATAAAAGATTCTCGTTTAATTATCTTTAAGACAACCCTGGTGTCCTCTTCTTACTTATCTACCAAGATTACATTCCGCACTATTAATGTCGAACGCATAATATTATACATAATAATATATAGACACGTTAACATTGGAGTACCTACGAGAAACGGAAAATAACTGTCAATTTAATTCGCGGTGACTAAAAATAATTATGGCCTTAGTACGACCAATCACTATTTGATCCTATAGCTTCGCACTTAATATAAACTAGTGGGCCCCCGGTAGTCGAAATTCGACTATAGTTTATTGAAACCATAACTTTGTACACTATTATGATTCCATTGTCAAAGACTACTTCTACCAGTATAATCACAAATTTCGCCAAGATTACACTTTAGACAAATATTAATAAAGACAAACAATACTTACTTAATCTATTCTCAATTTGACCATAGACTATAACCAATACGAAAAGTTTGACAGTAAACTAATGTATTGGTTATGAATAATTTAAAAAAATATTAACAGCTGCACTCCTCTATATTATCTATAAGTGTGGGAAATTTCATACTCCTCCGTCCGCGCCATTGTCGTTAGAAGTTTTTGCTTCACTTATTAATTAATATATAGATGTTATATGTATAATAATTGTTACATTATAATACTCATTGTAAACAAAACTATAAAAAAAATATCTAATATCAATAAAAAAAATTCTAATATTTAAAATAAAATAAAAAAGACATGTCCGCTGAGTTTCTTGCCAATTCTTCTCAGGACGGAGGCTAGTTTTTGTGAATTGGCGGTAGTTCTTTTGACGTTCAACAAGTATGTACTTTCATTTATGTTGAATTTTTTTTTTTTGATTTGATTTAATTTGATATGCTTAATATTTACACATCTCTTCTGTAGGCTCGTGTGACGTATTCACGGAGCTGATCAGCGCCAAAGGCAAAGACGTTTTGTACATCGGCGATCACATATTCGGGGACATCCTCAAATCGAAGAAAATCGGCGGCTGGCGAACCTTCCTCGTTGTGCCCGAATTGGTTCAGGAGCTCCACGTGTGGACGGACAAGTGCCAGTTGTTCGCGCAGCTGCAGACCCTCGACGTTCAGCTCGGCGATATGTACAAGTACGTATCGGTTTATATATCTTTTTTTATTTTTTATTGCTTAGATGTGTGGACGAGCTCACAGCCCACCTGGTGTTAAGTGGTTAATGGAGCCCATAGACATCTACAATGTAAATGCGCCACACACGTTGAGACATTAGTTCTAAGGTCTCAGTATAGTTACAACGGCTGCCCCACCCTTCAAACCGAAACGCATTACTGCTTCACGACAGAAATAGGCGCGGTGGTGGTACCTACCCGTGCGGACTCACAAGAGGTCCTAACCAGTAATTATGCAAATTATAATTTGCTTGAGACAGCTCGTGTGTTGTGGAACGCTTATCCAGGGGCCTTAGACACCGAACGCGAGTGCTGCTGTCCATCTTGAGATGAGATGTTAAGGATACAATTCAACTGGACGGCTATTATATCCTTCCAAATTATATTTGGGGTTTCCATGCGACCGAAATCAAAATAATCTGTACTGTAACATATAATCTGTTCGGTCTTACATTTGTAGTTTCCGTAAGTTGATTTCTTTCTACTAAACTTTTTTTTAAATTTTGAATAAATCTTTTTTATTGCCTAAACAACTTTTTGCGCCCAGCGTATTGGCGCAACTTTAAATGTATTTTTGTAAATTTATACAGAGACTTGGATTCGAGTACAAAAGAGAAACCGGATATATCCAAGCTCCGCATGTCGATACGCGACGTGACGCACAAGATGGATCTGGCGTACGGCATGCTCGGCTCGCTATTCCGTTCCGGTTCGAGACAAACCTTCTTCTCATCTCAGGTCAGTACCTAATATATGCTGCCGCAGTACCTAGTATGCGCCGCCGCACCACCTAGTATATGCCGTCACACTAGCTAGTATGCGCCTCCGCATTACCTGCACAACGTGCACGTGTGTAAATACGTTTCTAGGTGACAAAATAAAAAACAAGTATGCAAAAATAATAATTTAATTGAAGTTTTTCACCAAATACTTTAGGCATTGTTGTAATAAGGTCTATTTTACTTTTTGATTAGTCGTTTTGACTTCTCGTTTACAAAGGATAATATACATACAATACTATACGTTTTATCAATGTGTACGTACCAATGTACCGATTAGATCCGCGTATATAGGAATAGGGTCGCTTTCATTCAAGAATAGTGAAGGCGCGAATAAGGAGTTTTTACTGTACTTAGTGGTAGACAAGCACAAGATGGCGACAGACTCTAGCAGTGTAATGTTTATTATTGGTTCAGGTGGTGAGGTATGCCGATCTGTACGCGGCTTCGTTCCTCAACTTGATGTACTATCCGTTCTGCTACATGTTCCGTGCGCCCGCCATGCTGATGCCGCACGAGTCTACGGTGGCGCACGAACAACGGTTCACCCTCGACACGCCGACCATTGACCGGTCAGTGTTCAACGATAACTAACCATTATTATTATAATTTTTCCTACCTATGCTGATAGCCTTGAGAGGCTATTTCAGCTTACCCTAGCGTGTGTAGGTGAGCTCACGGGGCTCAAACCGGACTGTTGCTAACACTGACCCTAGCAACAGCAGTGCTTCGCAGAATCTACCACCGGATCGGAAACGCGACCCACTGAGAAGATCCGGCGAGAAACTCAGTAGGCTGTGTCTGTGGGTTAATTCGCTCGTCGAGTCCTTCGTCGCAAGCGACGCGTTCGATGAGGACGGTGACCGGTAACCATTATTACATGCCGCCGCTATATATATATCGTCTTCTCGCATTAAAATTGTATAATCTCAAAACTTACTAATTTTACAGGACAGTGTTTTAAAGGTTTAACATGTGATATTTTTAATATTAATCCTCTTTGCAACATTTTTTTTTTACCAGTAACATTATCTGTATTTTAAAGTAAAATAAAATTATGTATTAATTTTGTGTATAGTAGTCAAAATATAGGTGATCTAAAAAAAAACTAAAACTAAACTACGCTCTTTTGACAGTATTTATGAGAAAAATACTGGTGATCCGAAATGATTCGGCATATCAACTCAATTTCGAATATTTTTGAAAATACACTTTTAATGCGAAAAGACGATAATAATATGTTACGGTAAATGTACACTCTTGGGAAATGTACACTTTGACCGGTAAATGTGCACATTTGCCAAAAAGTTAAGTATATGCGATCTGAATATAATGTATATGTACATTTCCTGGCAAATGTGTACTCTTGCCTTCACGTTTTGGTAAATGTATACTCTTACCTTCATGTTTTAAGAAAAGTTACAGTAAATACAAATAAATTGATAATGTTGTTGCAGTAAAAAAATATTTATTTAAATAAACATAATAATACAAAAGGCTTTAATAACGAAAATTATTTTATTTCAAAAATGTTAATGACAAACAAAACATACTTTTCTTTGCATATTATATAGCATGTGGTAGGTTAAGTTAGGTTAGTAGTTGAGCGCATGCGCATGTGCACCACATCACTAGCACTTGCGATTTCGTATTTTGTATGCCGTGCTGACATTTACCAAAACGACATGGTCATTGTGAATTCAATGTACATTTCCCTTGTTAGTTGAATGCACATTAGCCAAACGAGGAGGCAAATGTGCACATTTACCGGAAAATGTGTACATTTGCCGCGATACCTACTTTTACCGTAACACACAGATCCTCGGACAAGTACTAAAGTTTAAAGAAATAAATCAACATCATGTAAACATTTGTAACTGGTGACAGAGGAGATACTATGAACCCGCTTATTTCTGCCGTAAGACAGATGGGTTCTGTTTCTAGAGTCTTCATGTTTCACGTTAAGCAGCATTGATGTATTGTTATCTATGGGCTCCGGTAACCATTTAAGACCATATAGGCTATAGTTCGTTCGTTAAACTGCCAAAAAATATTATTATTATTATAGTTTTTTTTTCCTATTTTCTCATCAAAAAGGTTAAGGCTCGTGTCTACGGCGAAATTTTTTGCTTTTAGTCTTACAAAGACTTGAGGTGTGTCTAAAAATAATTATCATGTTTCATGTTATTATCTTTAATTTTTATAAGCTTGTTTACAGTCTTAGTTGATAGATGGCGTTATTAGGCTATAATATTACAATTAAACTTGTACTTAAGTCGATAAGATCGTAGACACAGCTAGTAAGTGAATAAATAATAATTTCTATTGACAGATCTAGACATCCAAGCGCACAACGTAGCTATGGCGTCGTCACTCTAGCGGAGGACACTTCTGAAGAAAACAGCATCACCAACGCACAAGAACCCATTGATGCCAAAGTAAAATCAATAAGTTTAAAATTGTTTCAATCATAAAATATGTTACATTCCAAGACTTGAACAGAGAAATAAGTTTGATTTAAACATTACAGTACAGTGTGATATGTGAAATATGTGAATTTTAGCTTCATACATGTGCATACACAACAAACAAAAAAAAACGAGAAATCCGTGGGTTCCGTTGCTAGTAGGTAAATAATATTTCAAAAATCGATTCAAGTATATAGTTATTTAGAAAAAAAAAAAAAAACAGTTTGTAAATCGAATTTTAATACCTACTACCTACTTATAAGTTCGTAATGTAAAATGATAATATTAAAAATATATTTTTTATGACTTTAGGCAGCGGGATCCGTGCCCCACGTACGGCCTGAAACACCCCGACAACTCACGCACACACACGACGACGACTGTTCGGACGACGAAGACGTCACAAAGGCGGCGCAACACAAATAAAAACCGTACCTACCGTGCTATTTTGAAATATTGAATTCGAACTGAATAAAGAACACACCGAATTGTGAAATGAAATGTTTGACGTTTGATTATTTTGAAATGTTTTCTTCATGTAACAGAACGCAAATGGATCGCATTTCATGAATGCCTTTATGTTCATGTTTTTATATTTCTTATACTAGAAGTATAAGGTCGTTGTATGATTTATTCAATTATTTGATTTATTAAATTTTTTGTCAATTTATATCCAATCAATAAATTGAAATTGACGATCCACAATAGTAAATGAAAAAGTGTAATTTTTCCGAAGCTATATTTGTTCACATTGTATTATTATATTCGGTTAATAAAATTATACGTATATTTTCATTGTGATACTAAAAATTGAATCTATGCATAGCATATGTTATACTAGAACGGAAAATTATAAAAACGTTTAGAGCATTTTAATTCAAGGGCTCATCGAAGTGTTAATTTTTTATTTTGTTTGTTTTATTTAGTCTATTTGTCCTTTTAAATATGTCGAGATTTTATAACGTTTTATTATTATTATTATAGTCAGCATTCCTAGTAATTTGTGATGATCTGTAAAAAGATTTTATGAAAGTGTCGTAAATTTTTTGGAATAAGTTGGAATTTTTATCTTACAAAAGAGTCGCGCAAAGTTCTCATATGTTCTTCAATATGTTAAATTAATAATATTTCTTACTATGTAATGTACTGTATGAGTAGTCATTTAACTCACTTCAGTTAAAATGTTTGGATAACAACTAACTTTTTCTTCTACATATATCTCGCTATTAAAAATTGGTTTAAGAAAACTTCTATATTTACCTCAATTTATTAATTATTTATCTTTTGTTTATAACTTAATTTCTGTCAAATTTCAAGATTTTAATTATAATATTGTAATCAATTGGAATTCTGTATATTTAATTCAAATTATCGGTCCTGCTTGTTCTTACATTCTTTTAAACCGAGGATAATCGAAATATTCGGCGATACTTAATCGATTAACCATTTTAATGAGCATCAAACCAAAATAGATTTCAGTTTCGTAGTAAACACAGGCTGTGTCAAATTAAAGCGACATTTAAAATGCAATGTTTAACAATTACATGTACATAATTATGTAAAATGTTTTCATGTTTTGGATCGCGTAAGTTGACTGATTTATTGCTCTTGTTAATAATACTTCAACTTAAATGCAATTAAAATTTTATGTAAAACATACTGTTCACCATGCAAGTCTCCTGTTTTAATTGCGAATAATACATTGCGGGCTGGAAAAAAGTATTTTTTTAATAGGCCTTTCTAATCTTCTTTCTCAGGGATACGGCTACCTCGAATCTTTTCCTTTGCACGACTCTCTAAATGACTGAAGGTTGTGTATCGATGCAGAATATTATAATCGTAGTTAATTTATAAGAAATACGTATCAATTATTTTATACACATTGATAATAAAGACCATAGTCAAAATAAAGTTAGTTATTTGAAAGTTTCCTTTTATTTCGATACGTTATAACAACAATTCCTCTAAGTATTCTTCGAATTCTTCTTCTCGAGATTTTTCCTCGGTTTCTTGCACACCTAGAAGGTTTATTGGTATAAAGTCTTTCAAATATAAAAAAAAGGATTTTCAAATCATATCTGAATCAAGCTACCTCACTTTTCTTAGTTTAAACAATAAAAGAAGAATATAAGTTACTATTTTTGAAGTGAAGCATCTTTAGGCATGTCGAGAGTAAAATTTCGCGACAGATTCGTTACGGGTAGAGAGAAAAGATACGATTTAGACAGAGCGAGAGTGAGAAAATAGAGCGTCTCGCGAACCCCTCGACCGTGGAGAGGGAAAGGACAAAGCGAGCTAGGTCGTTATTTCGTTTAGCGGCATTTATTGGATTTCATATTATTATAAATGACTATGACATATGTATGACTACATTGCAAGGCCAACGGTGTGAACAGTTTAGTTTCTAAAATATTTACAGAGAGCGGTATTTTAAATAAGAGTAATAATCATATATTTAGCCTCAAGAACAGGCAAAAGCAAGCTAGGTCGATTCTCTTATACACAGCATTCCCTATTACAAGAGAAATTTGATTTAAGGATGAAAAATTAAGAAAACCACAATACTACACACCGCAAAAGAAGTTTCCCTTCTTTCACGTACACCACACGCACCATATTTTTTTTAGTATGTTACTTTATTTTAGTTAAAGGCAGGGATCTTGACTCATTTCAAGTGGATTTTGTCATGATAGGTACTGAATTCAAATTTAGAAGATTGACACAATGAAATGTAGTTTAAAATATAACAACAATAAAAGATCACCTCTCTAAAATTTTTAAGATTCTAAAACGTGAAGTAGCTCGAATCAATACTTTGGGAATACCCAAAATAGTTCTTCGTCTTAAATTACTGTAGTGAGTGAAGAGCATATTACTTTATGTAATGAGACAGGTAAGTGCATCCACGTCCCAACTTAACTTTTCTTAAAGTTTTGAACATATTTTAATGAAAAAGTATCTATTTAAAAATCTCATTACAGTTTAAGTAGTAATTTTATCTCTCATGTGGTGTACCGTCATCAGAGTGCTACATTAAATTGTGGAATATAATTGAAATGTAGACCCCAAAATAAATCCCGTACGGTGGTAACGCAATAAAATAATGAGCGGATTCTTGTAATGTCTTTTTTAGTTTCCAAAGTACATAAATATATTTTTAATGGACACATTTTTGTTATAGTTTTCAGGTATACTAATTGATGACAAGTGTACGTGAAAATACCTTTCTTCCACAAAGACTCCTCTATATCTTCAGAGGCCTGCATTTGTCCCTTGGAGGTTGAAGGCTCTGCAGGAACATCAAGTGGGGGAGTTTTTGGACCTTCACAATCGCTTTCGTCACCTGAACTCTCATTTTTGTGCTTTTTCTTCCTTTGCGATTTCTTTAACCTCTTTACTTCTCGCTTCTTAGATTTGTAGTTTAACTTGGCTGAACAATCTGGACATAAACCTGGAATAGCACGATTTTTCAAACCCCAATGCAAACAAAGAAAAATTAGATTATCAAAAAAAATATTTTAATGATAAGTATTAAAATTGGTCGCTAGGTTTTCCATACGAGTTCAACAGCATGGAGAGACCATTGTGTAGGGTGCGTCAAAGCTATTCGTTTAAAATTTGAGGTATGTAAAATCGAAGATGCGCCCCTTTGTTGGAAAAATAAACCTAGATAACATTCAATACCAATAGATGGCAATGCTTTCCACTGCACTGATTTCGTCACCCGCGCCGTTAAAGCTTACTATTTTTTAAAATGCAAAATAGTCCCTCTCTGTCCATTTTGAAGGAAGCCATGGCAACAGCTAGTATAACAGGTAGATTACGATTGAAGTTATAAATTAATAACCATAATCCCATAACCTGTGATGTTATTACCGTGAAAAAAACTAAAGTGCTAATTAAAAAAATACCGCCAATGTTTTTAAACAGCTAAAACACTTTCCTGGAACTTTCCTAAAAATTAATAACACTGGATATATTGAAGCATACTGCCATGTTATGCCCGCACTCGCACGAGGTCATTTACCTTCTGAATATAGACGAAACCTATTCCAAGTGTGCCTCCCGTGTCGTTGGGAACGTTTTATTTTTAGGTCAGTTAAAACCTTCAACGCTCAATATTGTGTGCAACATTTTGGATAAATAATTTTCAACGAACGTAGTATTCATTTATTGAAATGCAAATAGAAGTGTAACTTTTTATTCTTTTAGATGAGCAAAGTTTAAAGCACACCTGATAGTGAGTGGTAATTGGGGTATCTATACATCTTAATGTGGGTGTCGCAGCCACTTTTAGAAACGATTGAAGTTTCGATTGCATTATTACAACGGATGCTCTTAAAGTAAGAGAAATGAATGAGAGTAAGAATTGGGGGGTTTAGTATGTTACACTGCTACTAAGAATTGATGATATGGAATTAGTAATAGTAAAAAGCAGACCTCAGGGTCGCATACCCGTATCTTCGCATTACGTTCTCACATTTACGTAGGAATTATGGTTATCGCGCTCTTCAAATCAGATTGCATGTTTGATTCGTTTTTTTTTATTGCCACTGCAGGCAAACGAGCATCATCTGACGGGGAGTTTTTTTTTTTTCGCTATAAGCTGATAGCCTTGACAGGCTATTTCAGCGTAACCTTAACTAGTAGGTGAGCTCACGGGGCTCCAACCTGGCGACGTTGCTAACACGAACCCTCGCAAAAGCCGCGCTTCGCAGAATCTACCACCGGATCGGAAACGCGACCCACTGAGAAGATCCGGCGAGAAACTCAGTGGGCTGTGTCTGTGGGTTAATTTACTCGTCGAACCCTTCGTCGCAAGCGACGGGTTCAACAAGACCGATGACCGGTGCTTGAGGTACCTAAAAGCACCGTTAGTGGATCGGGAGGATCCGAAATGACGTGTTTTGGACGACGTCGACTGCTTTCCATTCTGTCCGCAGGATCGGGAATGTTACCGGCGGCCACGATGAGAGGGTTCTCGTGTTGTGCCGCTTTATCGAAGTGGAACGGGGAGTGGTTACCGTCGCTTGAATGTCAGTAATACCAGGGGAAGAACCAAGCCATTGCTTACAACGTTCACGAGATCATTACTAATAGGTACTACGGATGATTGGAAATAATGGATTCTTATTGGGAATCTATGAGAAATTTACGATATGTGCGAATATAATATATGTTGACTAATCTCCAGGGTTTTTGAGTTGCACCAATAAATATAAGAACAAGTCTATACTTGCTATGCCTTGCTAGCCTATGCTGGCTTTGCTGACGGCTCGAATTTGTTAAAATTTGTTAAATAAGTAACATTTTTAAATCTCTTTGTGTACGCCCTTACAACAATCTATCATAAAGTACAATTATTACTTACTTTAACCATCGGCTTAAGAAAACTATCGAGGAAGGTTTGTGCAATAGCACGTATTTTAAAGTTAAGAATTTACTAGCTGATAGTGCGACGGGGGAACAGAACACTCACTACCGAACGTTTCTTTTTTTGTTTCTTTATTGAATAAAGTTTTAAATATAAAAATACGAGATTCAATGTTGTCTGCGAGGCGGGACAACCCAAGAGTTTTTTTTTGTTTTGTTTATCAAGCTACCGATAGATGATTCTATAATTCGATGAAATATTTATCATTCCGCCTTGTTTAATAATATAATAATAATAATGCGTAGAATTAGAATAAGTAATTACGAAGCGAATGTTACGTATCAGTGTACGTGATCAGAACAATTAGATCGAAAAGAGATGGTTGGATGACAATACTACACAGTACTTTGATATTAACTATAAGAAGTAAATATGTAGCCCGTTCAAATTTCCATCTTAAGCTAAATAAAAGTACCTATGTAGGTACTTACCTAAAATGAGTTGATAATGAAATTAAATTAAAGTTAAAATACATACGAAGCTTCACTAAAGCATTCTTTTTCTCTCCGTCTTCAGTGTATGCGAAGTTGACTTCCCAAGATTTAAGTTCTTGACTATCATTGCACTGCTTGTTCCCGCATTGAAATTGACCTTTTCCAAGAACCACTTCTTTTTCTATTCTCCATCGAAGTGCTACCTAAATTTTTAAGAAATTACATTTTTATCTTCAACTTATGTTCAGTTAAGCCCACCGTTGCGTAAAAGAGATTGGAATGTTCTAGAAACCTATTTAATCTAGTCTACAAAATACATTTTTGTCTTCATATAGTGTTGTTGCTCTTGTTGTGGGAAAAAGATTTCATGGCCCAAATAGTATTCAATGGTTACCGTTATTCCATTGAGGAAGTCGTTTGTAAACATACCTATATTAAATAATTGCATATATCTATGTCAATGAATCGGGTATTTTAAACAGCATACACAGAGCGACTCTTCGATGATCCTATTTGAAAGGGGAAAAAACAATTTTTTCAGACTTCGCTTGTCAATAGTGTCTAGTGAAACTCAATAGCTTTAGAAATGTATTTAATATTGTCAAATTATATTTACTCTAATAGTAAGTAAATAGATATTATGTACTAAAGATATTCTATATTTTAGTTATTAAGAAAAATATGTTTTATTTCAAACTAGCGACCCGCCCTCGCTTCGCTTCGGAAACATTAAATTTTATTATTGATAGCTGAGTCCCGCGATGTTACCTACCCGCGTTTATTGTCGTACCGCGGATGACGCCGCGGGGCGAAGCTAGTCCAAAAAAAGTAGCCTAAGTTACTCCTTATATCATCAGCTACCTATCAGTGAAAGTCTCGTCAAAATCGGTTCAGGCGTTCGAGAGATTAGCCGGAACAAACAGACAGACAGACAGACAAAAATTGTAAAAAGGTTATTTAGGTGTATGTACCGTACCTATATATATTCATACTATAAAACGGTTATTTCAACATTACAAACAGACACTCCAATTTTATTTATATGTATAGATGAGGTTTGACTGTTTGATTTTATCGACCACCCAGGACAGAGGCTTGGCTGTATCCAGAGCTTAACCGATATTTTGTTCTACCTATTCTACTGATGTCGAGGGGTCATACTAGATTCACCGAACAAGTAGGTGAGCTCACGGGGCTCTAAGCTGGAGACGTTGCTAACATTAGCCCTAGCAAGAGCAGTGCTTCGCAAAATCCATCACCGGATCGGAATCGCAACCCACTGTGAAAATCCGGCGAGAAACTCAGTGGGCTGTGTCTGAGGGTTAATTTACTCATCGAGCCCTTCGTTGCAAGCGACGGGTTCGACGAGAACGGTGACCGGTATGCTCGTCTGCCTACAAGGACAATAAAATTTTTTTTTACCTAAAAGCACCGTTAGTAGATCGGGAGGATCCGAAATGACGTGTTTGGGGCGACGTCGACTGCTTTCCATTCTTTCCGCAGGATCGGGAATGTAGTTACCGGCGGCCACGATGAGACGGTTCTCGTGTTGTGCCGCTTTATCGAAGTGGCCTTAGCAGCACTACCTACCCTTGACTGCGGTTTTCAGATTTTCTTAGATGGGAGGACGAGCTCACGTCCCACCTGATGTGAAGTGGTTACCGGAGCTCATCGAGGTCTACTAAATCCTTTATTCATAATATTTAGAGACATTATGCATAATTTACTTTTAAAATGACGTCATTCTTAGGTACTAACTAGTTTATTCTAACAAATCGCCTGTTCGGATCTGTAATGTTTCTGTTCATTCAAAAATTATCGTCATTCTTAAGTATTGTGTAAATATAGAGAGAGATAAAATGTTTTTAATTCTACGACGGATCTAAGCTATTCATAAAAGGCATCTGCCGTCAGTAATATTATGTAGGTACTTGTGATACCTACTCAATGGGTGATAGACAGATGTGCGTTGTAACTGTATAACCTCGCGGGTGAATACGTAGTTCTATATTTAGCTTACAGAAAGGCATTACGGCTATTGTTCAACGCCCCAGTATATCACACAAAGGAAGGTCTCTCGGGCAAAAAAGGCAATTGAATCACGCAGGGGACCGTCCCTACGTCAGCCTTAATGCTAGGGGAGTACGTTAACACGAATAAATTATTTATTCAATGTGGCCTTTGGACTTCGATCGCGTACTGTAAACAAATAATATACACGATAACGGTTGTGGCTTCGCTTACGAAAATAAATTAAGCGGTCAAGATAAGCCTTTTCAAAGGTCGTAAGGACATGGAATGCATAAATCGTTGAGAACTAGTCTTTAAATTATACGTTACGACACCTCAGTACCCGCAATGATTCACAACTTACTTTATTTTCTTTGTATCTGCTTAGATCACAAATACAATATTCTTTGAAGAGTTTGTCGTGATATTTTTTGGCTAATTGTTTTTCCCATGTGTCGGCTACGTCATCGTCTTCCCACAGAAATTTGTGGTTTTCTCTAATCACATCGAGGTCAGTTCTATCTCTGGACGTGTCGCGTTTCAAGCGCGTCGTGGAGCCCTTGGTATTCAGGCTATAAACGTTTACTAGGTACTTATGCAATTCATAAGGATTAAGATTACGCAACCTGGCAGACATCGTTAGCGTAACCTAAAACAAACGTAAAACGATTTATTGAATTCATAAAATAAAAGAAGAACCTTCAACAAACAACTCTTTAATAAAATTGAAAATTATTACATTTTCTCTAAAATATTATAATTTAGCAAACGGACTTATTCTAATTGTCATGATGAGTCTATAACAAGGTGCATTTATTTAAATAGTAAAAATTTCCTTTTAATGTGTCAATAAATAAAAGGCATCTTATGTTATTTTGTGCAAAAGTTAATATCTACTCTGAATATTATTGTCAGTCTTGTAGATTTTGTGTATAATTTTCACATTTGGCTCAATATCAAATACTTAATCTACAAACAAGTCATGTGTGTAAACATTTTATAGATCATTAAATACAATAAATATTATATTAAAATATGATTATTGTCTATTACAAATTCAACACTAGAACAATATTTTATATTTTATCAATATAATTATTTACAAACAGTTTATAAAATGTGGCACAAGTGAAAGTGTAGAAAACATTCATAGTATAAGTTAATTGTAAATATCTTTGGAATTTCGAAATCAATATATTATTGGTCGTAAGGTAAACTTTTCATTTTAGAAAAAAAAAAAAAACATTTGTGATGTTGGAAAAGAAGATCATATTACTGTAAACTTATTACTAAAATTACATTAAAATTGATCAAATTGGGTGGTGATTAACCTTGTTTATTGACCACCAAGCATTTCTGCTCTTCTAAGTTGATACTTCTTTATTATATCCAAATATTTTTTAACAAATCATGTATACCATCTGACTTGCCTATAGGCAATACAAAGAACTTATTACTATTCCCTATCAATATTATTAACTACTTTATTTGGTATAGTTTTAGTCTATGTGAAGTATAGAATAGGCATTTCTAATAAAATATTATTGCTTTGGTTACAGCACAGTACATTACGAAATCACTTTAAATACTTATCTAAAAATTTGGCAAAAGTGTTCTTTATAACTGGATTTATTTTAGTACCTCGAGTAACATTATACAAAAATATTAAAGCTCTCAAGAGAAGCAGGAACAAGATAAAATTTGTGACATTACATATTTGTAGAAGGCCTCAGTAGAAAATATTTCTCTATCTAATGTAAATATTACAGTAAGGCTATCGGAATCTTTGGACGTTTGACCTATATCCACATTAAATATCACTTTTATCATTTCTAAAAGGCAACTTTGGAGATATGTGTGATCTTATCGTAAGAGCACCTGTGAAGGCTTTTTACTAGTATCCTAATGCTATTCTCAAACATGCATTAAAAGTTTATAAATAAAATCCCTAAATTCAAAAGCAACTACAGCAGCACACACGAGTGTATGAACACTCTCACAAACACATAAACACACCATAATGACTAAATTATGAACTAGATCATGATAGTTTTGGATTTGGTATATAACATTTAAACTAAAAATCATACAACTAAAATTTGGCAATGAGAGAATCAGACAATCAAGCTAGTATAAAAGAATCAACCACAACATTATTATAATAATTTGGCAACAATTGGGACCATCTCAATGATCTTATTTGTCCAAGATGCAGGCTTCTAATTTGATACATTTCACATGAACTTTTTCGATATGCAGTGCTGATATTCACTGATACACAACAATTACTTGGCTCTTTCATTCATTCTATCCATGCGTTTTTTCATGTTTCTTCATATTGTCAGAGCGTGTGAAGGCTTTGTCACACACCCCGCAGTAGTAAGACTTCTGTTTTGTGTGAACTGTCATATGACGAGATAACTCACTCTTTGTGACAAACTTCTTTTCACAGACTGTACATGCATGCTTACGTACATTTAAGTGAAACTTCATATGTATGGACAGTGAGCTGGATTGAGAGAAGGCTTTGTGACACAATTCACAAACAAATGGTCGCTCACCAGTATGTTTTCGTAAATGATTCATGAAACCTGTCTTAGTATAATCTTTTTGACATAAATGACAAAAACTAGACTTAGAATCTAACATCCCAGGGAAATGATTATTCATATGTTTTCGGAGCTCCCAGTAACTTGGGAATTTTTCTGAGCACATTCGACATGGATGCTTCCTTTCATCACTAGACTTTGCACTGCATTGGTGTGAAGCAAGCAACTGTTCATTGGAAAACATTTGATTACACTGGTTGCACACATGACTAGCATCAGAATCGGTTGATAGAGTGACTTCCAAGTAGTTTTCAATTGACATAACATTCCCATTGGAGCTATCTGGATCATCTCCATTTAATGGTATGATTTGGTCTCTATCGGTTATGATATCTTTGGTATCCATTTTCTCGATATAATCTTTGTAACCCAGTGAATCTTTATCTGAATTGTTGTTATCAGGCTCTACTAGATGTAGAACGGGCGACACGCTTTGATCTCTTTCAGGCGAACCCTTCTCGTTATCAGATTGCTCAGGCCGTGATGATACGTTGTTGTCCGATTCCCATTCATTTTCGACAATTTCTACGTCGGAATCGGAATCTTCAACACTCGACACTGTTGTTCTATTGTTTTCCAAATGGAATCCGATATCATCGAAACGCAGGACATTCGAAGGAAGTTTAACCCCCACTATTGCTTCAATCGCCTGCCATGAAAGCTCCTGGGGGTTGTTCTGCATATTAGATCGGACTAATCTAACCTACAAACCAGTGTTCAACCATTATAAAATTTAAACCTTTGATACGATAAATTAAAATTATGTTAAAATATTACCTTTTATGTGCACGGCCAACAATTTATTATTATTTTTGGATGACGCCCTTGTTTTCTACATCTAAAAATATTATGCTTTGCACTTGCACTAATCTTTTTTTGCGGAATTTATGGTCATCATAGATTAGACTTCACAAACGAGATTTATGGATTTTAATGGCATAGATCACAGAGGAAACTGGAAAGTGCATTTGTTGGATATGTCTCCTTTGTTAATTTAAAATTAGGACCAGCAAGTGTGGCTGTACGATATTCCCAATTTTTTTCTACAAAGTTCTTCCAATTACGATAATCATCAAGTTTTATTCATCAAGTATCATTTTAACACGAAAGTTGTACTCCTAAAATATTCTTAGAATAATTAGAAATCACTTAAATTTCTATATGCTTGTTAATATTCAATATCATTAAAAATAACTGAATTTATTAAAACCGCGCTAATCGTACTTTAACGAATAATTGGCCGTCTTCACTGACATTTTTTTGTTGATGTATTGTTGAAGTTTGTTGAAGTTTTCAATACCGGCGCATGCGCAATGTAGTCGTGAGGTGATTGATTGCTTATTAGATATAAAATAATTAATAATTGGGAATTTAATTGTTTTTATCATCGAACAATCACTAATAGTCGTCGAACAAACGATAATTGATCAAGTTTAATTAATCTGAGCGATAAAAATAAAGATATCTAGTAAAGGGAGCCAACTTAAGGGTGATCATTTGTTTAGTTAATTATAAAGAAATAAAAGACGAGCAAAATTTTTTACATTCGAACATTAACAAACAAACTACGAACAAGTAATTAAAAATAAAAAATATCCGAAAATAAAATTTTTAATGATCTTCAGTTTCACTATTCAATGTGTGACAATTGAATTTGACAGACAAATTGTTTACTTTAAATTAATACCTACTTAAGTAATGTAAAAGTAAAGTAAATAAGATTTTTTAGGTATACATTAAAACTGAGACGTAATCAATAATATGAACTCACTACAAGAATTACAGGCAATTATTAAATCCAAAGATAATTTCACTAAATTTGTCATAAATTCTGAAGTACCGGCTGTCTGCAAAAATGAACCTTGCATGCTCGGAGTGGATGAAGCAGGCCGTGGTCCTGTGCTCGGTAAGAAACTTAAAATGTGGTGAAAAAATAGATCTAATATTGAGTATGAATGGATGAATATGATCTATCCATAATTATAATTATAATTAAAAAAATGTACTAGTTACAGTTATTTTACAGTAGGGTCTCATAGGTTTATACGGTTTGTATCAATCTTGTTATAGTGAATTTCATAGGTTTTTTATAAAGTGTAGTTAGTACAGTTAAGATTGTAGAAATGTATGACATGTATTTTACAATATTCATCAAATAAATAGCATTAGGATTGTTACTGTTAATCTAGTGTGTTTTGTTTTAGGACCTATGGTGTATGGAGTATCCTACTGCCCTTTAAATCGAAAGAGTATTTTTGAGGAATTGGGCTGTGCTGACTCTAAAGCTCTTACGGAAGCTAAAAGGGATGAAATATTCACAAAAATGTTGACTGAGGAAGACAGCCTCAATAATGTTGGCTGGGCTGTTGAAGTCATATCACCTAATTACATTTCCAATTCAATGTACAGACGAGCTAAATGCTCACTAAATGAAGTAAGTTTTGTTTGCTCTTTGATTCATATACACTCACTGTTAAGGTTGGCGATATTAGTGGAGTGAACTCCTGAATTCATTGAGGCTCTCGTGGATAAATTTTATAATAATATTTAAGTGTAATTAAAGAAAAATCTTGAACAATTTTCTTAATATAATATAAATTTAATCATATCTAATTTAATTTAAATTTAAAATAAACAAACTAAGAATGCTTTTTTATGAATTTGCTGAAAGTTTATTAAAAATATTAAATATATGTAAGCAAAACCACATTACAAAAACACAGTAGAACCACTTAATAGAAGTCATAATATATTGTTGGTGAGCGGTCATTAATCATTACCAAACTATTGCGTGAATTTGGCACACTGTGAAGATGTGGACAGGATTTGTTGATTTAATGTGCTTCACATTACTGTTCAAAAGTTGTGAATTCATTTTTGTTTGGGGTAAGAGTTATTACACGACCCTTTGCTTATGTGTTGAAGGCAATTCATGTCAAAGTTGAATCTTCTAAAGTCCTCTGTCACTCAACAACCTGTGTTTGTGTATCGGATGAGATAAAATTTGAGCAAGGTAGCCTGGGGGCAAGGGCACACTTATTAAAAGAGTCAATGCTATCATCTTGAGGTCAAAGTCCCAATCCGATGGTATAATAGCTAACCCATTTTTTAAATTGCAATGCATTATTGCTTTACGGCAAAAAGCTCTGCTTGCTTCAACATAAGAATATTGCAATACTTATGTTACTGTTACAGGTGTCAATGAATTCTGCAATAGATTTAATTAAGAAAGCTGCAGAAAGTGGTGTCAATATTACAGAAGTTTATGTGGACACAGTGGGGCCTCCAGAGAAATATCAAACAAAATTATCTGAAATATTTCCTTCTTACAAAATAACTGTAAGTATATTTGTTACACATAATAAAACTAAAAATGATTGAAAAACTTATTTTAAAGAGTGAATTATACTGTAAGGTAAATGGTATATAAATGTCATTAATTTCTTTTTTTTTATATTTAGCATTATAATAATTGTCCAGGAAAAATGAATAGTATTTAAAGTAGTATATTGTATTACTTAAATATGTAAATATATTAGCTATTGTACATAAATTCAATTATTAAAGGAGAACTTATATTAATATGAGTTTGGGATTATATTTGATTGATTTACTTAATTAGTAATCTATGTGTAATTACAAACTGTAATTAATGTTTCAAGGTGGCGAAAAAAGCCGACTCTATCTATCCCATAGTATCAGCAGCAAGTATTGTGGCTAAAGTAACCAGAGATCATGCACTAAAAGTATGGCATTTTAATGAGGGACTACAATTGGATCACACAGAATTTGGCAGTGGATATCCGGGAGGTGAGTTTTTCACATTATTTTTTACTAAATGTTTCAAAACACTACCAAAGTTCTGAATACTAGATATTGGGTTAGTAAATGAGGATATACAGCATCATGTATTAGAAAATCTTTAGCAACAAGTAATTTGATCAAGCAAAATGAGCTCAATCACCCATATAACAATAAACAAAAAATATTAATCTTTGGGTGGGTGTAACTTTTGAAGGAATCAGGAAATCTAGGCAACACTGAAGCACCTATCTATCTTTTTTAATGTCATAGAAGGCAGCTGAATGTGACCACCGATGCTCCTACAGAGCACCATAGCTGTCCACATTCTAAATTTGAATAGTTCAACCAGTTGCACTAACAAGGTTAAAGCTGTTATTAGGAAAATTTGGCAATACCATTCGGCTCTCTGCTCATTCCACAGATCCATTAACAAAGAAATTCATACGCGATCGAATCGATAACGTTTTTGGATATCCGCTTTTGGTACGGTTCAGCTGGTCGACAGCAGAACTCATGCTGCAAGAGAAAGCGGCAGCGTGCACGTTTGAAGACGTAGACGACCCTGGCAAAGGAAAAAGTAAAAGCACCAAAACTATCAGCTCATTTTTCACGCTAAAGACCGAAGACAGTAAGCCTCGTAAAAGACATAAGTTTTTTGAAGAGAGGCATTTAAGCACTTGCACTGATTTTGATTAAAAGATTTGAACATGTACGGTTAATTCGTTTAATTTACACAGTCCTGATTTATTCAATTGGTGGATATTTAGTATCGTGCCGCATATTTTTCTTAAAATAACAGCGTTATATCCCAAAATATTCTTGCTCAAATTTAGTAATACTTACTAGTCAGGCACCCTTGCACGGTCGTAGTTGTGGTGTCGACTGAGTTATGTATTGTGAAAATCGTTCATTAGTATTGTTAAAAGATATCAAAGATGTAATGGTATTTAGCTTAAATTTGCAAGTGAAAATAACTGCAGTGCATTGTGATGAGTAGAAATCGCAAACAATTTGAATACGTTTTAAGCTGTCAACTGTTGTACAACAACATGAAGCGTGTTTTATCATCTGGCGTATCTCCAACGATTCAACATTTTGGAAACGCTGCCCGCCGCTAACACATGCTTCTTTTACAAAATAGGTGTTACACAAATTAAGTTATCTAAGATAATCGAAATTTTAGTTGCCAAACAGTACCTACATGTTCAGGTATCGTAGATTGAGGGGAATCAGGACCCTTTCCAATTCCAACACAAATTTCCAATGGTTTTTCTAAGGGTAATACCAATAAAATTGAGATTAAAATGGTTCCGGAGGTTTAATTTTTTACATACGATGCATTATTATACATAGTTCATTACAAAAGATACACAAAAACTTAAGAAAAACTAGCTTGATCCGATTCATTTTAGCTTTGGGGTAAATAAGGTTACGTATGGGGGTAATAGTTTTTCGATAGGGCTGGCACTGTTTAGTTGTTAGGTAAGTACCTAACTTTATGTAATGAACTTTTTAATATCTCTAATGAGTTACAAAACTTTGATGACTAAATAAAACTATTTAATATTCTTAATTGGTGGTTAAGAATACAAAAGTCATTTTCAGTTCAACAAAATTAAATCTAACAACTCAACAAAAGCATTGTGACATCCCAGATTTGTCCCTATTCTAACTCTAGTCCCTATTCCCCCCAATCTATTAAAACAATATGTCATTACTGATTAAAAGAATGATAAAACTTTCGCGAACAAATTGATGCCTATAAAAGATTTGGTAATGCGATGAAAGGCGTGGGCCGGTGGGGTTCATCCAAGAAGGTGAGTTGACGGGGCACGGGCGCTCTCCTTCAGCGAGCATTAACATGCGAGACGCGATGTGCGCGCACATACTTGCCATGAGCAATGCGGAACGTACCGACCTCACTTAGAGAATTTAATTGTGTTCCATTATCATATTTAGGTTCTTTTACGGTAAGTCAAAAGTGAAAACTGAATGAGAGGCTACATCGCTTGTCATTCGTCAGTCGCGATCGATGGCGATAACTTCCTTCGGGCGGTAGCTAAATTTACAATCGGCAAAATGTTGTTTCGGTATTGTGCTGCTTTACTGGCGCTCGCCGTTTGCGCCTCCGCGATAGTAGGCCCGAATAACGTTACCAAGACTGATACGCTGAAAGCAGATTCATATTTGGCCGCCTATTCAAAATCACGGATAGAAGCAGAAAAGGCAAAACAAGGCGTTATCATAGTGACCGCGAAAGACGGCGAAAAGAAAATATCGAATCGTGACGACAGTTCGTCTGGATATGATTATTCTCCACCGAGCGACAGTTTCAGTTCATCAGGATCGTCAAGTTTCTCCGGACCATCCAGTTACTCGCCATCTCCGAGTTACGGAACGCCAGTAAAATTCGAACCTGAAATTACCTATGACACTCCCCCGAATACTTATGGCCCTCCGTCCCCTAATTATGGTCCACCAAGCCATTCGTATGGACCTCCGGCACAAACATATGGCCCGCCGGCTCAGACATACGGACCACCGGCTCAGTCGTATGGGCCACCGATTTACAAACCCATACTCCCTGTCTACGGACCGCCCCCGAAACCATCTTACGGTGTACCGTATGGCATGGCCGGTTTTAATTTCTTCGACAAACTGTCTTTGAAATTAGACATCCTAACGATTGCAAAGCTGCTCCTCAAATTTCTAATATTCAAGAAGATAGTGACAATGCTGGCTGTAGTTTGTATGTTGCTTGTGATACCAAAGCTAATCAATTTCAAAAAAGACGACGCTGTTAATAAGGATGAAGAGGACCGGACCTATGGAGCTAGAAACGGTATGTTTTGATCATTATTTGAAAACAATGAACCCATATCTGTAAGTACTAATGTAAGGTAGCTGTAGCGATATGATTTGACATCGTGAGTTTAATTGTTGGTATTCATGCGTAGTATTTCTGAACATAGGTGATCGCTTAACTTCAGGTCGGTCGTGAGCTCATCTGCGCATGCATACCTAAGTAAAAAAGAAAAATGGTAAATAGAATCATTGTGGTTACACATTACCTTTTACAGTATAGCTAATGACATATTTGTATTCAAAGCAACAGTAATTTCCAGCGACGTTTTTCAACAAAAGCAATAATGTCTTATTGTATTTTACTTATGTTCTGCGGTTGATAACTGCAAAAACGTTTAAATTAGAAAATGTGGTTATTGAATTGTAATTCCATTCAATCACACGATATAATATATCATACCATGTACCCGTATTTAAAGTCTATGCGCAACATTGTGTTAGATCATTGATTTTAAAATTAAAATCAATAAAATAAAGGAGGAAAAATCACAAAAACGTAATTAACGTAGCTAACCGTAAATGCTTTTAATTGCAGTAGTCTGTCAAACTAACTCACGGTTCATTTGATGTTAAGTAGCTACCGGGGTCCACGGACATCACATCTTGAACGCTGCCCACATTAGGAGATGAATATCGGTGGATGAGTTTAAAGTCTAAATAAAAATGTGAAATGAAACCCATTAATTATTTTCGATAGAAATATGCGAGATATTGGGACCTATCCATGCATTGCTTATCTTGAATACTCGTACTACATGCATACTTATAGAAATAATAATTTTAAACTTTACTACGACTGAAAACATCAATGTCGGTTACGTTTTGGTGTTCAATAATGAATACTCTCTCTCCCTCTATCAATTCAATTCCATAATTTGTTCAGTAATTCATTAGGCAGATTTCCATGCGGATACAGATTTCCCTCGAGAGGACCGGACGTTGCATTATATGCACTAAAACAAAGATTTTCGAACCTCAGTTTTTCGGAAGTATTTTTTCTGAGGTATCCTTGCAACCCGTCTACGCTCTTCAGACAGTGTTTAAACGTCCAGTACAAGTGTTCGCCCAGTGATCGAAATTTGATCGTAATTACTAATAAATTTAGTTTAATTTTAAATATTGTATTATCTCATTTGTTTTCTTAGTTACATTTCATGTAAAGAGTGAAAAAATCGTAAAATTTTTGTATCCATAAGATTAGGGCTAGTCGATAGCTATTACAAAACAAATTGGTTGACAAACAGAAGAAAAGGATACCGAATTGTTTTGATTTTTTATCTAACTTCTATCTTCTATCTTCTATCTATCTATATATATAAATATGGATTGTTGTTCGTTAGTCTCGTTAAAACTCGAGAACGGCTGGACCGATTTAGCTAATTTTGGTCTTGAATTATTTGTGGAAGTCCAGAGAAGGTTTAAAAGGTAGATAAATATGAAAATGCTCGGAATGAAATAAAAAATAACAGTTTTGTTTTTTCTTTGATGTGTCCCCCGTCGGACGGATTCCTTTTGTTTGTGTCTTTTATTTATCGATTGAGGCATTACGAAGTCTGCCGGGTCAGCTATTTATTTTATGTATTTGTAGATAATGTTTTTTTTTTTTTAATAGTGGTGCAGTTAACATCAGCGCAGCAGTTGTTGGAACGCGCAATCCTTGTCTACGGAAGGCAGGAACCTTCGTGTGGCGTTATTTGTCGAATGCGCAGAGTCGTCGACGACATTTACGAATTCCAACCTTATACTAGGTTAGTGAAATAAATACTTTACTTGTAAATTCATAAGAGTGCCGTACGCTTTGTTTGTACAGGAAGATAATTTGAGCAATATCTTTAATATTTATTGTGTTGGTAATTTTTTTTTTATTTTGGCATATTTAACAAAATTCTTATAAATGTAAAATGATTTACTTTTTATCACTTGTTATCGTATCCAAACCTTTTGTTGCATGATTTTCTTTGTTTTTTGTTTATAGGCAACGATTTTAAATAAAATAATGTAAAGCATGCTTGTTTTTGAGTGATGGTAGTGAAGCTATACAAGATACAGATACCCTAATTTATTGTAGGAATATTTTATTTTCACAGTCCGTACATCAAGTTTTGTTTAAACTACTTTCAATTGAGTATATAATAGTAATTATAATGACTTTATGTACTTTGTGGAAGTTGTAACAAACATCATTGTTCATAAAATGTATCTAGTTATTTCCTTAATTTCAGAAGTAACAATGTTGGCTCGTCGTTGTCATTATAAAGAGAAGCTAAAAATGAGTCCGGTGCCATCGGCGTTAGTCGTGAAAACTACCTACGTAATTCTACTATTTATTGATTATAAATTATTTAGTTAGTGATTATTTATTATTAATGTAAGTTAATAAATAAACAATTAATATTGAAGTTTTAGTTTTTTTTGTGTCGTGATGCTCAATATGAATTTGCAAACTAATTATGTAATATCAAAGATGTGGGTACACGTAATAAATAAATAAAAACAGGAGAATTTAGGAGAAATTGTACTTTCTCCAAATATATAGGGGCCAAAGACCGACGAAGTATAAACTTCAACAATGCTATACACGGCTCCTTAGCCATCCACGCTGAATACTGATTAGCTTCCGATATATCATCGACGACGAATAATTAAAGAATTGGGTGACGCGCCTTATGCATGCACGGATAACTGAAGGGAAAGTAATTTGAAAGCGTTTTGATTTCCATTGATTTATGGGAAAGGGTAGCACGTCATGAACCGGATTTGTGTTGTTTTAATGTTCAAAAATAATATGCCAACGGTTCAATTTCGAATTTTCACGTATCCGGATAAACGGTTGAATAAGGTAATAATCATTATTGTCGGCCGCAGTTTCTATGGCAAGTGGTTACCGTTAGAATTTCTAACAATTGTTATCTATCTACCTTTTGAGATGCACTAATGTATTTTTAAAAGTTGATTGAAATCGTGTGAAAATTCTTTACACTTAGAGTCGTTCAGTATTTCAATGACTTGAGATTTCAATACGAGAAATGAAAGGGCTATTTCCAACAGATTTATAAAATTAACAGTACGGTTTATGAACCTACACGCGTAGACAGATACCACCAGTCTGCCTATTTCTGCCGCCAAGTAGACATTCCGATTTTGGGATAGGAGAGCATAAAACACCACAAAATTTGGACTTCCTTTATGTTCCAAGGTGGGTAGCAGTATTCCCGGTTTGAAGTCTGGGTTCGAACTAATTAATCCTATGGGGCCATGAGCTCTAATGATTACACTTATACGCATTATTAGAAGTAAGACCCAATTTCTTGCGAGTTATTTTTAATTAAGAGGTGTTATGAAGTTAAATTTTGAGGAAGATTTCGTTTTTGGCCTTTTCAAGTGCGATCATACTTTTCGGAGGCTTTGTTGAAAGGTCCAATTGAAAAGCATGTTTATCATCGACAGAAGATTAGTCCATGCCAAGCCTCATTGGGATTGGAAACCTCTGCAAAGTTTTTATTGAATGCTTCGTTTTTCTCAATGTATGACTTTAGATCGTTGTTAATAATGGCTTTGATCTGCGATATGAATAATTGAGGTTGATTAAGATGCTCTCAAGAAATTTTATTTTTCAACAAGGAGGAAATAAATTTTTAACACAATGTAATCCCAAAGATTCTTTTGATTCTTAATTATTATAAATTTTTTTTTGTTGCTTACATGGGCTCACAGCCCACCTGGTGTTAAGTGGTTACTGGAGCCCATAGACATCCACGACGTAAATGCGCCACCCACCCTGAGATATAAGTTCTAAGGTATCAAGTATAGTTACAACAGCTGCCCCACCCTTCAAACCGAAACGCATTACTGCTTCACGGCAGAAATAGGCAGGGTGGTGGTACCCACCCGCGCGGACTCACAAGAGGTCCTACCACCAGTTCGATTTATGCTTCAAATTTGATATTACGGGATTTTGGGAAAGATAATAAGGGAATTTAGGAGAAGCCATTTTATCAGCTGGATGTCTACTGCAATGCCAAACTCTTCTCTGTCACAAGAAGTCTGATTTCAGCTTTTTTTTTGTTATTTTGATGATTGAGCATTTCAGGGTGCTTTTTCAAGCAGTTTCCTATAAAAGATTTCTGAAATACTTTATTGGATTTTCTTTGACGCCACAAGATTTAAAGGGTCTATTAATATATGCTATATGTTTATACTTATATAATACATAATATATATTATCTTATCAAAATAGTGAAACAACTTGCTCCTTTTTTTTTCCTACCTAAGCTGATATCCTTGAGAGGCTATTTCAGCTTAACCTAACTAGTAGGTGAGCTCACGGGACTCAAACCTGACGACGTTGCTAGCATGAACCCTAGCAAGAACCGTGCTTCGCAGAATCTACCACCGGATCGGAAACGCGACCCACTGAGAAGATCCGGCGAGAAACTCAGTGGGCTGTGTCTGTGGGTTAATTTACTCGTGGAGCCCTTCGTCGCAAGCGACGGGTTCGACGAGAACGATGACCGGTGCTTGAGGTACATAAAAGCACCGTTAGTGGATCGGGAGGATCCGAAATGACGTGTTTTGGGCGACGTTGACTGCTTTCCATTCGGTCCGCAGGATCGGGAATGCTTGTTTCCAATCAGCACTACCATTATTCAAACATTGACTTTCCGAGTAGGTACGTATAAAGTAAAAAATATATTACTTACTAGTATGTACTTATTAAAAATGGAATGCATCGTGATCCCGCCTTGGTGTCAATTTCAATATCCACTCTATTACTGCCGCGAAATATTACATCTAATAACCTGACATATTACATCTAATAATAAAATGATGACTATAAATAAAGAAGATATTAAAATGACCGATCATATACAGGATGATGGTATTAAATTCACTGGTGGTACAGGGTTTTATGCGCCCTTACGGGTGGATATTGTCACACCTGCCATTTTAAAGGGTGGGGCAGCCGTTGTACTACAGAACTGAGATGTAGAACTAGTGTCTCATGTTCACATTTCTAAGCATAAAAATAAACTAAGACAGTTAATCTCACACAATAAAGGTGACGAACCTAAACAAAATTAAAATCCGTGTAGAAATGCAGAAGTTATATAAATTATTGTAAATAAGATAGGTACATGTTAGACAGAAGGCACATGAACAATGACGTTAATGATCCGGTGTGCCAATTACATATCAAGAATCGCTACGCGGGTAAATCCCACGGCAACTCTTTTCAGTTACTGTAATAAATTTCAGCTGCTCGTATCTGAGAATTTTACTGGGCAATGTAGGTTATTTTTTTAATATCTTTGTTTCAGTTTTTGAGCTCTTTGCAGTGTCGTGGGCAAGTACCAGTGCTGGCTCATGAACTTCAGCAATTTAAGGGGCAGAACCAAGTCGCTGCCTATTAATATGTACCGATTAGTATCTCGTCATTTGTCAATGGTGGTGAGGTGTAAATTATACTAATAATTGTGAAACACAGTTAAAATGTGAAAATTTGATATTAAATATTTTACGTTTGTACTTACAGTAATCCTGTGCTCATCCTGTATTTATGAAGCTCTCGTTAATTGAAACCAATTCAATGTAATTGAGTTGTCCAGGAGGGGGCAATATACTGACTCGAAACTTAGCAACTCTGTACCTACATACTTACCCAACATATTTAGAGTATTGATTTATCTACTTCTTACCTTTTCTTATCTTTTAAATGGATAATGCATAAGGCTACATTTATTTAATTAATTTAAAGACACTCATTTGTTGCTGTTTTTATATATTTCATTGCTTAGATGCGGTGCAGATATTTCCACCGCAGCCGTCTTCTTTCACGACTCGACCAATGTTTGAGGACCTGGCGGCTTGCCTCAACGGTCCACAGATCGCTTGAATTATTGAGTAGCACCTTTAAAACATCATGTCAAGTATGCTATTTTTACTTTTAGTCAAATTTTTACACCACGTTGTGAATTTATTATATTTAGATATTATAAGTCTAATTTCCTTACAAGTCTCTTTACAAGTCTCTTTTCTTTCAAAAGTCTAATAAAATACTACGAAATTAGTTCTTGGAAAATGGGTATAGAAGTTTTGAACTCATCTCAAAACTTTGCATTTGTAAACTTTAAACGGGATTCCTTCTAACTCTATATATTATTAAATTATATATAAAGGCACCATTTTTATCTACGTTAAAAGGGTATTTACACCAAAAAATGTAGAGAAGTAGTTTAATTTTTAAAAATACTTTTTGGGGCGCTGTTTAGGCCACAAAAAATTCTCTGCTACTCGTGCGAAGCTGGGGCGGGTTGCTAGTTAATTATAAACGCATCATTTGCGTTAATTATTATTTCCCTTGACCTAATATGTATTTTGGGCATGTGCTCCAACTGCGGGTGGATAATACAGATGACCTTCTATTAATCAAGAGTTGACGTTTTTAATCACAAAATAACGAACGCAATTTTATATGTTTTGACCTAAAATTGCATTTATTGAGTGAATATTATTATCTATGCTAAATGGCATTCAGTATAATATTGTATTTGATGTTTTAGTACCACTTTAAATATTTATATTTTTGCAGTTCTGTGTTAGGTACGTTAAACCTTTCTTCTATAGAGAATTTTTACCCAATGCCATCGGAGCTTATAAATCTCCGGTTCCGTATAAAATCACACAAAATTAAATATATAAATATTTACGGTTTTACGGTTTAAACTCGTGTTTTTTTTATTATCATTATATTATTCCCAACATTTCGAATACCTTACAGTTTTATCACGAAGACAGTAATAATGGATCGTAATTGGAAATAAATAGTCGGAAATACTACGGTACAGTATAGTCGAAATATGTGTGTGTGTATAATATAATATAATGGCATTAAAAACGCGAGATTAAACCGTAAAAGTGGTTTTAATTATCCTTGAAATCAGGTCGGTCGCGGTATCGCTGGTCCATCAACGAAATTCATCACAAACCAAATAAGACAAAGCGAAGTTTGGCATTGCTTCTAATTTAAACCCATAGTCATTTCTTTCATAATTAAAGTTGTTAGCTGCATTACTAGTGACGGTGATATTACTGACACTCTGCCTGTTTACAGACAGCTCGTTTTCCAGCTTTGTATCGTAACTTTCAATATTTCTTTCTCAAATCGCTCTCCTGGGTAATGAGGTCGCCGCACGGTTATGTAGATACGGCCGTCTTGCCCTTTTCTGTCTTTTTCAGCGGGATAGTCGTTATTCCTCAGCAATCGGTACTTCAAGAATGGCTTCACCTGTGGCGGATTAAGTTATTGTGTCTATCGGCTCCCGTGATGGCTTCAAACATAATACAGCTGACAGACGAGGTGAAGCTTTTGTAACAAAAACGTGCAATAGGTGGTTTACAAGTCGTTTTTAACAAATTTGTATGTCATGCACGTATTTAGCGATAGTTAAGGCGACTCGGATTACGATTTATTGGTTTCTTGAAAATTACGTTAACTTACGTATGTACAACTTTAGTAGGGAGGGGTTTGCATTAGTATACCTACTATAACGTGGACACGACAATGAACTTGTCGGAAGCGATTGTCACGCCCGCAGCAACAAACAATGGCCCATGTTACATTACCAGCACAGATAGTGCCAATTAACCGTTCCGTGACCATTTCAATTCAGAACAGTTACTTTAGATTCTTGGCCGAAAACTTAATGTATCGCCACGTCACAACTTTAATAAGTTTTCAAAGCTAAAGCTAATAACAAAAAACTATCTTTAAGGTGTAGTATTTAAACATAATTATTTTATTGGAACTTTAATTTGTTTTCTTTTTGTCAAGAATCTCTATGATAACGGTGATGATGATTGAATATTATTCATACTTGAATTTCGATGTAAACAAAGAAAAATGCAATTTTACACATAAACATAGACAGATGCCACCCAAACTGTATTTCCATTCTGATAAAAGTTTTTAAATGAACCGAAATAAATAGAAGCATTCACCGTGACAGATACTGTGTACAGATGCTCTATTTAATCCATTGTAAAAGGCAAAGGATGGGCAGGTTGGTTGTTACTATCAAGTGCAGGATCATTCGCCTGGAACGTTGATGGCTCACTGTGGAATCTGCACGTGTAATCGACACACGTGTGCGTCGACGCACGATATTACGGAAGCTGCTTTACACTGTGCAACAGTCCTTAGCTCAATAATAGCCGCGTAGTGAAACTACACCCAGTGATGTTTTTGTGAAGCATTAAAAGTTCGCGAATATTTTGAAACAATGGAAGCTCCACGTCAACTCCATTCACGTAAGTATTCATCTAATAATAACACAAATACCGCCCTTTGTTTTATCTCCTTAGTGACTTTAATTAGCGATCGAGACCAGGGTAAATAAGAAAGAACATTTCATTAAATCCTAACCTGTAAAACTTAGATAGCTTTTCTGTCCATTTCAAACCAACGTCCGTATTATTATCGGAACAATGGTGTTTTGAAAAGCACAAGAGATTACGATCATAGAATTTCGAAACACGTAAGACCTACATATTCAATGACTGAGAACTAGATAATATAATTATGTAATCGGATAAAACAACATTGCCTCTTTTAATAGGGCTTGTACATGATATAATTAATAAATTAGACCTGTGCACGATCATACACTCAAACTGTAATAGTCGAAGTTGCGTTTTAAGGCAACATAATTTCGCTACAGAATATTAAGGAAGTTTTATCGGTGATCTTCCAAACGATATCTCTTATCTGTTTCATATCTATGTTGATGTTGTACAACAAGCATGGTTTAGTCGATCATTTTTATTGTGTGGTTACGTATTGTTATTTGAGTTATTTTGTAATAAAATTTCAGTGAGATCCAATTTATGGAATATAAAGAGTATTCGAGCAATATTCATTCATCGGCTTGGTATGTAAATACTCGAATCTATCATTCACCGTTTCCAATTCGTTCGTTTGAAATCTTGCCAATTTATTCTACTATCGAAATATTGGTTTCTAAATAACATCATAATGTTCAGTTTCCGTAGTCATTTAATAGTAGAGGGCCGGTAAAGTCGGAGGAAGGAATTTCGGAAGGACGTTGTCTACTGATTCCGATAGAAATCGTTAAGTACATCCTATTGCGCTTGTGCTGGGTATAGTTTGTGAGCAGTGGTCGGAACGGCCTCTTCTGGACACGTACATACATATACATAATATATTACTATTAAAAATATTTTTTTATAAGACTTCTACAAAGTGTTCCAACACTTTTCATTGCATTATTTGCCAGTAAAATTTTCGCTCCAACTAAACTAATAGTGATTTACTGATTCTGTTGAAATATCGATGTTTTTTAACGTAGTACTTCTTTGTACTTGTTTTCATGTTTTGTTGCTGTAGTGCGTTATCTTAAACAAAAAAATTTAGGGACTGTGTCTGACTCATACCCAAGTCATGAATATTCTAATGATATATACCCATAGATAATGGCTTACATTTTATACACAACGAATTCCTAATTCATGAAATAAATCTAACAAGTCAAGTTGTTACTCATCATTCTTTGTATCATCATCAGTTGTTTGTACTCACAACATAAAGCATGGCATAGTAAATCTCAACTATTGCTATAATGTTTTTTTGATTCTAAATTAAATGGGACTGTTGTTTTTTTTTATTGCATAAATGGGTAAATGAGTTCACGGCCTACCTGGTATTAAGTGGTCACCGTAGCAGACATCTACAAAGGTCTTAGTTTTGACAATACAACGGCTGCCCCACCGTTCAAACCGAAACGCATTACTGCTTCACGGCAGAAATAGGCAGGGCGGTGGTACCTAGCCGTGCGCACTCACGAGACTTTCTATCATCAGTAAAAAGAAAAAAAAGCGTTTGAATGATTGCCTTTGCTTTCGGTTTTAGCTTCGGTAGCGCATATTGGTAATTATAAGCGGGTACTGGTAATTGGGCGAGGATACTGAGCCCACAGTTTATAGTTCCATTGACGTAATGTTCTGCCATAATACACTACAACCGGATATTTTATCAGCTATTTGCAAACGACGTCATGGCTCGCCATATTTTTCTTCGAGCATCACCACAGAGATGTTGTCCACTTGAGACATAATATTCGAAAGCCAATAGAAGTTCTTTGCTCCAGAGATAGGTACTAATGTGGTCTGCCCGCATTTGGAATATACTTACAGGCATCTTGTGTGACGCTAGTTATTAAAACAAGAACGTTAGGAATTAGGGAATTAAGAAGGATAATTAAACCCAGATTTGATGTTAGAATTATTGTTAATTCAATAGCGGTAGTAATTGGTGCTTTTGAAAGTCCAAATTGGCCACAGCATCACCATATAACTCTATGAATGTTCTATGAAGACTGCCATGGCATATAAATGCAATCCATGCAATATATAAACCCGTATTTAAGTAGGCTATAACCTATTTTAATATGATCGATTTTTCATGTAACATTAATTGTTTTTTTCAGATCGCGTAAATTTTGGATGAAACAAATTTTGACATTGGAAGACATCAAATAGTCAGAAGTAAAATGCCAGAGCTTGGCCCGATGATGCGCGCGCTCGAGTTGCAAAGAGTGATCGAAGACAAAGTGGCGGAATGGCGCGAAAGGTCAGCCCGGGTCGCCGGCGCAACCGTGGCCGAGTCTTATCAGCAACCACTCAACTTCAAACGGCACACACATAGACGCAAAAACAGCGCTGAAATAAACAGAATAATCGCAAAGTATTCGAAACCCTACAAGAGAACGGACGAACCCGGTCACGTCACACGGGACGTCCCGGGAAAAGTACCGACGCGACCACCTAGACACAAAAAGCTATCAGTCACTAAAGGATTGTCTAAAAGCGAGGACAACCTTGCCGCTGTTGGCGTTATGGAAACAGTTCCCGACAAAACCGAACACGTGAAACCACCGTTTAATATTTCAAAGTACAAGACGAAGAGCTGCGAAGACGTAACCGCGTTTGTAGACGTCCATCATAATATGAAAAGCAAAAATTTTGAGCAGCACAGCATATTAAATGCAAAAGTCGTCCCGAGCAATTCAAGGCTGAAACTCCACAGCATCTCAGAAGATATATCCGTTGTTTCTGAATTAACGGACAGTGGTTTCGAGGTCAGGGACAAATCAAGTTTTATTACCTCTACACCGATTTCGAAAAGGAAGACTTGTCCAGTGAATAGTTCCCTGACAAATTTAGGTGTTGAAAAGTGCTCTATTTATACGAACAGTGTCAATGATCTTAGGAAAGGTCGCTCGGAGCCGGACATCCTCGGTGCGAATAAAACTGAATCAATGGACGGTGTAAAGACTATCGACTGGCGAAAACGATGGAGACAATTAAAACCGCCTTTTAAAAAAGGTACTTTCGATTGTCTGCTGCTTTGGAGGGGCCGAAGACCGCGAGCGACAGTGGAGTCTTCTCGTAGGTAAGTTATTTAGAAACATTCAGAGTTAATTTCCTACAAGATCCGCTAATTTAATCTATTGTTATTTTTTTACGGCAATTTTTCCCTGAACTTTGCCTCGAAAATTGATTGTTGAGCGTGTTGTGAGTCTTCACGGGATAGCTGGAAACACAATTGAGACTTCGCGTGGATTCTTAGGCTGTAGCCGTTTAGCATCACGCGGGCCAATGGCTAATAAATAATAAATATCATAGGCCATTTAAATTTTAATAAATGTTAGTACGTATTTCGTAATCACACTCAACATTTTACAAATAAATTATATGTGACCTTATAATTTATCTCATTTCGTAATGAAATAGTTTAATTTTAGTGTAACTTAAATAACTTATTAAATGTGTATTTTACTATGAAGATAAAAAACAGCACAAAACTCATGACATTAATAATTACACGCAAGCAAGTTTATTTTAATTTTAACTATTTAGTCATAAAAGTCTTCCATTTAAAAAAATCAAAACACTAGTACGATGGCCTTTGTAAAATTTAAAACGTAATAATATAATATTCAATAATATCATTTAATATCCCAATAATATTTTAGGTAATAATCACAGATTTTCTATGACACTTCACTAACACTTTATCCGTCTATAATGTTTACGTTTTATAATTGCTAATTACTTATCTACTAAAAATAAATATGGTACTGTGGTACGTTTCCTCTAGAAATGATATCATTTTGTTGTGATTTAATAATGTATTAGATTGACATGTCGTAATGTAAATAAATATACTGGCGTAGCAGTCCGGTGCCTTAGATAAAAAGAGTATTATAATTTATTGCAATAAATACGGGCTTAGGGGGAATTTAAAATGTTTTGCACGTACACGGGTTGTTATTTCTTCATTGATAAGTATTATATTAGTATTATATTTGTGCATCTTAATCACAAAGCAGGTCACCGTCCTCGTCGAACCCGTCGCTTGCGATGAAGGGCTTGACGAGTGAATTATTAACCCATAGACACAGCCCACTGAGTTTCTTGCCGGATCTTCTCAGTGGTTCGCGTTTCCGATCCAGTGGTAGATTGCGCGAAGCACTTCTCTTGCTAGGGCCAGTGTTAGCAACTTCGTCAGGTTTGAGCCTCCTGAGCTCACCTACTAGTTAAGGTTACGCTGAAATAGCCTCTCAAGGCTATCAGCATAGGTAGAAAAAAAAATCACAAAGTACCCAGATCAAGAATGAGAGCTATTCATTCTAGACAAAGTTGCTTCAAAATATTTTTTCAGTGATAATTTTATTCGGTCGCTTTTTAAAGTATATTTTTCATTTTCACATGGCAGTGTGCTAGTGACTTGAATGCCGGCGGCCATTAAGATCTATTAGGTAGGTACCTGTATCTTGGCATTTTGTGTAATTCTATTCGATCTATGGTTAGTTTTACGGTGGTTAGCGTGAGTTAATGAAAGCGTTTGTTTATTTATCATTACATAGGTACATAGGTTAGGAATGCAGTTCCTCTTTACTCAGTTTTCAATATCACAAATTTACTTGTTTTACTCATAATCCTATTAAGTGCCGATTAGGAATTTCCTTTAAATTCGTATTTAAATAAATTTGGAATAGAGCAAGCTCTGAGTTTCGCCTTGATTCTTCTCAGTTGTGAAGCCTTATAAAAATTTAAAGAGCCTGTGAAAGCTTACGTGAATCAAAAACGTTTGAAAAAAAAATATTAAAAAATTATCTAAAAAATTGCTATTTATGCCTAACCAGTATTTAATACCATTTTTTAAAATGTATATTGTGAGCTACCTACTTACTTACTATGAATTTAGTCAAATTAGATTTAAAAAAATTGAATTTTCAATACTAGATTAATCTGTTACCGAAATTCCAACGCATATGCATATTAGTAGAAAATTTAAAGATATTCAATTTTATCATGTAAGTATCGTGTTGCTCCCAATTAGTATTGCAATAGCATCCGCTAGCTTTATAATTACCTAGTTTATGTTTGTAGTTTAAAATGTGCTATTCAAGGAAAGTTCTTAATTTAAAAAAAAATCATCAATAAATGCCATCGTATTTCTATAGTTTTGTAGGGTCCACGAGGCGTAGATATGCATACATAACTTGGTTAAAAAGGATACCAAAATCACCCATAAAAATTTAATTCCAAATTTCATATAAAAAAAATCTTAGGATGATACTGAATTAATAATATATACATAATAACAATATTGGTTACGATCTATTTGCTCAATTAATTATCAATAAAATGTATTGTAATGACGAATTAATATCATTTATCTCGGGTCAATTCTGTGGCATTATTTCGTTGTCGGTGTATCGAGTTCGGATCTGTGTGCTTAGTCTGTAGCAGAGTTAATGGCACAAACTAAGCTCACTGAAATGTTGGTTCTGGTGGTATCCTAGAACACCGCCGACTGTGATGACCGATATAGAGTTGTTTTCGCCAACGACTTCGTCGCCCCAGGGAGGCCACAGGCTTACTTTCAGCATTGACCGCAGTCGCACTTTCTTGATCTCCGGTGTTCAGTAGCAAATGAGATTCAAACACGGGAGTTATTTAGTGAGTCCCTTACATCACTTCTTCCGTCTTTGGTGGTCCCCGCTACGACATAGCGAGGTGACGCATATCTCGCGTGTAATAGTAAATGTATAATAATTTGAAGAACAACAATAACAAGTAAGTGAAGCGTTCGTTTTTTGGAAGTTGGGTAATAAATGACAAAATTCCATTATTTTATAAATGTATCTAATAAAATTCATTATTCGAAAACGGGAATCTTTTTGCAATAATATATACGAGAGCTACTATATATCTTAGAATGGCAAATATGTATTAAAACAATGAATTTCGTTGGTACGAAACAGGTGTAATCGTGAAATCGTTCATTATTGGATGGATAGATGGCGTTAGCAGTACCAAGTTAAAATAAAATCCTTTTATATGTATTTCATTTTGACAACAAAACTATGCTTGGTTTATTTCGATCAATAATAGTTTACAAAACAAAACGTTAATATTATTCAATTTCTTTATAACAACAGAATAAAAAAATTGTAATATTATGAGATTTTATGGAATTACCTTTTTTATAGCATAGATGGGTGGGCCAGCTCACAGCCCACCTGGTTTTAAGTGGTTGCCGGAGCCCATAGACATCCACAACATAAATGCCGCCACCCGCCACCTTGATATATGAGTTCTAAGGTCTCAGTATTAGTTACAAAGGCTGCGCCACCCTTCAAACCGAAACGCATTATTGCTTCACGGCAGAAATAAGCAGGGCGGTGGTACCTACCCGTGCTGACTCACAAGAGGATCTACCACCAGTAATAAAATGTAAATGCTAATTCAAAAAATTCCATTCATGGAGTGTTATACAAGTATATTTAATTCGAGACACGGAAATTGTACCTACTTTTTTCTTATTGTTTCTGGGACCCTAAAAAGGGGACATTTTCTAAATTTAGAGAGCATCGTAACATATAAATTTTCTTTCATTTTGTTATGTTTAAACGAGAATTACAGTTTTTTTTTTCAATAAGCCTAGTAGTTCCCCGCCTTCGGTGACTATATCTGACCTTGTATTTGGTCATTGGCTTAACTGTTGTAAATGTGCTTTGCTCACAATACGAGTAGTACGTTGTATCTATTGCATTAAAGTAATTCAGAGCGGGAGTAAACATGTCGGCCTAGTTCATTTTATCATTACTACTGTACGTACTATTTATGCATTGAGTACTTTTCCGAATTTATAAATATATTTTTTTATTTCACTTGTAGGCAGACGAATCAATCCACTAAGTTGCTCGTCGAATCTTCTCAGTGGGTCGCGATTCTGATTCGGTGGTAGATTCAGCGTAGCACTGTTCTTACTAGGGCCAGTGCTAGCAATACCTCTAGCTCGAGCCCCGAGAGCTCAACCACACACTAGGGGAAGCTGAAATAGCCTCTCAAGGCTATCAGCATAGGTAGGAAAAAAACTGCTTTACTGCTTTGCTGTTAGAAACTTTCCTCATGCTGAACCCAGTGAACTTGCTTACCAGTCCGATGACGCCAAAACCAACCCGTTACCAACAGTTGTTTAGGTAGGGGAAAAAACGGTAAATATGAAGTAGAAGTAGAATATAAAGTAAATATAAAGAAAAATTCGTAAAAAAAAATTTCTTATTAAAATGAGTCTAACATAATATACAAATAAAAATGTTTGCCCAAAAGGAATCTCCAAATGAAAATCGAACAATATAATAAATCAAATGAATGGAACAACTTCAAATTTCTAACTGAAATTAACATAATGGGAGTTTTACAAAAAGTTGTTCATTTTTTTTCCGGATTTGCAGGGTCGTAATAATGCTTACCGCTCATAATCTTATTATTTTCACTAATTTTTCGAAATCGATCAACCTACAGTCCCCTTGATGGTCGTGTACATGTAACCACTAGCAACCAACCATGTCTTTTTAAGCTCTATTATTTATAAAAGCACATGTACTTGGGGAAGTCCGAGGAGGCGATTCATTTGCGGTCGCGCGGTGATAAATTAATTTGTCCAATTTGCTATAATTTTATTTTAGTTCAATTCATTCAAGCACGTTCCTTTGTTTGATATTTTAATATATAGATTGATTACTAGTTCTCAGGGCTAAATCTCGGACTATAACGAATCGAGAAAAATTCTGATAGCGGCCATAGATTGTCGCCACTTGAATGACTCACCTCCCAAACAAAAACTCTGCTACGCGGCAGAAATATGCCGGATAGCTATCTGCGAGGGTTTACAGACAACAGTTCATACCGTTTGCCGATCGCAGTTTGTTGTTGTAATACTTAGATATCGATGCTGCCCCTTTTTAGATGAACCCCTAATCGCCTTTAGTACGACACCCACGGGAAGAGATAGTGTGGTATTTTAGGCCGACATAACACAGCCGACTTTTAATTTAATTTGTCTGTCCAGCTTATGGGTATGCCATATTTGGGTATGATACGCTTAAATACGATACGTTCACGTATACAACGTCTAGCAACACTCAGCATAAAGCGAATGCGCTTAACAGAACTGAATTAAGCACGTATTGAATAAAGCAATTCATCGAGGCCATAAATCATAATAAGAATGGGTTCTGATCATCATGATTCTGTTCTTATCGTTATTTAGGGAAAACTATTTTACAAATCAATTTGTTTCGTCATGAAACGCCTTAGCATTTAGGTACCTACACGTTTATTATGAAAGGACACCAGATTACCATTTTCTGTTTCGAAACCCTTTGTACCTTATTGCCGATCGACCTTTTTTAAGGGACTTAAATTTTGTCACGTAGGCACTTAACATTGTTTCGGAGCCCGATTAAGCAAAGGACAACAGGAGTTGCGACTAAATAAGTTGAATGCATAGGCAGTTTATCGTTCATAATTACGAAACGTTATTGATGTTATTATTTATACGACGAAATTTAATCTACAACATAATTCTAATTTAGTTTCAACGGATGTATGTGTTGCCTTGCGGCATTTTCTTATAGTGACTATTTGGTACGTCTAAGCGAGAGAAAAATCTATTGAAATGAAATATATATCTATCTAATATATTTATATATTTTATTGAAGTATCTTCAAGTGAATTTACTATTCTATATATGTATGTAATATATTTTATAGGTATATTTAAAAAAAAACAGTTAATGCAACACGATCTATAAAAACGATTTCCTTTATAGAAAATCCCAAAAATGTAGTCCCATAATTAACAGATCAGCTATATTCCCTTGCATTCATATAAATAAGATTTAAGACTATCTTCACAAGAATTGATATTTCTATTAATAACGCAATATTGTCTAGCTAAGGTCTAGTCTAGGTCATTATCTGCGTGTCTATCCCTAGGCGTAATTATGACACATACAATGCGGTTGTAGGTGTAATACAAAATAATAGTTTATGTCCTTTCTGTAACACGACAAATTCGTAGGTTATTTAAAATACGTAAGAACAAACATTGTTTGGTTATTAGAGATTAAGAAAATTAAGTTCTTTTATCGATACAGTTAGGCAGTTCTACTTATAGTTATTTCTGGCATGAAGCAGTAATGCTTATCGGTTTCCAGTTTAGGGCAGCCATTGTACTGTAAAACTGACACTTAGAATTCATGTGGGCGGGTAGCGACATTTACGTTGTCGATGTCTGTGGGCTCCAGTAACCACTTAAAACTAGATGGGAAGTGAACTCGTCCACCCAATTAAGCAATAAAAAGAGGCAGAAGAGCTCACGGTATGTCCGGTCTCAATATTGTATAACGTCTATCCACCCTTCAAACTGTAAAGCAGGACTGTTCAGTCGAAGCCGTATCGAGAGTTAGATCTCAAGTTCTATGGTTATTATCGGCGTTCATGTCGCGTCGACTATATTATTATAGTGAAACTAGCTAGCCCGGCAATCGTTGTTTTGCCATATAAATTATTTCTTGGAAAGATAAATAACCTAGATACCGACTGTAGCGCCATCTGCCGGGCCGGTTTGTGAATCTAAACCATCCAGGGTGCCACCCAAACGCATACAAAAAAATCATTCAAATCGGTCCAGCCGTTTAGGAGTTCAGTGACAAACATACGCACAGAAAAAAAACCATATATTATAAAGATAATGTGAAGTATTGTACGACGTATTGGGTAATTTGTAGATGACGCGAATTAAAGCGTGTGTATAATAATATAATAATGTAAGCAAGGCAAATTATGTTCAAGTCAACAAAAAAATTGTGACAACGTTTCTCAGTCGTCTACATGATTCAGACGTACACAAACATTGGGATTAGGAATTTCCTACTAAGAGCAAACTAGAGTAATAAGCTATTTTTACTGTGGTGTGACGGGTTCCGTTGTTTTAAATTTAATTTTGTTTATTTAAATTGATTATTTTAACAAAATTTTCGTCATACCACTGTTATTCCTATGATCATAATCGACAAAATTCGATCACAGTCGCTAATACCTAAGATTTAGATTCAGTTTATGAGTTGAATTTTCTATATTTACCATTCAGATTTCAAAGACAAAGAATGAACTATTTCCCATTTTTTTAATTCAACACTAGCTGAAGCTCGTCAATAAAAAAAAAGAAGAAAATCGGTTGACAAACAGAGGAAAAAGTTATACATATTTACTTATTTAGAACTTGCACGAAATCAGATTAGCTTTGAAGTTTGAGATTCAACCTTTGAAGTTTCCAGAAAACAATACAACGGTGCGGCTATACAGATCACAATGAAGATTTGATTGACCTTTACTTTTGTTTTAGTCAGTGATTACCTACTAATGGCTTTCGTAAATTCATAATTGAGATTATTGATTCGAAAAGATGTAGTGAAATAATGTATACCAGACGTGAGAAATATCAATTGAATATTCGTTACACCTCTTAATTTTTAACAATAGAGCAACAAAAAAGTTTTTCCGTGCGAAATCCTTGGGACTCTAAAAACTGGAGTAGGTAAGCCCCAGTCAAACAAAGCTATGACACCACCATTTACTTGAGCAGTTGCTGACAGCGCGCAACGTGTGAGTGAAGCCTGAAATTACCGATCTAAGCGCATTATTGTGGAAAATATTTATTCATTCATTTTGCATTTAGCATTCGGACAACGAGGTTTCTATTTTGCTAAAGATATTCGTATGTTTCGTGAATATGCAGAAGAAACGTTTAGATGATCCGTGGATGTTTGTGTACAAGAAGCTTCAAGAGAAAGAAATCTTTAGCAGACGAAAGTGAGTTTTGTATGATATTCCTTATTTTAAATATTTTTTCATAAACTGGTAACGTTATCTCGCTCCCCTTATTTTCACTGGTAAATATCGATTTTTTTGATGGTAATTTACCTGGTTCAATAGATAAATAGAAATTCTGTTGTTGTTCTTAAATGAAGATTAAGTTTAATAATTTTAAATTTTAATGAATGTGAAAGTATAATTTGACTAAGACATTGTACTCGTGTAGCAATAGCTCGTTGTGCATGTGCATTCATTTTTATTTATAATATTGCAGATGCCATGACAGTAATTAGGAACTAAATTTAATGAAAATTTACCAAATAATTTATCTTATGATTCGTGCATCAGTTCATAAGTGAAAAGTGTCTTTGCAAAGTTGTCTCTGTAATGACTTCATTTACTATAGATAATATTATGATGCTATTTACTATAGATAATATTATGATCATATGCTAATTTATGTATTTACTACATAGATAACAGGTTTTAATATCGTTTTGGAAACAACCTCCTACTTCTGATTGAATATCCATACGGGTACTGAAACGATAATTATATTACTTCTCCTAAATAATGTTTTGAAAACAAATTAATTTGTCGGCTTCCACTAAATTATAATTGAATTTTGTGACTTCTAGTTGCTGTATAATATTTGTAGTGTACTTGTACTTGTGCAGAATATTCGTAATGTAGAATAATGTTGAACACGTCAACAAGTTAACAGTTTTGTAAGAAAAAGGGAAGATATTAAATAAAGCCGTTCAAATGCTGTTGTTAAAATTTGGATTTTTGTTACGTTTCCCCACACTTGTGTATTTTCGCCGATTTTAAACGGTTGGTGGCCACCACTAAGAAAAAAAGAAAATGAAATTAGCAACATAAAACAATTCACAAAACTTCTTTAATCGCATTCTCGCCAAAAGTATATTATACGTAGGATTTCTTGTAGCGATAATTGCATTTTTGCCTTATGTTTTGCGATTCTCAGAGTTCTTGAGATATACCTACGAGTGGGCTTAATGTTTCTTCTTTACTCTCAAACTGGGGCTCACCATTGTCTTTAAATAGGTAGGATCTTAGTACCCAGCGTTGCGGACTTGCAACACTTTTTTCCTTCCACCAGTACTTTAGATAGGAACTGGGGTGTTCATAATTGAGGAGTTGGACTAGAAAATAAGCAATAATATGAGTTTTCCGGATGTATGACGCGGAAGTAGAAGTAGAATCAGTAATTCGAGATAGCGGAGGTCGTGAACCAGTATTATGATTTAATAGCAGGTCTATTTGTGTTATCATTAGGATTTTCTGACCCAGATGATTATTATATTCGATATTTTCGATACCCGGTCGAAGTTAGTATTTTTGTGGACTATATTTAAAATTCGAGGTATGAGAGTACTTAAGGCCGGGCTTTTTTTTACCTAAGTGCCGCGATAGGCTACAGAGAAAAATGCCGCTCTTATATATGTAACTTCTTATTTTTGTAAAGTTCTAGAGCAGAATATCCGAATACAGTTATTCATAGTTAAAAGTTTCAATGTTTTGATAAGTTAAAATCGAAAAAAATGTAATGATTCAAAAATTTCAATGCGATCAGATTTTTAGAACTATTTTTTTATGACGACGGTATGAAATCATGCTTCGGGACAATGAAATGTGAGATGGAGCATGGAACTTCAATAAATGCTGATGGTGAGTGGTTACCGTCGCCCATGGAATTCAGCAATGCCAGGGGCAGAGCCAAGCCGCTGCCTACCGTTAGAATAGTCAATTTATCTTGCATTATCTATATATAAGTATATAAAAATGAGTTGCTGTTCGTTAGTCTCGCTAAAACTCGAGAACGGCTGGACCGATTTGGTTAATTTTGGTCTTGAATTATTTGTGGAAGTCCAGAGAAGGTTTAAAAGGTAGATAAATTTGAAAATGGTCGGAATTAAATAAAAATAACAGTTTTGTTTTTCCTTTGATGTGTTCCCCGTCAGACGGATTCCTTTTGTTTGTTTTAAGTTTATTTTATACAAAGGTTTAGGACTTTTATTTATCGATTAAGGCACTACGAAGTCTGCCGGGTCAACTAGTATTTAATAATGTAAGAATAGTAAGAAACTTTGTTATTAAAGTTTCTTTAGGATCCAGTATAAATATTTCCTATTTGTCACGAACATTGTTCGATTTTCGTTGAACGCTTCACGCATCGCTGAAAAGAATAGGTTCACTTGTAATCAAAAACAATGAAACACAATTAGTTTGCTTCTAAAATAAGTAGGTAAGTGTGAATGCTTTAAGCTGAAGGTCTCTTTTATAGTCACACTAGCGACCCGCCCTCGCTTCGCTTCGGAAATTGTAATTTATTATTAATTTCTCCACTATTTAATGGATGTTATTATACATATAAACCTTCCTATTCAATCACTCTATCGATTTAAAAAAACCGCATCGAAATCCGTTGCGTAGTATTAAAGATTTAAGCATACATAGGGATATAGGGACAGAAAAAACGACTTTGTTTTATACTATGTAGTGATTGGCTTAATATCGTTTAATCTACGGTGTTCTGAATTTCATTGGGAAAAAAAGAACAATGTTCATATTATGTTTATATGTCAGTCGTCTATGCGTTCCTAAACCATTCATCCGATCGTGATGAAGCCGCGTGTAGTTTTTGTTGGCACTCCATGATAGGTTTCTATCATAGTAACATCAACATACAGTAAGTGGTGGTTAAGGAATCGATGTTTTCCTCACGATTAACGTGTCACACAGCGAAGCATAGCCGGGTTTCATTAGTTATTGGATGAACAAATAGTTAATGTACTTATTATTATAATGGGTGCATTTAACTTATAAATTTAAAATTTCAAATAACACATTGGAAATTTATTTTTATTATTTCTACTTTTTTTATTGTTTAGATGGGTGGACGAGCTCACAGCCCACCTGGTGTTAAGTGGTTAGTGGAGCCCATAGATATCTACAACGTAAATGCCGCCACCCACCTTGAGATATAAGTTCTAAGGTCTCAGTATAGTTACAACGGCTGCCCCGCCCTTCAAACTGAAACGCATTACTGCTTCACGGCAGAAATAGGCAGGGCGGTGGTACCTACCCGTGCGGACTCACAAGAGGTCCTACCACCGTCGCACGGCTAAATACCACCACCGTGTCTGTTTCTGCCGTGAAGCAGTAATGCGTTTCTCTTTGAAGATTGGGGCAGACGTTGTACTGTAAAAACGGAGTCTTATAACTCATATTATCAGAGTAGGTGGCGGCATCTACGTGATTGATTTAAATTTTAGAGAATTCTATAAATCAATGTTTATGTTCAATCACACTACTTAATTTATAAAAAGTTATAGCTATTAGACTATTTAATATTCATCATTATAAATTTAGCAATTAGATAGACAGACTATCCTTGTAATTTCTTAAAATTCAGTATTTATTGTATATTTATTATGAAAGAACAGTAAGAGATTTTAATAAATTAAAAGATGTCCAGATCCAACGGCCAAAAAGGCTATCAGCAAAGGTAGGAAAAAAATCATGTGACATTTGTGAAGGTTTCGCTAATATATTGTCTTCAAAGCATCTTCAAAGACAGATCTGACGATGATAGATTAGCGTCAGTCATAGGTACCTACACCAATACCATGGGCACGAACATGTTTGTATATTTTTCACTCTGACGTCACAGTAGTTTGAGGCAAGCGTAAGGCGTTTTAGGTTACAAGACTAAACTGCTAATTTTGTTTATTTAAAAAACTAAGTGGGACTAAAACAGAGACGTTCATTTAAAAAAAAATCTAAATTATTTTATTCATTTCAAATTGAGGATGACTTCAAAACAAACAATTGTTTGCAACATCAAAATCTCATATTTTATTAGGCAAGGCCAGATACGCCTGTTTAATCTAAATGAAAAGCTGTTGTCATTTACCAGGGCAGGTGATTAACTGAATGACGTAACTTTGCTTTGGTGAATATTCGTGCGCCTCTTTGTTACATTGAAAATGGCACGACGCAATTAGCACTTAATCATATCGTTTCTTCCGATTCAATTTGAAAAATGAATTAGATGGTTATACGCGTTTTACTTTAGTATTATGGCACGAAAATGCAAATCTCAAAACTATTGTCATAAAATTGGAACTGATAGTTTTTACATACATTTGCAGTCCGCAGAAGAGCTTAAGATTAACTTCTTAACCGATTACATGGTTATACGCGTTTTACTTTAGTATTATGGCACGAAAATGCAAATCTCAAAACTATTGTCATAAAATTGGAAATGATAGTTTTTACATACGTACATTTGCAGTCCGCAGAAGATTAACTTCTTAATAAGCGCTTAGTGTAGTTCCCGGATATTGCAACGTGAGTAGGTACCTACCTATCGACGCTTGCAAACCGTAATATTGCTTTTATCTCAATTTTTTGGTACAGATTACGAGACCATTATTTTAATAGTACCTTGAAATTATATCGACGGGTGAAACGCTATATGTACTATTTAGTTAAAGCGACAGTTTTGCAACTTTGCAGGAGAGCCATGTAAAGTTTAAAACTTGGAAAAAATCTCATAACAAAAAAATTTCATAGCCTATTTCAATGGAGTAAACTTAATTGAAGTACAATTAAAAGCATCGAACTGTTGATGCCAATACCAAATAACAAGGACCTTTAATTACAAAGATAAATGTCGCTTAAACCAAATTACTGGTGGTAAGACCTCTTGTGAGTCCGCACGGGTAGGTACCACCACCCTGCCTATTTCTGCCGTGAAGCAGTAATGCGATTCGATTTGAAGGATGGGGCAGACGTTGTATCTCTACTGAGTCCTTAGAACTCATATCTCAAGGTGGGTGGCGGCATTTTCGTTGTAGATGTCTATAGGCTCCGGTAACCACATAACACCAGGTGGGCTGTGAGCTCGTCCACCCGTCTATGCAATAATAATTAAAAAAAACCTAGCCTTTCAACCCTTGATGTGGTTATTCGTACCTACCTCACCCCATAGCAATGAACGTAGGTTGGGTATGACAGGATTCACAAGATTTCGATCTGAGGGTAGCACAATTCAAATATAGGATATGTGTCATAAATAATAGAACAAAGCCTGTTCAAATATTGAATGTCTGATTAGTATTCGTTATTACATTTAGATTAAGGTTAGTTATTACAAGAGCACGTGCTGTGAATGTGATGCAGATCGTTTAGTTTTAGTTTGCTGGCGCGGTGCGGTGTGCGCAGGCCACAAGTACGTTCATAACGTTTCAAAACATTTCAACGACCTCGAAATACCCCGGATTACGTCAGTAAACTTTGGCTGTTCTCGTCTGCGAAATCAAAACAATCGATTATAGTCTTGTTTACCAAAATAAATATTTAAAACGTGCAAACATTTAAAGTCACATGTAATATCTAACATGTCTGTGCTCAAGTGTCGGTGACCTCAATGTAGAGTGAAACATTTTCTCGTCTCCGAGACCTTATAAACAGTATAAAGTTACTGTGTACACTGTGCGATCAAGATTTTCGAGTTAACTAGCGATGTTTACGTCATTTCTTTGACCATATGACTCGTTTCGTTCCGGTGATTCAACATCAATCGTTGTAGGTAGATTGTATACAATAGTTCTTTATGATCATCGAACGTCTACCGGCTACGACAGTGAGTCAATTTCTTGAGTTGAAATTAAATAGTGAATAGTGTTAATATTCGAGAAGACATCGCAAAATGGACGAAGAATCCATGTGGAAGGGTTTTTACGATAAGCTGCAGCAGCAAAAATCGGTAGATGAACAAGTGCATGAAAGCAAGTGAGTCTAAATGTTAACTAACCTTATTATTTAAAAAAAAAAAAATGGAAACTTAATATAACAGTAGGTACCTACTAGATATAATTTCAAAAGCTGAGAATTCATTACCTATTTAATATGTTTACCAATTTTGTCATAATTATAACATGTGCCCTATATTGCTATCAGGTATTTGATCATATTTTAAGATGAAACAAATTTACGTTAAAACGAGTAAAACACATATCGACGCTTGAAAGGCAAACATGACTAAGTGACAATGCGTGAACTTTACAGTAGACTAATTTAATGTTGAAATACCTGAAAACAAAATTTATTTTAACGAATCCAGCTGTAGTAGAATCTAGCTAGTAGCTGTAGGATTGAAATTATTTTAATAGACCTAGAAATTTATTTATTTTGTACATCGAATATGGTTATTGCCTATCATCTATGTACAAATCAGTTATTGTCGCTTAGTCACTTTTGCCTTTCAAGCGTCGATATGTAGGTAGATGCTGGATTTTATCACTGAGAAAGTAATTTTAATAGGTAGTAAAAGGGTCAGAATTCAATTAGATGCATGGTTACTACCATAATAGTATCAGAGATTATTTAACGGGGTAGCATAGTCTGCAGGTTATCTCTCTTCACGTTGTGGTGTCTATGGGTCCGAAAAAATCCTAAACTAACCTAAGTAGGTATACAGTGCCATAAAAAAATTCGAGCTCACGTATTAAGGTAGGGGGGCGTTTGCATCGGTACGGATATTGTTAGAAACATAATTATGTAAGGTGGACTTTTTTGTATATCTACGTACAAAAAAATTCGAGAGGACATTGTCGTATGACTGTCGCGAAGTAGTCACGCCTTGTTTGAAAGGTGGCGCAGCCGTCGTTCATTATACCAACTCAAACCTGACGACGTTGCCAACACGAACCCTAGCAAGAGCCGTGCTTCGCAGAATCTACCACCGGATCGGAAACGCGACCCACTGAGAAGATCCGGCGAGAAACTCAGTGGGTGGAGCTTTAGTGATATCTATAGGAAGTGGTTGTGGGTATTCACTTTGAGAAGCCTATGGGATTACCAATTGGATCGTAAACTTGTTCTTTCATCATTTCGAAAAATAAAATAAGTATTATCTCTCACAGAATTGCTATGTTTATCAGAATTATTCAGGACAATATTAGTACTACATGCCTAGTATTTTATTATCCTTCTTTTCGTAAGTTGGAGTAATGAAAAACTATTTTTACTGCTTAATCGCCTCTAAAGCTTAAGTTTAAGTTATGTTCGACGGTGGATTCGTATCGTGCGATGCGACTGTACCGGTGTTGGAATCCCGCAGTCAAATACCAAATTTTCTAATGAAATATGTACATACTTAACTCATGAATGACTTCTACTTTTTTTTTTTTTTTTTTTTCCCTACCTATGCTGATAGCCTTGAGAGGCTATTTCAGCTTCACCCTAACGTTTGTAGGTGAGCTCGCGGGGCTCAACCGGAGAGTTGCTAACACTGACCCTAGCAAGAGCAGTGCTTCGCAGAATCTACCACCGGATCGGAAACGCGACCCACTGAGAAGATCCGGCGAGAAACTCAGTGGGCTGTGTCTATGGGTTAGTTCGCTCGTCGAGCCCTTCGTCGCAAGCGACGGGTTCGACAAGGACGGTGACCGGTGCTTGTGGTGCCTAAGAGCACCGTTAATGGATCAGGAGGATCCGTAATGACGTGCTTTGGGCGACGTCGACGGTTTACCATTCGGTCTACTGGGTCGGGTATGTAATTTCCAGCGGCTACGATGAGAGGGTTCTCATGTCGTGCCGCCTTCTCAAAATGGCGCAGCGATGCCGACTGTAGATACTTACTGACAGAGTCAAGCTCCAGGTCATCGTGGAGATCCACGTTCCTCAGGAACCATGGTGCTCCGACGGCTATCCTGCAGAATCGGGATTGAATAACCTGAAGGGGCTTCAAGTTGGTGCGGGCTGCGTGAGCGAACACTACGCTTGCATACGTCATAACGGGGCGTATGCAAGTTTTGTAGAGAGTTACCTTATTACGGAGGGACAGTTTGCTTCGCTTGCAAAGCATAGGGTAGAGACGTCCTAATATGAAGGCGGCACGGTCGCGTACCGTTTTAATATGGGGACGGAATGTCATCCCTCTGTCGAGGGTGACGCCTAGGTATTTGACCTGGCGACTTCTACGATGACGAAATAACATAGTTTAATAAAAATCAAGCCCACAAAAATTATAATTTGCGTAATTACTGGTTGGAGGGTATCTTGAGAGCTACCCTATATTCTGCCTATTTTTGCCGCAAACAAGTAATGTGTTCAAGTTTTAAAGGTGAGGCAGCCTTCTTCAAACGAGGCTTGTGGAGAGTATTAAGCGGTAGGCAGCGGCTTGGCTCTGCCCCTGGCATTGCTGAAGCCCATGGGCGACGGTAACCACTCACCATCAGGTGGGCCGTATGCTCGTCTGCCTACAAGGGCAATAAAAAAAAAACCGTTGTATTATAGAACTGAGACTTATAATTCATTTCTCCAATTGTTGATTGCAATGGACTCTGGTAACTATTTAATATCAGGTAAGCCGTGAGCACGTTGACCTGTCTAAGAAATAAAATATAAAACCATTAAAGCCTTTATCGTTGCACGCATAAGATTCAATACAATTTACCATACAATAAGGAAACGTGGGACTTTTTACTTGCCCTACATACATTGGAGATTCACGAAATATTACTTTATTAAAATCACACTTATTTATATTTTCTTAGACAAAAAGTATTGATTGTTTGCGTTTAAATCTTCTTCTTTTCCTACACCTTATTCCACCAGGTAGGGTCGGCACAGCCAATTTTTCTCTTCCATTCTCTTCTATCAGCTGTCATCTCAAAACGCACTCCTGTCTCATGTCTTCTTCGGTCGACCTCTTCCCCTTCTACCTTGCAATTACCATTTCCATGCATCTCCTAGTCACATGCATCTTATCTCTACCTATCACATGACCATACTGCGCTAACTTTATAGCTATCTTTTGCGTTTAAATATTTATAATAATTTATTTCCGTTTTGGCTTTGAGAAGGGATAAATTAAACACCATGTAGATGCGTTTAAATATTTATAATAATTTATTTCCGTTTTGGCTTTGAGAAGGGATAAATTAAACACCATGTAGAGTAATATTTATAAATATTTTTATTCAATACTCTAGTAATTTATTGTAAAACAGTCTTCAATTTATAATAATAACATCAGGAATAGTCATAAAATAAATTTGTTTTTCTATTTCAAATACAGTCAAGTACAAAGAAAATTAAATGACTTGAGACGTCAAACGTTTCAATGTTTAAAAATGCAAACTTAACGCGAAGGGAATCCGAAGAGTCATATGAATAGTTTTATTTTGAAAACCACTCCCCAGTATCATGTCATATTTGTTTGTAGTTTTACGGTACCTATACATGACTACATTAAAAATACGGTTTAGAAATACCTAATTTTCGTTAAATCTAAATGTAATTATAAAAAATTCCAATTAGATTTCGTTATGTAATTTCTTACACTACAATTGACTTTGAATTGCATTGCAACTGTTCTATGAGAAATAACATGGGTTACCTAAAACTGATTTTTTATTTTCCAATGAATAAAAAATGAAGACCTTGGTGGATGTAAAATTATAATATGTTTTTCGTACAATATTAAGTATTTCATAAAATAAAAACCAAACGGCTTAAGTTCTAATACAATTTTTCATACTGCACTTATTAAACTTTAAACTTTGGATTAAAAAAAATACCCTCTTCAAATGTCACTTAAGTGGCTATCATATTTAATTTGTTTTTAATACATTCTTGACGTCAAGGATAAAGAGTATTTGTTTTACAATAATTTAAGCATATCGCCAATATATATTAAACAATGGCACGTTGTTATATTCTACAGATCTTGAGTATGAATGTATCAAATATGAGACTCAAAATTAGTACAAAAACAATGTCTCTTATAATTTAAAATTTTGCAGAATATGTGTTTACAAATGTTATAATAATTATTTATTTAAGATTTACATAAATAAAAATGGGCATTCTTTCCAATGAAAGAAGCTAGATATTTGTAAGAAAAATATAAAAAACGATGTTCATAAACATAGTAGAAAATGAACATAATATAATGCTGCTTTTTATTCCCACCTAGGCTGATGATAGCCTTGAGAGGCTATTTCAGCGCTTTTTTTATTTATTTTTTATAATGCTGCATGAAGGCTAAAAAATATGGATGCGACTTGTTATATGATATGAATAAAAATAATCAATATGATGTTTTATTGATAAGTTAAATAAAAAAGAAGTTTCCGCACTGTACAAACGGCTTAATAAATATATCAAGAGAGACTGCAAAATATAGACAAGAAACATTAGAGAAAAATCTCCAGCTCTGGAGCAGCAAAAAAGAGCATACAAAGAACTTAGAACAAACCGTTCTTGGATAGAAGGGTTGAAAACCCTTAATAAATACCTATATAAACCAACGGATATTGTTGGTACTACAGCAACTGAATTCTACAAGAAACTCTACAGAGACAAAACACGAATATTCACTAATAAAATTGAACCAGAAACCGTAGACTGCCACTCTATACAATCAATGCACGAAACCGAAGTAATAAACTCAATAAAGAAACTGAAATTTGAAAAAAGTCCGGGTTCTGACAACATCACAAACGAATCACTAAAATATGGTCATCAGATTCTGGCAGAACCGTTAACCTAAGTGTTTAATTACATATTTTTAAGTTCTGAAACACCCTTAGAACGGTCTGAAGCAGATATTATACTCATATATAAAAAAGGCGTTCCAAAAGATATCAACAATTATAGACCAATTAGTTTCCTATCAAATATATACTAACTTTTCTCATCGATTATAAATAATAGAATAAGTCCGATAATAGGTAGGTAAAGGTTACTCGATACTGATATGTGTCTACTACATCGATAGTATCGACCATAATTGGGTAGAGGATTGGATGGATTGAATTGGATTGGGTAAAGGACCCAAACCGGTGTTTCTTGTTAATTTATAATTATTTTAATACACGTACTTATATTACTAACATCATTTAACTAACTTACTAATAAAAAAAGTCATTGCTTAGTGTAATATTATATGCCACCTAAGATTGTAAGACCATAAATAAAAGGGCTTGGCATTATTATTGTAATATATACATATAAAACCTTATCAGTTATACACTATTTAAAAAAATATATTACTTATTATTATTAAGTTAAATAAACAATTGTTTTAATAATTTCGTGATGGAAGACACAAAAAAAAATGTTTTATAAAAAAAAGTAGCATCAACTAGGTAATTTACAACTAATTGAACCCAGATACCACACTGTTAAAAGATCATACATAAATAAAAATAATAAAAATAAGAAACACAATAACCCCGACCCATAACAATGCAACGGGGCACTTAATTTATGTGCCATTTCTAATGACTTCGAGTTGCATTGGTGACATGACCCTGGTAACTACCGCCATATTATAAGCCTACATACACAAAAAAAGTGTAGAACACATAATGCAGCATTTTCGTTTAGTACTTCACAACAATATGGATGGTAATAACAACTCACCAGCTTTATAATTTTTTATAAGTATCTCTAACACTAGTGCCCAAATACCCTGTGTGTGTGCGTGCGCATGTGTGTATATCAATAAGTGGCAATGATCTGTAAAGTTTCAGTGTAAAGTGTGGTATGTCTCATAGCAAGTATAAATACACATTGTCACATTGCAAGCTTTGCAGTACGTGTTAGACCGTTTCGGGCAGACGGCGCATTTGCGTCTAAGGCGGTCTGACTTTCCGCTCTTGACAAAAGGGTACGGTGCTGGGCAATGTACTTGAGATTTTGTTGAGATGATTGTTGGCTTAGGTTTTTTTTGTACTGCCAACAACTCAGTTATTAACGCCTTCCGGAAATTCCGGTGTGGCAATGACTTATCTTTCAGTAAAATATAGGAGTTTAGGACACTAACGTTTAAGAGCCTTCTAAACAATTTTTTGTACCACACTGTAGTCCTTCTTCTTTCTATGGGGTACATTGCGAGTAGCTGGTCCTTACGGTCTACTCCGCCCATATTAGCATTGTAATCTTGCACGACAGTCGGCTTAAATGTATCGCCACACCTGGTAGTTACGAGACCATGGTATGTTGAAATTAAAGCCACGCGGTTTCTATCCCTCCACACCATAATATCCACATCTCCCGAGGTGCAGCCCAACACTTGACCGACAATCATGTCGTTTTTTGTAATCTTTTGAAATTCAGATGGTACGAATTTTTGGTTTGTCCGGAGGGTCCCCACGCAGTCAAATCCCCGGACTTTCAGTTCCCGTGCCAGTGATGGAGAGTTGTAGTAATTGTCCATCCATATTGTGTGCCCTTTATGCTCAAGACCATTTAAAAGTCTGAGCACGAGGGCTGGTACTCCCCCTGAGACTGGATCATCTTCTTGAAGTGCCAAGGTGTCCTGGCCTGCATGTACTTCAAAACGCCACAAATAACCGGTCTGGGATTCACACACTTCATATGTTTTTATCCCAACTGTTGCTGCCTTGTTAGGGATGAACTGGTTTATATCAAGCCAGCCCTTCCACATGGTCAGGCTCTCATCGAGAGCCACATTTTGAGATAGATTATATAATTTTGAAAACTTGCAATTAAGGTGGTCTATTATAGGTTTAATTTTAAAAAGTTTAGCCTGGGATCCTGTCAACATTGCAGAGTTAAGATTTTTATTATTATTAAAATGCAGGCATTTTGACAGGAGCACGAATCTGTCATATGCCATCTCCGTGCTGAAGCCAGGAGTACTGAAGATGTCTCTAGAGCTGTTCCAGTACTCGTCTATCCGGTTTTTGATCACCATTCCCATAGCCAAAACCATGGCAAAATACACGTAAAGTTCGTTTACATTTGTATCTCGCCAATGAGTAATTCGGCTATGAGGATAGAGGTTCCCATTCTCTAACATAGCCGTTGTCACCTGCAGTGCATAAATGTTAGTTTCCCTAACGATTACTTCCATTATTTCATTATCCCATATGGAAATAAAAGCTTCATATGGTTTCGTGAAAGAAACTGTAGGGCCACTAATTTGCGAGAACGGTTCTCGCCTCAAATGTGGTTCAATTTGAGGCATTGGAATCGCTCTCCATTCAAATTGAAATTTATTGCTTGGCTCGATGGGAGACGGCAAAATAGGCGTCGGTGAGGCAGCCGTTGAGACACAATTGGATGGCTGAGGCGATTGAGGAGGCCACTCCAAAGTAACGTTATCGCAAGTTTCTTCAACTTCCACATCTTCTTCATCCATAAACATTCTTGCCACCCGGGGCACCACGAACGGCGGGGTAACCTCTTCTTCCTCTTTGTCAGAATCGTCTTCGCTACCTGAAAGGAAAAAGATACAAGTTCAGGTCGATTGTAATAGGTATTTTACTTCTGAGATTGTTGAAAAAAAAAAGGTTGATGTCATAATAATAATTAACGTGACCTTTTTTTTTTTCGTGTCAAAGCGGGACGCCTACGGAATTACGTATATAAATACATATATAGGGTACGTCAGAGTAAGATTACATCTTTTAAGTGCAAAATAAAAAATATAGTTTAAAAACGACTTGAAATAATTTATTGTCGTATCTTACCCTCATGTTACCCACATCTTAATTCTTAAACCAACTTAAAATAATATTTATAAATAATTTTTCAACAAAAAACCACTTTTCTACAGCAAAATTAGAGTTAAGTACTTTAGTATGTATTTTGTAATACAATAAGGATTTGGGATAAGTATTCGGTATGTTTCTAATAAACACACGCACAACAGATAAATGATAGCGGGACATTTTTGATCTCATTGGGGACAGCGAGACGGACAGCCTGAAAGTGGGACAATCTCGCCTAAAGCGGGACGTATGGTCACGTTATTTATAATGCACTTACCATAGTTAAGTATAGTGGTTATTTTAGAATCACATCGGGGACTGTCACTGAACGAAGAGTTTCTACAAAAAAATAATTTTGTTTTTTCAATCAAAGCTAGCAATTACTTTATAATAAGATGGTAAGTGGTATACTAAGATGAACTTACTGATTACGACGTTTTCTTGGGCTAGAATCGGAATTACGCGGATTTCTGAAAAATAAAGCAAATATTTAATAACATATACACTTATCAAAAAAATAAACGCAAAAATATGTTTGGTAAATACATACTTCACACGCTTAGTCTTTGGTGTGCCTGCCCCGCTGCTTGAACCACATACAAACTTTCTACAAAAAAAATATTTTTTTAGATTTTAGTTTAATAGGTTATTACGGTTTAGAAACCGAAGGCTTGCCGTTGAGACGACCGCTACCATGTTGGCCACCACACGTTCGCACTCCTGAGCGCTCTACTCTTATGGTCTATCTATTAAAGTTCACTTGGCCATGGGCTCCTACCATGGGCTCCAGTAACCACTTAACACCAGGTGGGCTGTGAGCTCGTCCACCCATCTAACATTAAAAAAAAAACATTTAAACCTGAAGAAACACTAAATAGACAAAATAAAACAAATCACACAACTTCACTCCTCACGTTCCCGCCAAAAAGTCCTAATATATGTATTTGAGAGACGCCACCATAGATAGTAGTAGTAGTTTTATTTTAACAACTGGAAAGGCAAAGGTGTCGTACAATACAGCGTTATGAAGTGAAATGTGTTGGAGTTGATAGATATAGAAACTCCTTATCAAAAAAAAAAAGAAAACATACACATAGACAGCAGTGAGAATAGGTGTCATGAATCAGTGAAAAAATGTCTAGTCGGTTCGTGAAGTAAAACAAAATAACAAAACTGTGATTTCAATATAAAATTCTAAAACATCCACGTAACTAATTCTAATTTATAAAAGTGTGTTAGTATATTATTTCGTAACTGCCTGCACTCTGCTATTTAAAGATTGGATTCTGCTACAAAGAACTTTAAATTATATCAAAATGAAATGAAGTTAATTAATATGAAACATGGCATGAAATTAATTGAAATGAAATGAGATGAACTTACTGATTACGACGTTTTCTTGGGCTAGAATCGGAATTACGCGTATTTCTGAAAAATAAAGCAAATATTTAATAACATATACACTTATCAAAAAAATAAACGCAAAAATATGTTTGGTAAATACATACTTCACACGCCGCTTAGTCTTCGGTGTGCTTGCCCCGCTGCTTGAACCATTTCCGTTTCTACAAAAAAAATATTTTTTTAGATTTTAGTTTAATAGGTTATTACGGTTTAGAAACCGAAGGCTTGCCGTTGAGACGACCGCTACCATGTTGGCCACCACACTTTCGCACTCCTGAGCGCTCTACTCTTATGGTCTATCTATTAAAGTTCACTTAAATAGTGATCTAATTACATATATTCAATAGGATTTTAATTTTAATAATCTTACTATCATATTATTATATCACCAACAAAAAAATCCTCAAATTCTTTACACTTTTAACAGTTGCATCTAACGTTGTTTTTGACATAAAATGTATAGAATATATCCATGTTAGTAGATTAAATGAAATAGGACTTACTGTTCCATGATTTTCGTAGTATAATTAACAAAACTTACAAAATTGACCACAAACTCACAAACATACTGTAGGCGCGCGAGTTCATGTCCATCCTGAGGAATGCGGTAGTGCTGTGACCTAATTAATTATTGTAATGTCGATAATAATTACCGATTTAGTCAACAGCTGTCAATTTGGTTTAATTTTTTTTGGGTAAATTTGCAATTTATGAAATAAAATAAATGTGATAAGTAATTACTTGTTTATTTCTAATAGATTTTTTTTAATTTCCAATTTAATCACTATCGAATGAAAAGACAACCGACAGATCCGAGTCGGAATCAGTATGTATCTTTTTTCAGTAGGTTTTTTTCTACCTGAACTTGTTGATAGCGGAGTGGTCACGGTTAAAACAATAGCGTTAGCGTAAATTTTCGATATCGATAAGCGCGCGTCATAACCGTCACGGACAACTCTCGACGTCAGACAAATGCGGGCAGGCGGGTGGAGGTGGGGCGAGCTGTCCCCTGCGCGTCGCCTCTGGCCCCAATAGACATGAACTCGCGCGCATACAGTAACAATTAAGACGCCAGTGACGCCACTATTAAGGGATTTTATGACCTGGTAGCTAAGACCTTTAAGTCATGTCTTATTTTAATTTATATTCATATTTTTATGAAAAATAATATTATGGAGTGAAATGAAATGAAGATGACTAATTTGAGACATTAATCGACTGGGATGAAATTTAATCTCAGTAAAATGGTGGTTATTTACTAAGATTTTTTCAGTGGACTTTGTGGAGGATCCAGAAAAGTTACGTCCAGCGGCTTTGTTTTATTTTCTCACATTTGTGCACTTTCACAGATATCAAACAGTTAATAAATCACCATTATTACACATTTTGTAAGTCGTCGTGGCCTAAAGGATAAGACGTCCGGTGCATTCGTATGTAGCGATGCACCGGTGTTCGAATCCCGCAGGTGGGTACCAATTATTCTGGTAAAATACGTACTTAACAAATGTTCACGATTGACTTCCACGGTGAAGGAATAACATCGTGTAATAAAAATCAAACCCGCAAAATTATAATTTGCGTAATCACTGGTGGTAGGACTTCTTGTGAGTCCGCACGGGTGGGTACCACCACCCCGCCTCTATTTCTGCCGTGAAGCAGTAATGCCTTTCGGTTTGAAGGGTGGGGCAGCCGTTGTAACTATATTGAGATCTTAGAACTTATATCTTAAGGTGGGTCGCGCATTTACGTCGTAGATGTCCATGGGCTTCAGTAACCACTTAACACCAGCTGGGCTGTGAGTTCGTCCACCCATCTAAGCATTAAAAAAAAAACATTTAAACCTGAAGAAACACTAAATAGACAAAATAAAACAAATCACACAACTTCACTCCTCACGTTCCCGCCAAAAAGTCCTAATATATGTATTTGAGAGACGCCACCATAGATAGTAGTAGTAGTTTTATTTTAACAACTGGAAAGGCAAAGGTGTGGTACAATACAGCATTATGAAGTGAAATGTGTTGGAGTTGATAGATATAGAAACTCCTTATCAAAAAAAAAGAAAACATACACATAGACAGCAGTGAGAATAGGTGTCATGAATCAGTGAAAAAATGTCTGTCGGTTCGTGAAGTAAAACAAAATAACAAAACTGTGATTTCAATATAAAATTCTAAAACATCCACGTAACTAATTCTAATTTATAAAAGTGTGTTAGTATATTATTTCGTAACTGCCTGCACTCTGCTATTTAAAGATTGGATTCTGCTACAAAGAACTTTAAATTATATCAAAATGAAATGAAGTTAATTAATATGAAACATGGCATGAAATTACTTGAAATGAAATGAGATGAACTTACTGATTACGACGTTTTCTTGGGCTAGAATCGGAATTACGCGGATTTGTGAAAAATAAAGCAAATATTTAATAACATATACACTTATCAAAAAAATAAACGCAAAAATATGTTTGGTAAATACATACTTCACACGCCGCTTAGTCTTCGGTGTGCTTGCCCCGCTGCTTGAACCATTTCCGTTTCTACAAAAAAAATATTTTTTTAGATTTTAGTTTAATAGGTTATTACGGTTTAGAAACCGAAGGCTTGCCGTTGAGACGACCGCTACCATGTTGGCCACCACACTTTCGCACTCCTGAGCGCTCTACTCTTATGGTCTATCTATTAAAGTTCACTTAAATAGTGATCTAATTACATATATTCGTTAGGATTTTAATTTTAATAATCTTACTATCATATTATTATATCACCAACAAAAAAATCTGCAAATTCTTTACACTTTTAACAGTTGCCTCTAACGTTGTTTTTGACATAAAATGTATAGAATATATCCATGTTAGTAGATTAAATGAAATAGGACTTACTGTTCCATGATTTTCGTAGTATAATTAACAAAACTTACAAAATTGAGCACAAACTCACAAACATAACAATTAGGACGCCACCATAGATATTATTTTTGGTACAATTTTTCCTTGTTAGGAAAGGCAAGGGGATCTAAGCCCATACAGGCTTGTCTGCTCTATATATTCTCTGATATAATTTTTCAAAAAAGCCGAAGCCAGGTCTTTTAAGATATATATTAATGTATCCTGAAATAAAAATGTCATTAAGGCCGAAGCCAAGTCCTTTAAAAAATCTTCCTGAAATACCACCATAGATTATACACTTAATATATATGTATTTTCTTAAGGGTTTTTATGACCTGGTAACTAAGCCTTGTAGGTCAAGTCTAATTTCAATGATAACTTTTTTATATGAAAAATGATATTATGAAATGAAATAAGATGATATGGGATGTTGTATAATATCAGTAAAATGGTGGTCATTTACTGAGACTTTTTCAGTAGATTTTTTGGGGAATCCCGAGAATTTACGTTCATAGGTTTGTTTCATTTTACCGCATTTGTGCACTTTCACAGATGCTAAATAGTTAATAAACCACCGTTATTACACATTTAAACTTGAAGAAACACTACATAGCCAAAATAAAAAAAATCACGCAACTTCACTCCTCGCGTTCCCGCCAAAAAGTCAATATTTAATTGAGAGACGCCACCATAGATAGTAGTAGTAGTTTTATTTTAACAACTGGAAAGGCAAAGGTGTCGTACAGCGTAACCTTTTATATTATTTATAAGTATATTTTTATCAGAAAACTGATAATATGAAGTGAAATGTGTTGAAGATGATAGATATAGAAACTCCTTATTAAAAAAAAAGAAAACATATACATAGACAGCAGTGAGAATAGGTGTCATTAATAAGTGAAAAAATGTCTGTCGGTTTGTGAAGTAAAACAAAATAATAAAACTGTGATTTCAATATAAAATTCTAAAACATCCACGTAACTAATTCTAATTAATAAAAGTGTGTTAGTATATTATTTCGTCACTGCCTGCACTCTGCGATTTAAAGATTGGATTCTGCTACAAAGAACTCTGAATTATATCAAAATTAAATGAAGTTAATTGAAACATGGCATGAAATGAAATGAAATTAATTCAAATGAAATGAGATGAGATGATATGGGATGTTTTTAATTAATTAACTTCAATTCATTTCCCTCCACATTATTAAAATTTTTCATAATAAAAAACAATATAAAAGATTAGGCTTATAGTAAGATACATTTGCCTTTCCAGTTTATAAAAATAGAAGTGCATACTGCTAAAAAATTAAAGGTATTGAGTGTATCGTACTGACTGAAATCAAACGAAGATTTTGTTTGTTGGCATTCTCCGAATAACAGATTTTAAATATTGAATTGTTCATTAACTGTACATTAAAAATTAGTAATTCTTATAACATTGGTGTTCTTAAACTCCTTTTCAGCCTTAAGTTGTTACGGAAGCAACAGTGAAAACGTTAATTTACAAATCACAAATTTGACCGTTCCGCTTTTATTTCCTCGCTTGTCCCTTAAAATTCCTTTTCCTACTTCAATTTATGTCCTTTTATCTAATATTAATATTGATGTATTAGAATTTTAGCAAGTTTTATTTTTCATAATAATATCAAATTGTAACCATTTATATACTTAGTTTATATAATAAATATACCTGATCCTTTTTCCAAATTCCGTTCCAATTTCCAATCCAAAAAAATCAATCCATTAACACACTTCCTAACCTTTTTGCATGGCTGACGCACAAACCGTGCAGGCCAAGAAATGGGAGAAAATAAAAAATCACAAATTACTTGTTAATGTACTTAACCATAGACTATACACTTAATAATAATAAATAATTTGAGTACTTCTTTTACGTTCCGGGAACCTAATTGAAAGCGAAAAAATGTACATAAATCAATGCAGACGTTTTCATTTATTGAGGAATCAAGCCTATGTGAACGCACTTCCTAACCTTTTTGCATGGCTGACGCACAAACCGTGCAGGCCAAGAAATGGGAGAAAAAAATAATCACAAATTACTTGTGAATGTACATAACCATAGATTATGCACATAATATATTTGAGAACATATCTTTTACGTTCCGGGAACCTAGTTGAAAGCCAAAAAATGTACATAAATCAATGCAGACGTTTGCATTTATTGAGGAATCAAGCCTATGTGAACGGAGAATGGGTTAAGGCAAAAAGTAATTTGGTGTTTGCAGTTCATAATCCAGCTGACGACAGTGTAGTAGCAGAGGTGCCGGATATGGATTCAAAAGATGCACAGAACGCGTTACTAACCGCATCTAATGCGTTTCAAACATGGAAAGATACTACCGCAAAAGAACGGTCTCGTATTTTAAGGAGGTGGTTTGACTTATGTGAAAAAAATACCGATAATTTGGCAGAAGTGATAACAGCTGAATCTGGGAAACCACTCGCTGAGGCCAAAGGGGAAGTTGCTTATGGTAATTCGTTCTTGGAGTGGTTTGCGGATAGTGCTCGTCATATTAATGGAGAAATCATACCGAGCCCATGGCCGAATAAGCAGATACTTCTCACACGAAACCCTCTTGGAGTTGTTTCTGTAATTACTCCCTGGAACTTCCCCTTTGCAATGATAACTAGAAAAGTTGGGGCTTTAATGGCAGCTGGGTGTACCTGTGTCATTAAGCCTTCTGAAGACACACCATTATCTGCACTTGCAGCTGTTGAATTGGCTCATCAAGCTGGAGTTCCTAAAGGTGTAGTTAATGTTGTTACGACAAGTAGAAAAAATGCTCCTACAGTTGGAAAAGTCATGTGTGAAGATGAATATGTGAGGTGCATATCATTTACAGGTTCCACAACTGTAGGAAAAATTTTATATGGACTTGCAGCCAAAGGCATTAAAAGAGTTGCTTTGGAATTGGGAGGCAACGCTCCATTCATTGTTTTCCCAAGTGCTGATATTGATCATGCTGTTGATCAAGCAATGCTGGCTAAATTTAGAAATAATGGCCAAGCTTGTATTGGAGCAAATAGGTTTTTGATACATGAGATAGTATTTGATGACTTTGTTAAAAAGTTTAAGGCCAGAATTGAAAAAAAATGTGTATTAGGACCTGGTACAAAGGAAGGTGTCACTTGTGGACCACTTATAAATAATGAGCAAGCCAAGAAAGTATCCGGACTTGTTGATGATGCTGTTGCAAAAGGGGCCAAGGTGCTTTCAGGAGGGAAATTTGCAAAGAATCTGGGGAATAAGTTTTATGAATCCACTTTACTTGTTGATGTTAACCAGGATATGCAAATATTTCAAGAAGAAGTGTTTGGCCCAGTAGCTACTTGTATAAAAATGAAGAGTGAAGAGGAGGCATTAAAAATTGCCAATAGCACAAGAAGTGGATTAGCTGCTTACATTTTCACGAAAGATTTAGGTCAAGCATTTAGAATGTCCAAGAATCTTGAATTTGGCATGGTTGCTATAAATGATGGGATTTTGTCTGCAGCAGAACCAGCATTTGGAGGTGTTAAAGAGTCTGGTATAGGGCGTGAAGGCAGCCTCCATGGTGCAGTGGAGTATACTGATTTAAAGTACACACTAATGTCAGGATTGGATAAATAAAAATTTGACAAGAAAAAAAATGTATTATGAATTAAATATTGATTTAGTTACTTTTTAAGTGTAACCAATTTTGTCTTGTTTTTCTTATTTAAGTTTGTTTGTTGTTTTTTAATACTCTAGTTATTTATAAATTGTTATATTAATATGTATGAATCACTTAGTGAAACATTCCAGTCTTCCAATAAATGTGATTGTAGAATAAAATAATGTTCTTAATTTGTTGTTGTTCCTGTTTATCTTATTAAAAAAAGATAAGATTTGATCATACTTATATTTTTATTCAAGTGTATGTATATCTAGTCATAGTTGTGGTCACAAACACATTTAAATATTTAAATGACAAATGTAAACAGTAAAAGCCAGCAAAATAAATATCTTCCTGGCTGAGCCATTGCTTGCCTATCTGTCCTGGTGAAACTGGAAAGATCTCCGGGCTACTAGTAATCCTTCATTCCCAAAACCAAATGTCTTGTAGGATTATGTGTTATGTTGCAAAAGCATACTTACAAAATAAACGCCCAATATGCGGATTTAGTAATTGATCACGTCTAAACAGAAGATAAAAACTTTTATTCAGAATACTTAGCAATGCAATAAAACTAATGTTACGAAAGTAATATGATTTACATTAAACATAAAAAAAATAAAAACAAAACGAGGCCTATCAAGTCATTAGCATAGCATCTATTTTGATACATTTTACTTTGTTTTTTCAACTCATCATCAGATATAATTATATTTTTATAGGAAAGCAGGTGTGTATGGACATTGTATAAGTAAATATAATAATGCATCAAATTGGTTTTATAATATAATAATATCCTTTAAAGATTTCCCGTCTTTTACAGAATACAAGAAGTCGATGACAGCTTTTTCGAGAAATTCGGCTCAATACTGAAACAGGCATCCCAGAGAGCTGCTCTAGAAGAATCTACGCCTTTGGCTCCTCTCAAAGAAATTGAAGAGGACGATAGCGAACAGAAGATCGGAGCAGAATTACGAAGCGAGCTTAGAACTGTAACCAGAGACACAGACAGTGGCAACGAGACATTATTGGACACAGATTCTGAACCTGATGAACATGATAAGATAGGACGGATAATCGAGGCAGTTGGCTGGAATGTGAGTATTGGTTATATTTCATACTTTATTTAAATAGGCACAACCTTATAACATACCTACTAGCTGTACCCCTCCGCTTCGCTGGGCATTTAAAATTAAGATTATTATTTCTCACCACCACAAATATTCTCATCATTAACGCCCCCGCAACTGGTGTAGGGAGTCCAACACTCATATAAATATTAGCCTATCCGTTAAGTACATGTATTTTCTACATGGAAACCAAGTTTCAAGTCAATCGGATGCATCCCAGAGGTTCCAAACGGATCGTTTGGAACCTATGGGTTTGCGGAGGGACTTCGGTTCCCCTTTTTTTTATTTTTTTTTTATTGCTTAGGTGGGTGGACGTTCTCACAGCCCACCTGGTGTTAAGTAGTTACTGGAGCCCATAGACATCTACAACGTAAATGCGCCACCCACCTTGAGATATAAGTTCTAAGGTCTCAGTATAGTTACAACGGCTACCCCACCCTTCGAACCGAAACGCATTACTGCTTCACGGCAGAAATAGGCGGGGTGGTGGTACCTACCCGCGCGGACTCCCAAGAGGTCCTACCACCAGTGATTACGCAAATTATAATTTTGCGGGTTTGATTTTTATTACACGATGTTATTCCTTCACCGTGGAAGTCAATCGTGAACATCTGTTGAGTACGTATTTCATTAGAAAAATTGGTACCCGCCTGCGGGATTCGAACACCGGTGCATCACTACACACGAATGCACCGGACGTCTTATCCTTTAGGCTACGACGACTTCCCTCTGTATTTTGTACCGTGTGTTCCATGGGGAGTGCTCTGAGGAATTGTTCGAGATGATACCGGCATCTCGTTTTTACCATCGCACCGCCCGCCACCGGAGTAGAGTTCATCCGTACTACCTGGAGCCACTGCGGTCATTTTTTGCCACGTACCATCCGGCTATGGAATGAGCTCCCCTCCACGGTGTTCCCGAGCGCTTTGACATGTCCTTCTTCAAACGAGGCTTGTGGAGAGTATTAAGCGGTAGGCAGCGGCTTGGCTCTGCCCCTGGCATTGCTGAAGTCCATGGGCAACGGTAACCACTCACCATCAGGTGGGCCGTATGCTCGTATGCCTACAAGGGCAAAAAAAAAAAAAAAGCATGGTTCAGTAGTTAAAACGGAACATCCATAAAAACCACTGTAGATTTAAATATTAGTATATTTAGATGTTAAATACAATGCCGACGATTTGAAACCATATGACTGACTTGGCGGTGCAGTAGGTAGGTAGTAGTTACTTTTGTACCGACGGTCGTGGACTTGATTCGAACATCGTCCAAAAATTCGTGTGATAAACGGGCTTGTTTGCTCACCTTAAAATGTGTATCGGAATTTTTATTTGTTTATTGAGAAAATTCCGTGCCCCAACGTGAAAGACGTTCGATCTCTTCGTGTCGAGTAATTTAATTTGTGTGTCGAGACACTTTTATTAATTACTGTAGGTGTAAAATCGGCGATTTTTTGAAAATCGTTTTTCAATACAGTGGAGATTTCGATCTTGTGTTTCAAAGTGGGCGGCGGCATTTTCGCTGTGTTATATATACCTAGTCAGGTCATAAATTCTGTCACATGTTTAATGTAAAATAATTGAAACAAGTTTATTCATTATGTAACCATTAATATACCAAAATGAACTTAATAAAACATAGATTCTTATGACACTAAAGTTTATTCAAAATGACCTCCGTGATTTTGAATACAGGCCTTCAACCTGCGCGGCCAGTCGTCTATCGCAGCACGAACGAGGTCCATGTCAATATCGGCGGCTGCCTTAATCAAGGATGTCTTGAGTGACTCCAAATTGGGATGAGGCTTTGAGCACGCCTTTTCCTCCAAGTGTTGCCATATCTTGTAATCTAACGGATTCAAATCTGGACTGGATGAGGGCCAGTCTTCGTGCCGGATGAAGTCGATTTCACGTGCCGCCAGCCAGTCTTGTGTGCTCTTCGCTCTATGAGCTGGCGCCGAATCTTGTTGGAATACCCAGTGCCTGTTATTGAACATGGTATGAGAAACAGGTTCCACAAGGTTCGTCAGGACTGTATTTTGATACACAACTGCATTCGTTTTTACACCTTTCTCACAAAAATGTACCTCTGTTAAGCCCCAATAAGAAACTCCCAACGATACCATGAGCGAGGATGGAAAATGACCTCGTTGGACACGCGGAATACGGTTGCTCGCTTCTTCACTACTGTGTGCGTACACCTTATCATTTTGTTTGTTGTATCTCTCTTCTACGGTAAAAATTTTTTCATCCGAAAAAAGAATTTCCCGATATTTTTTTCTCGCGTACCGCTTCAACAAAGCGCGGCATCTCTTCAGTCTCAGGTCCATTAGACGAGCATTCAAACGATGTCCTGTTTTTCTTCGATATGCCCGAAGCCCTAAGTCTTCATTTAACACCCTTTTCACCGTGGTTCTGCTTAACCCCACCTGAAGGGCCAACAGTTTCTGCTTACGTTTGGGATTTCTTTGAATTCGCGCCTTCACAGCTTTTATCACTGCTGGAGTCCTAACAGACCGAGGGCGAACACTTCTTGACCTGTCATCTACACTAGAGTCTTCATTGTATCGTTTGATGGTACGATAAACGAATCTTTTGGTTATATTCAAATTTTTCAGTATGTTAAAAAATTTGGATTGGCGCGTAACCGCAACGATGCAACGCAATAACTGCAACACGGTCTTCTTTAAGCGTCCACTCCATATTTAAAAATGAGTAAAATTTTAAAAGTACCTATACATTTTTATTTTCATGAACAATTCGAAATTCGAATTCAATAAACTTTTTTGTGGCCAGCATTCTAAAAGAAAAGTTTTTACTGTGTGACAATACTTATGACCTGACTAGGTATATATACTTCGGTATATATTCGTATACCTTCTGAAATATATACTTTGGTAACCACTTAAAAGCAGGGGGGCCGTGACCTCGTCTACCCATCTACAGGAAAAAAACACGGAGAAGGTAGAAGGTATACAAAGATTTTTTCGTCGTCTATTCCTAAAGGTTTAAGAATAAGGCGAAAATACTTATGACTTAGACAATCGTATGTCCCCACGAGACAGCGAACGTTAGTTACGATATGACGGAAAAGAACGTGTAGTTTTATTTTGAACTAGACATTGACATATTTTTGTTCGTTCTAACGTATGGTTCATTCTTAGATTCGCCTTTTTTTTAGAGACGGCATTTTGTAGGTTTTCTTCTTTTTTGGAGACCACGACGACCACAGAGATTGTGGTAATGTTTTAATTCTCTTCTCATTCCGCAAGGGAACCTTTATATTCTGCACAAGGTTCAATTTATCTTCTCTCATTTTGTGTAATGAGGTATGATCTACATTTGTTTTTGCAGCACTGTTAGGTGACCAAATATTCCGTATTTGAACAAATTGAATGTTATCGCTTGGTACGTTTCCTATTATGTTCTGAAAATTACTTCAAGGTTTCACTGTTATGTTACTCGTTAACTGCATCGTTAGTTATCTGGTGGGCAACTCTGTTGACGCAAACATCATTCATTTAACTCGCGTTATGGCAAATAGCCAAATATTCACTTTTATCATGAAATTTTGTCAACTTCGAGGTTTTCTTCAATGATTGCTGTAATTAGAATTGTTGTTCTCCAATGTCATTCCCCTCTTTTGTATGTATTTTTGTTCCTCTTTGTATCCACGGAACTGTTGATAAAAGTCCTCCAAGCGCGGACACGAATAACCTATTATGGTAACCCGGTATTGGTAATGTTATTTTATAAACGTTATCTTTCACAGTAGGTCTACGTTTAATTCCGAATGTTCTGGAAAGTTTCAAGATGTATTAAATTAGCCGACCAGTCAGCTTATCAGAAACAATATTCGAAGCTATATGTAACGTGTTTACTGGTTCACTAAAGCACATTGATTTGAATTGGATAGTGACGAGTTTTATTAACTTTATTATGTTTGAGACACACAATAATAATAATGAATATATTGTTTTGAAATATTGCTCAATAACAAACACTAACTTAAATATTTTTTTAAATCTTCAAGAAAATTCTAATAGTTCAGGAAGTAATACTGAATTAAATGTGGAATTAATTAATTAACTTAGATAATCAGACAGTAAATAGCTACTGAACAGTCGCACTTTTTTTCGTTACTTTCACTATTTTCGGCTGAAACTTAGTTATATTAAATATCTACACTAAAATAATAATAAAACCATTAAGTGTTGCATAAAATTAATACCTAGTGCATTTTTATTTTTCACAGCAGTATCACGTTCATCCATGCCTCTTTATGTGAGTGGATAATAATGCTTTGCCTATATCGCACCTTTACAATTAATTATAGAGTCCCATATCGAAATTTTTGGATTGAGACTAAAGTTTAAAATTCAAAAGTGGACCTAGAACGAACCTTTTCAGTGACTCATATTAATCAAATGACCAAAATTTGCTTATAAAGGGAAAATTTATCCATCGGTCTCTTTCGCTCCGTCTCCTTCCTCTATAATACGTATTTTCGGTTTGAAAACTTTATTCGATGTTTTCAAAAAAAAACATATTTTTTGGGTTGGGTCTCTATGATTGTAAAGGTGCAATATGGCCGTCCAGTACGTCAGGCGGATTCGATATTTTTTTAATACAGGTTAATGAGCTCACCTGGTGTAAAGTGGTTACCAGATCCCGTGGACATCACAAAATGAATGCCGCAACTAATTTGCTGCTTATATTGCTAATAAGAAAGAACGGCGAAGTAAAGTCAGGGTTTTCCATACATTCACTAGTACTATTTGAGGTGAACGTTCGTTGTAAGTCTAAATCATTTAATGCGTTTCTACATTTACGTTTTCTGTTAGGGAGCTTGTTGAATTACGTAAATAAATTAGATTTAAGTGCCGAGGTAAATGTTACAATTTCCGTTTCTGGAAAATGTAAACGCACGTGGTTGATAAAGTAAATAAATCTCTGAACGCGTGCTGCGAGGAATTCCGCACGTAGCCTACGCGCTTGACCGTCGTTTAAGTTTGTATACACAAATAATCCACAATATAAATAATAAAATTTCGTAGACCGAATAAATATAGCATTAAGGAACACCTTATAGAAGTAATTATAATTGTCTATTAGAATTAGATTGTGTTAATTTGATATAAAATATTTCAAAGCTATGTAATTAATGGAGGGAGGGGGCATTGGCTAATGTGAACCCGCATGAATGGGTACCATATTCTCGTCTATTTCTGCCGCATAGCACTCATACGTTCAGGCTTGAAGCTTGGCACCAATATACATAAAATCGTGATTTCGACGTCATTTATTAATGGGGTGGGGGAGGCGGCAGCATTCGTTAAGTCCCGATAACCACTTAACATCGGATGGTTCGTGAGCTCGTTCACTCCTATAGTGCAACAAAAAGCTTTGGATGCTTAAATTTTTATAACGAATTTAAAATAGTTTATCTTACAAAGGAATGGTTTGAAAACTATTCACAGTTCATCTTTATCTGTGTTAATGGAAGAAATATTATAAATCAATCAATTGTGTTTCGGATTCAATGGTTCTATTTATTTAACTAGCACAGGTTGCTTCACTTGTCTATTAAACTTTCCTTAATGTACTGGCGTTTAAATATCACTCATATAAAAATGTTTGTTCAGTCATAAATCATAATTATTTATTGAGAAAACCGATCTAATAAAGTCATTCATGGTCCGTATCTGGGTAGAAGAAGCAACTTAAAAATATTAATTCTCTCGTGTTGTGTTGTCGGGATGTTTTTGATATTCTAAAAATGTCGTTTCGGGTCGACGCGTATGGTGTTTTAAAATATTTTTGATAATTCTTTTTTATTATTTGGAATCGCATTAGTCTTCGGTGGCGGCGCTTTGCAAAAATAGATTTTGGCGGCAGTGCGAGTTGAATCCCGAGTCCCGGTCGGACTTGCCCAGTGCATCGCCAGCTCCCACCAAATTCATTTAAATTAAACACCACGTAAAAATACAGCTGTGGAAATTATATAGTGTTCGGGGCCAGACAAAATGATGTCGGAAACGGAGTTATTTTCGTGATATCAATAGTTATTAAGTGAAGTGTTATGTAAAATAGGAACGTGTGGAAAAGTTCAAGTGTAGTCATAATTAAAATGAACGGTACAGGGACACTGCGTTCCAAGTTCAGGGGCGTGAAAAAAGAGTTGTTAGACAGACAGACTAGCATGATAATCCAGTCAATGACAGTAGGTATACTACATTGATATGACTATAGAAAAAAAATACTTTAAATTACATACTACAAACTGATAAATAGAACAGAATTTGCATTATTTCTAATTTTAAAAATAGCGGACGTTTGGTTATTGATGATTGATAAATGATAGTAATTGCACTATTGTTTACATACTGTATGAAATTAGGTCAAATACATTAACGCAATCTTAAAACATCTCACCGTCGAAACATCTTTTGTGCTCTCACGATACCGGAGTACATTTTTTTGTATGAGTCATTGATTTTCAAGAAGTTCTTCGTCAATGTTTATTTTCCAAGCGATTGGTAAAACACAAGATCCACGTGAAGTGCGATCAGCTGAGCGAATAATCGAAACCACCAGCTTGGTTATCAGATCGATATGGTTCCCACGACGACGCGGTAACCCCACCATTTTATGAGGTCTCTTGAAAGTGTACTGTCCGTTTGTTTAGAGAGTAGCATTCGCCATGGCTTCTTCCGGTGTTGCGTCCCCCACAAAACAACCATGATTCATTCGGGGCAGGCTATTGATCTAGTGCAGTTGTTGTCGCACCGGTGATTTCGTTGCGTTTATGCAACTACGTTATTACTATGATTCGTCGGTATGTATGACTTGTTAACTGCGATTTTCCATGTCTGCTTTTCAACTAAAAGGCAGCCAGATAATCGTTAAACATTTTACTTCGATGTCTTCGATAACAATCAAATCAAATTGCTTATCGATGATTGTGGCACACAATTAATTCGATTATGTCATTAAATGATTCATATTTGTCTCGTGTATCTTTGGTTGGCGTATGCTGAAGTGTTGTGAGGAAGTTTATGAAATATTCTTTGAATTTTACTTGACATGAATAGTAATCAATTTATTTATCAACAATGATCAAAGCTTATTATGCATAAGCAAACCTCCAGGGGTACATGCTGCTAAATCATGGATTGTTTTTTTAATTGTACATGTAATAAAATGTATTTTGTTTACAGATTGATGAACTATACTTGGAAATACTTTACGAGATCCTACACAATGTCGGGGGATGTGATGTAGGCTGTGAAGTCGGACAGCACGCGATGCTATCCTACGTGCAAGAAGCATTTAAAATAGGCAATGATAAACACACGCAACTTCTTACCAAAGCGGAGGCTAAAGAGCCTCCGGAGTTGATGCTGAATGTCGAGGTGGTTGAAGCCAAAGATTTAGTTCCTAAAGACCCGAATGGTCTCAGCGATCCGTTCGTTACGATTTATTTGATGTCGAACTCGTCACACCGGTACAACACATCGGTGAAGTCGGGAACTCTAAATCCTGTTTGGGAAGAACATTTTTCTTTGTGAGTATACTATTATTATTGATTCTGAAATATTTATGAGCTATTAAATTCTTGTATAGCGTGATAAGGGGACATGCTGCGCCGACTCCTCATAATGGGGGACTTCTCAAAATGGGATAAGGGCAAAAATATATATTTTAGTCTTATTTACAAATGCTTGTTGAGGGCAATAGTACACGAAAACTAAAACAGATTGTAATCCTGTTCATTCTTGCACGATATCGAATTTGGACTTAGAGACTTTATTAAATTAAATTTGTTAGCATTGTAAGCCATGTAATGCAACGAAAACGCATTTTTTTTATTCCCCTTCCGCTCGTGGACGTCAGCAATGCCAGGGGCAGAGCCAAGCCTCTGCCTACCGCTTAAAACTCTCCATAAGCCGCGTTTGAAAACAAGTGTGATGTGTGATGTCTATAGTAGTCTTGTGTCAAGAAGTGGGTCGTCTACATCAATATTTACTGTAGATTGCGGATACATATTGATGATTAGCTTAGGGAATTAATTTAGTGTTCCGTCTATGTTGAAGTAGTATATTTTACCATTTTGGCAGGTATACTTAAAGTGGCGATACTAAAATTCGAAAAAATGTATTTATTTTTGTTAAATATTAACGTATGTCATGCAATATAGCATCAGCCTGAAGATAGGACGAAAAAAGAAACACATATAGTAAAGATCGTTCGGTATTTGGATGTGGTAATAAAACGTTTACGATTTTTCTGTACCGCTTCAATGCAGAATGCAGGCCACGTTTTGCTTGGCAAAGTTTTTTTAAACTTCAGTAGTTTTAATTCGATTTGTCCACAGACTTCCATTCGAATAAATAGATGACTTAGTTTTTTTTTTTATTGCCCTTGAGGCACCGGCAAACGTCACCTGATGGTGAGAGATTACCTTCGCTCATGGACATCAACAATACCAGAGGGCAGAGCCAAGTCGCTGCCTACAAAATTACTTATATCAAAATCGTGATAAACGTAAAAATGCAAAATAATATTATTACTTTGTTTCAGACCCATGTCTGGTACTGTGAATGAAGATTCCCTTTGCCTAGAAGTGTGGTAAGTTTTTTTTTATTACTTGATTGTCGCAATTGGTATGCAAGTTCAGCTGAGCCCTCATACATCTGTATATGTCGACAACGTGCAAACAGGAGGATTTCTGCGGTAATTTTACTATTCATTGAAGATAAAAGAGGAAAGTGTACATAACTAATATGCTCAAGATATTATTATTAACCTCCTGTGTCATGTGGCTTGACTCACATTAATGTACCAGTGAATATTTCACTCATACCAGCAACACCAGAGGCATAGGCATTCTTCATTCGCTGCTGCCTACCGTCACAACTAAAGCTACTATTACGATAGGTCCTTAATACTGTATGTCATATACAGATACCCTTATTTATTAGCAAACCTCAATAAATTACGTACAAAGTACAAGTTTTAAGTGCATCAAAGTACATATATTTGATCTTAGATAACTTTGAAAATTATTCGGTAGTCTACTTTTTTATATATATATTTTTTTTTTATTGCTTAGATGGGTGGACGAGCTCACAGCCCACCTGGTGTGAAGTGGTTACTGGAGCCCATAGACATCAACAACGTAAATGCGCCACCCACCTTGAGATACAAGTTCTAAGGTCTCAAGTATAGTTACAACGGCTGCCCCACCCTTCAAACCGAAACGCATTACTGCTTCACGGCAGAAATAGGCAGGGTGGTGGTACCCACCCGCCCGGACTCACAAGAGGTCCTACCACCAGTAAAAAATTATATTATATATTTAATATTTTTGTATTGTTTAGATGGGTGGACGAGCTCACAGCCCACCTGGTGTGAAGTGGTTACTGGAGCCCATAGACATCTACAACGTAAATGCGCCACCCACCTTGAGATATAAGTTCTAAAATCTCAGTATAGTTACAACGGCTGCCCTACCCTTCAGACCGAAACGCATTACTGCTTCACGGCAGAAATAGGTAAGGCGGAGGTACCTACCCGCGCGGACTCACTAGAGATCCTACCACCAGTCTAGTCATTTGTTTCCAAATTTAAAGTAATTTCTACGCAGTTTGAGTTCACGAATATATTCACTACGGGTTTTTTTTTTAAATTGTGTTAAATTATAAATGTTATTTGTCTCGAGAAAGAAACGTCGTGAGTGTGTACTCAAGTACTCATAGTTAGATCGTTGATATTGTTCTACTTTTGACACTAGGTATAAATATTTTAAAATACAAACTTTAAGTCTGGCTATATTTTGTTGTTGTAGTAGAGTCTGTATGTAACAATCGGATAAGCGTCAGCGCTTTTTGTTCACAGGGACTTCGATCCAGCAGAGACGGTCAAAGAGAAGATGACGAAAATATTTGATGTGAAAGGCGTGAAAGGTCTCCGTAAACTGGTCAAGGAGATCGCGATTACAGCCTCAACCGGAAAACATGACAACGAACTGATTGGAACATCTAATATACCACTCAAGGTATGTATTGCTCATATGGTTCATACTAGAGGTCGGGTTGGGGTTCATCTTTGGGGTTTCTCATTACATCGAAGCGTAAAGGAGCTAGCTACGTGTTCGTAAGCGCATACCACATAGTATAGACATCTCATTATTGTAGTGCCTTGAGACATGAGAGTTGAGTCTCAATTATACTGTCTAAAATACAAAACATCCACACACACTCTATTGTACTGTTTAAAGGGAAAGCTTCGAACTCATGTCTCAAGGTGGATGGCGGCATTTACGTTGTAGATGTTTATGGGCTCCGGTGACCACTTAACACCGGTTGGGGCGTGAGCTCGTCCACCCATCTAAGCAATAAATAAAAAATGCTTAGTATAACCGGAATACATGATTGTTTCGCGGCAGAAATAGACAATGTAGTGGAATCTACTTCGGCGGGCTTACAAGACGCCCTAACGCTACTAATTCTTTGTAATAAACATTGTCTTCTACTACACGATGTTATTTCTTTAGAAGTCGTTCGTGAACACATCTTAAGTTAGGATTCACATAGAAAAATTGGGAATTTTTGGGAAGCATTTGGGATTTGAACTCTGTCATAGTGGCAGCGTTCGTTTTCCTTTAGTTTACGATGAGTAACACAATTTATTATCCTGGCTGAGCCTTTGCTCGCCCACTTGTCCTGGTGAAACTGGAAAGGCCTCCGGGCCACAAGTAATTCTTCAATCATAAAAAAAAACAATTTATTATCTCAGTATTAGCTTGCAAAATAAGCGCATTATTAGTTAGGCGATTTTTTTTGTCATACCTAATTGTTGGTAACCAAAGGGACATTTGTATAAGGATAATAAGGGGTAGCCAACTACTTGCTAACTTACGTCAACCTAAGAGAATTGCTAACGTTGCCCTTAGCAAGAGCAGTGCTTCGCTGAATCTACCACCGGATCAGAATCGTGAACCACTCAGAGGATCCGATTAGAAACTCATTGGGCTAGCGAGTGGCGAACCTTATAAATAATTTTTTTATTGGTTAGATGAGTGGACGAGCTCACAGCCCACCTGGTGATAAGTGGTTACTGGAGCCCATAGACATCTACAACGTAAATGCGCCATCCACCTTGAGACATAAGTTCTAAGGTCTCAGTATAATTACAACGGCCGCCCTGCCCTTCAAACCGAAACGCAATACTTTTTCACGGCAGAAATAGGCAGGGTGGTGGTACCTACCCGCGCGGACTCACAAGAGGTCCTACCACCAGTAAGAAACATATACAGTCTTATAACACTTACTTAAAATATACCAGTTGACAAATGTCCGTATCGTTAACGTCTGAACAACTTACGTTGTATTACCTAAAAATATTACATAACCAAAGAAACTATTAAATTAATGATACACTAAAATATGTAGTTTTATGTAGTTAATAAACACAGTCTGCCTTTATTGGCTCTGATGTGTTTATTATACGTTCTACCTTAAGTCGTTGAACCCTTGTTCTAGTAATTAATAAGGGTTGACCTGACCCGGATTAAGGGACCGGGTGTTTTGTATTTTTTATGCCGGTTTTTTTTAGCTTCAGCGACCAATCATTTCGGCTTCAAACTTTGTTGCTCTCACAAGTCTAGTCTGAATTAGAGTATGAAGTTTTTGAAAAAAATATTCGTTCATTATAGACAGATAATACACTGTGTAAGTAATAAAAATATTCTCTACCTACGGGTGTATTCACCTTCATCGCTTAAAATAAACCTGATTATTTATTATGTTTAAAAGAAGTGGTTTAGTCACGGTACCGTACATAGAGCATTTAAATGTAGACCATCAATGAGAGAGCGGAGTAGTATGACGCTTTTAATATAATATCTTTAAAAATTCACCGTGTACTTACTTCGTGAGGTCACTGGATCGTATAATATTGTGTATTCAGTTATCGGAAATTCAAATTATTTAGTAAATTTTATGTTTTCTAAGTATGTGTTTTTCTTTTTTTTTTTTCGTTACTATCTTGTTTCCGATCCGGTGGTAGATTCTACGAAGCACGGCTCTTGCTAGGGTTCGTGTTAGCAACAACGTCAGATTTGATCCCCGTGAGCTCACCTACTCGCCCGATTGTACTGATATAGCCTCTCAAGGCTTAGGTAGGATTTTTTTTTGTGATTTGTTTAAGACCTTCATAATTTCACGACAATTTATGACCTTCACGATTTTCGTAATCGTAAAGGCCTAAGCGATGTCTGACTTCAATACTAGCCGTATTTGCTTTGAGACCAAATTTCCAGTTAGTTATTGATGTGAAAACATCTTATTACCTACACCGTTATTCGCATCTACCTGGTGTTTCTTTGTACACATATTACTCATATATTAAAGTTACATAAAAGTATTAATTTGTACGAAAAATCTAAATTACGATTAATAAATAACGTTTCTAATTATTATTATTATTTTTTATTTATTGCTTAGATGGGTGGACGAGCTCACAGCCCACCTGGTGTTAAGTGTTTACTGGAGCCCATAGACATCTACAACGTAAATGCACCACCCACCTTGAGATATAAGTTCTAAGGGTCTCAGTATAGTTACAACGCGCAACATCCGCGCGGACTCACAAGAGGTCCTACCACCAGTAATTACGCAAATTATAATTTTGCGGGTTTGATTTTTATTACACGATGTTATTCCTTCACCGTGGAAGTACGTATTTCATTAGAAAAATTGGTACCCGCCTGAGATTCGAACACCGGTGCATCGCTTCAACACGAATGCACCGGATGTCTTATCGCTTAAGCCACGACGACTTCAAATATTTGGCAAATATTGTTTTGTCAATTACAAACAACGAAAATTTAGTTAATAAATGCAATTCCCCTGAAGTATAACAACATCGTTTTATTCTATGTTAAACCCGCATGAATTAAAGGCGTGTTATTAAAGTCCCACAGTTCCGTGTCCTTAGAATGTTCTCAATGGACAAAATGTATTTTAAAAACATTATTAATGGTTAAGATGCTCTGTCGTCGTAATAGAAGAGATACCGACATATGTAAACTTAACATAAATAAGCTAGTACAGATGTGGCCCATTTGTTGTGTGTAAATGTGTGTGTTGAGGGTGTGTTGTAAATATGAAATACATAAACAAGGAAGTTAATGAGTTTATTTATTATAACTGTAACGGAAGTATGTATACCTATCTGTATGATGACAATATGTACAAAGATTATAATATTATGTTTTGGTTGACTTGACCCTCGACCACCGATTTATCTGTCTGTTTGTTTGTTTGAGCGTCACGCAAAAACTACTGACCTGATTTTGATGAAACTTTTCGAGCTCGCAAGCTGGTTATTGAGCGCTTGACATGTCATTGTTTGAATTATTTTTGAAAATATCACTACCTACGTTGCCGATATCCATGTGTGACCGTCTAAAATTAAGTGATCCGTTCTAATTAAAAAAGAGATAGTAACGGCTACTCACATACGATCGATCGGACGACAACTGTTTTGATTATATTTTAAAGAATATTTATATACTTGTGGTGGTAGGACCTCTTGTGAGTCCGCGCGGGTAGGTGCCACCACCCTGCCTATTTCTGCCGTGAAGCAGTAATGTGTTTCGGTTTGAAGGGTGGGGCAGCCGTTGTAACTATACTGAGACCTTAGAACTTATATCTCAAGGTGGGTGGCGCATTTACGTTATAGATGTCTATGGGCCAGTAACCACTTTACACCACGTGGGCTGTGAGCTCGTCCACCCATCTAAGCAACAATATATATATATACAGAATAAATAGATCTAATACATTTGTATTTTTACAGTCCATTCCAGCCGGCGGTATGGCCATGTGGTTCAGTTTGAGCAAGAAGAGTAAGCTGCGTCGTCAGGGCGTCGTCAAAGTGCGACTCAACTTTTCCTCGGAAAAGAATAATCAAGTGGCGGCACAGGAACATCGGCATTTGTTAAGGATCGTTCTGTTGCACGAACTTGAAAATTCGAAGGTAGGAAATTTTCCGATGAGAATGCTCTTTGCGTGGGACAAACTTAAGATGTAAGTTTGAATTATAGCGCAATGTATAACGTGCAGCGATTTAAATACAAATATTTCTATACCAGAAAGGAGATGAAACAATCTGTCATTTATTTAATGGAAGCACAGATAATTATAAGATTAATGTTTAATATTTCGGATCTCGTTAGTTTGTACATGTATATACCTGCTTGTTTAAAAACGATACGAACTTGACGCAGTTTGGTTTGTAAATAAAATCACAGACAGACGCTTTTTTTTTAGTTTCCAAATAATCGTTTTTGCTATATAGAAGAATACGTCTTCTCACCTTCATTCGTTCGTTGGTAATATTTTTACTGCACCTGATTTTATTGTAACAAGTTACTGCATTGAGCCCCTGAGGTCATGACCTGGTTGTGTCAACATATAAATCAAAATATCATACGTCACGCATAATCGTGACCACTTACAGGTCAATTTTAATTTGAAACACATGAATAGTATTTTAAACTGTCAGTAATATAAAAAACGAATAAATATGTAATAGCAGTAATAAAACGCTCGAGTTTTCGTCACTCTGTGGCGCCGATGTTTAAGATTTTTTTTATCTACGTAGCCATACCCTGGTACGTCATCTTTGGTCTGGTTTCTTAGCTTTTGATCTTTATGAGGTATGCGGTTTCGTAAACATAGTTTTGTGTATGTTTCAATTTTGTCTGGAGTACGAACTTTTTCTGGTTTTTTAAATGGTTGATTGAGTTCATTAATGTAACAATCGATATCTTGCCCTTTAGGCCATGACGAATCTATGGTACAGAAATACATCTGAGCGTAGTAGTGTTTATTAAGTAATAAATAAGACATGTTGCCAAAAATCGGCCAAAAAATAAAAAAAACAATTAATGGAACTAAAAATAATATAATCGGTTGTTTTAATTTTGATGTTATTTGCCGTACTTATTGCGAGTCCGAATAAAATCTATGGCTTCCAGGAATAGCCGCTATTCTGAAAAGAGCCAGCAGCTAAAAAACAAACTTAATTAAAGTTTTATTTTTCTTAGATGGGTGGACGAGCTCACAGCCCACCTGGTTTTAAGTAATTACCGGAGCCCATAGACATTGACAATGAAAATGCTGCCACTCACCCTGACACATGAGTTCTAAGGTCTCAGTATATACAATACAACGACCAACACGCCCTTCAAACTAAAACCTTTTTTTTTATTGCCGTATAGGCAGACGAGCATACGGCCCACCTGATGGTGAGTGGTTACCGTCGCTCATAGACGTCAGCAATGCCAGGGGCAGAGCCAAGCCGCTGCCTACCGTTTAGTACTCTCCACAAGCCTCGTTTGAAGAAGTACATGTCATAGCGCTCGGGAAACACCGTGGAGGGGAGCTCATTCCAAAGCTCATTCCATTCCTCATTCCACACATTACTGCTTCACAGCAGAAATAGGCTGGATGTTGGTGCCTACCCTTGCGGACTCACGAGTCTTCCTATCACCCGTTGGTCTCGGTTGGGATGTCAATAAAAAAAGAAACCATCATATGCCTTACAATCATTCAGATCGACCAAAAATATGCATTTAAATCAGGTGGCCCCGTATTGGTGGTGTGGAAACTTCAGCGCTCCAGCCGAAGCGATCCTCACTCAGCACGTGGCGCAGAGCGGCCTCTCGCAGCTCGACAACAGCCTCGTGCAGTGGTCCGTCTACTGCGCCGTCACACCCGACCATCCCTTAAGCTTCAACCTCTTCAACACGCTTCTGGATAAACTAACAAAGCCATTGCAATCAAGTAGGTAACAAAATAAAAACATGTTTCCGCCTAAACAGATAAGGTCTTTCACCAACATAATTAACGTATTCGCTACATCGACCGTCTCTGCATCGAAATGAAACTGCTTAGAGCCTACGGAAAAGTAAAAAGTCGATTGTCTAGTCGTTTTCCAAAATCAAATGATGTTTATGACGTAAAGGAAAGTTGCAAAGTTAAATAAAATAGTCGGCGATGGTAGTTTATTGGATTAATAGATAAACCGTGAACCCACAAGTCGGTTTATTAAATAATAACGTTCGGTTTCGTGCCACAACACTCTACTTATATAAAATAAAAAAACGATTGATCTTAACATCTGAATAGTTACACCATAGTTCTCGGAAATAATTTTGTACTCCTAAGCAAGGTTTCTTGATATAATGTAAAATATATAATAGTTAGTTCCATTGAGGTTGCCATTCATGCCGAAATTTCATCAAAAAACAATTAATTTTTACCAATCCTACAAAATGTTATTCCAATTAGGTCTCATTATAGAAGAGGATGTCAAGTTGTTCTGGGATGGCGCAAGAAAATTACTACCCACGTGTTATAGTCACATTAGAAAATTAAGAAAGAAGACAGCCGGTGATAAAACCGTAATGAAAACTCTTAGAGAAGTCCTTAAAATACTGTACAAACTATCTATATTGGATGTTCCGGAGTGTATAGATTTGTTCCCTAAGACTTCTTATGGTTGGCTGAGAGATGACGCTGGGAAACTTAACGTGTACGAAGTATTGAATCAAGCAGTGATACAGGGCGCCTCCGACTGGTTCGTTCATATATTAGACAACAATGAATGCAAGGATAACACTGAAGAATCGCGTCTGCAGCATTTGATCAGGGTTATCCAGCTCGTGAGGTCCGACTTGCAAAGAGCTGTGGAATATTACGACAGAGTTTTCATAGAGTAAGTTTCTTCTTACATTCTTAACCGTTTCAACTGGGACGCGAGAGGTTTCGCTCGATGTGACAACTCCTTTGAGCGATTAAATAATATTAATAGATTTATGAAGGTCATGATTGACGGTGTAACTCATTGGTACTCATTAATATGTTTTTCAAGGAGGAATTTTTTCATAGCTTTACATTATGACTATTGACTTAGTAAGTATAATTGTTTCTTGCCATGAAGGTTTTGTTGAAATAATCTTTTTTGGGTTGTGACGTATCTGCCGCGTCGACTGTCCCCGCCCCCCGCACCGTACACCTCTATGAACCATAGCACTAGGGCTGTTATAAAGCTTAAAGTATTCTTTTAAAACGGGTCAGATTTTGAGGTTTACAGGTAGTGAGGCATGTTAAGCTCATATGGGTACCTACCATACTGCCTATTTCAGCCTCGAAACAATCATGGGGTCTACGCAACTGAAATTTCCAATTCCTATCTCTTGAGTGGCACCATCCCTGTCGTAACAGCTACGCTAGTAAAAAAAAGTCATATTGAAATATTAATTTCAATTCCAGGGTTATGAGTTTTCCATACACGAAGGCCCTCTATGGTCTGTACGAGAGCAAGATAGCCTCGTTAGTCGAACCTGAGGTTATAGAAGTGTGCAAATGCCTTAAGAGGCTCCAATATAACGAGGGTTCCACTACAACCGTTCATTTGGCTGGAGGCATTGCCGGAGTTACAGGACTGGGTGCTCCGGAAGTGGCCAATGAGCCTTTATCTATGGGGACCACACTGTTTGAGCTATATTTGGCTTTACAGAGGTTTTTGCTGTAAGTATACCATAATGATTTCTGATAGTCCATTCAGGTTCCATAAATAGTACGCGGCATGCACTCTCCTATCACTGAGGGGAGAAAGGGGAATATCAAATTTAGAATGAGCTATATGCTTACTGAGGTGGAACGGTTCAATCAAATAGCTATTTTGTTAAACCGGGTATGCAGTCTCGTCACTGAGAATAAACTGCACAGAATTTATATTAACAGTCTAAAACCTATTTATGTAGTATCATTTACGTGGACCATATAACCATATTCTTAGATCTGTCTAAGACCACACTCTCGCTGCGACATAACGGACGTGAGGGCTACTTTTGAACAACAAATTAGTTTTATTATAGATATAAACATTTTATAAGAAAATTGCATTACTTTTTGGAATTCGGAATATATAATAAGACTACTATTTTCAGGTTAGGCCAGGGCTTGAATGAGACTGAATGGAGTTCCTATGCGATATCTAAATTCCACGGATGGTTTTTCGGCGGTGTCGCCCAGTGGCTGGACATCGCGGCTTTCAAAGCTCTAACACGTATAGAAAAAGCAGTCGACTTAGACAATTTAGTTCCGGTCGACACTAACGTGAAGTACAGCAGTTCCGGAGTCGACACTCTCGCTATATTTTATCAGATTAAAATATTCTGGCAACAATTAGCGTGGCCTGACGTTGAAGGTTGTTACACGTTCGTCGCTAAGATTATTGATGTGAGTACGATTTTTAGTTAATTTATTGAATATATAAAGTAAGGGTCTTAATAACTATAATTTAACAATAATAATATTTTAGTTATAACAATTGGTGAGTGATAATTTCAATAATTGGAAACTAAGAACAAATAGGAAAACTATATGAAAAGTAGTTTTGAGGCATATGAGGCACTAATTAAACGATTTTATTATTTATGTACTTATAAATAAAATTTGATGATTTTATATTTTTTTATAACGACTGCGATGGCATAAAGTAATGTGTGTATCATCGATTGTATCGAATAATCGATATATATCGATTAGGTCGTCGTTTGTTTTCACGTAAAGTTCGTCCTATTTTTGTAAAGTTTACAGGTGGGCCACCGTAATTACCACGGTAAACCAGAACCCATAGACATCAACAACGTTAGTGCCGTCGCCCACCATGAGACATGAGTAAAATAGCTAACCCACCCTTAAAACTGAAACGCTGTAATTGTTTCGCGGTACAAATAAGCAGTGTGTTGATATCTACCAGTGTGGGCTCAAGTTAAACTGGTAAATTGAGTTGCGATGAGCTGATGGAATTCAGTTGAGTTTTGCATTTATATAAAATGTTGTAAGGTTAATTTTTTTTTAATACAACGTCTATTCATCTATTTTTCATTTTAGATTCGGTATTCAGATTTGAATATAATTTAAGGTCTCTCGTAAACACTTACTTTATTCATAGAAGTGTCATTACAAATTGGTTAAATTTTTAGGACATTTGTCGTTGTTGCGTATTCTATTCGGATAAAATGGCGAATAGAGTGGACAGCGTCGGGACTGTGACTACTGTGTATGAAGAGAGATTCGAGGTTACAACAGAATGGTGTGTCGCCATCAACAACATAGATTACGTTAGGCAAAGCTTGGAGCCATTCGTCGAGGAGCTGGGTATGGACGATATCATACAGAAGATGTGTGAAGCTAGATCGCCAATTGAAGCTCAAAGGTAATGTTACGGGCTGGAGTTCGGGATAAATAAACGTTCCACCAAAGTACTAATTAAAATTCTATTTAACACCTAAAAAACTCACAGAATACTTTACACTTCGTAATTCACTTCAGGTGGTCCTTTCGCTGTAACGTTTTGCGTAGTTCCGATTACTAACTGCCTTCGTGACATCCCTAAAATGTTTTTATAGTCGATACGACTTCCCTAGAATTATCGAGGACATTCCTCACTATTCGAGTATTTTCGATATGTGTTTCCGCCATTTGAAAATAGATGGCGTTGTACTTCTCAAGCGTTCTCGATTCTACTAGTTTTTATATTCGTTTCTGCCATTCGACGATAGATGGCGTTGCTCTTATCTGTGTGACAGTATTTACGAAAAAAAAATGTTTTTCCTACCTATTCTGATAGCCTTGAGAGGCTATTTCAGCCTCGCCTTAACGTGTGTAGGTGAGCTCACGGGGCTCAAACTGGAGTGTTGCTAACACTGACCCTAGCAAGAGCAGTGCTTCGCAGAATCTACCACCGGATCGGAAACGATGACTTGTTATGATTACATTATATTAATAATAACTGGGAACTAATCACACATGGTCATCTAGCCCCATATTAAGATTCTCTGTGTTATGGGTTACCAGAGGCTGATATAGTATTTATATACGATTAAATATATACATCATTATATAGATAATAAACACCTAGATATAGAGCAAACAAATCGGTTCATCACGCGAATGTTTACCCGATGTGGGAATCGAACGGCCCTAGGCGTCGGTCAGTAACAGTCAGGGGCACTAAGTAATACACCACTGAGTCAGCCGGTCATTATCATTTTTAATAATACATTACACTACATTATAATAAAATTTGCATCAAAAATATATTACGTATTACTATGTAATTACAAATATATTAGACAATAAAGAAAGCTTATACTCGTAAAGTGTTTCTTGGTTTATAATTCAGATTTCAACTTCATGTCTTCAGGTGGGTTGTCGTATTTTGTAAACTGCTTTACCATGCTCTGTCCTCAAGGGTTGATCTTGGCTCGTATGAGTTTATCGAGACGAGTCACTCGTTGGCTTTCTTCAAAGCGTTTTGTTCATTCTCATTCCTTGAACTTCATAATAGTACCATGAAGGGACAACTTAAGTCCAGACTAAAATACTTATGTGAAAAACAGAGACACATAAGTAAACTTACTCATGTAAAAATACCTATATTTGATAACTATGTAAAAAATAAAATCTTAGAATATATTTTCAATGATAAATTAGAAAGACTGGCCATCCTTTTTTTCCGTATGTTTGCAAGTTGTCGCAAAACTGCAGAAAAAATTAACAAATTTCCCAAATTTTACATCGAAATTGCAGCGGTAGAAACAATGGGTCACAAAATCGACATATAATTTTAACACAAAAATCCAATGACTAATCTTAAAGCTAAATGCTATCGGGAAAGCATTGAGCAAAATTCCATAACCAGTGCTTGTCTACTATTCACAAAGGTTCTAACTTGATCTCTCTAAACAAGAATTTTGTTGGAAACAGTACTAAGTGTTTTAAAGTTAATAAAAATTGACTATAAAAATATCTAATTTATTTTCAGATGTAAAGAGACTCTACAAAACGTTATTGCCAATGCAATAGACACAGTTAAAAACAAAATCGTCGATCTCTTAGAGGTCATGATCAAAAAGGTGAGTTTCGAGAAATAGAATTACATTATTAATGTAATTAAAAAAATGCACTGTATAGAAATGTTCTCTGCCTGATTACTTTTCATGTTTTCTAATTATAGATATTGGGTACCTGTTGAAAGTACCTACGCATAAATATTTGGGATACCGATTTGAATTAATGATTAGAAATTTGATAATTTCAGATGATGCCATCCATTACCCGGTTCTTAGTGGAAGGTGCCGAACTACTACATCAAGACTGTTCAAGCATGGATCGCGTTATGCGATACCTAGAGGCGAATCTCGATACATTGTACCAGCATTTGAACAACGAAAACTTTTCTAGAACTCTAGATATCGTTTGGGAACAACTCGGAGAAGTCTTGTATGAATTGATACAAGCTAACTTAGAAGTGGGTAGTTCCTTTAAGTTTCGTTGTACTTTTTACTAATTTTTTATTAATATATTTTCATACAGCTTCAATTTCAAAATTGTTCATAACAACTTATTTAACTCACACATTATTTAATATCAATTAAATTCCGTTTAATTATTTCATTCTAATTGTCCCAATATCGCATAATCTCATCCATTATCGAACGGTACTAACATAGTACTAATTTTGATTTGTAGAAAGAAAAAATCTTCACTCGTATCAGCTTGATTAGGCGTAGATATTTTGGAAAAAACAGAATATCCCCAAATTATGTATTATTTCGGGTAAATAATGTTGCATTTGTTATGCACGCTACTGAGATATTTTAATTTGTTTCAACGCACAAATACTAAACTAAAATAAATTCTCCTTAAAAGAAACTTAAATAGATATAGCTTGCCTTCAATAAAGAGAATATTAAATCAATACAAGTACAAGTTTTGGTTCTTAGGATATGATTTATACTTCACAATTGTTTTAATAGTTTAAAAGCACGTTTTTAACATTTACTATTGTTTGTTAGCACCGAAGGGCAAAGATAACTCGATTTATCGACCCGAGACGCTTGAGCAAATCGGCAGCCGCCCAGTTAGACGCGGTAATTTTTATATTTTAAGAGCACTTTTATGTCCTGTTTCCGTGATTGTTTCGCATAGTTTTGTTTACATTGCTAGTTATGCTGTGACTGAGAAATATTATAAAGTAATAAACACGCAATTTATGTGAAGGCAGAGAAAATGCTGTGGTTCTTGTAACTCGACAATAATTTATTGCTTAAGTAAGCATTATTTAAACTACAGTAATCCCCCTATAACACAGTGGATTGGTTCCGCGTTGTGTAAAACGCGTTGCGGAAGTATTTGTGTATAATACGCCCATATGATTCAATATATTAATTACGTTCGAATAATTCACGTTTAACTTTTATCGATAAACGGGGTTTAAAATCGAATATTAACGAAAACTATGTTATAAACAAAATATGTGCGTTTATTAATATCAAATCGAAAAAAACCCTTGTTTTACGGAAAAAACATGTGATATATGAGAGAAATGAAATCGTGTTATTAGATTACCGCATTATAGTGGGGATTGCTGTTACTTTACCTTTTTTTGATTATTTGTCAATTTACAAGTATCCATTGAAAATTATGTATGAACTCAGTTAATTGTATAGTATTTACTTATTGTGTCAATGGCTTGTCCAAGAATATATACAAGAATATGGCTTATCTAGTACGTTGTTCCTTGTTGTGGCATGTGCAATACCTTCTTCATTGTACCGTGTATTGTGGTGTACCCCGAGAATGCTAAAGATCGAACAAAAATGTGTAATTATAAAATCGTAAGTGAAATACGATGGATGCTGGATGGATGATATGTATGCAACTTTTTTCTATCTATCTCGCTGACGCAAATATCGGAATAAAATGCGAGCAGTACATTTTTTATTTAGACAAAATACCATCACTAATTTTCTAATGTCGATCATTGCATGCTATCTGCATTTTTGCCATACTTTAAAAGTATGTAAGACATTACATTAAAATGACATTTAATATGCACTCAGTATAATTATAATGCATGGTGGTGGCTAACATTATCTTTACTTGATGTCAAATTAAGTTTTATAATTAATTGTGTGTCTCATCATTTCCAAAATTTGTTTTAATTTCTTTATTTGAAATAGATCGATTCAAATCTTTTTTTAACCAGTTCAATAAATCCTTAATAGTTCGTAATTATTTTTCAACAAGGTTTAAAAAGTCTTCATTACCACCAAAATAGTTACTTTCATCAGTCGTTTAAAACCCTGTTAAAACGTAGAGAAAAATACAAATATTTAGAAGTATTGAAATACATAGCGTATTTCGAAAGCATTTATGTCGAATGTGATTTTGCAGAAACGTCGTCCGCCATCTTTCTTTTCGAATCTCCACGAATGCTTGAAGATAATGATACGATCGTTCCGTCAAGACAACAAAGAGATGTACTCCTCGGATACCCTGAAACGCGTGGAGTATTTACTTAAATTACACGGTATGGAAACGAGGGAGCTAATTCACGAGTATCACCTTGGGAGGTGGCAAGAACAACAGTCTATTGTTGAACCGAAAATGGGTATTTTGACAGTCCGAGCTCAGTTCATCGATGACAATTTGAAAATCGAAGTCATGAACGCTAGAAACCTTGTGGCCACTGATTCGAATGGTGAGTGTCTTTTACATTTGAATTAATTCTATATAATATTAAATTAAATATACACCTAATTATGAGTGTTTGTGGCATACCACCATAAACTTACGATAGGTGGCGTGTGTGTGAGTGGTTACAATAAATATGTGTATTTTAACAATAATTTAATAGTAATGACACGAAAGGGCAAGCAGGTTTCTCTAGTAGCATATAATTAAGAAGAGAAGACGGTTGGACTTAAAAATATAGTGATGATTATATTCAAAATATCAAAAGAGTTGGAGGAAAAAAAAGTCGGACCTAATTTTGAAGTGTGCTTATCCCTATGCTTGTAATGATTATTAAAAATATGGCGTAAAATTTCAGGGTTGTGTGATTCGTATGTGCGTGTGGCGCTGCTACCAGAAGATTCCTTCGCGAATGTTGTAAAACCAAAAACGCAGACGCACAGTAAGAATCTGTTCCCGTTGTACGATGAAATGTTTCTCATGTAAGTAATTACGCGTCGGGTCAATGACCTCGAAGGTTCGCGGGAGCCGAATTTGCGTTACATTGCGTGCACATGATAGACGTTCTATATTACGTGCGTGTGGTTTTAAAATTAAACTATTCATAGGATCATTTTCGACTTTTCGAATACTCTCCGATAAAGTCGTAAACTGTAATACTAATTTTAATTAATTCTATAACACGCAAAAATCGGTTAACTACGATATACATATATAGCTAGTTTAGTAAATTTACATTATATTTTATTAATTTTGGACTAGTCGCTCGTTCTTGTCAATGTCAATTTTGTTCACAAACTTGAATAATATTTTGACAGCTACATATATTTTTCTAATTCATTTCTGTTTCCTCTGAGCACTTAAATATAAAGCGATTCGTTATTGATTTGTCGCGAAAAAATTCATTCCAGTCCTCTGAGTCCGGAGCAGCGTGGCATCGCCGACGGACTGTTGCATTTCGTTGTTAAGGACAAGGATATGTTCAGTGTGAGCAACACGTTTGTGGGTGAAGCGTATCTACACTTCAGCGAGATACCGGACACGCCCGCGCCCATCGGAAGCCTGCCGCAACAACATCTGCCTTTATCCAAACCCAACACTGTCGGTAAGAACAGAATTCTTTTTTTTTTGTGTAAATTAAAGAATACTCTCTCTCTCTCTCTCCCCTCTCTCCTCTCTCTCCCCTCTCTCCTCTCTCTCCTCTCTCTTCTCTCTCTCCTCTCTCTCCTCTCTCTCCTCTCTCTCCTCTCTCTCCTCTCTCTCCTCTCTCTCCTCTCTCTCCTCTCTCTCCTCTCTCTCCTCTCTCTCCTCTCTCTCCTCTCTCTCCTCTCTCTCCTCTCTCTCCTCTCTCTCCCCCTCTCACTCGCACGGGTAGGAACTACGGCCCTGTACGGCCCTATGCAGATTGATTCGCATCAATGCTGAATAGCACTCGCGCGGGCTCAATATATTATATCCACGACTGTTGTTAATTGTATCTAATTAATTAAGGACTTTTTAGCGGGAACTCGAGGAGTGAAGTTGTGTTATTTTGTCTATTTAGTGTTTCTTCAGGTTTAAATGTGTAATAACGGTGGTTTATTAACTGTTTAGTATTTGTGAAAGTGCACAAATGTGGGAAAATGAAACAATGCTGCTGAACGTAACTTCTCGGGATCCTCTAAAAAGTCCACTGAAAGTCTCAGTAAATCACCACCATTTTACTGAGATTATGTTTCATCTCATATCATCTCATCTCATTTCATTTCATAATATCATTGTTCATAATTATATATAAAAATATATATAAAAGATTAGGCTGTATCATGTATGATGCCTTTGCCTTTCCAGTTGGAAAATAAAACTACTACTACTACTACAAATTAATGAATACGGTACCTACTACCTTCATTAATTCATAATACTTTAGTGATATTTTTGATCGAAATTTCCTTATAATTGAAATGACCGGTGTCGTATGCGTTTTTATAGTGCACTATTTATTTACAGATGGCGATGCGATCAAGGCTTTGGACTCACGACAAGGAGACAGGCAAGCTCGAGATTTCATCAAAAAACAAAGACAGAAAATGCCGAGCAAGCAATTCTTTTCCTTAGGTTAATAGTATTCGTTTCTGTCATAAATAGTAGTTGTGTGTAACTTAGTCAGAGCCCCGCACTTGCGAGTGGTAGATCGATATAGAAATGGTCACAGCCCTGTAACTATTGTGAATATGAATAACACCGTGGAAACTATATATTTTTTATGTAAATCTATACAGCAGAGTTTATAATAAATATTGTCATAAAAAAAGAAAAAAACACGTTAAATAATCATAAAATTAAACGAAATTTTAAAGCTTAAGATTAAGTGTATTGTAATATAATTGAATTGCCTATTAATAATACTCTTTCATAAACCTCATGTTTCGGGTGTAAATCTGAAAGTCCGGGAACGCTGCCGAAGACGAAACAATTAACTATTTTTAGCGCGCATTGTAAAGCGTATCAAACTGAAGACGGCGTTTATTCGCTGATATTCGACCTTACTGATTCGTACTATAATTCAACTGTGACTTCTAACTCGTTTTTAATCACGGTAGCTACCTACGCTTACGTCGATCTTTATAGGCTTCGTCTTAATGCCAGGAGTAGTCGTTGGCTAATATCAAAAAGAACTTGTAGCAAAATTTTCAAATAAAATTTCGGGTTAATAATTTTTGTAACGTTTTCGACTCCCATGTTTTGTACGCTTTACATGGCACGCTTTAAAATATCAAATCGTTGAAACTGTTTATACCGTGGGTTGTTAGATTGCATGGCGGATCGAAGTCCAATTGAATACCCGGAATGATGGTAGCACAGGACTGGCACTGGGGATACTCTTAGAAGGGGCTATATCCAGCAGACGGTGTTTGTAGACTCATGATGATGATATCTATCACAAATGTTCAGACATACTGCCATTTTTGTCTTCAGGAGCGTTTCCTATACATAATATATTTGTATCAAATCACATTTGAATCTCATTTGCATGAGATAAAGCTGATTGGGATTAACAAAAAGCTATATAAAGCGATGTGTGTATTTATGGACAATAATGTAGTTTAGCTTAAATAATGTTGCTTATTAAAATAGAAAGATTTATTTAGATCTCTTAAGTGAAATCGAGTTAGTTGTTTGTGAAATAGAGAAGTACATAACGTTTAGTTTTTTAATTTCCACAAAATGTATGGTGCTTTATTTGTTAGCCTGTCGATACGGTCGTGTGTTGAAACTGAATTAAAGGATTTTGAATGTAAAATATAGATGAACTTAAAAAAGAGAATGCGAAGACTTTTTCCAACTTTTTTTTAAATCCTTATATGGCTGATTTAAAGATATCATAACGTGGATCCAGCCATCCACTTTTGAGACATGAGGTCGAAGCCTCAATTGTATGATATAACGTGCCTTTCGCTCAAACCTGATTACAGACTGCTTCGGAGCACAAATAAACAGAATCCTGGTACCAATTCGCTCGCAATCCGCCCCACAAATAATCCATATGTCTTATCAAATGTTTTATATTAAAGATATTAAATCCATACAATATAACACGGTTTTGTTTATAGGTTGCCATGTTTATAATCGTTAATAATATAAAAATTGGACTTAAAAAAAAATAGATGCTAAAGAGTCTGTGATAAAGAGTCGTGCCTTATTTATATTTCGTAGAATTATTTTGAATTTCCAAATTCCGTTTCATTTACTTGCCGATGTTTTTTATTGTATTTATTTTTAAATCCAAATTTATAATGACTCATTCGTCCTTGCAATGAAATGGGAATGAAATTGATATTAATTTTTAATTTTCTTAATGCAATAAATTTCAGTTTTAATTTATTGTTTTTTTTCCTGCTCTGATTGTCAACATACAACATAATTAATATCTTTATAATATAACTATAGAGGGTAGACTAACTTTCGGTAACGGATACCAAGACTCCTAGAAACCACAACACGTTCTCCCACTTTGAGACGTTAGGTTCTTAAATATTATGTGTATTATCTATACATTTGGTTGAAGTCCTAGTTGTATCGCATACGCATATGTTCGACCATCAGTAATTATGAAAATTATAAATTTTGGGCGTCTAACACGATGTTGTTCCTTCATCGCGGAACTCATTTGTGGACATGTGTTAAGTACCTATGTATTCCATTAGAAAAATTAGTATCTGTCTACGGAATTTGAACACTGACCTAGATGCATTGCTCGATACGAGTACCTTTAGATGTGGACGACTTCTCAAATCACCGAGTGTAAAGTCGTTTCCGAACTCTTATGACGTCACAGAATATTGTATCGTGAATGTGGTGGCCTAGCTCTAGACATGATTTCTGATAAAATGAGGATCACTTTTCTACGCTTCGGGTCAGAAATACCCGGGTTGGTGGTGTTTTTGTACGAAATTTTATTCAAATTCCGTTCATCGATTTTGGTGCGGTGAGGTACAAACAAACAAACTTACACCGTTATAATATTAGAACAGAGTAGTGTTCTGCATCCTTAAGAAATAAACCAAAAAAGCCAAATACAGATAATACACAATTGAAATTCATTCAGAGAACCATTTTTTTAACTTTTTACGGCCTTGTGTTTCTAAAATGTTTACTCGTCTATTACAAGGCAAGTTTTTCTTTCTCCTATCTATGCTGATAGCCTTAAGATGCTATATCTGCTTCGCCCGAACGTGTAGCTCACGGGGCTCAAACCGGAGTGGTGCTAACACTGGCCCTAGCAAGAGCAGTGCTTCGCTGAATCTACCACCGGATCGGAAACAAGATAATATTCCATGCCTGAACTAAACATTTCGCGGAAGAGGCGCAGCCGAGGAGCCGCAGTTTGCCAACAACTGATATAGAATATAGACTATTGAATGTGATCGACGGAGTGCTAAATCATCGTAATTTCTGTAATTAAGGGAACCGTTCTTTCCGTCACGCTAACAGACATTTCTGACTGTTATTTTTCATCCACCTACTGTAATGGGCATGCATACACGTTTGAATGTTCAATTCTTTTGAGATAGTATTTGTTATTATATGTATATTTGTTATATATGTTATTATTAAATTCCCCTTAGTTGTGGGAGTCGCATATAGCTCTCTATTTTTTTCTATTGCTATTTTTCTATTTCTAGTTTTCCAGGTAGTACCAGAGTCCTGCTTATTTGTGTTCCGAAGCAGTCTGCAGTCCGGTTTAAAAAAAAAAAGGTTAAAAAAAGCGCATCGTTTTTTTGTAAAGTACATAATAATATTATAATTTGAAATACTAAAATGTCGAAAGGAGTTGTAAAATTTGTTTACGAAAATATCACTGTTACGTAAACAGGTTACAGCTTATTTGAAGAGCCATACTGTATAATTTTCAAAAATATTGTTATGGAAATTTTCTCACTTTAAAAGTGTCATTTATGAAGTAAAATCATTTTCGTACAGTTTTCGGCAACTGTAACTTCTAATTAAAATTTACGCGGAATTTTAGTACAAGTTGTCGAGCAGTACTAGGTGTTCGTAGAGTAAAAGTATTTTCGGTGACGCGAATTAAGAAAAAAAACTGGAATCAAGTCACGCAAGGTTATCCGGCCCCAAATTAGAACACTGCATTACGTTTAATTCATAATAATAATATATATATAATAATACACATAATATGTATATAGATAAACAAAAACGCAACAAAAAACCAGTTCACCACAGGCTCCATGTGAGAATCGAACCCCCGACGCTCCGCGTAACAGTCCGAGGCACTAACAGAATTAACTACCGATGCCAAAAATAACTTAATTGGTATTTAAAAGCGATGTTTACTGAGGATTGAAATATTTCTCATAACGGCTTGTTACCATCACTCTGAAATCGCGGTTGTTCAATTAAGTAAGTATTATCTTTAATATTAGAATTAAATAAATAGAGAATATAGAGAAGGAGTGTAGAATGTTATTTTTTTTTAAATTATGCATAAAAATGCATTAGATCAATAAAAAAAATCATTACACACACCATCGTGTATTTGACACAAACACGCATGCATACTATTTGTTTATCGTCAAACTTTTCTTATTGCTTAAAGCAGTCTTTCTCAAAGTGGACGATAACGCCCCCTGGGGGGCGTTTGAAACCTAGAGGGGGGCGTTAAGGGGTCCAGGAAAAAATGGGGGGCGTTGATGTGGGTTAGGGGGGCGCTGTAAAATTTGTAATTTCATTTACTTTATAGTATTTTAAATTTTACTAAAATTAAAACTCACCTACTACACAATAACGAATAATTAGTTTCTATTTCTACGCTGTATGATGTTATAAAAACTTAAAATAATTAACATAGATTTCGTAGGATAGCCCACACACCGTACGCAATCAAGTTGTAACAAGATTCTGCGGAACATGATCGATGATAGTTAAAAAATTAGAGCAATTTTACCTTAATTACATTGCGCCAGAAATTATTTTAAACATTAGAAAAAAAAAACTACCATGCCAAGTTTTAAAATATAACACATACGTAAACTAACACAAATTGAGGTTTTCTTTACTTTCTTTCTTGTTTTTAACATAAGGGCATTTTAAAGCATTTTCCTAGCATGTTTTAAGAAATTACTGATGTAAGAATCATAATTTTTATATAAAATGGAACTGCTTATATAATTACTGTTCAAAAACTTGTCTTAGATTATTATTTTTTACAATTTACCCATTACCGTCCAATGTCAAATAGTATAGTATTGTAAGCCTAAACAGCTCACTTATTGTAAACATTGTTTACTATTTTATTTCTATATAATAATAGATTGGGGAAAAAGTTCCTTCGCAATTTTTAAGAAAATTCACATTTTTTAATATAATTTATTCACATTTAAGTAAAGTATGTCGGTACCATTTTGTTCGATAACTTTTTGCCATCTTGTAGGTAGGGACATGATCCCATTGCTATAGAAATTTTGGGGCTTCTGATCAAAATACCGCGACAATTGGCAGTCCTCTCGTGATGTTAACCTGACACTGCCTAAAGAATTCTGAAGAGGCCGAAACAGGTAGAAATCTGAAGGTCAGAAGGTCAGAACTATATGGCGGATGCATTAACACCTCCCAGCCAAGCTCTCTTAATTTTTGCTGAGTGGCTAAAGATGTGTGAGGTCTAGCGTTATCGTGATGAAAAACCACACCCCTTCTGTTGTATAATTCCGGCCGCTTTCTCTCAACTTCTTGCTTTAATCTCATTAGTTGTTCGCAGTTGAGTTCAGAATCGATGGTCCTGCCTGGTGGTAACAGCTCATAAATCAAATCAAATCAAATCAAAAAAATTTTATTCAACATAAATGAAAGTACATACTTGTTGAACGTCAAAAGAACTACCGCCATAATGTATAATGCCCTTCCAATCCCACCACACACACAGCATCACCTTGTTGCGAGTTAACCTGGGTTTCGCCAGAGTCTGTGAAGCCTGACCGGCCTTTGACCACAACCTTTCTCGTACGTTGATGTCGTACGTGATCCACTTTTCATCACCAGTTATCAGCTTCTTCAAAAATGGTTCGGTTTCATTACGTCGTAATAAAGAATCACAAATTAGTATACGGTTCATTAGGTTTCTTTCAGTGAGCTTTTTTGTGTACCCAGTTTTTTTCAAATGCGCCATAACTATTTTGTGGTCAATTCCTAGTTCTTCAGTTACGTTGAACTACTGATATGCCGATCTTGCCCCACTTTTTCAAAAATGGCATTGATTTTATCCGTAATAAGGCGACCAGAGTGACGTGCATTTTTGACTTCAAAATTTCCGGATTGAAAACGCTTAAACCAAATTTGTGCTACTCTCACAGACACATCACTAGGTCCATAAACATCGCAAATTTTTTTCACGGCTTGCGTTGCTTTTTTCCTTTTTTTGTAGTAAAATTTTCAAATGTATCGATTGTCTTCATTAGATTCACTCATCTTGACAGTACGAAAAATAAATAAAAATCACACATCTTCCTAATTTTAATTTGGAATTATCTTCTTTCGAATTTAAACTTTTAATGATACCAAAACCAGCCAGATACAAATAGTATAGCCAAAGAGATTTTATTACAAGTTCATACATTTTTAAGCTCTTGCATAGCTTTTATCGCGGGCCTTGAGCGCGGCGACCGAATCATGAAATTCTGTAACGAAAAAAACCTAACACCCCTCACTCCGCCTACCATGTAGCTCGCGTTCAACACATTCACACGTTGCGCTTGTGTAGTGTTTGTGAATAAGCCCGTGGCGTGATGTCACACTGCATGCAAATCCTAAAAAGTCTGCCCATCTCTCTCTCGCGCGCTTTAGCTTATGAGTGTGAAGGGGACAGTTAAGGTTTTGCCTTTATTAAGGTTTAATATAGCGTGGCCTTGTTTTATTATTGTTTTAATATTAAATTATAATGTCATAAGTTGATAAAAAATGCTATGCAACAGCTTTACCGCCGCAGTTCCCGAGTGCCACACTTTTTTTTGTGTCAGGTGGAAATCGCCGGATTTCCGCCTTTCACTAACCGACTAAAACCTCCTGTCGCTCAACAACCAGCATCCAAACCTCGCATGAGACAGAGCTCATGAAAAGGCAAAGGGGGGAAAGTGAAGTGCTTAGTGCGGAGCACATCTCTCCCATTACCCTCCCCCTCGGGATGCCGGACTGGCGGTCGTCGGCGCCACAACCACCAGCCCTCTCGGTCGGTAGGCTGTCCGAAGCCCGCCTAGATGGCGCTGGTTAGAATGGTTATCCTACGGAATACCCCGCTGGGTCAGAACCAGGGTGGGTTGGGGATAGCCGGCCTTCCATCACCCGGATGCTCATACGTAAAACGTATGCAGAGCAGCTTGCACGTCGCTGCGTCGTCTTCTTAGGCCCCCTTCGCCGGTCCCCAGGCCGACATGTGAGGGAGACCCGAAACACTTAGGAGGGCCAGGGCTTGGGCGAGATCCGCCTCCCTGGACCCCGCTCGACGGGGGCGGGCCTGTGCATCTCTCACGCGCCCCGCCGCCTCGTTTTGCGAGATGGTGCACTCGCAGAAGTCGAGCATCGCCTTCCACGACTCGTCGTCACCGAGCATCGATGCCAGAACACTCGGCAACGACAAGTCGTTTCCTATTTTTGCGACAAGGACACGCCGCCACCCCTCCCATGCGGGGCAGGCGACGATCGTATGCTCTGCCGTGTCCAAGTCGCAACCACAATGGTGGCACTCTGCCGTCGGCTCGGCTCCGATCCGGTGTAGGAACTCACCGAAGCAACCATGCCCAGTGAGTAACTGCGTGAGCCGGAAAGTGAGGCGTCCTCCGGCGAAGATAGGGGGGCACTCCGTGTCTTACCAGGTGCATTTTTTTAAAGAAAAGAACACTTATTGCGGCATAACTATAATAGTTAGACATATGCTGTCGCGACACTTTTTATAAATAATAATGTTTTCTACAAAGTCGTAGTACATTATTTTATTCTATCATCAATAGTTTTCGTAGGTACGCGACGTAACGAATATTTTAGGAAATTTTTTTTACACCTTGGGTTAAATTATTGGAATTTTAGTAAGGATACCTAATTTTTTTCAAAAAAGATTATAGCCTATGTCACTCGGGAATAATGAAGCTTCCAAACAGTGAAAGAATTTTTCAAATCGGCTTAGTAGTTTCGGAGCCTATTGAATACAAACAAACAAACAAATCTTTCCTCTTTATAATATTAGTATAGATATTAATTATTACAAATAATAAAAACGCTGACTTAGGCGGCGGTTTTTATTTGAACCAGTTCTAAATTATAAACTAAAATTCTATAAAAAATTACCCATAAATATAATACGAAATGATATTAATTTATTTTTCGTAGTTTCCTTCCTTCTTGCGTCGATAATCCTCAGTGCTGAGGGTGGTGGCCTCCTTTAATAACTTTCTCCTGCATCATCTTGCGCCATTCCTGCCTATCCTCGGCTGTGTGGATAGTAACGTGGACTGAGATATTGAGAGTGGAGCGTATTTGGTCCGACCAGCGCATTGGATTTCTCCCTCTGTGTCTTCTCCCGCATACCTTGCCTGTTACCAGCAGCTTTTCCAGATTGTCACCTCTCTTTCTGGCGATATGTCCAAAGATCTCGAAACTTCTCGGCGCGCATGTAGTGCTGAGGCGCATTGGAATCTTGAGCTCGGTAAGAATGGATTCGTTGGTTCTGTGTTCTGTCCAACGAATCCCGAGCATTTTCCTTCAGCACCACATCTCAAACGCGTCGATGCGTTGGCGATCGGCTTTCTTGAGGGTCCAAGTCTCTGCGCCGTAGAGAAAAATGGAAAAGACGATGGGGTGACGAGCTGCTTTTTGGTATTCCTCGAGATGTTTCTGTCCGCCCAAACACGGTCTATTTGGGACATAGCTCTCTTTGCCACACTGATTCGCCTTCTGAGGTCCTTTTCGGAGGATCCATTACTAGCTGTGACGGAGCCCAGATGAATGAAATCCTCTACGACTTCCAGGTTTAGCTTATTCGTAGTTTAATAAGTTATTATTGTTAGTAGTATTATTTACTAGTCGAAATATAATTTTTTAATTATCTTATGATGAGAATCTTATATTAATGAGAAAGATATTCAACAAAAATAGTTTCGTTCTAATAAATTAGCATAGTAATAGTGCAGTGAACTAGCAATTTATTTTGGTGATTCTGAATTTAAACAAACATATTGATGAGAAGAATTCATTTTTACTTTGCAAATTTGTAAATACACGCTCTGTAGCAATGTACGGACATATAATAATATGAAGAAACAATAATAGCATCTACAAATACATAATTATGTACTACGTGGTACTACATTTACTAAAATTAATACAACATTTATTAATTAAATTAATGAAATTGTGGTTTTAAAGTTTTAGGGGTGTATAAAAAATGGGGGGCGCTGAAAAGTAATTGATTTTCAAAGGGGGCGGTAAAAGAAATAAGTTTGATAATCACTGGCTTAAAGTATGTGATCAAATTGAGAATAGATTTAGTATTTATTTATTTTATTTATTTATTACACTTCATGTAAAATTTACATTGGCGGACTTAATGCCTAAGGCATTCTCTACCAGTCAACCAAAGGTAGTGCAGAGTAAATAGTGGTAGGTGCAATGAAATTTATATTAGGTAACGAATACATACAAAAAAAGTATATCTACATATATACAAAATCACATATACATATACATACATACATATATACACACATACATACATATATACACACATACATACATATAATAGTTTATACAGTATTAAAAGGAATATATTAATAAATTTCCTTAACAAATAACTTCATCAAGTTCATGACGATTCCGCTAACTTTTCCAACAGCATTCGCCGAACCCTTAACTTGAACGTGCAGCGGTTAGTAATAGTCCTGATCTCGAGAGGAAGCGCATTCCATAGCAGAACAGATTGCACGACGAAAGAGTTACGAACATAACTAGAACTATGTGTGGGACAACGAATTAATAGGCTATTGAGAGAACGTAGGGCCTGCTCATGGCTGGAGTGAAGATATTGAAAATAGGAAGTTAGATAGGAAGGAGGTTCGGGAGAGAAAAGTAAGGAATGAAGAGTCGTCAGTGCACGTAAATTACGACGCTGGCGAATCGGTAGAAGTTTGAGCTGAGCACGATAGGAAGATATATGATCATATTTACGAAGATTAAAAATAAATCGAATGCAGTTATTAAGAAGACGATCAAGTTTATTAAGAAGGTCTGCATTCAGGTCAAAATAACACACATCACCATAATCAATTATAGGGAAGATCAAGGCTTGTACTAGCATAGTCTTGGTCGCTGATGGTAAGAAATTCTTGAGGCGATACAGAGCACGAAGAATTCCAGAGGATCTTTGTCCAACGTAAGATACTTGAGCTTTCCAGTCGAGTGTGGAGTCTATGTAAAGGCCTAGGTTCTTCACCACGGAACTTAGGGGAATTGCTGTACCATTATAGAATATAGGTGGGAGTGACATAGTAGTTAAGCGTTGGATCATACGAGGACTGCCCACAATAATGGCTTGGCATTTCGTTGGATTCACAGTTAAGCCAAACTTAGTTGACCAACTGCATATGTAGTCCAGATCCTTATTTAGCTGGTTTATTGCCTGAGAAATAGACTCCACAGTCGTCTGTCTATAAAGCTGCAAGTCATCAGCATACAGATGATACGCACACTGAAGATTATGTGTTAAGAAATTTATAAAAATAGAAAATAATAATGGAGACAAAATACCGCCCTGGGGCACGCCAGAGTTGACACTACACCAACTTGAAGAGGTGTCATCAATACGAGTACACTGCTGGCGTCCCCGAAGATATGATGAAAACCATTCCAGTGCTGTAGGAGATATCATAATATAGGACAAAATAGATAGGAGGATATCGTGATTGACGGCATTGAACGCATTTGAAAAATCAATTAGTACCAGTACTGTGACTTTAGTGTCTTGCATACCTGTCCTAATGTCGCCAACCACTTTAAGGAGAGCGGAAACGGTGGAGTGACCTGGTCGGAAGCCAGACTGGTAAGGGCTCAATAGGTTGTTCCGGAAAATAAACTGCGACAATTGTTTGTGTACGCAGGCCTCGATCACCTTGGATAGAAAGGGAAGAATAGATATGGGCCTGAAGTGATTTGGAAGGGAAGGGTTAGGAATTTTAGGTAAAGGAAGAATATAAGCCTTACGCCACAATGAAGGAAAAGAGCCTGATGATAGGGAAAAATTTGTGATGTGCCATATAGCTGGCAGAAGATGATCCAGGATTGTGACGATCATACGGCGACTTATATTGTCACAACCCACTGCGTTCGATTTTATGGACAGGATAATATTTTTGATCTCATCCACAGCAACCGAAGAAAATTCAAAGGAGTCAACATTAAGTCGAGACAAACCATTCAGGTAGTTCAAGGTGCGACATTTCGTTTGATTATTTAGTGGTGTAGCAGAGGAGAAATGGAAGTTGATGTCATTCAAACTTATCGTCGCCTGAAAATCAGAGTGACGCTGTCTGCCAATACCCAGAGTTCCAAGGAATTTCCAAATATCGGCAGGCGAAGCGGAATTTATGTTTTCTAGAATGTGGCGTCGTTTAGCGTTACGTATCATCTGATTGCACCGGTTCCTCGACACTTTAAATTTAGTCCAGTTATCATTACACCGATTCCTCCTAAATTTTCGAAAAGCCCGATCCCGGCGCCTCATAGCCATCCGAATACCTTCAGTCATCCAAGGAGCTGGTGGGCGTTTCAGTTTAATTTTTCTGATAGGCGCATGAGTGTTGTAAAGCCCAAGGACAACCTCATTGAATATGTGAACCTTTTCATCTACCGAGGGTGAAGATATTAGTTGGTCCCAGTCCACTTTAGAAGCGTCTTTGCATAGATTTTCCTTATTCATACGACCAAAACTACGCATGGACAAAACCCGGGGCTGTGGTTTAGGAGGTTTAATCGTATAGGATAAAAAGATGAGGTCGTGATGGGAAAAACCAGGAGCAGGATATTGACCGTGAGTGGGTACAGAGGTAGGAGTGGAGGTCAGCATTAGGTCTAGCCAAGTATCATCGCCATTAATGTTGTGGTGAGTAGCCTGTAGAGGCAAGACATGAAGACCAGTAGACCTAATGATTTCCTGAAGTTTACGGGAACGAGAGGATAAAGGAGCTATGAAGTTGGTGTTGAAATCACCCATGATAATGTGATGTGAATAATCTGACCCTAAAGATTCCAGAATCGGCTCGAGACTGGAGAAGTAGTCGACGTTGGGGGGACAGTATACGACACCGAGAACAATTTTTGCTCCCTTCATAGAAATTTCAAGAAAGAGATATTCCACAGGTGTAGAAGAATCAGCAGACGAGCAAGCTATTGTTTTATAAGAAATGTTACTGCGGAGATATATAGCAACGCCGCCCCCTCGGGCATCGATACGATCATTCCGTATTAAAGTAAAGCCATGAAGAGGGTAGATAGCAGAAGGTAAATGAGGCTTAAGCCAACTCTCAGAAATCAAGACAGCATGAACATTAGTGTTAGTGAAAGTTATGAATAAGTCATTGTAGTGACTTGGTATACTTTGAGCATTAATGTGACATACATTTAAAAGGCAGTCAGATGATTTATCAAACGTCTGCCGTATACAGTCTCCAAGGGAATCGGGAAGTGAACAATAACTATCGTTATCAGATGACAGCATAGAATCATTAGCAGAAAGAAACGAATCATCAATACATTCCATTGTATACAAATTAAATATAACAGAATAATATAACTATAACTATACTATTATAATAAATAAATAAATAAATATATAAAATAAACTAAAATAAATATAACTATACTACCATAAAATAAAAATAAGGATTAAGTTTAAAAGTAATGCACGCGCAATGTCTCTGCACCACCCGCCAGCTGATATACACAGGATGATGAAACAAAACAAAAAAAAAAAATTACAATACCTTATAAAACAGAAACAGAAAATAAAGAATATTAATAACGAAAAACATAATAAAGGCCATAATTTACAATAAAAAAAAACAATTAATTAGAATAATGAAGAACAAATCTCCACAACAATATTCTGATTAAAACTTCAAAAAAGTAAACTAAAAGGCAAATTTTATCTGTGAACGCAGTCTATTAAAACAGTCTGTCAAGTGTCAAATTTACAGAATTAATTATTTTAACAAGACTACCCACAAACACATTAACATTTGCCAATGACAATATTATACTCCGTGATGCCACTAATCTACCCACGAAACATATCAACATCAACAATACGTGAATAAAAGTAAAAGTGAAAAATAATAAATCCAATGATAAACATTTAAATCATCAAATCATAAATTGTGAAATGAAAATAATGATATACATACGTTGTGAAGTCATAAGACTAAATATATTAGTGAAAGTCGATTAATCTTAAGTAATTAAAGTGAAAAAAAAAACAAAAACACAAACACAGGCCACTAGGTCTTCCGCAATTTCGAGTTCACAGTGATAGCCGGTGCCGCCTTACAGACGCTGCCCTTAGCTGATGTTGGCTTACCATCCACAATAGGATATTTAACTGCGAGGTCGCTAAACTCATCCATAGTGGTCAATCTGTGACGATTTCCATCCGCAGCCTTGATAATAATGACCCCGTCTTGCGTCCAACATTGACGCACACCAAAATACTGACGGCTCTTGCCGAACACCGCCTGTCGAGATTTTGTAAGGAATTCCTTGATGGACACAGGAGAACCTTTAAGTTTGGACTTCGTCCTCCAAATCGACATCCGTGTATCTAGGCATTTCAATCTGACCAGGATTGGGCGGTGATGATCCTTATTAGTAGCTCCTATACGGTGACACACATTGAAGTCAGCAGCAGAGGTATTCAGAAGCATTTTTTTATGCAAAATATCCAAGATGGCAGCGGTGCAGTCTTTGTTTTGAACTTCAGGGACTCCCAGAAAGATGAGGTTTTTTCGACGATGTCTGGTCTCGATCGCATCAACCAGTCGAGTGCACTCACCAATGTTTGGAATTCCTCCGCAACCTTGGAGACTGTATCCTTCGCAGGCCCTCCAGCATGAAGCTGTGCCTCAAGATCGGCCATTCTTTTCGTGAAGCACTCTTCCAAGTTTCTTTGAGCAACTTCAATCGCAGATAATTGCGACATAGTTATGTTTCTGTTTCAAGGGGTGCTGGCAGGTGGTATTTTTATTGGCTTAAATCATGTAAATATTGCCAAAATGCATATATATACTTAATGACACACAAAAGGATCACAAAATCTTTATAATGTAAATAAAATGAATTAATTTTAATTTTCAAACTTAAAGCACTTGTTTCACTTTTGACACCTACCCCCAAAAATTTATTTATTTATTTATTTACGAGGGCGGAACTGAAAATTTCGGGAATTAACGAAGTGACACAACATTACTATTTAAAAATGTATTTATTGCTTTTCGAAGTATTCTCCGCGAAATTTGACACATTTTTCCATACGATGGAACCAATCATTGAAGCAACCATTCCATTCGGAAGTTGGGGTCTCCAAAATGGCCGTTTTGTAGGCGTCCACAGCTTCTTCAGGTGATGAAAATCTCTGTCCACGCAATTTATTCTTTATTTTAGGGAAAATATAGAAATCATTAGGGCTTAGGTCGGGGCTGTACGGCGGATGGTCTAATAATTATATGTTTTCTTGCTCTAAAAACTCTTTTGTTCTGTGCGCGCTGTGAGAACTCGCATTGTCGTGATGGAGGATGATGCGGCGGTTGCAGTTCTTTTTACGGAGTTCAGAAACGACCTGTGGCAAACAAATGCTAGCATACCACTCTGCTTTTTTTTTTTTTTTTCCTACCTATGCTGATAGCCTTGAGAGGCTATTTCAGCTTCACCCTAACGTGTGTAGGTGAGCTTACGGGGCTCAAACCGGAGAGTTGCTAACACTGACCCTAGCAAGAGCAGTGCTTCGCAGAATCTACCACCGGATCGGAAACGCGACTCACTGAGAAGATCCGGCGAGAAACTCAGTGGGCTGTGTCTAGGGGTTAATTCGCTCGTCGAGCCCTTCGTCGCAAGCGACGGGTTCGACGAGGACGGTGACCGGTGCTTGTGGTGCCTAAAAGCACCGTTAATGGATCGGGAGGATCCGTAATGACGTGCTTTGGGCGACGTCGACTGTTTACCATTCGGTCTACAGGATCGGGTATGTAGTTTCCAGCGGCCACGACAAGAGGGTTGTCATGTCGTGCCGCCTTCTCGAAATGGCGCAGTGATGCCGACTGTAGATACTTACTGACAGAGTCGAGCTCCAGGTCATCGTGGAGATCCACGTTCCTCAGGAACCATGGTGCTCCGACGGCTATCCTGCAGAATCGGGATTGAATAACCTGGAGGGGCTTCAAGTTGGTGCGGGCTGCGTGAGCGAACACTACGCTTGCATACGTCATAACGGGGCGTATGCAAGTTTTGTAGAGAGTTACCTTATTACGGAGGGACAGTTTGCTTCGCTTGCAAAGCATAGGGTAGAGACGTCCTAATATGAAGGCGGCACGGTCGCGTACCGTTTTAATATGTGGACGGAATGTCATCCCTCTGTCGAGGGTGACGCCTAGGTATTTGACCTGCGAGGCCCACGGTATGGGCTGGCCAAAGAGAGTGACGGGGCTAACGGCGGAGGTGTTTGCGCGCCTATTAGGGAGTGGGATGCTCGAAGTGGTATTCGGAGGGCGACCCCTTTTGAAGAGCACCGCTGTGCTTTTCGTGGGGTTGATGTCGATGCGCCACTTCCGGAACCACTGTCCTATGGTGGCTACTGCGATCTGGAGTCGCCGATGAAGCAGCGACATCTTCCTACACGAGTAGTAGATAGCCGTGTCATCGGCGAAGAGCGCTAGATGGGTCTCCGGAGACCGGGGTATATCATTGATATACAAACTAAATAATAACGGGGAGAGCGCGGAGCCTTGCGGGACTCCGGCAGTCAGTTGACGGGGACGAGAACGAGTTCCCTCTACTCGATATCGAAACGAACGGTTCGACAAGAAGTCTCGTATGATGAGCACAAGTCTGTCTGGCACTCCCATGTTGTACAGTTTGTAAATTAAACCGTTGTGCCAGACTTTGTCGAACGCCTTCGCGATGTCGAAGAAGAGGGCGCCGGTCGGGATTTGTTTACGCCTATTTAGTCCTATCAGGATGTGCTCCGTGAGGCGGTGCACTTGTTGTACGCACGAGTGTTTAGAGCGGAATCCGAACTGTTCGTCTATGAGAATTTTGTTCGCGGTAACAAAATCCCAGAGGCGTTTCCTAAGGAGCCGTTCGTAAATTTTTCCTATCGTCGGGAGGAGACTAATCGGACGGTAACTAGATGTTTCGTTTGTCGGTTTGCCCGGCTTATGTATACCGATAACGTCCGCTTCTTTCCACACCGCAGGAAAGATGCAGTGCGTCATAGCGGCATTTAAAATTGTAGCCAACATTGCTATCAGTTGGACTGGCAAGAGTTTTAGCGCGCGGTTGCGAATGCCGTCGGAGCCGGATGACTTCCTAGGTTGGAGATTGTGGATCGCGTCTCTAACTTCGTCAGTGGTAATGGGGGGTAACGCGTCCGAGGGCGGCAGGGAAGCTCTGCGCTCGACCTCCCTGTCGACTAACTCGGTGTGTTCGGGGTCCGCGTGTTGAGTGCTGGTGGTGCACTGCTCTTGCAGTGCATCGGCCAGCAGCTCAGCCTTGACATCGTCATCGAATGCCGGTGGTTGGCCTGAAGGGCGTACGAGGGGAGGCATAGTAGCGGTAGTTTCGGATTTGAGAGTCCTAGCTAGTCGCCAGTATGCTTGATGGGAGGGCGCGAGTTGTTCTAAATAACTATGCCAATTATCGTTACGCGCGTCGCTTAGGCGGGAGTGGACTTCGCGTTGTAGACGACGTATCCGAATCCGGTTTGAATGCGTGGGAAGCCGATCGTAGGCCCGGATTGCCGCGTTCCTAACTCTTAAGAGATTCCTAAGTTCGGAGGATAGTCTGATGCGGTGGAAGCTGTCCTCCACATCGACTTCTTTTGAAGATCTAATGATCGCGGAAGAGATGTGATCGGTAATGATGTTTATGGATTCGACGGTGTCCTCGGGGGATAGATTCGAATCCGGGCCGTAAGGGAGGATTGGCGGAGCGGCTTCGGCTAGGCACGTGCCCAGCTTATTCCAATCCACCATGGTCCTCGTAACAGTGACTGGGTTGTGAGGGCGACCGAGCTGCATAAGGACAGGTCGGTGGTCTGAGTCGAGCTCTGACAGTGCTTCGATGGAACGTAAGCGCAGAGTTACGTTCCTAAGCAATGCCAGGTCTATAGTGCTCGGACGGAGCGCGATGTTATACGGATAACATGTTGGAGTTGGGGGACCGACTACTTCAAAAGTGAGGTCGTCTATAAACGCGTCGAGACGCCTACCGTTAACGTTCGTACGATGGCAGTTCCACCTAGTGTGGTGGCAATTTAAATCGCCTGCCAGGATGACGGAGTCTCCCATGCCGAACAGTGACTCGATGTCACTGCTCAGGAGGGGCTTGTCCGGGGGGAGATAAACGGATGCGATGACGATCGGCTGGTGTCCCGTCAGCGAGATACGGCACACTGACGCCTCGATATGTAAGAGCGAGGGAGTATCGAGAGGGACAACGTGCAGGGCCCGCCTATAGTAAATGGCAGTCCCGCCTTTGGAGGCGGTGAGTCTGTCATTCCTAACCATGACGTAATTCGCGACTTTCGGGTCACGACGCGAGGGCTTCAGACAGGTCTCCTGCACTAACAAAATATCTACAAGATTGTCGCGGAGGAATTCGAAAATTTGATCGCGTTGCCGCGCGAGTCCGTTAGCATTGTAGAATGCTAACGTAAGGGAATACGGTTTTTCTCTACCTTTTTGCGCCATTGATTACCGGTAAAGAATTTTTATAACGTGCGAGACACGGACTCGTAGACGTCCATGTGATCGAAAGCGGCCGCGAGCCGCTGTTCGGGGGTTACCGACCTACGGATAGCATCTGCGAACGATCGCAGACGGTCAAAGTTTACCGCGGTGACGAAGTCGCGCACGAGCGCGAAGTCGTTGACGACTGAGGGTTGCGGGGGGCGGTACGCGGGCGCGGGGCGAGGTGCAAGCAGGGGCTGAGGCGCGTGACGTGTCGCAGGCGGGAGCTGGGGTACGTTTTGTGTTCCCTCCTTCGTATACGGCAGCGGTTTTTTCCACGCCGAGACGGTGGGAACCGCAGCCGGTACGAAGGCTGGTTTCGGCACTGAAGGCGCCGAAGTCTTTGGGTCGACGGTTCGGGGGGCTGGGTGGTTCAGGCGTTTACGCGGAGCCCTAGGACATCCGCGGTAGTTTGCCGGGTGCCCTTGCTTAAGGCATAGGACACAGCTTGGGGGTTCCGTCGCGGTTTCCCTAACACGCGAACATTCTGTGGTTGCGTGATCGCCGAGGCATTTCACGCAGCGGGGGCGCGCGTGGCAATTACGCGCTGAGTGGCCATAGAGCTGGCACCTGTGGCACTGCCCGGGAGTACCACGTTTATGGGGGCTTCGATGGTGACCCCGGAGAGGCCGCATATCGTTTTGAGACATGAGATTCTTTTCTTTGCCTCCGGGTTGATTCTAGCGCGACGAGAATCATATTGTACGGCTGTCTGCCGCGTCCGCTGTGCATCCGGTGCACACTAATTATTGGGAGGGACTGACCGATCAGATCCTCCTTTACGTAGTCTATGTCGAGTTCCTTGGGGACTCCACGTATCACTACGCGGAGTTCGCGGTCCTCCTGAAGAGCATAGGTGTGATAACCTATGTTCTCCTTTCGGAGGTAAGCAGAGAGGGCCCTATGGTCGCCCGGCGTTGCGACCTTAATCTGAATCCCATGCGCGACGTTACGCGCATGGGTATAATTAATTTTGTTGGCCTCAAGGGCCTGGGATACGCGATTCCACGCTGACTTCTCCTGGAGTATCAGCGGGGGCGGGACAACTGTTTTAGGCGCGGGCGCGGTTTTTGGGCGCGGCGGTGGGATTACGCGGCGGGCGGAGTCCGACTCTGGCGTTACGACTACCTGCGGTCGGGAGGCGGTCGCGGACTTGGTTTGCTTCGTCATGGAGCTCCGGGACTCCACGACACGAGTACGCTTTTTACCGCGCGTTACAGTTTGGAACCCATCCGAGGTTCCGGGTTGAGGGCTAGTCGCGGACTCGAAGTCCATCTCCGATTCGGTATCGGAGCCTGAACTAGACGCTATTGAGGTCGCGACGGACGAAACTGACGTGATTGACGCGGGCGCGGGGGTAGCGGGGGCGGGGGCGTTAGACGCTACAGCGGCGGCGTGCGTACGTGCGCTTGAACACGGACCGGCGGCGGGGCACGCGAGGCATGCCTGCGAGGCATGTTTGGCGACGGCGGCGAGAGATGCGGGGGGAGAATAGTTACCAAATGAGGCCCTATAGGCTTCGAATTCGGGCGCGATTGACGGGTATTTTTCCCGAATGAAGTCGATGAAAAGTTTTTCCTCCATCTTTACGTGATTTTCGCCTGGGGGGGGCGGCCCCGGGACTTAAACACGCGCTCGCCTTGCGGCGAGGCCCCTGCGTCGGTAACACTAAATTGGCCGAAGCGATTCTAGGAGTTTTAGAAATTTTAGTGAATAGAATAAATAGAATAGAATTAGAGTGAATAGAACCACTGCACAGTTCCCGGGCGGCAATGCCTTGCAATTAGGCGCAGGTACAAATTCCGAGAAACACTTGGGCCACAGATGTGCCACGAACAATGATCTATTATCACCGGTAGTCACTTCCGACAAAACAATGAGCACGTCCACGCGCGTCGGTTGCTCAAATCGGAATGACCATTCTGCATTAACCGTTCTTTGTCCCTCAAGAGGAATAGTCGTAACATGGCCGGTTTTGGAGACAAACGTGGCCACCATTTTTTTTGCAACACTCCGTGAACGAAAAATCATCCGGTCAACACACTGTTTTTGTGTTAAGCCACTTCGAAAGTCATAATAAATCATCGCTCTTGAATTTTCTCGAGTCAATTCCATTTTCTCAACGACTAAACAAGTCTGACAAACCTCGTGACAAGACCGAGAATCTTTTTTTAAATAAATAAATGGTATTCGATTTTTAAAACCAAGGAGTTTTCAATTAAAAATATTTTAATATGACAGGAACAGTGGAAATATACCATCCCCGATACTTTTAGTGCAGCCTAGTACATATGGTTTGTCTTTATGAATATTTGTCTAAAGTGTAGTCTTGGCAGAATTTGTAATTAAAAAGTATAATAGTCTTGGAAATTGAATCATAATTGTGTACAAACTTATAATTTCACTTAATTATAGTCGAATTTCGGCTACCGGGGACCACTAGTTCATTAAAATACTAAAACCTTTGGGAACCAAACAAAACGATTTGTGAATTTAATTATAAATTTAACAGCTAATATTCGGTACGACATATGACAAGCATTGTGTCGGGGTCGTTCTCACTCCCGTCGGATTCACCTTCATCATATAGGATTCTTGTAAACGTGTCATTCAAAATTAAAATCAGATTAATTAAAATGTCACTTGACAAAAGGCCAATCACACGTGACGATCAGCGCTGGAATGAAAACGATTCAGCGAAACAGGGCTGAACTAGTGTTTTCGAAGGGGGGCTCAATCATTATTCATTATTCATTAAAGAATTCTTTCTTCTTCAAAGAACAAAAATATAATTTCTTGTCGGGTTCGAGTTTGATTACATAATAATATTGACCATAATACTAAGGTAAGTGCTGTACCCAATTGTTTCGTATTTTAACTTAATATTTAAAAGTGAGTAATTTTCGTCGAATTGAAACTGTCCTATGAATTACAAGATCTACAATTCTCTATAAAAAAAAACCACTTAACTAATTTAGTTTGATTTAGATTTGTTCTAGATAGGGCCCCGTCCTTTGGATCCACCTTGATTACGCTCTATCTTCCATTCCGATTTGAGCAACCGACGCGCGTGGACGTGCTCATTGTTTTGTCGGAAGTGACTACCGGTGATAATAGATCATTGTTCGTGGCACATCTGTGGCCCAAGTGTTTCTCGGAATTGTACCTGCGCCTAATTGCAAGGCATTGCCGCCCGGGAACTGTGCAGTGGTTCTATTCACTCTAATTCTATTCTATTTATTCTATTCACTAAAATTTCTAAAATTCCTAGAATCGCTTCGGCCAATTTAGTGTTACCGACGCAGGGGCCTCGCCGCAAGGCGAGCGCGTGTTTAAGTCCCGGGGCCGCCCCCCCCAGGCGAAAATCACGTAAAGATGGAGGAAAAACTTTTCATCGACTTCATTCGGGAAAAATACCCGTCAATCGCGCCCGAATTCGAAGCCTATAGGGCCTCATTTGGTAACTATTCTCCCCCCGCATCTCTCGCCGCCGTCGCCAAACATGCCTCGCAGGCATGCCTCGCGTGCCCCGCCGCCGGTCCGTGTTCAAGCGCACGTACGCACGCCGCCGCCGTAGCGTCTAACGCCCCCGCCCCGCTACCCCGCGCCCGCGTCAATCACGTCAGTTTCGTCCGTCGCGACCTCAATAGCGTCTAGTTCAGGCTCCGATACCGAATCGGAGATGGACTTCGAGTCCGCGACTAGCCCTCAACCCGGAACCTCGGATGGGTTCCAAACTGTAACGCGCGGTAAAAAGCGTACTCGCGTCGTGGAGTCCCGGAGCTCCATGACGAAGCAAACCAAGTCCGCGACCGCCTCCCGACCGCAGGTAGTCGTGACGCCGGAGTCGGACTCCGCCCGCCGCGTAACCCCACCGCCGCGCCCAAAAACCGCGCCCGCGCCTAAAACAGTTGTCCCGCCCCCGCTGATACTCCAGGAGAAGTCAGCGTGGAATCGCGTATCCCAGGCCCTTCAGGCCAACAAAATTAATTATACCCATGCGCGTAACGTCGCGCATGGGATTCAGATTAAGGTCGCAACGCCGGGCGACCATAGGGCCCTCTCTGCTTACCTCCGAAAGGAGAACATAGGTTATCACACCTATGCTCTTCAGGAGGACCGCGAACTCCGCGTAGTGATACGCGGAGTCCCCAAGGAACTCGACATAGACTACGTAAAGGAGGATCTGATCGGTCAGTCCCTCCCAATAATTAGTGTGCACCGGATGCACAGCGGACGCGGCAGACAGCCGTACAATATGATTCTCGTCGCGCTAGAATCAACCCCGGAGGCAAAGAAAAGAATCTCATGTCTCAAAACGATATGCGGCCTCTCCGGGGTCACCATCGAAGCCCCCCATAAACGTGGTACTCCCGGGCAATGCCACAGGTGCCAGCTCTATGGCCACTCAGCGCGTAATTGCCACGCGCGCCCCCGCTGCGTGAAATGCCTCGGCGATCACGCAACCACAGAATGTTCGCGTGTTAGGGAAACCGCGACGGAACCCCAAGCTGTGTCCTATGCCTTAAGCAAGGGCACCCGGCAAACTACCGCGGATGTCCTAGGGCTCCGCGTAAACGCCCGAACCACCCAGCCCCCGAACCGTCGACCCAAAGACTTCGGCGCCTTCAGTGCCGAAACCAGCCTTCGTACCGGCTGCGGTTCCCACCGTCTCGGCGTGGAAAAAACCGCTGCCGTATACGAAGGAGGGAATACAAAACGTACCCCAGCTCCCGCCTGCGACACGTCACGCGCCTCAGCCCCTGCTCGCACCTCGCCCCGCGCCCGCGTACCGCCCCCCGCAACCCTCAGTCGTCAACGACTTCGCGCTCGTGCGCGACTTCGTCACCGCGGTAAACTTTGACCGTCTGCGATCGTTCGCAGATGCTATCCGTAGGTCGGTAACCCCCGAACAGCGGCTCGCGGCCGCTTTCGATCACATGGACGTCTACGAGTCCGTGTCTCGCACGTTATAAAGATTCTTTACCGGTATTCAATGGCGCAAAAAGGTAGAGAAAAACCGTATTCCCTTACGTTAGCATTCTACAATGCTAACGGACTCGCGCGGCAACGCGATCAAATTTTCGAATTCCTCCGCGACAATCTTGTAGATATTTTGTTAGTGCAGGAGACCTGTCTGAAGCCCTCGCGTCGTGACCCGAAAGTCGCGAATTACGTCATGGTTAGGAATGACAGACTCACCGCCTCCAAAGGCGGGACTGCCATTTACTATAGGCGGGCCCTGCACGTTGTCCCTCTCGATACTCCCTCGCTCTTACATATCGAGGCGTCAGTGTGCCGTATCTCGCTGACGGGACACCAGCCGATCGTCATCGCATCCGTTTATCTCCCCCCGGACAAGCCCCTCCTGAGCAGTGACATCGAGTCACTGTTCGGCATGGGAGACTCCGTCATCCTGGCAGGCGATTTAAATTGCCACCACACTAGGTGGAACTGCCATCGTACGAACGTTAACGGTAGGCGTCTCGACGCGTTTATAGACGACCTCACTTTTGAAGTAGTCGGTCCCCCAACTCCAACATGTTATCCGTATAACATCGCGCTCCGTCCGAGCACTATAGACCTGGCATTGCTTAGGAACGTAACTCTGCGCTTACGTTCCATCGAAGCACTGTCAGAGCTCGACTCAGACCACCGACCTGTTCTTATGCAGCTCGGTCGCCCTCACAACCCAGTCACTGTTACGAGGACCATGGTGGATTGGAATAAGCTGGGCACGTGCCTAGCCGAAGCCGCTCCGCCAATCCTCCCTTACGGCCCGGATTCGAATCTATCCCCCGAGGACACCGTCGAATCCATAAACATCATTACCGATCACATCTCTTCCGCGATCATTAGATCTTCAAAAGAAGTCGATGTGGAGGACAGCTTCCACCGCATCAGACTATCCTCCGAACTTAGGAATCTCTTAAGAGTTAGGAACGCGGCAATCCGGGCCTACGATCGGCTTCCCACGCATTCAAACCGGATTCGGATGCGTCGTCTACAACGCGAAGTCCACTCCCGCCTAAGCGACGCGCGTAACGATAATTGGCATAGTTATTTAGAACAACTCGCGCCCTCCCACCAAGCATACTGGCGACTAGCTAGGACTCTCAAATCCGAAACTACCGCTACTATGCCTCCCCTCGTACGCCCTTCAGGCCAACCACCGGCATTCGATGACGATGACAAGGCTGAGCTGCTGGCCGATGCACTGCAAGAGCAGTGCACCACCAGCACTCAACACGCGGACCCCGAACACACCGAGTTAGTCGACAGGGAGGTCGAGCGCAGAGCTTCCCTGCCGCCCTCTGACGCGTTACCCCCATTACCACTGACGAAGTTAGAGACGCGATCCACAATCTCCAACCTAGGAAGGCATCCGGCTCCGACGGCATCCGCAACCGCGCGCTAAAACTCTTGCCAGTCCAACTGATAGCAATGTTGGCTACCATTTTAAATGCCGCTATGACGCACTGCATCTTTCCCGCGGTGTGGAAAGAAGCGGACGTTATCGGTATACATAAGCCGGGCAAACCGAAAAACGAAACCGCTAGTTACCGTCCGATTAGTCTCCTCCCGACGATAGGCAAAATTTACGAACGGCTCCTTCGGAAACGCCTCTGGGATTTTGTTACCGCGAACAAAATTCTCATAGACGAACAGTTCGGATTCCGCTCTAAACACTCGTGCGTACAACAAGTGCACCGCCTCACGGAGCACATCCTGATAGGACTAAATAGGCGTAAACAAATCCCGACCGGCGCCCTCTTCTTCGACATCGCGAAGGCGTTCGACAAAGTCTGGCACAACGGTTTAATTTACAAACTGTACAACATGGGAGTGCCAGACAGACTCGTGCTCATCATACGAGACTTCTTGTCGAACCGTTCGTTTCGATATCGAGTAGAGGGAACTCGTTCTCGTCCCCGTCAACTGACTGCCGGAGTCCCGCAAGGCTCCGCGCTCTCCCCGTTATTATTTAGTTTGTATATCAATGATATACCCCGGTCTCCGGAGACCCATCTAGCGCTCTTCGCCGATGACACGGCTATCTACTACTCGTGTAGGAAGATGTCGCTGCTTCATCGGCGACTCCAGATCGCAGTAGCCACCATGGACAGTGGTTCCGGAAGTGGCGCATCGACATCAACCCCACGAAAGCACAGCGGTGCTCTTCAAAAGGGTCGCCCTCCGAATACCACTTCGAGCATCCCACTCCCTAATAGGCGCGCAAACACCTCCGCCGTTAGCCCCGTCACTCTCTTTGGCCAGCCCATACCGTGGGCCTCGCAGGTCAAATACCTAGGCGTCACCCTCGACAGAGGGATGACATTCCGTCCCCATATTAAAGCGGTACGCGACCGTGCGCCTTCTATTAGGACGTCTCTACCTATGCTTTGCAAGCGAAGCAAACTGTCCCTCCGTAATAAGGTAACTCTCTACAAACTTGCATACGCCCCGTTATGACGTATGCAAGCGTAGTGTTCGCTCACGCAGCCCGCACCAACTTGAAGCCCCTTCAGGTTATTCAATCCCGATTCTGCAGGATAGCCGTCGGAGCACCATGGTTCCTGAGGAACGTGGATCTCCACGATGACCTGGAGCTTGACTCTGTCAGTAAGTATCTACAGTCGGCATCGCTGCGCCATTTTGAGAAGGCGGCACGACATGAGAACCCTCTCATCGTAGCCGCTGGAAATTACATACCCGACCCAGTAGACCGAATGGTAAACCGTCGACGTCGCCCAAAGCACGTCATTACGGATCCTCCTGATCCATTAACGGTGCTCTTAGGCACCACAAGCACCGGTCACCGTCCTTGTCGAACCCGTCGCTTGCGACGAAGGGCTCGACGAGCGAACTAACCCATAGACACAGCCCACTGAGTTTCTCGCCGGATCTTCTCAGTGGGTCGCGTTTCCGATCCGGTGGTAGATTCTGCGAAGCACTGCTCTTGCTAGGGTCAGTGTTAGCAACTCTCCGGTTGAGCCCCGCGAGCTCACCTACAAACGTTAGGGTGAAGCTGAAATAGCCTCTCAAGGCTATCAGCATAGGTAGGAAAAAAAAAAAAAAAAAAAAAAAAAAAAGCTCTATCTTAATGTAACATCTCGTCGGATGGCGGCGCCTTTCATATTGGTCCCTCTCTTTGATCAAGCCGCGCCGTTTTTTTTTTTTTTTTTTTTTTTTTTTTTCCTACCTATGCTGATAGCCTTGAGAGGCTATTTCAGCTTCACCCTAACGTTTGTAGGTGAGCTCGCGGGGCTCAACCGGAGAGTTGCTAACACTGACCTAGCAAGAGCAGTGCTTCGCAGAATCTACCACCGGATCGGAAACGCGACCCACTGAGAAGATCCGGCGAGAAACTCAGTGGGCTGTGTCTATGGGTTAGTTCGCTCGTCGAGCCCTTCGTCGCAAGCGACGGGTTCGACGAGGACGGTGACCGGTGCTTGTGGTGCCTAAGAGCACCGTTAATGGATCAGGAGGATCCGTAATGACGTGCTTTGGGCGACGTCGACGGTTTACCATTCGGTCTACTGGGTCGGGTATGTAATTTCCAGCGGCTACGATGAGAGGGTTCTCATGTCGTGCCGCCTTCTCAAAATGGCGCAGCGATGCCGACTGTAGATACTTACTAAATGAGTCGAGCTCCAGGTCATCGTGGAGATCCACATTCCTAAGGAACCATGGCGCTCCGACGGCTATCCTGCAGAATTTTGATTGAATAACCTGAAGGGATTTCAAGTGGGTGTGGGCTGCGTGAGCGAACACTACGCTTGCATACGTCATGATGGGGCGTATACAAGTTTTGTAGAGAGTTACCTTATTGCGGAGGGACAGTTTGCTTCGACTACAAAGCATTGGATAGAGTCGTCCTAGAATAAACGCGGCGCGGTCGCGTACCGTTTTATATGGGGACGGAATGTCATCCCTCTGTCGAGGGTGACGCCTAGATATTTGACCTTCGAGACCCACGGTATGGGCTGGCCAAAGAGAGTGATGGGACTAACGGCGGATGTGTTTGCGCGCCTACTACGGAGTGGGATGCTCGAAGTGATGTTCGGAGGGCGACCCCTTTTGAAGAGCACCGCTGCGCTTTTCGTGGGGTTGATGTCAATTCGCCACTTCCGGAACCACTGTCCCATGGTGGCTACTGCGATCTGGAGTCGCCGATGAAGCAGCGACATCTTCCTACACGAGTAGTAGATAGCCGTGTCATCGGCGAAGAGCGCTAGATGGGTCTCCGGAGACCGGGGTATATCATTGATATACAAACTAAATAATAACGGGGAGAGCGCGGAGCCTTGCGGGACTCCGGCAGTCAGTTGACGGGGACGAGAACGAGTTCCCTCTACTCGATATCGAAACGAACGGTTCGACAAGAAGTCTCGTATGATGAGCACGAGTCTGTCTGGCACTCCCATGTTGTACAGTTTGTAAATTAAACCGTTGTGCCAGACTTTATCGAACGCCTTCGCGATGTCGAAGAAGAGGGCGCCGGTCGGGATTTGTTTACGCCTATTTAGTCCTATCAGGATGTGCTCCGTGAGGCGGTGCACTTGTTGTACGCACGAGTGTTTAGAGCGGAATCCGAACTGTTCGTCTATGAGAATTTTGTTCACGGTAACAAAATCCCAGAGGCGTTTCCTAAGGAGCCGTTCGTAAATTTTTCCTATCGTCGGGAGGAGACTAATCGGACGGTAACTAGATGTTTCGTTTGTCGGTTTGCCCGGCTTATGTATACCGATAACGTCCGCTTCTTTCCACACCGCGGGAAAGATGCAGTGCGTCATAGCGGCATTTAAAATTGTAGCCAACATTGCTATCAGTTGGACTGGCAAGAGTTTTAGCGCGCGGTTGCGGATGCCGTCGGAGCCGGATGCCTTCCTAGGTTGGAGATTGTGGATCGCGTCTCTAACTTCGTCAGTGGTAATGGGGGGTAACGCGTCAGAGGGCGGCAGGGAAGCTCTGCGCTCGACCTCCCTGTCGACTAACTCGGTGTGTTCGGGGTCCGCGTGTTGAGTGCTGGTGGTGCACTGCTCTTGCAGTGCATCGGCCAGCAGCTCAGCCTTGTCATCGTCATCGAATGCCGGTGGTTGGCCTGAAGGGCGTACGAGGGGAGGCATAGTAGCGGTAGTTTCGGATTTGAGAGTCCTAGCTAGTCGCCAGTATGCTTGGTGGGAGGGCGCGAGTTGTTCTAAATAACTATGCCAATTATCGTTACGCGCGTCGCTTAGGCGGGAGTGGACTTCGCGTTGTAGACGACGCATCCGAATCCGGTTTGAATGCGTGGGAAGCCGATCGTAGGCCCGGATTGCCGCGTTCCTAACTCTTAAGAGATTCCTAAGTTCGGAGGATAGTCTGATGCGGTGGAAGCTATCCTCCACATCGATTTCTTTTGAAGATCTAATGATCGCGGAAGAGATGTGATCGGTAATGATGTTTATGGATTCGACGGTGTCCTCGGGGGATAGATTCGAATCCGGGCCGTAAGGGAGGATTGGCGGAGCGGCTTCGGCTAGGCACGTGCCCAGCTTATTCCAATCCACCATGGTCCTCGTAACAGTGACTGGGTTGTGAGGGCGACCGAGCTGCATAAGGACAGGTCGGTGGTCTGAGTCGAGCTCTGACAGTGCTTCGATGGAACGTAAGCGCAGAGTTACGTTCCTAAGCAATGCCAGGTCTATAGTGCTCGGACGGAGCGCGATGTTATACGGATAACATGTTGGAGTTGGGGGACCGACTACTTCAAAAGTGAGGTCGTCTATAAACGCGTCGAGACGCCTAGCGTTAACGTTCGTACGATGGCAGTTCCACCTAGTGTGGTGGCAATTTAAATCGCCTGCCAGGATGACGGAGTCTCCCATGCCGAACAGTGACTCGATGTCACTGCTCAGGAGGGGCTTGTCCGGGGGGAGATAAACGGATGCGATGACGATCGGCTGGTGTCCCGTCAGCGAGATACGGCACACTGACGCCTCGATATGTAAGAGCGAGGGAGTATCGAGAGGGACAACGTGCAGGGCCCGCCTATAGTAAATGGCAGTCCCGCCTTTGGAGGCGGTGAGTCTGTCATTCCTAACCATGACGTAATTCGCGACTTTCGGGTCACGACGCGAGGGCTTCAGACAGGTCTCCTGCACTAACAAAATATCTACAAGATTGTCGCGGAGGAATTCGAAAATTTGATCGCGTTGCCGCGCGAGTCCGTTAGCATTGTAGAATGCTAACGTAATGGAATACGGTTTTTCTCTACCTTTTTGCGCCATTGATTACCGGTAAAGAATTTTTATAACGTGCGAGACACGGACTCGTAGACGTCCATGTGATCGAAAGCGGCCGCGAGCCGCTGTTCGGGGGTTACCGACCTACGGATAGCATCTGCGAACGATCGCAGACGGTCAAAGTTTACCGCGGTAACGAAGTCGCGCACGAGCGCGAAGTCGTTGACGACTGAGGGTTGCGGGGGGCGGTACGCGGGCGCGGGGCGAGGTGCGAGTAGGGGCTGAGGCGCGGGACGTGTCGCAGGCGGGAGCTGGGGTACGTTTTGTGTTCCCTCCTTCGTATACGGCAGCGGTTTTTTCCACGCCGAGACGGTGGGAACCGCAGCCGGTACGAAGGCTGGTTTCGGCACTGAAGGCGCCGAAGTCTTTGGGTCGACGGTTCGGGGGGCTGGGTGGTTCGGGCGTTTACGCGGAGCCCTAGGACATCCGCGATAGTTTGCCGGGTGCCCTTGCTTAAGGCATAGGACACAGCTTGGGGGTTCCGTCGCGGTTTCCCTAACACGCGAACATTCTGTGGTTGCGTGATCGCCGAGGCATTTCACGCAGCGGGGGCGCGCGTGGCAATTTCGCGCTGAGTGGCCATAGAGCTGGCACCTGTGGCACTGCCCGGGAGTACCACGTTTATGGGGGGCTTCGATGGTGACCCCGGAGAGGCCGCATATCGTTTTGAGACATGAGATTCTTTTCTTTGCCTCCGGGGTTGATTCTAGCGCGACGAGAATCATATTGTACGGCTGTCTGCCGCGTCCGCTGTGCATCCGGTGCACACTAATTATTGGGAGGGACTGACCGATCAGATCCTCCTTTACGTAGTCTATGTCGAGTTCCTTGGGACTCCGCGTATCACTACGCGGAGTTCGCGGTCCTCCTGAAGAGCATAGGTGTGATAACCTATGTTCTCCTTTCGGAGGTAAGCAGAGAGGGCCCTATGGTCGCCCGGCGTTGCGACCTTAATCTGAATACCATGCGCGACGTTACGCGCATGGGTATAATTAATTTTGTTGGCCTGAAGGGCCTGGGATACGCGATTCCACGCTGACTTCTCTTGGAGTATCAGCGGGGGCGGGACAACTGTTTTAGGCGCGGGCGCGGTTTTTGGGTGCGGCGGAGGGGTTACGCGGCGGGCGGAGTCCGACTCCGGCGTCACGACTACCTGCGGTCGGGAGGCGGTCGCGGACTTGGTTTGCTTCGTCATGGAGCTCCGGGACTCCACGACGCGAGTACGCTTTTACCGCGCGTTACAGTTTGGAACCCATCCGAGGTTCCGGGTTGAGGGCTAGTCGCGGACTCGAAGTCCATCTCCGATTCGGTATCGGAGCCTGAACTAGACGCTATTGAGGTCGCGACGGACGAAACTGACGTGATTGACGCGGGCGCGGGGAAAGCGGGGGCGGGGGCGTTAGACGCTACGGCGACGGCGTGCGTACGTGCGCTTGAACACGGACCGGCGGCGGGGCACGCGAGGCATGCCTGCGAGGCATGTTTGGCGACAGCGGCGAGAGATGCGGGGGGAGAATATTTACCAAATGAAGCCCTATAGGCTTCGAATTCGGGCGCGATTGTCGGATATTTTTCCCGAATGAAGTCGATGAAAATTTTTCCTCCATCTTTACGTGATTTTCGCCCGGGGGGGCGGCCCCGGGACTTAAACACGCGCTCGCCTTGCGGCGAGGCCCCTGCGTCGGTAACACTAAATTGGCCGAAGCGATTCTAGGAATTTTAGAAATTTTAGTGAATAGAATAAATAGAATAGAATTAGAGTGAATAGAACCACTGCACAGTTCCCGGGCGGCAATGCCTTGCAATTAGGCGCAGGTACAAATTCCGAGAAACACTTGGGCCACAGATGTGCCACGAACAATGATCTATTATCACCGGTAGTCACTTCCGACAAAACAATGAGCACGTCCACGCGCGTCGGTTGCTCAAATCGGAATGCCAAGCCGCGCCGACGATCCGCCCGACTATTTATCGGTTCAGATTTATTGTGATTTGGAGGCTGTGGGCCGCGGGGAGTCGCTTGCCAGTTGCCACTATTACGTCTGCTCTGACGTACTTTGGTCAGCCTATGATGGTTATAAACACCGAGACATTTATGCACAAAAGCGTTTCATCACAAAAACTCTTAGTTTAAAATAACAATCGTTACTTACTGGTTTTTCATATTCAATTTAAAAATATATTCGAATGATGAAGAGAGTAAGAGGAAGTAACAATACACATATTTTATCATCAGCATTTGGATAATTTATAAGTTTTATTTTTATGATTGAAGGATTACTGGTGGACAGGACGCCTTTCCAGTTTCACCAGAACAGGTGGGTGAGCAACGGCCCAGCCAGGAGGGGTGGGATTTGCTAACAGCTGTCCGAGCGCCTCCAAAGAAAACCTAACAGCTCCAAAGCAGCTGCTTTGCGATTGAATCTACTACCGGATCGGAATCGCGATCCGCTGAGAAGATCCGGCGAGAAACTTAGCGGGCTGATGCATGGGTTAGGCTGCACGTCGAACTCTTTGTAGAGTTCTACGACTACGGTTACCGGGGTCCCTAAGCCTGCTGCTAGTGTTAGAGCTGAAGGTGTCTAAGCAAAGGTTATTGGATCTGATGGGTCCTTAGGACGTGTCTAGGGCGTCGACGGTGATTGGTTCCGGCATGATCAGGATTCTTCGGGGAGTAGTCAGCGGCGGCAACGGTAAGGCGATTATCATGACGCATAACCTTACCGAAGTAGGTATCGTTCCAACGCTGACTTCATGTATTTCCGGATTGATTCAAGGCCCAGGTCATGGTAGGGATTGATGGGTATCTATGTGTGTGCGGGCCGCGTGAGCGAACACCACATTTGTGTAAGTCATGTCGGGCCTTATGCAAGTTTTGTAATGTCACCTTGTTCCGAAGGGATATTTTACTCCGCTTACAGATCATAGGATAAAGTCGACCAAGAATAAGCGCGGCGCGGTCACAGACTGTATTTATGTGCGGGCGGAATGTCATCGATGCGTCCAGGGTGACTTCCAGATACTTGACCTTTCTGGCCTAGGGTATTGGTTTGCCCGAAGAGGGTGATGATTGATGTGAGGGTGTGAGATTTCTCCTATTGCGGGAGGAAATACGGGTTGAGTTTCCCCTTTGAAAGAGCATCGCTGTGCTTTTCGCTGGGTTGATGTCTATGCGCCATTTACGGAACCACTGTCCGAGGGATACGGCCCTCGGACAGCGGATAGATGTTGGGTAAAAGTTTAATAACACGGTTAGATATACCGTCTGAACCGGGAGCCTTGCGAGGAGGTAGGTCTTTGATCAGGTTTTTAACTTCCATCGGGGTGACGGGTGGTAACGCGCCCGAGGGTGGCAAGGGGGCTCTACCCTTACCTATTTGGATCCGCGGATTGAGTTCTAGGCGTGCACTGGGTTTGCAATATATCGGCCAGTAGCTCTGCTTTTTCGTCGTCATCAAAGGCCGCGAGTCGGTCTGCGGGGTATTTTATAAGTACCTATTATAAAGTGAAGCCAGGATGATTAATTAAAATGTTTGTTGTTACATAATTCTAATATTTTGCACAAGATTTTTTTATAAATGAAACAATCTACAGTCCAACTTTACACTAGAAAATTAGTTTTCAATCAATGTCAGGTCAATGTTATATCACGTTTTTTCTCAAAAGAGCTTAAAAGTGTGTTGTTATTTTTTTATTATATGATTTTTAATGTAATTATAATTATGTCAGTAATAGTACTGTTGTCGTCATCACCGTTGATGACCGTGCTATATTTTTTGTAGAGCGCGGATCTCGGTAGCCGCTTCGGAGCTTCTGTAAAAACGCTAACACAATAAATTACCTCTACGCGGACTGATTGGCGATTTGATATTGTTTATGAAAGTCCTAGATGATCGGATAAGATAAATACCGATCTTTTGAAGGTAATTAGTGGCTACTACTTGTGAATAACAAAAGGAAGCATTGATTGGCGACTTACTAGTAGAGAAATTCACTCCTTCATTGAAATATAGCTTTTATTTATTTATTTAGACTAGCGTCATTATTGGACCTATTTTAAAATATATTAGGTACTAAGCAGATACTCCGAAGTTAATGCTACTGTAAATAGCTATGTAATGATTCCCAGAACTCTTTTTACTGCCTATAACAATTTAATGCCCCGAGATTTAACGATATCACACAAAACAAAACAAAAAATATGTTCTTTGTTATGGAAAATGGGCTGTATAATGGTCTTTTATATTAAAAGGGCTTTTATAAAGGCCGTCCCGCTAAGTCTTTAATGGGATTGAATAATAAGCCATAAAGATTTTGAATGATCTAACTATATGGTTTGTTCTTTCCGGGCGGTTCGTGAGCGGTGGCATTGGATCGCTTTAGATGCCTTGATTTATAATCAGGATGCGTTGATGTTGTATCGCAGACTCGATAAAATAACTTTAATGAGACTGGGGCTGTATATCAATAGTCGGCATCATAAAGGTACCAACTGTCAAAGGGCTCATTGTGCCGTCTCGCCTTTATGGTGGCATTTTTACTGGCAGGTACACGCTTTGAGCGTCCATCACGCCGCCCGCCAATTATATTCTACTTAAGTCGATATCCACATCGCATCACCTGGTCTACGGATAATTTACTTTAAAATAACATCTGTAATGTAACTCGTGGGCCGCGGGCATCTTGTAATCATGTGGTAAAAATAAAATGTACATTTAGTAATAATGAGTACAGTTTCGTAGTGCTGGTTCTTGGAAAAACGCATCTGCCATGGTATTACGGTTGGAAAAAAACAGATAACTTTATCGGGCAGAGTAGAAGAAAGTATGTAGGTTTGCTCTGGGAAAGCAGCATAATAAGATAAAAATCTTGAACAGACCACTTCAACCTTAGCAGTAATACCTTACAGAAAGCCGTTAGATGGAGAAGTATGAAATTACCTCATTACAAAAATATACAATTGACTTTTGTTATGTTATCTATATATATAAATAAAAATGCTTTGCTGTTCGTTAGTCTCGTTAAAACTTGAGAACGGCTGGACCGATTTGGCTAATTTTGGTCTTGAATTAATTGTTGAAGTCCAGAGAAGGTTTAAAAGGTAGATAAATATGAAAATTCCTTTTGTTTGTTTTAAGTTTATTTTATACAAAAGTTTAGGTCTTTTATTTATCGATTGAGGCACTACGAAGTCTGCCGAGTCAGCTAGTTCATATTAAAAAACCGTTGTAGTTCGTAATAGGAGAAATTATCTTAATCAATTAGTATTACGAGTATTGCCTTGACATTTTAAAAACGAACGTATCAATGATATTAATTTATGCTTTTGGTAATCTGAGCTTTTTGCGATAAGAACAAATTATAGTAAAATTTTTTTACGTTTCGAAACTTTTATATAAACATCTTTTACTAGTTATTGTTTTGCATGTAGTTAGCTTATTCGTTGCATCATACAACAGATAATGATCATAAAATTAAAGAAACGTAGGTGAAGAAGAAGAGAGGGGAAAAGACCTTGTGAGTGGTCATTTCATTGGCAACATATTAATGACGTTTAATTAATATTAATCTATACTATAATATTATAAAGAGGAAAGATTTGTTTGTTTGTTTGTTTCGAATAGGCTCCGAAACTACTGGACCGATTTGAAAAATTCTTTTTCCATTAGAAGCTGACATTGTCCTTGATGAACATAGGCTACTTTTTTTATTTATTTTTTTATTTAATTTTTTTTGTTTCATGTGTGTTTTAATGTTTCCGGAGCGAAGCGAGGGCGGGTCGCTATTTATATTAAAACGCCATAATCGTTATGTCGCTCAGACATACATATTATTAGATTTAGAATCGATGCCTTAAAATAAATATAATTTTTTTTGTTTTTAAAGTAGCTATCTCTGTTTGGAAGCGCTTGTGAAAAACTTCTTTAATATAAACTTTTTGTTATTCAGTAACAAACCTTGAAGTGGATGAAAGCAATAAAGTTACTTTAATTTTAGCTTTAAAAATATTTCGGTTAATGGTAAATCGAGCGATTTGCAATAAGCAGAATTAGGGATGTAAACGGTATATGCTTAGGGCGATTGTTTGTTCGAATAAGTTGATGACAGATGAAGGGTGGTAGTCGCGGACAAGGCCGGCGCGGGAGGGGGACGCTCGCGTGGCCCTCTCGTCTGAGTCACGCGCGCCTCGTAATGCTTGCATAATAATAATGACGGATGCCGATCGCGCGGCGGCTCCTTTGATCTGCGGCGCGTTTGATGTTGCCGCCGGAGCCGGTCTCGCCCCTGCCTGCCGCACAAACGAGCCGCTGCTCGCTCACCTTTATTCGGTCCGAAGTTGCGCGACAAGCGTGGGGCCCTCCGCCCTCGCCTCGCTCTAAATAGAGGCTTTATTTTGTAAACAGCAGGAGCGCTACCGTGCAGGCGGGGCGGGTCCGGCGACCGTTCAGTCAGTGGTGCGCGCGCGCCTTCCAGTATGGGGTGTGCTTTGGATCTATTTCCGCGCTCGTGTTCGCTTGTTTTCCGCTCTCCGAAGCGATGAGAACTCGACGCCGCGGCGCTAAATGCCGCTACACCTGGAACTGGATTACATGGACGATTTGTGTACGCATTGTTCTTAATTGTTTCGCATATTTTTTTCTAAATTAAAAAACGGCATCTTAAATGTAAAAAAAATATATTGTGTTTGTGTGTTTTAAGAAAGTGATGTGATACAGATGTTTTTAGTTTTTCTTAGGGCTATTTTATTTAAAGGTTAAAAATATTATGAAGTGGACATTTTAATATAAAAGAAAATTTAATAAAAATTTTAGCTTTTTGCTTCGATTTAATTTATTTAGTTCCGGTGGTTTAATTCCTCGCTTCCCTAGGAAATTAAATTCGTAATAAATATTTAATCGTCAAGTCGTCTCTCGACATTATAAGAGCTTTAAAATGAATTAAAAAAAATTAAAATCTTCTTATAGGTATTTTCGCAAGTCGTATACTTATACCTATTTAATTAAAATTAAAATATTTATTTCATAACAATAATAATTAAAACAATAACGATTATATATATATATATATATATATATATATATATATATAATTAAAATAATTAAAACTACTTTTACAGCATAATCTTGCGGTTGTTATTTTAATTTTAATATCCCGACAAGTCGTTCGTGACCACGAAAACTATAAAGTATCGAGGTAGGTACTTCGAAACGAAATAGTAAAATGAAAATAAACGCGTGATTAAACCGTAAAACTAGTTCTAATTAAAATAATATAAATATATACAGGATTTGATTAAAATAGAGTTACATGTAAATTATTTATCTTTTGTTATATTTTTTCTTTTTTAATACTAATTGCCATATTGAGACATTCTTTGTTATGTCGTGTGAGTACGTAAGTTAGACTCTCTACACTAAGTTCCGAATCATGTTTCATTAAAATACCCACGTGAAATATTGTTGCTATGTGCGAAAACGTTTTAAACTTTGCCCAGTTAATACGCGAATAAAAATGTTTAAATCTAAAAAGTTCACAAAAGCGGTAGGTATGTTTACTGTGAACTCTTTACTGAAATCCGTATTAAAACCTATTTGAAATAATAAATTTACGTATGATTGAAGTGATTCAATTATCCGTGGTAGAAACCTTCACCGGATGTTATGGCATGTCAAAGATTATCTTATTGTTATTACTGAACAATTAAAAAGCAATTTACTAGATAACCAACGTCCTGTCTATCGGAAGATAAAATCACATTAAAATTACATTAATTTGATAAACAAACAAACGGTTTTCGCATAGTATGACATTTAAAAATCAAAAAGAATTTTTTTGGGGATAACGGTGTTGGCTGTATAGATTGAAGTTAATTACTAATTAGGTTTTATTTACTTATTGTACAGCTGTTCGTTGATCCAGGTTAATGGTTAAAAACAATAGTGTTAAGATATTTTTCAATCTTATCTCATGCTTTGTTTTGGGTAACCAAATAGTTGCTTAAATTTATATTTACATAAATACACGGGTATGCATAGCTTAAATATACGATAAAACATTTAATAGACCAGGTACAAGTCAATGAAATGATATGCGGAGAAGTATTTATAGAATTAATTTTTTTTTTAAGATTGGCAAACGTGTTCTGTTGTGCTAGTTTATAAAAATATATATAAATAAGTTACAAAAAATTATGTCAGAGTAATCGAGTGTAATTATGAAAGAAGGAATGATAATTATTTAATAAAAGTTGTTACAATTAGAGCAGCACTCACAATAAAAGTCTCATAAACCATAAATATCATACGTGTCTCAGTAAACATACAAAACGTTTCGCAAATCCATAATGAATTTCAACATCAGGCGACGATACCATAAATTTATTGATTTTATTTCTTTGTTTGTATTATTTTCAAAATAAACTTATATCGAGTTTTTTTTTGTAATAATAAACTCATTTGTGTAGCAAGGACTGAGACAAATCTGTGACGTATTTTTAATTTTTACTAAGCCAATAGATTTTGTAACTTAAGTTGAGATATGGATAATGCGTATAGCACATATCGTTGTATCATTACTTATTGACCTAGTCACGAGTAATCGACAAGCTCATAAGTTAGGTATTAGTTTGAAATGCATCTTACCGGAAGTTTAAGTGTCTTTGATAATATTAGACGAAATAATTAAATAAATAAATAAATAATAAAAAATTCATTGATGAATAATAATTATGTTCAAAGTATTAAAAACTAGTTTTCTGTCCGAATTATGAAGATACCGCTTTGAAACATCGAAATAATAATGTTCGTAGCTCAGCGGTATTACATGCGTCTGATAAACGAGATCTCAAGATCGGGACAGAACAAAATGCTTTGTTTTCAGTTACACTGAAATTGTATATAACAGATAATATGTATTTTGTTGCGGTTGGGAGCCTGGTTTTGCATACGCATCCACTGATTTGACCAGCTTGTTTGTTTGGTGGTGTAAGATTATCGAATATTAATTTAGTATACACGTGTATATGTATTACTATGAAATTAAATATTTAATTTACGGCGATGGGTCATGTGTTTTTAAAATGAATGAGTTTATGACTAACGGAATGTAGTTTAATTACATAAAATAATTATAATATCTAGTTTAAAACGTTCAATCACTTAATTATTATTTTTTAAAGCAAATTAAAGAACCACAGAGTTTAGTATGTTGTAGATTCGATTCAAGAAATTTTCCAATCGTACTAAAGGTCCGGGGTCTGTAACGCAAAATTGTCACATTTTGATTCAATTTCTCTAAGGTTTTATTTTCTGTTTTAGGCTATTCTAAGTTCGGTCAGCGGGAGTGCGGCGCCCCCCGACAGTTTGAAACTAGTCTGGCTCTCTAATACCACACTAACTTGCAACGACGGCTCTCCAACAGGGTAAGACTAGTATTCATTAATTATGTTTAAAAAAAAAAATATTTTTTATTGCATAGATGGGTGGACGAGCTCACAGCCCACCTGGAAGTGGTTACTGGAGCCCATAGACATCTACAACGTAAATGTGCCATCCACCTTGAGATATAAGTTATAAGGTCTCAATATAGTTACAACGGCTACCCCACCCTTCAAACCGAAATGCATTACTGCTTCACGGCAGAAATAAGCGTGGTGGTGGTACCTACCCGTTAGGACTCCAAAGATGTCCTACCGCCAGTAAACCAGTTATTTGAGGATAACGACGTTATTAACGACGTCGTTAGCAAGATTCAGGCATCTGTCAAGTATCTTGTCTTCTACGATGTATCCGCTACCATTAAATTTAGAATAAGCATTCTGACTGCAGGTTCACCTGCGTGAATTACACTTTATGTCGTGTCAGAGAGTAAGATGAAAGGTAGTGTAATTTTTTCCCCAGTGGTACTTATCTAATTTACGCAAAATTGGCTTAGAGGCTTGAGCCCGAACACGTAGCAGACAGAAATAGTTATTTTCATAATTATAATATTAATATGGATCGTTCCGAAACGCTCGTCTATATCTATACTATCTATACTAATATTATAAAGAGGAAAGATTTGTTTGTTTGTTTGTTTCGAATAGGCTCCGAAACTACTGGACCGATTTGAAAAATTCTTTTTCCATTAGAAGCCGACATTGTCCCTGATGAACATAGGCTACTTTTTTTATTTTTTTTTTATTTATTTTTTTTGGTTTCATGTGTGTTTTAATGTTTCCGAAGCGAAGCGAGGGCGGGTCGCTAGTTATATATGTAAAGAAAGTTATTCCTTTCTTTAATTTTAATTATGTCACGCATGCGCTGTCGACATGTGCCGGAACGTCCGCGCATGTGCTGTAAAGTGGAGAAGCCTTGACAGATAAATATTATGTCATTGTATAAAATTTTATGAAAAATAATTTCTAACTAGATTATAAATAAACTTTAAATGTCGTTTCTTTGTCCGAAATAACAAGCAACACATTGAAGTTTTATTTTAATAAACATATAATACATATAAATAAAACAACATACCTAATAATCTTATAAAACGACATTTTTGTTTATAAACTATAATCAAAGATGGATAAACTACGTTTTGAATTTACACTATTGCCTGGAAGTGATGGAAAATCAAATATTCTTTCGCTTACCTCAATAACCACAAGTGATAATAAAGTCTATTCAATACCTGAAGAGCTACAAGCAATTAGTTATCATAAGGAAATATTGAAAACAGCCGCTTACAATAAGGTGAAAAATAGTTTGAAAAAACGATACCAGGTCAGAAGGGTTTGGATTACAATGACAGATGAACTCAATAAAATATACATAGATGAAGACGATAATTTACAATTTGAGAATCAATATTTAGAAGAAATAAACCAAGAAAAAAATTCTGTTGCATATCAAACAGAAACCGGTACGCTGGAAAAATTGTTTGAGAAATTTGTACAAAATACACAGGAAGTTAAAGAACAAAACTTGACAAAAATTGCAGAAAAGTTTGTAATTGAAAAATTTACAAGTAAACATTCTAATGCTAACCAATGGATTGATATTTTTGAGAGTGAATGTAAACGCTTTGATGTAACAGAGGATGAAAAGAAATTTGAAATACTTAGATTGTTTATGGATAAGGCTTGTGTGGACTGGTATAGTTCAATGGTAATAAAATTGACAATGAATTCGGAATGGTCAACTTGGAAAAACAAATTCTGTGAATCTTTTGCAAACAAAGGCTGGAACCCAGTTAGATACGCACTATTCTTTAAATATAAGGATGGTTCATTATTGGATTACGCCATGAGAAAAGAAAAACTGTTATTGGATATGAGAAGAACAATTGACACAGATACACTAGTGGATCTAGTAGCAGCTGGTTTACCAGAATTCATACTAAATAGGATTAATAGAGAAACATTAAAAGATACAGTGGATTTGTTTAATGAAGTGAGTAAGTATGAACATTTGGTAAATAAAAAAAGCTATATGCCTATAATGAAAAATGAAAATATGAGAACTAATAATAGAAATGAAGAAAAATATGTATGCAAGATTTGTGAAAAGTTGAATAAAGGTTCTCGTTATCACCCTGAGTCCACGTGTTGGTTTAGAGCCAAGGAAGATGAAAAACTAAAGAAAAATTTCATTAAGCATGTAAACAATTCGGTGATAGAAGCAGAGTTAAACGAAACTAATCAAAAAAACGAATAGTAACACCATTAATTAATGTCAAACTACTATTGAATGATAAACTAGAAATATATGGGGTTTATGATTCTGGTTCAAATGTTTCTCTAATTAATTCAAAAATACTAAAGTTAAAAGGAAAAGGAAACAGTTTGAATGAAGCAGATTTAGTAACAATTAATGGTGTTAAAAAAACAAGTGGTTTGACAACCTTAAAAATAAAAATCTTTGAATTGGAAAAAAATGCTGATGTATACATAATTGATGAACCAAACTTCAAATATGATTTTCTGATTGGATTAGACTTAATAAAAGATTTTAAACTAATACAAAATGAAGATCTACAAATAACACAGAAATTTTACCTAAATAATAAAACAGAAGAAAATACAACTCATGAAAAGGCAAACATTGAAATAAATAATAAAGATAGCAATAATTCGACAAAAGAACACAAAATAAATTTTAATGAACATGTAAAAGAAGAAAATTTTAAAATTAAATTAAATCATCTTGATCGATATCAAAGATCGGAAATAAATACACTGGTTGATAAATATAAATCAGTTTTTGCGAAAGATAAATACGATGTTGGTACTGTTAACGGGTATGAAGCGAGAATCGACTTAGTAATGGATAGATATTGTAGCAAGAGGCCCTACAGGTGCACTATAGAAGATAAAAAAGAGATAGAAACACAAATAGCAAAATTACTAGATAATAAGCTGATAGAAGAATCCTACAGTCCTTTCGCTGCACCTGTAACATTAGCATTTAAAAAAGAAGAAAATAAAAGATCTAGGTTATGTATAGATTTTAGAGAGTTAAATAAAATAGTAGTACCTCAAGCTCAACCATTTCCCTTAATTGAAGATCTAATTTTAAAGACCAGGAATTGCAATTTTTTTTCAACGCTAGACATTAATTCTGCATTTTGGTCGATCCCTCTACGAATTGAAGACAAAAATAAGACAGGATTCGTAACCCAAGATGGGCATTATCAGTGGACTTGTTTACCATTCGGATTAAAAACGTCTCCAGCCATTTTTCAAAGAATACTTCATAATATACTTAGAAAGTATAAATTGACGGATTTTACAGTTAATTTTATCGATGATATTCTTATATTTTCAAAAACCTTTTCTGATCACATTAACCATCTTACACAACTTTTTGAAGCAATCAAAACAGAAGGTTTCAGGTTAAAATTTACTAAATGCACATTTGCTTCTGATTCAGTAAAATACTTGGGTCATATAATTCAAAAAAATTGCATTAAACCAGTAAATGATAATTTGATTTCAATAAAGGATTTTCCTGTTCCAAGAACACAGAAAAATATTAGACAATTTTTAGGAAAAATTAACTTTTACCATGGGTTTATACCAAACCGTGCAAAAATATTAGACCCGTTACATAATTTACTAAAAAAAAACCAAAAATTCATTTGGTCTGATAAATGCCAAGAAGCATTTGAGACTGTAAAAACCTTGCTATGCTCCCAACCAATTCTTGAAATTTTTGATCCATATTTACCAATAATTATATATACAGACGCTTCTTTAGAAGGTATTGGAGCTATATTGAAACAAAGACAGACTGATGGAACAGAAAAACCAGTGGCTTATTTTTCTAAAAAGCTTAATGAATCTCAAAAGAAAAAAAAAGCAATATACTTGGAATGCTTTGCTATCAAAGAAGCTGTGAGATACTGGCAATACTGGTTGATAGGTAAATCATTCACAGTTTATTCAGACCACAAACCACTAGAAAACATGAATTTGAAATCTAGAACAGACGAAGAGTTAGGGGATTTAACATATTATCTATCGCAATATGAGTTTCAAATAAAATATGCTCCAGGAAAGAAAAACTTGGAAGCAGATTGTCTAAGCAGGAATCCAGTATTAGAATCGGACAAAAATACAGATGAACTGTTAAAAGTTGTGAACTTGGTTAAATTACAAGATATTTTAATAGATCAAAATAAAAATGAAGATATACAAAGAAATAAAAATAAATTAATGGAAAAAAACAAAGTATACTTAAGAAAGGTCAGAAAAAGAGAAAAAATTATTATTTCAGAAGAATTTAGTATCAAACTCCTAAAAGAAGTACATAAAAACTTCTGCCACATCGGAATAGGTCAAATGCAGAAGACAATAAGTCCACACTATACGGCCAAAAATTTGATGAACAATATTAAGAAAGTTAGTAGAAGCTGTGAAACTTGTATTAAAAATAAATCAAGAAGTCATGATAAATTTGGTTTTATGTCTCATCTAGGCCCAGCTAAAAAGCCATTTGAAATAATCTCTATAGACACCATTGGAGGTTTTGGAAGCTCAAGATCGTCAAAGAAATATCTACACCTGTTAGTGGATCACTTTACAAGATATGCTTTCATATTAACTTCAAAAACCCAGAACGCTAATGATTTTATTAAACTAATTACAAATATAACAGAAACTGAAGATATTGGAATACTTCTCACGGACCAATACCCCGGAATTAATTCAAAAGAATTTAAGGAATTCCTAAAAGATAAACAAATAACGTTAGTCTTTACAGCCGTAAATGCACCATTCTCTAATGGCCTGAACGAAAGGCTAAATCAGACATTAATAAATAAGATCAGATGTACAATAAATGAAAATAAAAAAAAAAGAGCTTGGACCACAATAGCTAAGGAATGTGCAAATAAATATAATGATACTAATCACTCAGTCACTGGCTATCCACCAAGTTATCTTTTATATGGAACGGATGTTACTGTCGTACCAAATGAATTAAAGCAAGGAAAATCCAATAATGATTGGATTAATGACCGAAAAATCGCACTTGAGAATACAATAAAATCTCATGACTATAATAAAACACTATTCGACAAAAATCGGAAATACTATGAATTTAATGTAGGAGATATGGTGTATGTGGAAAATGGAAACAAGCTTAACAGAAAAAAATTGGATGAACTGAAAATCGGACCTTTTAAAATTATAAACAAAATTTCAAAGTCAATATATAGAATAGATACAGGTCATAAAAAAACAGAATCAAACCTATTTCATATCACAAAACTTATTCCAGTTCCTGTCGTAAAAGAAGAAAATGAAGATGAGGAAATTGAAAAAGAATTAATTTAAAGAAAATTCTGTGTGAATTTTCTACTTTAAGAGGGGAGATGTAAAGAAAGTTATTCCTTTCTTTAATTTTAATTATGTCACGCATGCGCTGTCGACATGTGCCGGAACGTCCGCGCATGTGCTGTAAAGTGGAGAAGCCTTGACAGATAAATATTATGTCATTGTATAAAATTTTATGAAAAATAATTTCTAACTAGATTATAAATAAACTTTAAATGTCGTTTCTTTGTCCGAAATAACAAGCAACACATTGAAGTTTTATTTTAATAAACATATAATACATATAAATAAAACAACATACCTAATAATCTTATATATATAATTTAACACAAATATAATTACAAATATTTCAGATATTATTTTCGCCGTGGCTCTAACAGTGAACACTGGGTGGTATATCTTGAAGGCGGTGGATACTGTTGGGATACAGCGTCATGCAGAGCACGGTGGCGGCGACGACCAGCGCTCATGTCTTCCACTCGTTGGCCAAGAGTTCGTCGAGCACCTGCGCTGCTGTCTGCAGAACGAACTGCTAACCCGCTGTGGCACGCCTCAAACCACGTCCTTCTTCCGTACTGTTCGAGTGATATGTGGTCGGGTACACGAACCGCAACGCATGCAGTTGGAGGATTTTCTTTTACCGGGAGATTAATTGTGGAGGGAGTGCTTGAGGATCTCTTGCGGGCAGGACTGTCTGGTCGACTTATGTTCGTTGGGTCTAGTGCGGGCGGGACTGGTGTGATGCTACACGTGGATGCAGCTAGACGTGCCTTACGATCGAAAAGAATAAAAGTCGCCGCTGTCTCAGATTCCGGCTGGTTCCTAGATCGACCGGCGCGCGATCGACGGGTTCCTGCAGCCGCTATAGCGCGTCTCGGTCATTCTTTGTGGCGTGGTACTCCACCAAATTCATGTGTGCGAAAACATGTTAAAGAACCATGGCTGTGTTATTTTGGATATCGACTGTACCCACATATCCGGACTCCGTTGTTCGTGTTCCAATACCTGTTTGATTCGGCACAATTAGCCGCCGAAGGTGTTCGCGCACCTCGAACTAGAACGCAGTGGGAAATGGTTCATAAAACTGGTGTCGCTCTACGAACGAGTCTCGATTCAGTTCGGACTGTGTATGCGCCTGCGTGCCTCGCCCACGGCGCCCTCGCAAGGCCGGAATGGCTCGCCATAAATGTATCCGGTATATCCCTACCTCGTGCGCTCGCCTGCTGGGAACGCCGCTTGGGGCGAGCAAAAAAGACACATGTTCGCGGTGGTTGTGCCCCCCGGAGGCTTGTTGAAATATGCTCTTGGCCTCAGTGTAACGGTTCCTGTCCTCGACTTCGCGACCCTCGGACCGGGGAAGAAGTGGCGTTGGCAACGCTTTTGCAAAGCTTCGGGATGGATGTACACGGAGCGGCGGCAGCTATGGGATTAGACGCAGGCGCCTTCTCTAGAATGAGTCATGCGGAGTTGTTTCCGCTCCTCGCACCGCACGTGTGAAGAGATTTGTTTTTAGTGCGGACAATTTAGTGCTCTTTAGCACGTTTAATCTACCTCGTTAATTCTGAGTTCAAGTACAAGAAATTCAAACTTACCATAAGCTTTAATGTAACTATATATATTTATTATTGTAAAATAATTATGTTTATTTGTTTAAGTAAAGATTAGTGGTGTGGTTTGTTTCATATTTTTATTTTGAAATTGTATTTTGTGAGAGAGAAAAAGAAACCAATATCACTTTGGCACCATGTTTAATTATGTACAATAAAATTTTTTACTACAGCGTACAAGACTAGTTTTGAACTATGAGCTAAAATACAAATGTTAATAATTTAATAGTAAATCAACGAACTATTTGGCTCCGCTTCAAAATCGTTAATGTGACACCGGTCACATGTACTAACATTATAAAATTGCGGATTCAAATTACTATGTCAATCTTCATCGTATGAGTGAAGACGGTTATTCCAATCAGAGCAAAGTTGAGTGGTCTGTTTTGCGCGGGAGCTACGGAACTCTGGGAGGTAGCACAGGTACTGTGATATGGACTTTATTGTTTAAATGCAGACCTCCCATCTTATTACGAGCTCGATGACGTCATAACTGCTCAGCACGCTCCACGCTAATCGCTATGGATACGTCGATGACGTCGTTGCCGAGGAAGAAATCTGTGGAGACAATGTTCGTGTTTGGTCGCCAGAGTGATGTGAGACGGGCCGTCACCCTACGATTAACTCCATCAGCATTAATACGCAGAGAGCCGCGTAACAATAGAATGTCGAGAACAGAAGGCGTGGTTTGGGCCATTGCTGAGTGCATTGGCGAGCGTGCCGTCGGCTGTGGTGACGCGCTAATCGCCTGGTCTAAGTATAAGAATAGCTCTGTGGGATTGTTAGTTCTCGCCCAAAGATGTGGCAGATTCGGCCACAACCAATTGTTTTCTGAAATAAATACAAGATTGTCTTTTAAATGTGAAGTCGATTTAAAAAAACAATTATAATTCATTCAGCGATGGCGTAATTAAGGGGTACTGTTTGTTTTTGATAGATCGAGTAATTAAACTTCTTTTTTTATTGCTTAGATTAGTGGACAAGCTTACAGCCCACCTGGTGTTAAGTGGTTACTGGAGCCCATGAACATCTACAACGTAAACTCAGTATAGTTACAACGGCTGGGGCAGCCTTCAAACCGAAACGCATTACTGCTTCACGACAGAAACAGGCAAGGTGGTGGTACCTACCCGCGCGGACTCAAGAGGTCCTACCACCAGTATAAACCACCATTCTTGGTATAAAGATTATTATTCTGCGTTTTCTTCAATTTGATCCGTTGAAGTGGTAAAATATAAAGTCATAAAGTCGTTGTTTGTATGTAGATCACATTCATGTATGTACTATTTGCCGTATTTGATATATATATTTTTTATTGCTTAGGTGGGAGGTCGAGCTCACAGCCCACCTGGTGTTAAGTGGTTACTGGAGCCCATAGACATCTACGACGTGCGTCACTCAGTATAGTTACAACGGCTGCCCCACCCTTAAAACCGAAACGCATTACTGCTTCACGGCAGAAATAAGCAGGGCGGTGGTACCTATCCGCGCGAACTCACAAGAGGTCCTACCATGTACCTGGATCTCCTCTTGACTAACAATTATGAAATAAATAAAAAAACAGATGAAAGCATACCATTAACTATTATGTTATCGACGTAACTGAAGTGTAGTCTTTGATTTGCATCAATCAGACTCTGTACCGTCGGACCTCTGCTTCCGGCTCCGGTGGCAAATCGATTGGCCGGTGCTATGTGCGGTCCCAGCTCCCTTTGTATAATTCTTAGCAAGCCTTGATGTACATCTCTGATCGGTGTTCCGTCAGGATTGTAGAAGCCGATTGGAAAGTGATGGGCATCAAGGAACACCAGCTAAAATAATTAAAAAAAAATAATATAATAATTTAAAAAAAAACTAACAAAATACGTGATAGTGATTTTATTGTTAAAAAAAGCTTTTTTTTTTACAATAAAATCACTTTTTCTTACACTATTTTTAATACAAATTTATTTTCTATTTTTTTGTTGGATTTGCTATAAAAGCGTATTTTGTTAGTTTTTTTAAACTATTATTGATTTTTCATATTTTAGTCGAATTTTTAATTTTTTCAATATTTTTTTTAATATTGAATTGTCGTCGGTCCTTAATGAGTATACCAAATTTCGAGTTAATCGGACGTTTTGAGGTGGGTCTAAATCATGTTCAAAGATTCTGTTACATACCAACATACTAACATACGTCTGAAACTAATAAAAGCGTATTAATATGATTTTACAGTAAATCTCGTTTTGTTCCTGTTTTGTGGCTCTTATTATATTCCCGTCCAAATATGAGCATGGCAATGAAGAAACTCAGAAGCTATGTAAAACCGTTTTTTTGGTTAACTTAAGTTCACAACTAATTGACTATATTGGTACATTAAACTGTAACTCACCTCATTGGTGATGTCCAAGAACGCTCTGATTTCTCTCAAAAGTGGTACTAGAGGTCGAACCCTTACTAAGTTATGATTGAGCCAATATCTACAAAAATAGTTTTAAATTAATTAATTAATTTATTAATCAAAAAATCTCTGCAAAAGTTTTTCGAATTTTATGTACGTATTCTATATCGAGAGGTGAAAAGCTATTTGGCTTAAGCGATATTTTTGCAAATTTAGAGGAGAACCATTTTACTTTACTGGTGGTAGGACCTCTTGTAAGTCCGCGCGGGTAGGTACCACTACCCTGCCTATTTCTGCCGTGAAGCCAGGTGGATTGCGAGTTCATTTACATATGTAAGCAACAAAAAAAGTTTAAAATTTGGAAAAAATATCATAACAAAAAAATCTTCGGTTATTTGAATATACTTCAACTTAATTGAAGTTCAGCTAAAAACATTGAACTTTTGATGCTAATATCAAATAAAAAACTCTTTTAATTACAAAGATAAATGTTGCGTATTGAGCGATACCCCTCGATATGTGTATAATACATATTATGCAATATTACACGTTTGGTATCAAATTACAGTAGTGTATTAAAATATGTGTTGTTTTAATTTAATTAAATGAAGTCAGTCAATTTTAGCTGTTTATACTTAAGCATATATACATATACTAGCTGACCCGGAAAACATTGTTTTGCCATATAAGATTTCTAGGGAATTTCTAGTGTAGAAAAAAAAACTAACTTATTGTAAGTGTGTAAGGATGTGGTAAATGAGTGAAAGAGATATGTAGTGCTGTGAACGATGAGGGAATATATAATAAAAATAACAAAACCTCATTCAACCACATAATACCTCATTATAACAAAAAAAAAAGTCCAAATAAAAAAAAATGTTAGGGGTGGACAACCCTAATCACTTAGGGGTATGAAAAATAGATAGTAGCCGATTCTCAGGCTTACTGAATATGCATAAAAAACTTCATGAGAATCGGTCAAGCGGTTTCGGAGGAGTATGGGAACGAACATTGTGACACGAGAATTTTATATATTAGATATTTTTTAAATTACAAATTTTCAAACTACGATTTGTCTCAATAAAACCGTTAACCTAGTTGAAGCAAGATCCCGTGTATATCACTTATGCTCATTGTTGTTTGGTACAATTAAATTGTAGAATAAATCTATACTAATATTATAAAGAGGAAAGAATTGTTTGTTTGTTTGTATTGAATAGGCTCCGAAACTACTTAACCGATTTAAAAAATTCTTTCACTGTTTGGAAGCTACACTATTCCCGAGTGACATAGGCTATATTCTTTTTTGAAAAAAAAAATAGGGATCCTTACTAAAACTCCAATAATGTAACCCAAGGTGTAAAAAAATTACCTAAAAGATTTTTTTCATCGCGTGCCCTGCGAAAACTATTGGTGATAGAATAAAATAATGTAGGTACTACGACTTTGTAGAACACATTATTATTTACAAAAAGTGTCGCGACAGCATATGTCTAGCTATTATAGTTATGCCGCAATAAGCGTTCTTTTATTTTTTTTAAATAAAACAACTTCGTTGAAATTTTTATTAAAGACCCGAGCGGAGCCGGAGCGGGCCGCTAGTAATTAAATAATGTTAGAACGACATTATAGAAAATAAAAAAAAAACTCTTTTTAGTTGTCAATTTTTTTGCTGGTGATTTCATTAACGCTAATTCGAGCTTGAAACTCAATGAAAGTTCGCTGTGTTTTGTAAAATTTATCAAATTTTAATCCTTTTAGATTTGTATGTTTAATAATAATTAGAAATTAAATTAAAATAGCTTACTTATTGATTTAATGGCTCACCTGTCTTCCTCTTTGTCGTAAAAATCATAATAGCCAATCCTAAAATCTAAGTATCTGATGCCGTGGACTAGTTGTGCCCAAATGGAGCGGTCCTGGCACAAAATGAAATTGTCTCTGGCTAAGCTGCTGAGTTCCGTGTCGAAGCGCCACGCTCCCGCGTTGTGGCTGCCGGCCAGAGCTAGCTCACCGATGCGAAGTTTGTTAATTTTATCTCTGGAATATCAACAATATTTTCTCCATCTTCTTCATCATCATCATCTTCCATCAGATGATTTTATAAGGCATCGGAATCTTCTGAGATAGAAGTCCAGCAATTTCGAGCTAGCTACCACTAATACTTATCTATACTTATATTATAAAGCTGAAGAGTTTGTTTGTTTGAACGCGCTAATCTCAGAAACTACTGGTCCGATTTGAAAAATTCTTTCAGTGTTAGATAACCCATTTATTGAGGAAGGCTATAGGCTATATAACATCACGGTAAGACCAATACAAGTGGAGCACCACTAAATAATGTTTCAAAATAAGGGTTTAAATAGCTCCTTAACATTCTATAATTCAAAAATATTTTCATTTTCTACGTAAATGAAGTGGAGGGTAAAATTTAGCGTTATGACGAAGTAACTATTTCACGCGGACGGAGTCACGGGCAAAAGCTACTCTACCATAAATCCGCAGATCTTCACAAAATTTTTAGGAGGCTTTTTAATGATAATAGTCTTACGGCTCTCTGAACTGCCATACTGTTGCAACCCCTTATCATCTGCCTCTACAAATTCATAACTAACCTATCCGCCTAATTCCTATCTTAAGTAGTATGGTGGTAGGATATATTATTAGACCACATCGGTATGCAACCCTGGCATATTTAAGTCGTGCAGCAACAGAACCGGTTTTGAGGAAAAAACCGATCTGATTCAAGCAACATTCACTTCGCGGTGTATAAATTTACTCGCCTGGTATTAAACAGTTACCAAAGTCCATCGACGTCGTAACGAGGAGACCTGAGGTTGGAACTAGTTTCGGGATTAAAATTAAATCCGCATCATCCTGGCAATTTTTGTCGCGAAGCAGCCGTGCAAGATAGGCAATTAAGTCTTGAGATTCATGTGTCAAGGTTAGTAAAGACATTTACGGGGTAGTCTATGGGCTCCAGTCCTTTTAACTTGAGGTGGGTCTTTAGTTCATTTAACCATCAATGTAATTAAGAATGTGTCGGCTGTATTTTATAGCAGCTGCACCACCCTCTAAATCAGAAAGCATGGCTGCTTCACGTCCGAATTTTCACTAGGAGGAAGGAGGAAGCTTTTCACTAACGCATTGTCTTCCATCCAAGTAGGCTGTATCTTCAAACAATTAAAGGCTTCTATGTTATTGTCTCCAGCTCCAACCCAGGGCCATAAGCAGATAGGCCCTTTGGGCCCAGCTCCCGTATCCCATCCTGCTGGTAACGTGCCCTCTCCTAGCGACACGTTAGTGATTATGTGACCATCTGCGGATCCGATGGCGAAAATTGCAATCGCATTGTTCCAAGATAAGGGACGATTGGTGAACAGACCTATCTGGAAATTAAGGAAATAAGTTGTGTATAATTTACGTGACACTTTGACAAATACCCTGCCTATTTCTGCTGTAAACAACATTTGTTTCGTTTGGAAAATCGTTATACAATAAAATAACTAAAATTCATTACTGGATTACATCAAACATTTTGGTAAAAAAAAGGTATTCGTAGAATTGAAGTTTTGAAGTCGTCGTGGCCTAAGGGATAAGACGTCCGGTGCATTCGTGTTGAGCGATGCACCGGTGTTCGAATCTCAGGCGGGTACCAATTTTTCTAATGAAATACGTACTCGACAAATGTTCACGATTGACTTCCACGGTGAAGGAATAACATCGTGTAATAAAGATGAAACCCGCAAAATTACAATTTGCGTAATTACTGGTGGCAGGACCTCTTGTGAGTCCGCGCGGGTAGGTACCTACGCCCTGCCTATTTCTGCCGTGAAGCAGTAGTGCGTTTCGGTTTGAAGGGTGGGGGAGCCGTTGTAACTATACTTGAGACCTTAGAACTTATATCTCAAGGTGGGTGGCGCATTTACGTCGTAGATTTATATGGGCTCCAGTAACCACTTAACACCAGGTGGGCTGTGAGCTCGTCCACCCATCTAGCAATAAAAAAAAAAGAATCTAGTCGACGAATGTAAGTTAAAAAAAGTAATCATTCAATGGGTTTCCTGAGTACACACGCTTCGCACGCAATCATTTATTTAATGACCGTCTGTAGATGGGACGCAAGCACTTCCACTATTATTCGATTTCGTAACTATTCGATGGTGCACAATGGACGATGTGAATAGACCGTGGCTAGTCGGACCGTCACGTCCAGACTATAGTTACGCAAGTGCTAGGAAACGAATACGTAGTTCTGACCTAATTTTCTTTATAATAAATTTAATAAAGCAATTTTAGATGACATTATAATCAACAGTAACTCTTGTAAAAAAAAATTTAAACAATCACATTATATATTTATATTCTTTATGTTACATTGTTAGATTGTTGTTTAAAATTATACAAACACAGCATTACAATAAAATCTATTTTTATTAATTAAAAAAAGTTCATTATTTCAATCAACGATCATTGACCCATTTATCGTACATTGGAATCTATTTTACCCGACAATGTTCCGGACATTCGTGTCATACCAGTCATCGCCGTTATATAAAACGAATTAATAATGCAAGTGTTATACACACGGTAGCACTCTCACTTGTAAACGACACAAAGACTTCACGCGTACAGAGCCAGACAGATTTATCGGCAATTATCGGACCTCGACAACAAAGAATCGTGTCATTTACTTATTTTTTATTGTCATCACAAGCGTTCGAGCTTACTGACCACATGATAGTGTCATCGTATAAAATACTGTTTAGAGCTTGTTTGGGGATGAACATCTTAAAGGGATTAGGTTCGAAACTATACACGTGATCAAGATTGTCGACCATCTGAACGGTTGTCTCTGTGTAAAATTCAATGGAGGTAGCTGGTGACCCCGAAACTGGATCGCCCCAATCCATGCAAGGCCAGAATTATGCTTTTGTAAAGCTTACTTTTAATTAATTTATTAGTTAACTTTTCATTTCTTTTTAAAATATCTAAATTTTTTCATTCATTGCAAATAAAGTTTTTCTATTCTAGTATTTACTATTCTATAGCCTGTTTTTTCCGTCCTGTCAAAAAACTCGTAAATCTCACTATGAACACTTTTTTAAAGCATTGCGCTGCTTACGGTCCGATGATTGAACGATATATTTATTATTTTTTATCGATTCGCATAATCGTATTTTGAATCGGTAAATAATACTTTAGTATAAACTTTGAATTTATGCTAACTACGTTTAATTATTAACGCAATATTGAGTGATATTAAAGTTTACTAAAACTAGCATAACTTTTAGAATTGAGGTGATTGTAATGTCCCATATCAACAAAGATCGGAGGGGCTAACAGGACACCGGTCGCAATGACATCCACACGAATCGCGTTATAAATATCTTGACCGACGATCTTCAATTGCTGCTGAAAGAACTCACTCAATCATAATCAAATGAATGGAAGGGTCTTGTCAATTTATTTACCACAAAAGATTATTGTAGAGAGCCACGAATAACTGAAGGTTTTATTCGGACAGCAATTATAGTTTACTTTTGTTAAAATTTATTGGTATTGTGGTTTGTTATTTGTCCCTTGCATTCGCGGGATATTTTACTCCGAACATATAAAAGTCAAATACACCAATTCAACAATATCTATAATGGGTACAATATTAAAATATAAACCAAAAGTAAAGTAAACAACACTAGGCACTAGAAGATACAAATTAAAACTAAAATATTGCTTTTAAATTCAACTTAAATCGTCGCGCGCGAATCTCGTAGCGTGACGTCACGGGACACCTGCGCGTTCGGGAACCCCGATCGCGTCCGATGACGCCCGAGTGTGACCGAGTGTTGCACGCTACAGTGTATACCAAATTAAGTGAATGATAATTGTTAGCCTTCATTTATTTTTATCTTACTTGTCTAGGAATGGTGGAGCATTCTCTGAAGTCCCAATTAAGCTCCAAGACATCAATCAAGGTTTGTCCCAAGTACCGTTTCTCAGGAGAGTGGACTGTCACCCAAACTCGTCCACATGATGACTTTTCCACGACTTGTGTTTCTGAAGCTGCAATAAGGGAATCGTAAATAAATATCAATAAAAATTAAATTTTAACGGATATTTAATAAATTTAGTTTATAATATTAGTGTCCCAATCTCCCTTTCCACTTTGTTATTTTATTTAATAGATGAATAGTCTGCTTAAAGGTGAATTGTTGTTATTTTTACGTATAGAAATAAACGCATACATTTGTGAGCAACGAGTACAGAGTTTATCCAAGCATTGGTTTTGCGATGAGAGCCATTGATTCACTTTAACAATTTAATTAAATTTAAAAAATTTATAAACACGTTGATAAGTTAGTGTATGATTTTGAGTGTTTAATGGCAAATATAGTGCAAATTATTGCAAAGTGCAACCATCCACCGGGTGCGTTTGAAAATATTTTTTTTTACGTACATACACGTTTCAGGGTTCTTATGATGCGACTGGACTTTATCGGGGTATCGGACGTGGGTACTCGCAATGGTATGAGTGAAACTGAAATAATTAAATTGGTGTCGATACCTTCGATCAATAGTAAAACTGGTATTCATAATTTTAATATGACAAATAAGAGGTTTTTTTTTTATTGCCTTGTAGGCAGACGAGCTTACGGCCCACCTGATGGTGAGTGGTTACCGTCGCTCATGGACGTCAGCAATGCCAGGGGCAGAGCCAAGCCGCTGCCTACCGTTTAATACTCTTCACAAGCCTCGTTTGGAGGAACTCTCCCCATGGAACATACGGTACAGAATACAGAGGGAATCGAAGTCACTCCGCAGACCCAGAGGTTCTAAGCGATCCGTAAGAATGGGTATTCTTTGTTTTGGAAAAAAAAAGCTCTGACCTACGTCTTTAATAAGTTTAGGCGTAAAATCACACCCTGTATGAAGTTTCGTTAATAAACATTGTGACAAAACAGGAGTCTATTGCAATAATAAACATCTGAACTCTAATAAACATAACGCAACTGGATGATTTCTTGCAAACAAAATCGGTATCGTATTTTTCAATACATTATGTTGAGTCAAATATTAAACTGCTTCACATATTGCACAGGAAAAATCTATACAGCCTTTTACTTTTCTAATAACAACACGTCACAAACTGAGGCAAAAAATACGTCGTGTATACGTTATGCAAATTATTTTGTCGTCATCATTAGCATAATATTATATGAAACTCGGTCAACAAAGACCCGATTAGCATAAAGCCTGTTTATGCAGAAAATCGTCCTTTTTGTAGGCGTTATCCCGCGGAGGCTGTCGCAATAGCTGCAACAGGAGTAAATGTTGCTATAATATCACGTAACTTTCATCTTGTTGCCTTTAATTTAATCAAAATGAAATTGAATATGCAATTTCGAAAAGGGCACATCTCTGAAAATGTAAAATGTTCAGGAAATGAAAAAAAACTGATTATTTTCTAAAGCAGTGTAAAATTTAAAATATTAACTTTTGAGATATATTTTAGTGTTAATTAGCCATTGAAAATTACTGGAATTATTATAAAATGGGTGTAGGTAAGCTTCAAAACTACATGTATAGGAAAAAACGTATTTGACAAAATATGCGACATGTGCCCTTTTCGAAATTTCATATTCAATTGTATATGCCGCTTGCAGCACGCGTTCGCAAACGATATTTGTTTTCAACAAGCGACTTGGGTTGCATAATACGTGCGAACGGCAAGTTAATCATACCATTTACTACTCACGTACTTTTCAATTCCGCATGTCTGTAGTTTCACGGTTAACAGGCTGGGCCTTAACAGAGTATTAACATGTAAGATCGAGAATCGATCATATAAAATAAGAAGAGAATTAGAATATAAAATGAATTTTGTTTAAAATAAAACGTGCTATAATCATCATTGAACATAATATATAAATTTTTATTGCTTAGATGGGTGGACGAGCTCACAGCCCACCTGGTGCTAAGTGGTCACTGGAGCCCATCTACAACGTAAATGCACCACCCACCTTGAGATATAAGTTCTAAGGTCTCAGTATAATTACAACGGCTGCCCCACCCTTCAAACCGAAACGCATTACTGCTTCACGGCAGAAATAGGCAGGGCGGTGGTACCTACCCGTGCGGACTCACAAGAGGTCCTACCACCAGTAAGATATATAAGTACCAGTAAGTAATATATTTCAGACCGTTCAATTTACAATAACTTATCAGTTGCCGTAGTTTGTTGAAAAATCATAGCGGTTTTTTATTTGTGTTTACCAGAAGCTAAAAATCTTATTAGAATAATAGATAAGTGGTCGTTCACCTTATACAATCTCTACAAAAACTGTACACTCACAAAAACGTGTTTGAAAATGTTTTTTCAGATATATTTTTTCTATCAATAATATTATGTTTGATCAATAAGCTGAAGAGTGTATGTAGCATGGTAAGGTTGCAATTTTCATGCAACAGATAAATACAAAGTAATAAGAAATTCTCAAATGAACACACGTTCACATTCAAACAAGTGAAATTGCTGAAACAAAAAAACATTCAAATCTTTCTTTTTGCAATTGAGATACAATGCTTGTAACGCTACCAGCTTGTAAATTTTTTGATTAGCCATTTTGTTATAATACATAAACATTCCGTTATTTCATTTATTTTTTACTAATGTGTCTAGTAAGAAACACGTTTATTATTGTTTGATTATTAAATAGTATATAGTTTTTGAATTTGCTTCAAGTTGCTTGTTGTGTTATATAAGTGTCTGTAACTGAAGATTATCGTTGAAAGTTACTAGAGCGTTCAATTATTTTGTTTATTTTGCATAATTCTTCATATCATTTTAAATTTATTGTATAGTTTTATATTTCTTTTCGAATATTTAATTAATTCAACCGCTTTAACGGACCGGAACACACGCTATAACGTGGAAATATCAGAGTTCACTTTTAAAAATCAAGAAATACTGTTCGGAATTTCTCCTACGTTATGGGTACCACAAACACGTACGTGATAATAATTACACCCCGAATATCGAATATCTTTTACAAGTATACTGACTTAGTCTACAAATCGAACCCGGTAATTGAAGTCTCAATTGTAATAGTATGTAGATAGGAACGTTAGCAAAACTGTTTCGTTTTCCGAGTGGGCTCAAGATTTTTACCCGCAGTGAATATGTTAAAAATACGGCTCTTTCTTTGCATACATTCTTCACTGAGGATATGCGATAAGAAGTATAATGATTTCCGTTGTATTATTAGCTTTGATATCTTTATTTATTGTTGCAGATGGTCAGACAAGCTCACGATCCCTCAGAGGGAATGACGGCACCCCTCTCGAGCTATAAGGCTGACATCTCAATTTTATAATACAGTCAAACCTGGATAAGCGAGAGTTCAAGGGAGCACAATCTCATTCTCGCTTATAGAGGTTTCTCACTAACCCGAGTTTCTCGCTAATGCTCACTCTGAATTTCGATTCGCGATTTTCCGCATTCAAATGCATTCACTATTTTAAGTTTATGACTTTAATGACAGTACTTTAATTTTCCGTTTTTACATGATGCAGAACAGAACTTTCCTTCGCAATTGATTAACGATAAACTGAGTAAGTCCGACAAACAGGACGGTACACAGACACACGTGTCCATTCGAAAATAATGCGATAAAAGAATACGATAAAATAACAACGTTATTTAGTTTCACGAAATAGAATAGGTTCAATATTCACGAGAAAACAATACAAAAACAATGATAAGAAGTTCCACGAAAGTTAAAAATGAGTCATAAAATAGCAGATGTTAAATTTGTAATTTGTTTTGTCATTTGTTCCTCCTAAATAATATAAATAAATAAATAAAGCTCGGCTGTCGCTTATAGAGGTATAGATAGGTACCAGTCTCACTTACGGAGGTCTATGAGGAAAAAACGACTCTCTCTTACAGAGGTTTCTGTTTCTCGCTAATAGAGGTTTTGGGAGCTTAAAATGACGGGTCCTTGCTATTACTCTCACTTATAGAGTTTTCTTACTTATCCAGTTCTCACTTACCCAGGTTTGACTGTATATAAATACTATAATAAACTCAGTTTTTGTTGTTATAAGGCACGCTGTTATCCTACACCGGTAGGTACCACGAGCCTTTATATGTATTTTTGCTGCGAAACCGCGTTACGATTTTGAGGGGTGGGACAGCTGTTATACTGCAGAATACAATGGCTACTTAAACCTCATATTCCGGTGACAACTTAACCTCGGGTAGGTTGTGAGTTCGTTCACGTATTCGAGCAATAAAAAAATCCGCTCGTGTGATCTTCAGATGGGAGGCGGCGGCCTTCGTCTTCTCAGTGATTTCGCGCGATTATGTGGCGTTACGACCCGCTATTTATGTAACAGCGCAACGAATATCACTGGTTTTAATTTAGTATTAATTCACTTCACTACTCCCATTCCAGATCCAGATGGTCTGTTACTGATAAGTGATTTTCCATATAAAAAAAAATACCACTTTGCTTAGGATTAAAAAGTGAAAATGTGTAAATATGAAATGTAATAAAAAATTTAGGCGAGAGTAGGGCTCAAGAAAAGAAAAAAATTACTGAAATTATATAGATTAAAAATCTTCTAAACTAGATCAGTACAAGATTAGAAGCAGAACTTGAATATTGTTGATTGGAATAATACATTTTTGCGTACCTTCTTAATTGCAATGGTTGACGGAAATTTTTTAATCAATATTCGAATTGATTAATCAAGTTTAGCGGTTTTTTATTGTTTGACGGTAACATTAAGATTTTATCTAATAATTATTGAAATTAATATCACAGATTGTTAACTGTTTACCAGCTTCGTGTAACTGATTTAATCTTAAAAATACGTATATACGTACGATATATCTATCTGGATTTGATCAAAAGATTCGTATCTACAGAATTTAATTATAGGTATAAAGTTAATCGAAAATATTTTATTTTTAAAATAATATTTTTAATAATAATAACAAAAATGTTAGTTTTCCATTTTTAATGTACTTTAATTTTATTGTATTCGTTGTGTTTTTGTACGGTAATTTATTGACTGAAAAATCACATCGGATTCGATGAGAAATAAACGAGTGTTTAATTTTACTAAATATAATATAATAAATAGAAAATGAATGTTTAATTCGTTGTTAATGATCGAATTGATACAAGAAAATTACGTCTTTGTTAAAAAAAAAATATATATATATATTGTTTCGTTAAGGTTTAAATATTATTTAGTACTAGATTTATTTTTAAGGAACTCACGCGCAATTGACGCTCCTAGCGCTGTCGTGGCGAGCACTAGCACGACGTATAACGACGCGGCCATTTCAGTCGGTAGTTTTCGCGCCACTGAACCGTACCATCAGATTTTGATCAGATTTGGCGCTCTTTCGCCAATTAGTAAACGCTAACGTCACGATTATACGAAGTGGACGAACAATAAGTGACTTAATACTCTGGTGTTTTGATAGGAGAATAAAAATGTTTACGTAAACTAAACCTTCAATGGGTGAGTTTTAATGGTCTTACACAGTTTAAATAAGTGATGCTAGTACGAGTAGTTATGACAGTGGTCGCGCGTGTTTGAGACACACGTTTGCAGCACGTGTAGTGGTCTAAATGCCGGATGAGACCTATCATCTCTTTAGGCCTTTTCATATGAAATAATTATTTTTAAATGAACAGGTATACACACATGTATGTCTTTGTACTTATTGAGATACACTATTACAAATTTAGCAGTTTTTTTTTGTATTGAGGAAATGTCACAATATAACATTGATACATATTTTTTTTCCTACCTAAGCTGATAGCCTTGAGAGGCTATTTCAGCGCAACCTTAACTAGTAGGTGAACTCAGGTGGGCTCAAACCGGAGTGATGCTAACACTGACCCTAGCGAGAGCAATGCTTCGCAGAATCTACTACCGGATCGGAAACGCAACCCACTAAGAAGATCCGGCGAGAAACTCAGTGGGCTGTGTCTGTGGGTTAATTCGCTCGTCGAGCCCTTCGTCGCAAGCGACGGGTTCGACGATGACGGTAACCGGTGCTTGTGTTGCCTTAAAGCACTTTTAATGGATCGGGAGGATCCGCAACGACGTGTTTTGGGCGACGTCGACTGTTTACCATTCAGTCTACAGGATCGGGTATGTAGTTTCCAGCGGCCACGACAAGAGCGTTCTCATGTCGTGCCGCCTTCTCGAAATGGCGCAATGATAGCCGACTGCAGATACTTACTGACAGAGATTTATACATGATGTGGCTTGTTAAGCATTTACCATTTTTCCAATTACTAATTTACCATTCACCTTTTCAATTCAAAAAGGATAAATGGACAAAGGAGAATTTGTGCTTTTCTGCTCCGTCACGCGGCTACAGTTCCTTTGTGTTCACACCAGGAGCCACTGCGTTCATCCACAGTGCGTTTCCAGAGATATTTTTTGCCACGTACCATCCGGCTTTGGAATGAGCCTCCCTCCACCGTGTTCCCTAAGCCCTATCACATGTCCTTCTTCAAACGAGGCTTGTGGAGAATACTTAACGGTAGGCAGCGGCTTGGCTCTACCCCTGGTATTGCTGAAGTCCATGGGCGACGGTAACCATTCACCGTCATGTGGGCCGTATGCTCGTTTGCCTATAAGAGCATTAAAAAAATGCTTAATTTACCCATTTATTTATTATGGATACAAATCCATAATTAATAAATGGGATATATAAACGAATCTTCTAATATTGAAAGAATGTTTATATTATAATTTTATTTATTTATATTATACCGATAAGAATATTATTATAAATAATCATACATCGTTTTACATAAATAACACCTGTGCTAATAACTATGCTAATATACGTAGGTACATTACGAAAAGGTATAAAGCGCTAATAGATTTTAGAGTAGTTAAAATAAAATAAATTATTTTATATTTGCCTTTAATTGTTCGTGAAATGCTTTAAATCACTGCCATTTTTGCAAAATTTTAGTACTTGAGCACAATGTACATAATTATTTGATGTATAGTGTAATAGAAATTTGTAAATTAGTTATTTTAACACAACGATGCTGGGTCAGCTGGGTGGAGAGTGACAATTGGATTTATGTACATACATAAAATACAATTTGATTTTACAGTGCTATGTGATAGTATTTATTTATTATATTTTAATAGATATCATATCGATTATTGTTACTCGATTTTACTACTCGTAGATCGAAGAAGTCGTCGTGGCCTAAAGGATAAGACGTCCGGTGCATTCGTATCTAGCAATGTATCGGTGTTCGAATCCCGCAGGCGGGTATCAATTTTTCTAATGAAATACGTACTTAACAAATGTTCACGATTGACTTCCACGGTGAAGGAATAACATCGTGTAATAAAAATTAAACCCGCAAAATTATAATTTGACCTCTAGTGTAGACTAGTGTAGACCTTCTTCTGCGAGTGCACCATCTCGCAGAAGGAGGCGGCGGGGCGAGTGAGGGAAAGCTCTCCTCACTACGCAGAAACCCGCCGCCGCCGAGCAGGGGGTCGGGACCGGGGTCGTATCCGTGACCTGGCCCCCTAAGAGCTAGGGGTCCCACCCGTTTTGTGCGGGGAGGGACCCAGACGTGGGGTGGCGTGCTCTGCACGCTCACCCGCAATAGGAAGCCGGGTGATGGTAGACCGCGTTCCCCCGACCGCTCTGGGGGAAGGTGTAACGCGGCGCCATCAAAGCGGGCTCTCGGCCCGCTGAACGAGGGAACCGGTGGTCGTGTCGCTGGCGGCCACCGGTCCGGCGTCCGTGGGACGGTGGGATGGATGTAATGTGCTCTGCGTCAACCCTGTCCCGCCGTTTCAATAGCCCCGACTGGGCTCCGGCCCGGTCCGAGGTAGGGCGCCGGTTGTGAGCGGCAGGAGTTTTTAGTGAGGTTCAACTCCCACATACCCCACCTGCCGCGCGGGTGGGGATCCGGTGATTTTCTCCTGTGGAAAAAAATAATAAAAAAAAAGTGTAGACCTTGCGGGTAGGTAGCATGCCTGCCTATTTCCGTCGTGAAGCAGTAATGCGTGTCGGTTTGAAGGGTGGGGCAGCCGTTGTAACTATTCTTGAGACCTTAGAACTTATATCTCAAGGTGGGTAGCGCATTTACGTTATAGATGTCTATGGGCTCCAGTAACCACTTAACATCAGGTGGGCTGTGAGTTCGTCTACCCATCTAAGCAATAAAAATAAAAAATATTTTTTGTACTCAGGACATTAGATGAAATCGATTCTCGAGGAGTGAACTCCAAAAAGCTTTCACCTATTACAGCAATTTCATCACAATCTCATCGGTTTTCAAACTGAACGGTCAGTCAAGATGTTTATCACAAGATCCGGATACGTATGTGACCAAGACCTTTTTGAGTTGCTACCACTAGTTTTCCATCTCCTTGACTTTATATAGGGTATTTTCAAGTATTTTACCAATTTCTACCCTGCTTTCTGAGTACTAGACTAAGCGTTCCTAAGGAAAGTCAAGAGGATTTTGTACGTCAAAATATAACACGGGAATATGAGAAACGTAATAAGAAAAAAGCACAAGTAAGCTAATTTCGACTCTGCAGATTTAAAATAATATTGCATTTCAAGTTCAATGTTGACATTTATCGTCATGACGTGTTTGTGTGAATATAATATATACGTATTATTATTGACTTCAAGGCAAATGTCAGCAAAGGACATTGATATAAATCTTATCGATTAATGAGTTATTACTTGGATATGTGCAGATTGTGTACTTTAGTGCATTATCATATTTTTTAGACTGCAGACAATATCGATCAAACTTATACTTCAATAAATTTCCTTCTATATATTTTAAAAGAGTAGGTTTTCATTTTTTCCTAATAGAACCGGAAGATTGTTTACCGAGTGAGTGTTTTTATTCGGTAAAGTAGATCGGCAGAGAAGCCTACAGGCTTACTAATTGGTTCTCACTGTAGAATAAGACAGTATACTTTTCCATCACAATACCCGGAAATGTAAATTATTACATAAAAAACAAATGTTATTTTCTACTTATATTCTGAATCAAATTTTCGAGTTTGCTTTTATTACGCATGTTTGGCTGCTATGATTCAGTTCGATTAGTGAACGTTTATGGATTTTTTTCATCACAGAAGTCGTTCTACACATGTTAGCAATACATAATTTAATTGCCATAGTTGTGGTTTCGCCACGGTGGCGTGGTTAATTAAATTATTAAAACTTGTTAAGATAAAACGTATGATTTTATTTTTTTAATCTCTATTTTTTGAAGCATCCATGGCTTGTTATTAAATTAAAGACTTTTGATGTTTTGCATAGACCTGGGATTCGTGATAAAGCCAATCCTCTCATTTTTATATTAATAGGTCAAGAAAACAAAGCAGTGCAGTACCTCTTTTCGTTTATTTGTTAAGAGATTTTCCTGTTTTTTGGATAAAAGTAATGACGATGTGTTAAAAGAATAAGTTAGAACATGTAAATTTTTTTTAGTAATGAAAAAAAAAAGCATATGAACAGTAAACGTGATCGAATTTATTAAAAAATCGTTTATTACGACCGGATTTCAAGATGGGAGAACTTAACGGAAATATCGTAAAACAAAATCAAACCCGTAAGATTCATTAATTAATTTTCGTAGCACTCATGAAATTATGTTATGAAAACATCTAACTACAACGCACCACTTTCCAATCCGTTTGAAATGTAGAATAGCAGATATTTCAATGCAATTTCGATTACGACTTTAGGTCTCAAGTTTTTCATAGCTAAAAATTTTCATAGCCAAAAGGAAGCAATTCACATATCAAGGATTTATAGGCTACCTTCCCATTTCCCAATCATCATTCAATGTGAGGGTAAACAGGACTTAATTCAATTATTTTATCGAAAATAATTTAACAGTATTTCCTTCAAAATGTCATCTCCGTTTTGAAAAAGTTATTTTTTATTAAAAGTAGACTGACCCGGCAGACTTCGTAGTGCCTCAACCGATAAATAAAAGACCGACGGGGGACATATCAAAGGAAAAACAAAATTGTTATTTTTATTTAATTCCGAGCATTTTCATATTTATCTACCTTTTAAACCTTCTCTGGACTTCCACAAATTATTCAAGACCAAAATTAGCCAAATCGGTTCAGCCGTTTTCGAGTTTTAGCGAGACTAACGAACAGCAATTAATTTTTATATATAGAGATTAATTAATTATTCATCGAAGCTCCTTTTTCAAAATCCATAAAGTTTTCAATGCTTTTTTCTTTCTTCTGCTTCTTCTCTTTGTTTTTATCTTCAGATTCTTCTGTGCCTGCCAACGATGGAGCACGGCTCGGATTCCTCAGTACTGGCTTCTGCTTGTTGAAAAAGTTCAGCGAAGCTTTTAATTCTTTGACAAGAACTTCTTTGTGTGTGACCTGGTGGGGAATTAAGTGGTTATTTAAATAAAACAACAACACATTTGAGAGATGAATGAAGATGAAGATGAAGATACGGCTAATAATATAACGCAACAAAGATCGTTACATAAAAGAATTGAGACTATAACATCATGAATGCCACTAATTCACATTGTGATGTCTCAGATAACCTGTTTAGTGCAATTAATATCATTAAAAAATGTCAATACTGTCGTTGTATATGGAATGTTTAATGTATGTATTTAATTTCGATCTTACATTTTCACGAACAACGATATTCCTGACTTCGTTCATGAATTCTATGGCGGTAACAATGAGGCTAAAGAATATGCCAACTATCAGTACAACGAAAGCACCTAGAAGATTTTCAAGCTCCAAGTCCCCTTGTACGTCGTTCGCGTCAACGTCTACATCCTGGAATAGGAAATTTGTTTGCTATGAGAATTTTTCAGCATATTTTTTTTTTTTTTTTTTTTTTTTTCCCCCTACCTATGCTGATAGCCTTGAGAGGCTATTTCAGCTTCGCCCTAACGTTAGTGGGTGAGCTCGCGGGGCTCAACCGGAGAGTTGCTAACACGGAAACGCGACCCACTGAGAAGATCCGGCGAGAAACTCAGTGGGCTGTTGTCTATGGGTTAGTTCGCTCGTCGAGCCCTTCGTCGCAAGCGACGGGTTCGACGAGGACGGTGACCGGTGCTTGTGGTGCCTAAAAGCACCGTTAATGGATTCAGCATAATACCACTTTATTAAGCGAACTGAAACTGATTACATATATTATGGAACAACTTTTTACATCAACTTATTTTATACGCTGATGAAATTACTATTTATTTATTTAGGGAGCCTTGTGAGCCCGCACGGGTAGGTATCACTTGACGTATTTCTGTCGCGATTCACTAATGCGTTCCGGTTTGAAGAGAGGCACAGCGGTTATTCTAGACAATTGAGACTCATCCTCATGAGACCTCATGCCTCAAGGTAAATGGCAGAATTCATTATTATTTTAATGAGGTCTGGTAATCACTTAAGCACCAGGTGGGCTATGAGCTCGTTCACCTGTCGATGTAATAAATTAATCTATATATATAAAAATTAATTGCTGTTCGTTAGTCTCGCTAAAACTCGAGAACGGCTGGACCGATTTGGCTAATTTTGGTCTTGAATTATTTGTGGAAGTCCAGAGAAGGTTTAAAAGGTAGATAAATATGAAAATGCTCGGAATCAAATAAAAATAACAATTTTGTTTTCCCTTTGATGTGTCCCCCTTCGCGTCGGACGGATACCTTTAGTTTGTTTTCAGTTTATTTTATACAAAAGTTTAGGTCTTTTATTTATCGATTGAGACACTACGAAGTCTGCCGGGTCAGCTAGTAAAAAATAAATAATATCAGTACTAGTTAGTTTAATTATTAGCATGGTTGGTTAGTGAAGCAATTACAGTTATTAGTCCCGCCGTCTTTTATTTATCCCGAGTTCGATTATACCTAGTCAGGTCATAAATTCTGTCACATGTTTAATGTAAAATAATTGAAACAAGCTTATTCATTATGTAACCATTACCAAAATGAACTTAACAAAACATAGATTCTTATGACACTAAAGTTTATTCAAAATTACCTCCGTGATTTTGAATAGAGGCCTTCAATCTGCGCGGCCAGTTGTCTATCGCAGCACGAACGAGGTCCATGTCAATATTGGCGGCTGCCTTAATCAAGGATGTCTTGAGTGACTCCAAATTGGGATGAGGCTTTGAGCACGCCTTTTCCTCCAAGTGTTGCCATATCTTGTAATCTAACGGATTCAAATCTGGACTGGAGGAGGACCAGTCTTCGTGCCGGATGAAGTCGATTTCACGCGCCGCCAGCCAGTCTTGTGTGCTCTTCGCTCTATGAGCTGGCGCCGAATCTTGTTGGAATACCCAGTGCCTGTTATTGAACATGGTATGAGAAACAGGTTCCACAAGGTTCGTCAGGACTGTATTTTGATACAAAACTGCATTCGTTTTTACACCTTTCTCACAAAAATGTACCTCTGTTAAGCCCCAATAAGAAACTCCCAACCATACCATGAGCGAGGATGGCAAATGACCTCGTTGGACACGCGGAATACGGTTGCTCGCTTCTTCACTACTGTGTGCGTACACCTTATCATTTTGTTTGTTGTAAGCTCTCTTCTACGGTAAAAATTTTTTCATCCGAAAAAAGAATTTCCCGATCTTTTTTTCCCGCGTACCGTTTCAACAAAGCACGTCATCTCTTCAGTCTCAGGTCCATTAGACGAGTATTCAAACGATGTCCTGTTTTTCTTCGATATGCCCGAAGCCCTAAGTCTTCATTTAACACCCTTTTTACCGTGGCTCTGCTTAACCCCATCTGAAGGGCCAACAGTTTCTGCTTACGCTTGGGATTTCTTTGAATTCGCGCCTTCACAGCTTTTATCACTGCTGGAGTCCTAACAGACCGAGGGCGACCACTTCTTCACCTGTCATCTACACTAGAGTCTTCATTGTATCGTTTGATGGTACGATAAACGAATCTTTTGGTTATATTCAAATTTTTCAGTATGTAAAAAATTTGAATTGGCGCGTAACCGCAACGATGCAACGCAGTAACTGCAGCACGGTCTTCTTTAAGCGTCCACTCCATATTTAAAAATGAGTAAAATTCTAAAAGTATACATTTTTATTTTCATGAACAATTCGATATTCGAATTCAATAAACTTTTTTGTGGCCAGCATTCTAAAAGAAAAGTTTTTACTGTGTGACAATACTTATGACCTGACTAGTTACACTGTACAAGAATTTTTGAATTTTGTTTTTTGACGCGGTCCCGGTTTTTTCCGCCTTATTTTGAATTACCGAAGAAAATATAAATGCCATCGTTAGCGTTTGTCGAAAGATAAAAAGTAAGTTTAAATTTTTGCTTTTAATTACAGATAATCAATGTGGTCTAATGGTTATATCAGGTGTCTACTACACATGATTCTCAGGTTAAAAGAAATGAACGATGATTTTAACTACAAACAAGAAAAACTTTTTTGACTTCCCAAATCAAAATTTGCACATATAATTATTAAAACACATTTACGATTATATTAGTTGTACAGCTTACCAGATTTACGAGTTTGATTGATAATTTAGAAGAAATAAGACGAACCTTGCAGATTTTCGCATCATACTTTTGTAACCACCATAGGTTCCTGATTTTATCTAACTTTGTCGACTCTTGTAGTTTCAATATAGCCCTATTTATATGAGTTCGAAACGGAGAATCTGAAATGTTAAAATTGCAATTATTTAACGGCTATTCCGACTTTTGAAAAGTTCTTAATTTTGATATTTGGGCTTCACTAAGTTTAGGGTAATTTATTGTGTATTTTGAATATGACATTTTTAGCGCCAGTATGAACAGCTATTATTCACTATATGGGATTGGAAATGCTGTACTGAAACAGCAATATTTATGTTGCATATTCCTCTATTTGATCCCCTTGACAACAGCAACTGTCATGATTTTGCTATAGAAATATGTTTCCCTAAGTTTATTCTGGGTATGTTAGAAAACAGCAACTTACTTGCTGGCATAGCGATCCCATAGTATTTGTTGTCCAGTTCCCCTCCTATTTTTTTCAGCCTACAGTCTCTTCTAAGCTTGTATTCAATGGCAGAAGACTCCATGAAGAAAGCGTATTTGTTAGATCCGCTTAAAACCCTTCTCACTCCTTCATCGTTACTTTTGACTAGCAATGCTGGATTTGAGTTCATTGTTTCATACATACGTCTGAAGGTTTTATCTTTAGAGTTCTGAAAATATTTAACTTATTTAACAGAGATACTAACAAAGTATATGATAGTTCTTTTATTATTAATATGCATCTGAAGTTTAATGAATTTGTATCATATAGTTCACATGCTATAATTAAAAGTTATTTTAATATATCACCATTCATCTTTGTGGTGCATACAATATTGTGTAAAATTGTACTGCATGTAATCTATAGATGCAAGCGCGCACATTATATTGCATACAGATGCAATTTGCCATCAGAGTCATTAATTTTGGAATCAGTTTTGTACTGACATCAATCAGCAAGGCGTCGAATATTCTCATAAGGTCATTTGTTTCATAACATGTATCAGATAGTTTAAGTTTACCAATAAATAATGTTTCCTCATGAATTGTTATCATTATCATAAAAAAAGGAAACCTGAACACACCGTACATAATCATTTCTATCCCAGACCATCATGTTCTAGACTTATCTACAAGACGTACCCTTAGCTTTATGACATGTCCCTCTTCTGGCGAGGTTTAGGTTAAGTTTTAGGTTCGGTTTAGGTTTATAGACTGGTTATGGCTCTGGCATTGCGGGTGTTCATAGACTGACCATTTACTACCAAGTTGGACGCATGCTAAGGTACGGGAGGAGGGTAGCAAAACTGGTATTAATGCAATTAACGGCCGTCTGGTGTAGTGGTAAGTGACATGGTCACAACATAAGGGGGTCGCGGGTTCGAATCCCGCCAAGGGAAGATATTTGTTATGGTAAATATAAATGTCTTTTCCAGGGTTATGGATGTATATTAAATATATGTATGTGTATAATAAAAATCTTACATTTATTTCTGTTATCTGGTAATCGCTTATGACTAGAGAGGACGTGAGATGGTTTAAGCTGTGCAGTTATAACTAAATAAAGGAAATTAGTGTTATATATTCATAGAAAACGTATAAAAAATGAATATTCACCTTAAAAAAATCAACTGTAGATCCACCCTTAATAGCACCGTACAATATTTTGTTTTGAGCCGCTAAATCTTCTACGCTTTTAATAGATTCATTTTCCAAAGCGGTTGTCATCGAAGCCGACAGCTGGGCGATATATGTTTGACACACAATCATAGAGAAGAACCACCACATTCCGCAGACCCAACGGGTTCCAATAGCCCTGAAATTTATTAAGGTGTAGGTTATGAATATAAAGAGTGAATTAACTTTCGAACAAGAAAGGGTTTCAGTTTCATACTATGTTTAGAAGCACAGCGTATCTATAGTACTTTAGTGATAAGACTAAAATCCTATACGAACATAGTATACCTAGAAAATCCTTGTTTGGTCCCAGGTGCACGTGTGTGATTTGGGCAGATTTTTTTAAGGTATTATTTTTTACTAGACATAAAGCAAATACAATTTAACTAGTAAGTCAAGAGCAGATGTTTCAAATGGAATACAAACTTGTTATTGCTCTGGATGGGTAAACTGCATTCCTATTTGGAAAAAGTGGTGGCCGGGACCCATAGCATGAGAGTGCTTTCGTGATTAAAATCATTTCAAAGTCTCTATATAAAAAAATAGTTTTAAACGTACTTGGGTAAGATATCACATCCTTGTGTCATGATAGATCCCATTGTTAACCACGCACAGTTCTTGAATGTCCAAATATTTTCTAATTCTTCTGGATTTTTTTCGCAAGGTTCCGGGTTTTCCCAATCAGCAGGTGAAATTCTAATGAAGGCAGATAGGATTAGACGTCGACGCTAACAATCGAAGTTATCGATAGATCACAATCGATTTCCAGCTATCAATCTAAGGAAGCGAATTTGTTTACGGTTTTATTTTTAGATCTAAGTTATAGTATTAAAATTTACTTGTAGTATTTCTGTAAAAGTAATTGTACAAAACCAGATTCTACTTTTCTACTCTAATTTTTCATACATGTCATACATGGCCTAAAAAGTAAATGTTTGATTTAACAAAAAAAGGCGAACGAACCTGGAACAAACAAATAGCACCATTGAAACGACGCAATAAGCGGTAGCTGTGTACAGCCATACCCCGACACTATATGGATTGAGGAAAGAAAACATTCCAGGTGGTTCCGCAAGCTGTTTCTTAAACAATATACTTATGCCTAACGACATGAATGGAACTGAAAAATCCACAATCTTCTTTCGATCTTCAGTGATTGTTAGATCACAGACGGCTAAGTCGGCTTTCTGGAAATCGATATGAATGAGTTAACTAAAAGTAGGATAACCGTATTCGAGTTAATTACTTTCGTGTAGAATAAATTTCACTTTAACTTTATTGTTTATTATTCGAGATTACAATACCACAGGTAAAGAATTGGTAAAACCATCTGAAACATGAAGACTGATCTCTATAGGTGTGTGGCGGCATTCATAATTAAAGCTATTTTAACGGCTTACAAATATTATTTCAGTCATAGCTCGTTTAGCCATACTTATATATTCTAAATACTATACTACTTGGTATAAGCTTAATATGTACTATAATATTTAATTTATTCAACGAAAGCTAGCACCTATTTTAGGACTTAGGTATTATACTATATGGTTAAAATTTATTATGGCTATTTTATTTCAAGTGTGTCAAACATTATCGCACCAGCCAATAATATGTAAAACTTCATTAAAACGGTAAACTTGTTTTAGCATCTTACCTTATCAAGTAAGTCACCGATTAAGCCATTCCATTTCTTTGTTTTCACGTCATATTCCCCATAATCTTTGTCCTCGTCATGGAAGAAAGAGTAAGTGTAATTATAGTTTTCGCTTTTTAAAATCTCGAAAATGGCCTTTACGAGATCAACAGAGAATCCTTCGTATTTCTCTTTATCGTTCACACATGTGGTGTCTCCCTCCTTGCATGGCTCCTTCTCGTAAAAATACGGTTTGTTTCTTCTAGAAATTACCTGAAACAATAAATACGTAATATTATCTGTGTTGGCCACAGAAAAAATGTTGGAGTCATCGTTTGTCAAACAGGTCTAATACTGACAAGCAGGTTAGACTTTATTGATATTAAGATTGATTTCAACGAAGGCTGTCGTAGCTCTTCTGGTCTCAATGTAAATTAAACATTAAAGATCATATGTATTTAAAATATTTAAGGTATTACTCACTATAAAATGTTTACTTTGTTGCGCAGTAGTGCGATTATCTGTTTGTCTGGTTTCGACAATTTCAGTGGCATTGGATGAATCCCATTTCCCTATTGTATATCTTTGTGACATGTATATTTCATTTACAAACAAAACGTAGTTTATCCTTTTGCCGTTCTCGTTGAATTCTATGTTGCCAGTAACACCGACAGTTTTAGTCTGTAAATTTAAAATTTAAAGGTAAAACGTGTACTAATAGAATAATGTTAACTTTACACGTTTTTTAATATGTTAAATCAGTTGGAGCCACATTCCTCGTTATTGCGGCTACGAAACAATCATACGGTTCGAATTGAAGGTTAAGTGGCGCGGTTAATTATATACATATGAGATTCTGACCACAAGGGCACGGTATTCTTTTTGTTAGCAAGATTCAGCAGCCTCTTATATTCAGGATTTAGGTGGGCATCTTTGACCGTTTACTTTAGTAAAATTATTAATGGCATACTATAAGATTCTGTACGATATACGACGATTTAATCATTAAAACATAATTAAAACTATTTAACCGGCTTAATTTCGCATTTGTAATTTTCAATACTTTACAGGTTTCATTAACTCCACCGTTGCCGGTCCCAAGCCCGGATGCAAAAGGAGGAGCGTTGGTTTGATAGAAGATAATGCCAACTGTAAAATGTCAACGCCGAGTTGTGAGCGGCGGTCAAATAACCCACTCTCTGAGTCCACATAGCGATCTCGCACCACCATTCAGTGGCTGCGAAGGACTAATCCCTTCTAAAAGACTGACATGGAAGAACGTGGGAACCCACCATGATTATATCCCAAAAAAGCACCCCATGATACTTGTGGTCATGACCCTCAGTATTGAGGAAACCGAATCAAGAAGAAGACAGGTTTCATAGTCAAGGACGACTAAGATCATAAGGTCTCGTCGAAATTTCGATATTGTGCTGACTACCTGATTTTGCTATACTATAATATAAAATATAGAAACAATATACATATTGATATAAAAAAAATCGAGATTAAGCCGTGAAAGTATTTTTAATTATGTTTTGAACTGTATTCATTTAGAGTACCTGCAGTATAGCTTTTTGTAGCTGTGCTCCATGTGGCCAGGGATGTGGATCTTTTTCGCATATTGGAAAATCTGGTTTTCTTAAGTCTTCTATTGTTTCCATTGCTTTCACCACGTGGTTGGTAATATCATCCATTACCAATTCATCAGTCTGCAGAACTTAGAGGATTGCATTACTTTGAAAAAATATATTCTTTTCTATGTTTGAAATTTTACAATTTCATGTCGTATCCCTCTTCTAACGCATCAAAAGCTGCTTAATTGTTTAAAAAAGATAAAATTTAATAAGATTAGGTTTTTTAACCACTAGAAATTACTAAAAGTATCATTGGTCTTCTTTTTAATTCCCGGAAATTCGATACATTATTAAAATGTAAAAGTTAGTATACCATACGGTACCGTAATTACTTTAATAATAAGTATCCATGTACCTCCACCTTAGTAGGTCACTATCATCACTTTGATTTAGGTTTACGTTTTACAAGAAGACAAAAAATATTATTGTATCCATCTGTCTACTTTGTTTCTGTGTATTTTTATTTATCTGTCACTCCTACCGTTTTTACTGTAGCCAAGATCCACAGCGGCAAACAAAATGTAAAACTATGAACCGACATTCAGGAAGTTAATAAGCCTTTAATTTCGCAATGAGAAGACAATGGAGGATGTTAAAATTTAGATGACAACTTTCCTTCTCGCAAAGCGGGATACAATGAAGAATAAAGTTCGTGCCATAAAAAGTTCAACATCATCCGTAACACGGGTATAAATTGGACGCAAGCTATGAGCTGAAATATGATGGTGCCAATAACAATTGAAAACAACTGAAATCAGGCTTGACTCCTAAAGAATTGAACATATTACCTTCAGTCTGCTAACCAATAAGGTCACTCAATCAATCTAATCAATATTTAAATCAGAATAATTTATCACTGATGGCAGAATGCTGCATCAGAAACTACGTGATGACCTGCTTTTGAATTCTCTTATTTGTAAATTTGTACGGTAACGCGAAATTATACTTTACGTCTGATGTATCTACGTGATCTACGTGAAATATTTATCTTCTATATCGTATCGTATGATCTACGTGAAATATTTATCTTCCATGAAAAAGTTTACCATCCACGCGTAGAACAATGCTCCATACTATAGCTTGTGTTGTACTCTTGGTACCAGTGCCATTCTGATTTTTACGGTATTTTTCGTACTACTTCCGAATTCGTTGAAGACCATGATAATAATCATCTTACGAAGCCAAGCAGGTCAATTTTTAGTAGCACAAATACAATTTGCTACAGTTATCAGTAAATTATATTCGTACCTTCATCTGATTGACTTTGGTTGAAAAGTCGTTAGACCATTTTCCAACCCTAGTCGCTAAGTAATGTTGAGCATCTTTAATTTTTTCAAATTCTGTCAGGCTTAACCAGGTTACATTTAAAGGAAGGTTTATTAATTTATCATAAATCGTAGCTGCATCCAATGTTACTAAGATGTAGTGCTGAAAAAAAATTTTCGATTAAAAAAAACACTTTTTAAAATATCATTATATTACAATTTTTTTTACTATTCTTAGATTTAACTAAAACACTTTTCTTCTAAAATTGTGTTCTACAAGCGTTGCATTCGGTTCGAACATACCTGATAGTTGCTCAAATTCTTGAAGCTACCAGCTTCCTCCATATATTTCATGACTCTGTCTACGTGACAATCCAATAAAATTCGATCTTCTCTGTCTTCATTCAGAAGTTTGAATATCTAACAATAAATTTTGTTAGTTATTATTTGTTTGCCAATCGTTACACTCCAAATTAATGTCATAAAAAAATAACTTAACCCATTTAAAGTTTAAGCATTATTTCCTAAACAAAAAATATATATATATATTTGCTCTTTACATAATATATTATTGTTATAGTAATCGTTCAAGTTCAAACAGATTAAATAAAAAATGAACGGCTCACACTTCTGTTGTCTCCCTCTGGATCTAATCTATATACAGTTACTGGATAGTCATCACTATGTCTTCCGAGTATCTTTTGAATGCGAAGTAATCCTAAAATTTATTTAATATGTATTACGTATGTTATAATTATGTCAGTATATTTACAGTAATAAATACTTTTGATTAAAGCTCACCAAAATCGTCTTCGTAAAGAACTGCGAAAACCTTCCAGTTGTAAAAATTTAGTAGTTTCCCGTAAGCTACAGATATTTCGTCTGATTCTGGGTAAAAATTTATGGTTATTTTCTTAAAAGCAGCAGCCTCATCGGCAGTTTCAATTTGGGAATTACTTGAATCTAATTCCTCATTAAGTTCAAGATCTGGATCTAGTGGTTTCATTGTGGCTTGTATGTGAGGTATGTTAGCAATAGCGCATTGATCACGAACTGCCTTGTCGGAAATTGGGTTTTGAGGTCCAAAAACTGCGACTGGCCTCATTGCAGTATTGGAGCATACTTGAAAAAAAATATGACAATAATTTCAATAGACCAAGTTAAAATTACGCTATGCTGTAATTAAAAAAAAAATGATCGTAATCATAAATCTGATTTTGGCAACTTACACGATCTCCAAACTGAGTAGCTGTCAGTTCTGGGAGGCTGCAGCATAATAGCGTGTAGCCTGACAGAAGAGAGATGGACATGATGTACCGTCTCATTGAAGGCTTGTTGATGTGTTATGGCATTCCGATCGAAAATTCCAGCTGTTAAAACATGAAAGCTTGTATTGCGAAATGTTAAATATATTCAGTTTTCTTATGAATTTTGTTGCTCATTTTTTGGTTTACAATGGAAATAGTTGGGCTGTTCAATATACCGATAAATAATATAATGATAACCAAAATACATTTTCGATTATTTTTCTTTCCGTTTTTGTGGTTAATTGTATTATAACAAATGGGTCTTTAAACAGAATGTAAGTTTATTAATATAAACAGCTACATTATAAGATGCAACAATTCAATCAACGGCAAAATCTCTGTAAATAGTGTCATAAGGAAAGCATCTGACGTCACCCCGCATTCCCCTCACCTTCGTCATTAACAAAATTTATTTCTAAATATTTTGTTATTTAAAAGCTGAGATAGTGACAGTATAAGTAAACATTTATTGTGTAATTAAAAAAAAATACGACAGACCGTCTGCTCCTCTAGTACCCATTATGATTTGAAATGATAAAGCGAAACAGGGATTAGGTGACGAATTAACTCCTAACCTGAGGTAATGCTCATACTCGCTCAAGTGGATTCTTTGGAAAATGTTTATAAGATGTAAAATGTATTTATAAAAATCTCGTAGACTTATGTACAACGTATCTATGACATACTTGTAAAATTAAAACTATAATACTTTTACGATTTAATCTCGCGTCTTTTATTGTCGACTCGGTCTTCATTCATCACGAAAACTAGAAAGTACTCGAAACATTAGAAATAATACAATGACAATAAAATAAAATCAAGATTAAACCCTAAAACTACGTACGACTTGCGAAAACCGAATAAAACACTATTCTTGTAGTAATAATTCTGTAGCACTCATAATAAATGTTTACAATTCATCTGTTACACTTACCGATTTGGAAAGACACTTCTATCGTTTCCGTGTAACGTATTTGGGCATAACCCCTTTGGATTAAACAAATGCATATTAGTAACAACCACATGGCACAATTATTGACACAAACGCGTATTATTCATAGTGTTTACTGTAAAAGTAGCGGTGATATCGCGTCAACGAATGAGAGTCGGTAACCCAAACACTAGTACAAAATTAACCCACCAGAGAACTATAATTAAATGGAGAAGCCAATATTATGTCAAACGTTTTGAACGTAGCAAAAGTAATAATTTCTTGAAGAAGGAGTGTTCTAATTAACTTGATTTTTGTTATTAAACAAAACTTAAAAGTTGTTCATATAATTGAAACGTAATTTTATAATGTAAATGAAATCGTTGGGTAAGGTACCTAAATACATGTAGATTTTCTAGTTGTATTTTTTTTAAAAGACTTCTATGGCTTTCTATGGCTTTCTTTCTTCTATGGCTTTGGAATACAGTTTTTCAATCTAAGTTTTAGGTTACCTGATGGTCACTTTACGCTTTAGCAGCGGTACGCAGCACCTTGATTAAACTCCTGATATAATGATGAACATGGTCCACGGTAATCACTCACTATCATGTAGTTCGTATGCTCATCTATCTTCGATTACAATGATTTTGAACATGTCTTTGACACATAAGTATCGACACACGTTACAGTATTATTACTATAGGGAGCATCTTGCTTGTTAAGGCGTGTACAAGAAGAGTATCGTTTTTTGTTATGATTAAAACTAAATATTTTATTTAACTTAACGCTTCTTTTACGTGGTCATGGAAGACACCCATCACGCCTCACGGCCCCAGCAAATGTGACCTAATATTGCATTCTAAAAATACACCCGAGGTTGACTCGAAGGGCCGTGGTCTCAAAGAAACATTCACGACTGGAATATCACCGAATAATGACATCAATAAAAATTGAAATAGTTTTAATTTTATTAGAATTATATATAAAACTTAGTGCTGCATTACGTTCCACCTCTTTACCTATAGGTACATACCTTTTAGTTCATAATTTTACAATAATATCTTAAACCATTAAATTTATTTTTATTTACAGGTGGTCTCTTTAACGGACTCACCGTGCCGAGTTCGGTACGAGTTTTCGAGAAAATGGTCCAGAAAAGCAGTACGGGATTCTATCACGGAAGATCTTTAGAATCCAGTGTAATTGATAGCTATTCGATATCTTTGGAAAGTAAGTTAGTTATTTTAATGACATTTTAGTCCTTATAGTTATAGCAAACGGATAGCTATTAGCGAAAGTACGCTGAAACTTTAGCTGTTCTCTTTAGTTTTGTTTATTGTATAGCTAGAAAACATATAGGTATTTTTATGTGAGATATCAAATCTAAGAATAATAATAATAATTCCTATAAAGGATTATATGATAATTTTTATTGACCGAAATCGACTGATGTTGTAAATGTAAGGGGATTATTTACTGACAAAAGTGTTAGTATGATAAACTAATACGCTAGACTTTACAATCAAATTATCTTTTAAAATACATATAAAATTAGAGTAATTATAATATTATATTTAATAAATGACTAACTATTTTTCCACTTATTTTCGATATATTAAATTTTTGAGTAGAAAAATACTTATTAACAAATAATAGTTTTTTTTCCTACCTATGCTGATAGCCTTGAGAGGCTATTTCAGCTTCTCCTTGACGCGTAGGTGAACTCACGGGGCTCAAACCCTGGCCCTAGCAAGGGCAGTGCTTCGCAGAATCTACCACCGGATTGGAAACGCGACCCACTGAGAAGATCCGGCGACAAACTCAGTGGGCATCATTATGTATATTTCACATTGTTTTTATAAAGTGACATGACGTGTTGATTTTAAAATCGCTCGGAATTTTATAATCTATTACTGTAACTACTGTAAAACTAAAAATATTCGAATCCCTATAGAGTAAGTTCGCATCTGATGTATTTTACTCGCAGCACAAAACAGTATTAAAATAAATTTTATATCAATAAAGCTCTCACCAGATCTTTAACAATTAGAATGTTCTGAAGATTATTTTTAAACATTTGCAGTGTGCCCGTTTACTTCTGATAATCATGGTATAGCAGCATTAATAGACGCGCGGCCTACTGATGGCATCTGTGATACAATCTGCTTACTATGCAACAGATATAATGTGAGTATGTAATTCAGGTAGAATATTTTTCAAATCTTCAGTGGCTCGTAAACTCACAGTTTGTATAATGCGGTGATGTTTAAGAGTGCAACTGTCTCTATTCAATCCTCTCTGTTGTGAATGAGAGAGGTGATATTTTTTACTACCTATTCGCTGGTAGCCTAAGAAGGTATGACAGCTACGGCCTGACGGGTAGGTGTGATCATCAACCTGAGAGAATTTGAAAAAAATCATTCAAATCGGACCAGCCGTTTAGCTCAGTAACAAACACACGCACAGAAGAAATATATATATAAAGATAATAAAACTACATGATAGCGTCATTACAGTTTGTTAGAAATTTTCTTTAGTGACATTTAAAACTATTATTTTAAAGATTACAATATGACAGCAATACGCAAAGTTATACATTAATCTTTTAAAGAAAACAATTTCTTTTCCAATTAAAATATTAGTAAAATAACGCAAGCGATCCTTACGTATTCTTGAATAATGAAATTTACTTTGAATATTTGTTTGAAGGTATCTCATTTATCAATAGGCTGGGAAACCACCGAAACCTTGCCCACAGATTTGTTTACATTCCAATATCATCCACCTCCGGATTTGATATCTAAGGCGTACATAGAGCTGATAAAGTTTTTGCAGTGGGATAAGTTTACTATTCTCTATGAAAGCGAAAAAAGTAAGTCCTAATTTGAATTAAGATTCCATGAGGCAATAGGAACATTTTATAATGCATTATACAAAAACATTATGGCTGAAATAATTTAATTACGAGATGTACATTTTTTAGGCTTTAAATATCTTGAAGAGATAATCAATAATTGGGGCAACCCCAATGAACCGATTTTGTTCAGAAAATTAGATCCTGAAGGAGATAACAGAGAAGCATTTAAAGAACTCATCAAGGTTGCGCATATGAATTACCATATATTAGATTGCCATTTTAGCAATATACATAAGTATATGATGGAAATCACCCAAGTTGAAAATTCGACAGAGTATTTGGTACTTTATTTCATTATCTATGTTTGCAAAGATGGTGTTTAGACTGAGCAATCCTTAAGACTGAGTTTTCAAAATAAAGACCAAAGCACTAAGCCGGAATTAGTGTGGTGGACTAGAATAGTGCAACCCTATTTAAAACATCTGAGATCATTAAAGACTTTAAATCTCGAAGTGTTTGTATTATAAGGAATCCAAGCAGGAATTCAATGTTTTTGTGGGATAAAGCCTGGGTATCCTCCCAGTTTGGGCCATACAATACCTCTCACAAAGAGTAATGACGTAGATGAAATTAGGTTTTGATTTTAAAACACAATAGATGTCTAATTATTTGCTTTATTAATAAAACACCCTTTCAAATTTGGTATATTCGTATAACCGCTGTACGTTATCTACGCGTTCAAAGAAGTGGGCCACAGCTAATCATATTACCACTAATTTAGCTTTCCGGGAACATTCAGTGAATGGAAGTTTATTTACTGAATTCTGTTAGTTGTTTTTTAATTGGAAGAGTCTGTAAAACTAATTTAACACTAAGCCTACCAGTAACAGTACCCGCCAAATTGACTGTTTTACAAACTTAAACTTAATTTCATTAAAAAAGTCATTTAAGCGTTTTAGTACCTTGATAAAATTTAAAACAATTCCTTTAATATGCTGATAATATTTTCTTCTCACTTCATTTCTAATTATTTTTGGTCCTTATTTAGAAAACTGCATTGAATACAACATTATTGTATTAAATAATAATAAAATCGATAACTTTTTTAATTACCAGTGAATTTGACCGTGCGCGGTACGGGTAGATATATTATGTACAAAAATTGTTACTAGGCTTGGTGCTAAAGCGAGATATTAATTTAGTGATTTTCTTTGGTCCAGAGTTTCATCTTGACAAGTCTAAATGCATATAGTTTAAATTTTTATGAAATACCGGCTCTCATGGCAAATATATCAACCCTGCATCTGACAACACACATTAATGATGTCAAGTGGAAAGATTTAGGCATTAATACGGATAATGAACCAATTCAGGTAATTGCATGTAATTTCACTGATATCGTTTTAACTCGATATTTATTGACAAATTTGTGAAGAACGTCTGTGTGTTGTAAGACTTTTTCGAATTTCAGCGAGATCAAAAGTTTCTACGAAATTAAATTTAGTTAATTGCATAAACTCAAAAAAATATATAATACATTTTATTGAACTTGGGCTTACCAAGAGCGTACTTATTGTTGAAAGCGATCTCTTTTGGTCAACTTAACATGGTAAAATAATTAAAGTTGTAGTAAAATTTATGAAAAAAACACATGTGATACATGTCTTCTCGAATTATTAGCAATGTCTGTTTTGTGGACGAATCAAGTAATTTTATTGTGGATATTTGTCATTCACATTGCAATGTCAATGGACGTTAATAAATCCTTCGTACTAGGAGAGTTCGTTTAAACAGCTACCTCAATATATAAAAACCACTTCCCTAAACAAAGTGTCATGGCGCAATAAATTTACGCTCTATTAAATTTACTGTCATGCTAATTTAAAAAAAATATTGTTTCATCGATTTGAAATCAGTTGGAAACTGCGCTAGTAGCTGACGCTATAAATCACGTCGAAAAAGCCATAAGAGGGATGATGGGTGATTATAGAAGCTTTAATTTTATGAACGTTCCGCCTCCTCCAGAGCTGTGTGTTAGAGGTTCTAAAACTGATTACGAAGAGGTTGCATGGCCATTGGGAAACGAGTTACGGGCTGCTTTAATTCAGGTTAGCTGCTATTAGTTAAAACAACAAGCGGTACTAACTACTTTGATAAATGTCATTAATCTATAGGGTATTTTTTTATATCGTTCTGTAACACATTCCCTTTTCTGATACAAGACTCCTTACCAGTACAAAACATCTTGATTGTGGTTTTGGTGTTTCTGATTTCTGTGAGCATGGTAAAATCATATTATGTTGAATTCAGCCATACTAATCTGACTTGGATGACAATTAAAAAATGATCGTATACAAAGGTCAATATCGTATAATATCGTATATCGTATCGTAATATTTGACAATGTTTGTTTATAAGCATATGTATGATTTCGGTTTTCATGTAGCTTAATTAATCACAACTAAAGCAATTTAATTATAAATTACAATTACAGACTACAATCAAAGGTTTTACAGGCTTCATAGATTTCGATGAATTTGGTAGACGAAAAAATTTTCATTTACATTTTTCGAAATTGGATGGAAACAGTCGTTTTGTATCTGCTGGCTCTTGGGATTCCAGAACCAACATAATAACGACAGAGAGGATTGTGAATGATCGTTCAAAAGTACTGAAACCTAACTCTAAAATAAGGGTAAATACGTAATTTTTTGACTTCGTGGAAAAGGAACCCAAAACTGGTTCGGTACTGATTGGGCCATGGGCTAGTTAGTTTATTAATCTTTGCCATTTTAAAGGATGTAAAAATTGTTACATAATATCTCCGAATTTGATTTCATTCATGTCATTATGTAGTATATTCCTGCACGTCGAGTATAATAATTTGTTTTCAATCAAAGTGTTATAATATTTTCTATTTTAAATTTTATGAAGTTCCAATAAGGAACTTTTGATTTATCTGAATGCTTTAAGCATAAACATTTGAAACGGCGCTATAAAATCATGAAAAAATAAGTTTACAGTTCTTCATTTAATTTATTAGATGGTCTCTCATTCAGATTGCGACTAAAAAGGATCTTCCGTATTTTGAAATAGTGGAAAACTCAAATGGAACTTTTTATAGAGGATTCGTTGTTGATCTTATCGAAGCAATATTTAAACAAATTAAGAACGAAACGAATATAGAACTAGAATATGAATTTTATAAAGTGGCTGATAATAAACTTGGAAATCCCATCCCTGAAACTAAGAAGTGGGACGGTATAATAGGAGACCTCATTGAACATGTAAGTGACGATAAATTTAACCAAAGACTATTGCATAAAAACCAACAAAAATAATCAAAAAAGTTAATACTTCGATAACATGAAACTGGTATTCAATACTTTCAAATTTGAGCTGTTCAGTTATGATGTTATCTTTTTATTTTACGACATATACGGTTTGATAAACCCTAGAATATATTATTGATTTGTTTGATTAATTGGGATCATTTCATTTTGTCTTCTTCAGAAAGCAGAGCTCGGTGTTGCCGATTTAACTATAACCGCGGAAAGACTCGCAGCCGTGGATTTTTCGACGCCATTCATGGTTTTGGGCGTAAGCATGTTGTTTAAGCAAACAGAACCACCTCCGCCAGATATGTTTTCTTTTATGAAACCGTTGTCGTTGGACGTTTGGCTTTATCTGGCAACTACTTTTATAGTTATTTCGTTTATCTTGCTTATTTGTGCAAGGTTAGTATACAAAAAAGTTATGAATCGTTGACAGTTGAAAGTGATGTTTGAAGTTATTTTTGAATCGATCTCTTAAATACTTAGTTAAAACTACTTTTATGGTTTAATCTCGTCTTATTTTATTTTCTAAATTTTCGACGTTACCTAAATTAAGTTCTTAAATTTAAGTTTATTTTTATATTGTACTATATATATGGTAACGGACGACTTAATTGTGATAGTAGTTATTTTTTGTTTTTTTTATTGCTTAGTCGGATTGGCCCACCTTATGTTATGTGGTTATCGGAGCCCATACATATCTACAATGTAAATGCCGACACCTACCTTGAGATATGAGTTCTAGGGTATCAGTATAGTTACAACGGCTACCCCACCCTTCAAACCGAAACGCATTACTGCTTCACGGCAGAAATAGGCAGGGTGGTGGTACCTACACGTGCGCCAGTAATTACGCAAATTATAATTTTGTGGGTTTGATTTTTACTACACGACGCTATTTCTTCATCTTAGAAGTCAATAGTAAACATTTGTTATGTACATATTTCATTAGAAAAATTGGTACTTACCTGCGGGATTCGAACACCGCTGCAGTCGCTAGATATGAATGCACTGGACATCTTATCCATTAGGCCACGACGACTTCAAATAATATAATAGGCTAGATATATAATATGCTTATACTTAATATAATATGCCAGAACATTCGATACACCGATCTTGCTCGCAAACGAATGTAATATTTTTGCAGTTGGCATTTAATTATGTAACCGAAAAATAAAAGTTTTTTGAAGTTCTCCATATTTATCAGTTTGTTTCCATGTTAACAGAATGAGCCAAGACGACTGGGTGAATCCACATCCGTGTAATTTGGAACCTGAAAACCTTCAAAATATATGGAGTTTATATAACTGTATGTGGCTAAATGTGGGTGCCATAATGACACAAGGTTGCGATATATTACCACGGTTAGGAAATTTTAATTTTACATTGGTTTAATATATCGTCTTCTCGCATTAAAACTGTATAATTTCAAAATACTAATTTTACAGGAGAGTGAATTAAAGGTTTAACGTGTAATAGTTTTACTGCAAACATTTATTTTTTATTCTTTACCAGTTACATTAACTGTCTTTTAAAGTAAGATAAAATTATGTATTAATTTTGTTAATAGTAGTCGAAACATAAGTAAACTAAACTAAAACTAAACTACGCTCTTTTGACAGTATTTATGAGAAAAATACTGGTGACACCAAATGTTTCCGCATATTAACTCAATTCCGAATTTTTTAGGAAATTGTACACTTTTAATGCGAAAAGGCGATATATGTATATAAAAATAAGATGGACATTAAATTACTTCAATTTTATAAGCTTTAAAGATTATTTGGTTGAGTTTATGTATCTAGGGTGATGAACATTCAAATGATCATTTATTTGTATGTTACAGAGGACCGGGCTCTCGATGGGTGGTTGGAATGTGGTGGTTTTTCTCTATGATCGTGACAGCTTCGTATATGGCGAACATGTCGACTTTCATGAGGAACAATCGACGTAACAACGACATCCAAGATGTGAAGGCCCTCTCTGAACAAACAAAGGTTTCATATGGAGCCGTGCAGAATTCAGCCACCTATAAGCTTTTCAAAGTAAATTCACATGAAGATCTTTTAGGGTGAATTAGCTTGTTTTTCCTATTAGTTTCTATAGGTATTATATTTAGTTTAGTTTTTTAATTATTCCAAAGTTTTTTTATGCCTTCGCTTTCTCTAATTTTGATGCCAGATCTGTTTGTCTAATTGGTGTGCCTCTGTAATTGTACGATAAGCATATGGAGTAAGCTGCTACTAAAGTGTGTATAAAGGTAGTCAGTGCACCCGCATTGTTTATGAATAACATTATCACATCAGAACTTAAAAAACAACCTTTTCTATTTAATACTTTGTAATATTTATCTATAATATATAAATTACAATAATTTTTACATTATAACCCAGTTGTTTAAATGAGTCTTGTTCTCCACATATGTCGAATTTAAAATGAGCGATGGTTTAAATGTTACCACTCTTTGGTAGAATTCGAATGACACTATTTATAAGAAGATTTCGATGGTCATGGACACGTCCAGACCATCGGTATTTACGCTTTCCAATGAGGATGGAGTGAACCGTGTGCTTAAAGGAAAAGGGAAATATGCATTCTTCATGGAATCTTCAGCAATCGACTATTATACAAAAAGACACTGCAATTTGAAAATGGTTGGCCCTAAATTGGATTCGAAAGAATACGGAATAGCTATGCCAAAAAGTGAGTGGATTTCATCAAAATTTTGGTTTTGTTTGTATACTGCTCTACATAGTAGGGAAATGATACATGTTATTAGTAATTGTTATAAAATATATAAAATTAAATAGTATTATAATTAGAAATCGATAAGAAGTTAAACTATTTAGAGATAACCTATGAAATGTAAATTTTTTTGAAATCTTATTTTTAATATTTGATTAACCAGATTTTCCTCGGCGAAGTTTAATAGACCACGCGATATTGTCTCTGCAACAAATAGGGGAATTAACAAGATTGAAAACGAAATGGTGGGAAATTGAAGACAACGTGGCACATTGCGAGGTCATTTCTTACTTGTTTGAGTATACCACATTTTTTTAAATATGTATTTATTTTTTAATAATTCAGACTTGGGACATGCCCAAGATGATTAGTAGTTTCCCTAATACCAGGAAGGCCTGGAATTTGTTCCTATTACTATTCCAGAAAAAGTATAAACTTCTCTTTAGTTTTGAGTCAAAACACGTCTCAAGATATTCGAAAGACAATAATAGTCAGAACGTAATGGAGAATGCTTTGTTATGTGTTCTTATTTTGTTTGTAAAAGATTGACCAATTAAGTTTTTTTCAAAAAGGTTTAATATTGTTTAAACTAAATTTTAGAATATTAAATCTGACGGCGAACAAGACATTGGTTCTTTACAAATGGCAAATACGAGCGGCATTTTCTTAGTACTTGGCGTCGGAGGAATACTAGGTCTCTTTGTGGCCATTATTGAGTTTTTACTGTATATAAAAAAAATGAGTGCTAAAGATGGGGTAAGTTACAAAGTCTCAATAAGACTAAATTGAACTAATTTAATCGAAAATTAAGTTTTAGGAACTGTAACTTTTTTTCATGGATGTTCACTCTTATTACATGCAATTTAGGGTTTGAGTTATGAGTGTCATCTTTACTAGTTCAGCCAGATTAGCAGCACGGGCTATTGAGCTTACGATTCACCCCATGCTAAGTAATTACCGGAAATTTACTGGTGGTAGGATCTCTTGTTAGTCCGCACACATAGGTGCCGCCGCCCTGCCTATTTCTACCGTGAAGCAGTAATGCGTTTCGGTTTGAAGGATGGGGTAGCCGTTGTAACAATACTGAGACCTTAGAACTCATATCTCAAGGCAAGGGACGGCATTTACGTTATAGATGTCTATGGGCTCCGGTAACCACTTAATACTAGGCGGGCTGTGAGCTCGTCCAGTCATTTATGCAGAAAAATTAAAAAAGTCAGTAATCAGGTTCATGTTTTTGCTTGTTCTTGCCTATCTAACTACGTAAAACCTTGTCGGGTCATTTTGGTTTCACCTTGAGGTGAAGCAGCTCATGGGGCACGGGTTTCAGAGAATTTTGATAGCATTTTCCCTAGTAAGATATCTGAATAACTCCCTGAATCTACCACCGGATCGGAACCACGAACACTGGGAAGATCCGGTGAGAAGCTCAGTGGGATATCAGTCTAAGCAATAAGAAATGCCTTTTTATAACTATATATGTATATTAAAAGAGATTTTTACATGTAGATGACCTTCTACGAAGCCCTAATTAGGGAGTGGCGTGTTTCCCTAAATCCACGGGAGCTTCACAAACAAGCGGCGCCGCCAGGATCAGCGATTCCTGCCTCCACCACACCGTCTACTCAAGGAGCTCTATCTTAATATAGAGCTGTGTCTATAATGAGAGCAGCCGCATCGACTTTTATTAACTTTGCGGAGATTTATTAAGCACCTAATCTTTATTGTATGTAATTTAATATAGGGGTACATTTAAAATATGTACATATTATTTATGAATATCAGGAAAATGATTTATTGTTCAAAATTACGTGCACTTTGAAGCGATATTCTGTGTTTAGTGCAAGTTTACTTCCTAATGAATTCTGTTTGTAGTTAAATAATGAAAATGTTTCTTCATTGGTAAATTTCATATGAACATAATGTTCACTACGCTCAATATACATTAGACCACATTGATATGTTTCACGAACACAATAGTCTATTTTTTTTTCGCAATTAATATGTACTGTCTACTTAACTTTATCACGTAACTAATTTGAATCTATACAATCTATGATACTGGTTCTATACGTATAAATAAACATAAGCTTGACTGTGTACTATGAGTTGTAGTTTGTTTTTCAAAGGATAAATAAAATAAATTAATGTTTTTGTAAATTGAATTTTATGCGACGCACCCTCCTTGTTGTTCTTGGAAAGAGAAAAATATGAGAAGGTCTTTATGATGTTCCATCTAGTGTAATATAATTGCAGTAATAAGTAGTGTACCAAAAGTCTCTGAAAGGGCCAAAAACATTAGAACGCTGCTGTGAATCACAGTCTAACTTTTCAGGCTTATTACTTATTATAGAGTTTGGTGGGAATATAGTGGTTAATGGAACTCATAGATAACCTAATGCGAATTTCGCAATCCATATTTAAACACGAGGTTTAAGTCTCATAGGCGTAACAGAATGACTGTAGAACGATATAGGCAGAGTCATGATTACAACTCGTCTATATTACGTCTATATCTATAATACGTCACAACACCAGTAAAATATGAAACGTGATACAATACAATTGAGACCCTGAACTCGTGTATTAAAGTTGGTGCCACTATTCACGTAATAATTTCCATGGGCGCCAACAACCGTATAACACCAGAAGGAGCGTCATTGACCCAAGTAAGCAACAATAAAAATGCCGGTACGAATTGTAGTCGAAGAGTCGTCTGTGTATTCCATTCCGTTCACCGCTCTGACCTCGTCTATCCATTGACGTGAATTAAATAGTAATCTTAGCTACAGTATCGTAACGTAAAGTGGCCATCCCTGATTCAAACGACTACTCAAGCTGTGGCGACGCCGGTAACTGTGACGGTTCAGTTCTAAAAATACATTCGCTTTTGTGGGGGCGACCGAATCTAGACTAGTCGCTGCACATTTTTTCGTTCTTTAACGTAATAATAACAAAGTGTGTGCTGCATTTCATTGTTGTGTTTTAGACCAGAGAATTGAAGTCACTATTGCAGGAGCTATTGATCAGAAAAATATTTTCGAACTTTAAAGGAATCTTTAATTTCTACAATTTATCACCTCAAAATGTAGTCCTAGAAGTCCTAAGATTTTATTGGAATAATTAGGTCAGGAGAAGTATTTTAATAGTAATAAATGAGAAGCATCTTTAGTCACTTGAAATTGCGCATACAAGAGTCTTGTTATCTTTGGAAGCAAATTTCAGGAATGAAGGCTGATGATGACAGTAAGAGGCACGTATTTAGGTCATTTGTAGCTTTATATCAATGATGCTGTCCAGTTCTTAGGTTTTTTTACCAGGAGACAGATGAGCTCCTAATTCGTAACTTGTATTCCGCCGTCTCCTTGAAGCAGGAATTCTAAATTTAAATCAGAACGCATGGGATTACTCCTATGCACGGGCACTCCCACAATAGTTATGTAAAAAATAATAATACGAAAACGAGCAATTCTTATAATGTTAGGGCAAATCATAATCGTGTGAGTAAGCAGCTAAACCGAATTATCCCTGCAAATGTAGAGTTTTTAAATTATATAAAAAAGGGGATGTAAACACATACTGTGACTCCATTTTTCTAAATATTTCCGTGGAAACGTGGAAGGCAACCTGGTTATTGGCGACCCATACAAATTTCCAAAAATAAACCAGACGCTGTGCAAGTCGCCGACGTGCCGCTCTCTAACAAACATTTATTATTTGATAGTCATACAACAATGCCGTTAATAAAACATCGAATAATAGTTATATCGTTTGCGCTGCTTTTTGCGTCTGCTGATGCACTTCGTAGTGCTTCTTTTCCCATAGGTACATTCTATTGTGATTTAAATTTGCATCTTTAACTTCCTCCTAAAATATGTTTTGCTGTTTATTCACAGGAGGTTTGTTTAACGAACAAACGCTGCCCAGTTCCTCGGAGATTTTTAAAAATAAGGTAGAGAAAATCGGCTCCACAGCTTACCACGGAAGATCTTTGGAATCCAGTGTAGTAGATAGTTATTCAATATCTTTGGAGTGTGAGTATTATAATAATCAAAATTATATGTACAGTTAATTACTAAGAAATTAATACTATTATTATTATTATTACTTTACTAGACTAATTACTTACTTACACTAATTATTACTTTGCCATGGATGTATACTAGTGGATAAATGTGTTACATGTCAGGATGTTTCAAAAAAATTTGATAGCACGCAATTTGACGCACGCTTTTACGGTCCACCTGAAGTTTTTTTTTGTTACCGGAGCCCATTGGCAACACCAAATGAATGTCGCCTCACACCGTAAGACATGTGGCGGAAACCTCAATAGATTTATAATGCGGCTATCCTACCCTTCCAATCATCAGAAATACGTTGGTTGACTGTGGTCACGTGCGAGATAACTAAAGGCTCTAGTACTATTAAAATTGAGAAAAATTCATGGATTGGGTGAGTTAGGGAAATATTAGATAGTAGTGGAGTGGATGATCATAATGGAATAACAGGAATGTAGTATTTTACATGAGCAGAGAAGCTACGACTTACGTAATATTAAGTGGTCGCTGGAGTTAATAGACATCAAAATATGATGCCGACACCCATCTTGAAATCGAGACCTCAATTTTTTTGGACGATAAATGTCTAAACCTTCAAATAGAAATATTCGCGTTAGAAATAGAGGTAAATATAAACATATACCTTTATCACCAATAGATACTGGTTGATAATCAAAGAATGCTACTGTATTTTCTCTGGAGAATCCCTTAGTCGCCTTCCCGACACCGATGGTAATAAGTTGGTACTATTTTAGGGCATTATCACACAGCCGAAATCTCCTTAATTTTTCCCAAACTAGGTTTACCTCTGACCGGTTTATATTTAGCTTAGCAGTATTTCTGGTGTTGATGACATCCATATGCGTTGCTATTAGTTTACGATATTTTTTGCAGTTAAAGTAAAAAAAAAATTATGGTTGGTAGTTCTAGCCACATAGTTCATATTAGAATATGTTTTCTAAAAGTAGTAACCTTACAGATAAACTCATACTTTTTATTATAAATTGACCATATTTGCGATATAATATGAGATGAACATCGAATTGAGTAATAAGTTTCTTCTATATTTCAGTGTGTCCGTACACTTCAGATAATCATGGAATTGTAGCATTGATAGACGCGAGGCCTACTGATGGGATCTGTGATATTACCTGTCTCCTATGCAATAGACATAACGTGAGTAAATAAGTAAATATCAAAGTAGCATTTGCTTTTTATAACACGACTGTATAAGTACATTATCATAATATATAACGATATGTTCACGATATATACGATAACGATAACAATTTAGTGTTTATTTTTTAAATATTCATTGACCAATATGACAACAAAAAAATCCATTCTAGAGAAAACTTTTGGCATCCCAGAAGTGAATGAATGAAGAAAAAAATAAAATACTTAGCGAAGTAGACTGAAAATAAAATAACTGACATAAAATACATAACAATAAAATTGCTTTAAAACTAATTTAAAACGTGCCCCGTTGAGCTCGAGTCATTGGTTTTAGTTTACTATTAGCTACACTGTATCATCACATCAGGCACACCGCTTCAGAGTCGAATCACTTGAATGAGGAACTTAAATTATCCGGAAATTTTTGTATCAATAATCAATGTATTGTCGTATTTGTCTAGCATACCTAAATATAAAACGTAACTATACATCTTTTATATTTATCAACAAAATCTATCTATATCTATACTAATATTATAAAGAGGAAAGATTTGTTTGTTTGTTTCGAATAATAGGCTCCCAAACTACTGGACCGATTTGAAAAATTCTTTTTCCATTAGAAGCCGACATTGTCCCTGATGAACATAGGCTACTTTTTTTTATTTTTTTTTTATTTTTTATTTTTTTTCATGTGTGTTTTAATGTTTCCGAAGCGAAGCGAGGGCGGGTCGCTAGTAATATTATAAAGTGAAAGAGTTTGTTTGTTTGAACGCGCTAATCTCGGTAACTACTGGCCCGATTTCTCGCTAAGACTAATACAAGCGGAGCACCAATAAAGAATGTTTCAAAATCGGGTATTTTTTACCTTTTGAGAGCTTCTACTGCGTGCGCTGCGGAAACGGTTAAAGTTTCGCTAAAATAATGTATGAGAGAATTATTCCCCTTTAAAAGATCTAAAAAAAAGTTCGCAACAGTAACTGTCTATATGTTAAGGTTGGCTCTCTATAACGTTTTTTATGCTAACCAAATTTGTTCTAAAATAAAGCATTATTTGTGAAGGTGTTTTTATAAAGATGATTTATTTATACGTAAATGAAGAGGCGGGTAAAATTTAGCGTTATGCCAAACTAACTATTCCGCGCTCACGAAGTCGCGGGTAAAAGCTAGTTTAATTATATTTTCGCAAATAGCAATAGTTTTGTGATTTTTTGAGATTTATTGTGCGTCGAAGTTAAGACCGCATTCTGTTTAAGTTTTAGGTACTAAATCGATATCGATTCACAGTTGTATAACAGCTGTTTTACAGGCACAGTACATGTTTACTGTGTTATATGTCATATTAATATTTCATGTACAATATTTCCTGTGTTTATTATGTTATATGGACAATGATTTAGCTGTCCTGTTAGATATTACACCTTTGATGCTATTTGATTCAGCGGTACCTTTAACGCTATTCTTATAAACATCTTTAAAAGCGTTTGTAAAATCCTTTATTTTAACTTAAGTTTTAACTTTGATAATTACACAGGCATTAGGTACTACTTTTACTAGTGAAGTAAATATAAAAAAAATTAGATTAAGAAAAATCTCTTTGTTTTCAGGTGACTCATATTTCAATAGGATGGGAACCTATAGATACCTTAGCTACAGATTTATATACATTTCAATATCATCCACACCCCAATATGATTTCTAAAGCGTATGTCGCTCTTATAAAGTTGTTGCAGTGGGATAAATTCACGATACTTTACGAGGATGAAGGCAGTAAGTAAAAATTACATCTTTATGAAGTCTTATTTTAAAAATTCAATATTTAACACAATTGTCCCAACGACGTTCACGTATGTACGTTACTGACTATAAATCTCATAAATAATACATAGAATCGGGAACTGTAATTGAAAAATAAAATGCAATATTAAATTTATTTTAATTTACGATTCACGATCATCTCTAGCCAAGATTTCAAGTATTAAATCAAATTCTCAACAGGTTTTATACGTTTAGAAGAAATAATAAACACTTGGGATAATATTCGCGAACCTATCTTGTTCAGGAAATTGGATCCCAAAGGAGATAACAGAGAAACTTTCAAAGAACTGCTTAAAGTGGCACATATGAATTATCACATATTGGATTGCCATTTTAACAACATACACAAATATATGTCTGAGATTACTCAAGTCGAGAATTCAACGGAATATCAGGTTCGATTTGTTTTGCAGTCCAATTATTAGCAAGATGCCATCCATGCTCTACTGCCATTTTACAGTACGATACCATATTTTACTTTTGGAAAAAATTGTTGAAAGTCAGTAAAATAATTCGAAAAAAAATAGTTTCTTAACTTTTTTGGTAATTATTTAACAAATAATGTAAGTAATGCGTTAGAAATCTATTAATACTTTTAAATATTAAGCGTATTAGAAATTTTTAAATTTATCTTATAATTTTTTAAATGTAGACATAATGTGCTTGGTGCTACAATAATAATATGAGAATTGCGGTCTGTGATGTAATTACTAATAAATTTACTAAATAGCCCTCAATAAAGGTCACTATTTACTAAGTAAATAAGGGGTAAACTCTTGAATTATTCAATTGGAAATATTTCAGAGTTTTATCTTGACAAATTTAGATGCGTATACGTTGGATTTTGAAGGAATGCCGGCCCTTATGGCAAATGTATCTACTTTACATCTAACGACACATATTGATGATGTAAAGTGGCAGGATTTTGGAATTAAAACTGACGACGAAGCAATTCAGGTAAATGTGAATGGTGAAACTATTGAAATATTACTCAATGCATTCTCAAAATATTAGATTATTAACTGTACAAGCTTACAATAATTTGTACAAATATCAATCAATAGGGCCTTAAAAATATTCTTTTTTTAAGTTGGAAACAGCGCTAGTTGCAGACGCTTTGAACCATGTCGAGAAAGCTATGAGAGTAATGATGGATAAACCCGGCAATGTATTGAAGCTATCGCATATACCTTCTCCTCCAGAACTGTGCGCCAGAACTTCAAAAGCTAAATATGAAGAGTTTGCATGGCCTTGGGGAAAACAGCTGCGGGAGGCTTTGATTCAGGTACAATGAAATTACACGTTGTGTCCACACTTATATAATTGCTGGTTTCTAGATAAAAAACGTCCCCATTATTCCCATTATTTCTTGTAGGGAAAACGATATACACACGATCTGATAGGTAGTTAGTTAGCTAGCAAAAACTTATCAAATTAAATAAACAAAATCACCCCTCGTGAGTTAGTTTATTTTTTGTTTGTTAATTTTAACTGCATTGTCGCTTGTGACAAAAACGTTTTCTTTTGGCAAACATTGGATTACAACGGCTATACCTTGGAGAGTCAGTTAAAGCTTGATTCGAGCAGAACTTGACTCAAAAGAATATGATCGTGTGTGTTTGGTGGACCCCAGCTTAAATGATCTACTACCCATTTTTGAAATGTAAACAATGACTATGGAAATACGTTTAACAGTCAATCAGGCCTACTGCTCTTTTACACATTGCGCAACCGACTGTTACCAAATTAATTAGAGGAGTTGCGATTGAATATGCTTCATCGGCCACCGTATTCTCAAAATGATTTAACTGATTTTCGCTCTTAGCTTCTCGTTAGGAACAAAATTATCTTCAAACATTTATTCACTCATTCTCGATACACTTTTTACGTCGTCGTGGCCTAAAGGATAAGACGTCGTGTTGTGCTGCATTCGTGTTGAAGCGATGCACCGGTGTTCGAATCCGAGACGAGTACCAATTTTTCTAATGAAATACGTACTCAACAAATGTTCACAATTGACTTCCACGGTGAAGGAATAACATCGTGTAATAAAAATCAAACCCGCAAAATTATAATTTGCGTAATTACTGGTGGTAGGACCTTTTGTGAGTCCGCGCTGGTAGGTGCCGTGAAGCAGTAATGCGTTTCGGTTTGACGGGTAGGGCAGCCGTTGTAACTATACTTGAGACCTTAGAACTTATATCTCAAGATGGGTGGCGCATTTACGTTGTAGATGTCTATGGGTTCCAGTAACCACTTAACACCAGGTGGGCTGTGAGCTCGTCCACCCACCTAAGCAATAAAAAAAAACAAAAAAAAACACTTTTTTGCACAAAAATAAAAATCAACTCCATATATAATAGTTGATTTCTGATACAATCAACTATTTTATATGGAGTACCAGCTACACTTGTAAATAATTTGATTGACTCTATTACCCAAAAACAGCTTTCCTTTTATAAATACAACTATGTTAATTAAATTGAATGCTATGGATATATAATCATTATCTTTTTATTACAGACTACATTTAAAGGTTTTACTGGCTTTATAGAGCTTGACGAAGAAGGCAAACGAAAAAATGTTGTCTTACATTATTCGAAGTTGGGTAAAGACAGTCGATTTAAGTTGGCAGGCACGTGGGAATCTAGAACTAACATCATTAAGACAGAGCGGATTGTAAATGATCGTTCAACAGCGACCAAACCAAACTCCAAAATAAGAGTAAGCAATTATATTAGTAAACACAGAGTTAGTAATAAGTAAAATCAAATTGAAATTAATGAAAAGTGTGCAATTTCAGATAGCGACTAAAAAAGATCTCCCGTATTTCGATGTAGTGGAAAACGATAATGGGACGTTTTACAGAGGATTCGTTGTAGATCTTATCGAAGCTATATTTAATCAAATTAAAAACGAAACTAACATTGAATTAGAATATGAATTCTATAGAGTTGCTGGTGACAAACTTGGAAATCCCATCCCAAAGACTAAGAAATGGGACGGTATTTTAGGAGACCTAATTGACCATGTGAGTGTTATTGTTAATTTTTGAAAAGAATGTTGCATAAAATCTTAAATAACCGAAAACGTTATCTCTGAAAATTTCAGTTATGACAACATTTTATGATGTATGCAGTTCAACAAATCTCAAATCTCTCTCTCTCTGTCTCTCTCTCTCTTTCTCAAAATCTCATTGTATTATTTTGTGTGATTAATTGCGATCATTTGGTTTTATCGTTTTCAGAAAGCAGAGCTCGGTGTTGCTGATATAACTATAACTGCGGAAAGACTCACAGCTGTAGATTTTTCGACACCATTCATGGTTTTGGGCATAAGCATGCTATTCAAAAAACCAGTACAGCCACCACCAGACAAGTTTTCTTTTATGAATCCATTGTCGTTGGACGTCTGGTTGTATTTAGCAACTACTTATATAATAGTGTCATATATCTTGCTGATTTGTGCGAGGTTTGTACTTGAAACGGAGTTTCCGTTATTGATGAAGATTTTATAATACATTTCGCTTACGTCAGAGGCTAAGCTTACAAATTTTATGGGCTTAAAGAGAGAGAAGATATTGTCCTATATATACAGATTGGATTTTTGAAGTCTACGGTCTAGGCGTAGGACGTACAGAAGTGTGTAGAAAAGTAAAAAAAAACGCAGGCAGCGGCTTGGCTCTGCCCCTGGCATTGCTGAAGTTCACGGGGGGACGGTAACCACTCACCATCAGGTGGGCCACATGCTCGTCTGTCTACAAGGGCAATAAAAAAAAAGAAGTAGATTTCGATACCATCACGAATGACATCTAAGTCGGATTAACTAGAGCTGACCAACACGTTTTAAATTATATGTCGTTGAGCTGATTGATTACTATATTATATTTTACATTAAATAGGTGTACATAACTTGTTTACCAAGCATTTGAGAATATTCCGTGATTTATAATTAATTTTAGAATGAGCCAAGAAGACTGGGTCAATCCACATCCATGTAATATGGAACCTGAAAATCTTCAGAATATATGGGATTTGTATAATTGCATGTGGTTAACTATGGGCGCTATAATGACACAAGGCTGCGATATATTACCACGGTAAGCAAACTAATCTAAATGATAATTGTATTTTCCTTTTATCCTGTATGTTACAGTATAATCGTGTTTTATGTAGGTACATCGAAAATTTTGAACGTGTTGATGTATTCACATTTACATTATAAAAACTTTCATTATCCCTGCTGTTTTGTTGTTTTTGTATCACAGAGCACCAGGCTCTAGGTGGATAACCGGTATGTGGTGGTTTTTCGCATTGATCGTGACTGCTTCATACACAGCCAATATGTCCACTTTCTTGATCAATAATCGACGCACAAACTTCATTAAAGACGTTAAGGATCTATCGGAACAAACAAAAGTTTCATACGGGGCTGTGGACAATTCTTCAACGTTTAAATTCTTTAAGGTGAGTTTTATGTTTGCATATTTTTTGATACCTCCTTTTTACCTATTGTTTTTTATTTAATTTGAGTATGCCTTATTAATTGATGACACGATGGCAGCACTTGCTTAATTTTATATTCTAATGATTTTGCTAATAATTTTGAAAGTTAGGGCTAAAATTTTAGTAATCCACGAAAAATAATTCGTAGCATTTTCAAATCAAACACAATTTAGTTATAATGAATGGTTACGTGAAGATTTTGAGGATCTTTTGGGTTACTCTTTATTATCTTGGGTGTCATTTCAGAATTCTAATGAATCTTTGTATCAAAAAATTTGGACAGTTATGGAGACTACCAGACCTTCAGTATTTACGAGCTCGAACGAGGAAGGTCTACACCGTGTGCTTAAAAGCGAAGGAAAATACGCGTTCTTCATGGAATCTACAGCAATTGAATATTACACAAACAGATATTGTGATTTAAAGATGGTCGGATCAAAATTAGACTCAAAAGAATATGGAATCGCAATGCCAAAAAGTATGTGTTTTTCTTGTAAATTCATATTCATAATTTGAAAGCAAAAGTATTTTTTTTTTCTTACATCCGTTGGTAGAAACTGGTTTTGTAGCTCATATTATGTTACTAGTATAGCACAGCCAAATGGTTTTAAATTTTTTAAATTGTTTTATTGCCTTTGTAGGCAGACGAGCATACAGCCCACCTGATGGTAAGTGGTCACCGTCGCTCATGGACGTCAGCAATGCCAGGGGCAAAGCCAAGCCGCTGCCTACCATTAAGTACTCTCCGCAAGCCTCGTTTGAAGAAGGACATGTCATAGCGCACGGAAAACACCGTGGAGGGGAGCTCATTCCAAAGCCGTATGGTGCGTGGCAAAAAAGATCTTTGGAAACGCCCTGTCGATGAACGCAGGTAGGTCGGTAGGTACGTCGTAAAAATATTATCAGTAAGACTACCTTGGATGAAAGCAGAGTTTTGACTCGAAATTGGCTCCGCTGCACAGTGACGATGCGAGTTTTAAAAACATTTGTTTAATACTCTCCTTGCGAGATGTAGTACTTACAAGAGACCAGAATTATTGCCAAAACAAAGATGGCTCGCCATTATATGAACTCAAATGGAAGTTGCTGGTAATCTGGTACAATACTCAATGCGGGGTTGAAAATAAAAGATAAATTATAAAGTAGGCCCAGGCTGAGAGTGTAACCGGCAATCCTTATTCTTTACAATGGCATATAATATTTTCAGATTTTCCGCGTAAAGGATTGATTGATCACGCAATTTTATCGCTACAACAATTAGGAGAAATAACAAGATTGAAGACGAAATGGTGGGAGATTGAAGACAACGACCCTAAACTATGCGAAGTACTTCTATATCCCGCTTAATTCTAAATATCTATTTTAATTACTTAAGTTGTACTCAAATGAGTGTAATTTTATGACCTTTTTTTAGAATAAGGATTCGGACAACCAAGAAGGCCAAGGTTCTTTGCAAATGGAGGATACAAGCGGTATCTTCATAGTTCTTGGAGCCGGGGGTATATTAGGACTTTTTGTTGCCATCATAGACTTTTTACTGCACGCGCAACAGATTAGTGTTAAAGAAAAGGTAAGTTGCATCAGGTATAATTTCATTATGTTAAATACAGTTTAGAATAGCTTAAATTGCACTGGATTTATTTTTACCAAAATTATTATGGAATTAATGTACGTAAAGTAATATAGACAATTGGGCAATCCGTCTAAGCATTAGTATCACTTCGCAAGAAAACCTTGCCAAAATTATATAAAACTAGCCGTACTTGCCCGCTTCGCTGCGCATTTAAAATTAAGATTATTATTTATTGTCATTATTATTAGGGAGTCGAACACTCATATAAATATTAACCTATTCATTAAGTACTTGTATTTTCTACATGGATACCAAGTTTCAAGTCAATCGGATGTGTGGTTCAGTAGTTATAACGGAACATTCGTAAAAACCACTGTAGATTTCTGTATTAGTACCTATAAATTATTTGATAAAAATACAGTAGATTACTCGTTGCAGCGTTGGTGGTATTTAGTATAATAGTGTTTTAGAAAGATAAATAATTGTGATACTTACTTACCAGATTATTTTCCTCTAATTCAAATTCATCAAATTTACTTTGTCTAACAGTTACTTTAACCAATGAAAGTTAGTTCCTATTGCTCAATTTGTTAATTCATTGTATTTTCAGGTCACATTCCGTGAAGCTTTACTCAGTGAGTGGAAATCGTCTTTGAATCCTAGAGAATTGCATCGATTAGCCGCGCCCCCACGTTCGGCGGCTCCTTCCACCGCCACTCCATCACCGGAAAGAGAGCGATCTAGATCTAGAGCAGTTTCCGTCATCAGAGCTGCTTCCTCATTCATTAATTTTGACGAGATCTACTAAATTTGAATAATTTAGATGTAATACTTATTAATGGTAAGGCCTATAGTAAGTACGAACCATTGTACCAACAGTATGTGTTTTGCAGTAAATGTATGATTTTTTTATTCAATAAAATGAATGAGATAAGAGATTTTTATAAAAAAAGCTACTTAATCCAAAGTAAGACGATTATAATTCATCACTTGGTGATGATTATGCTGTTTTTACTAAAGGTATAATTATTATTATTTATTTATTTATTATTATTATTTTTTTAACAATTTATGTGCACAAATTAAGAAAAAAAGAGTCATTAAGTTTATTCCCGATACATAATAAATAGGGATGAGTCGTTATGGAGGCTCTAAAGTGAAATGCACAATAGTATGACTATTCCCTCATAGGTACTTTGGTAAAATTCCTTAATTTTCCGAGGATTTTTCAGTCTTGAATACTTGGCGGAAGAGTGTATTCTAATCGTTTTAACACGGATATTTACCACTATTCAGCCGATTTTTTCTGCCAAACAATTTGGTTTGAAGAGCAAGATAGTCGTTGCTTGGATATCGTTCGTGTTTATGACTTTCGCTAACAGCTAAACGTCAGTCGGGCCAAGAGGTTGTCGCTGATATCCGCCATTATAAAAAAAAAAGACGTGGGCACTCGGAGACTGCCGCGGTGAAGCTATTGCATAGCATTTTTTATCAACTTATGCAATTATAAATCGACAATAATAATTTAATATTAAAACAACAATAAAATAAGATCCGGCGAGAAACTCAGTGGGCTAACTTTCAATGAATCTGCTGCATTGTGAGTATTCCATTTTGACCGCGCACTCACTAGAGGGCGCTACATGGGATAGAGACACGCCTTTGGATGCTAGTTCTAACTCTCATTCGCCCAGAATCAACGGTTTATCTAGTTTATTTTTAATGCCACTCCAATCACTGAATGAGTAGTATGAGTAGTAATAAAATTCTTCGACTAAGCGATAGAAAATGGCACGCCCAACACATTGTAATGTGATATAATTTTCTATTTTACAATTCCGTTTGTCGCCGATAGATGGCGCTTGACGCAAAAGCTGAGTCGTGCTATTCGTTACCCACGAAATTATATCACATATTTTCATAGTACATAAATCGGTGTTTAGACTTCTTACTTTAAACACTACACAAGCGCAACGTGTAAATGTGTTAAACGCGAGCTACATAGTAGGTGTAGTGAGGGGTGGAAGGTTTTTTTCGTTACGGAATTTCACGATTCCGCTCTCAAGCCGCGCTCAAGGCCCGCGATAAAATCTATGCAATAGCTTAAAATATAGCATTTTTTTATTGCTCAAAAATATGACTGCACAAGAAAATAGTTTAATATTATTCAAGACTTTTATGGTTTCAGTATCATTAAAGAACAGTTTACATCCGGTTATTAGATAAAGAAGCAATAGGTTTTACTCTACATGCGATGTAGATTTACCATTGTTAGGTCTTCAAAGGGCGCATTGTGGATTTACTACCATTTGTTTTACTAAAAATTATTTATTTTTTGTATTCTGTATACTTTCTATGTATTAGGAGCATGAAAAAAACTACAAAAATAATCTTCTTTCAGTAGTCTAGATATTTTTCTTAATTGTTTGTTTCTTAGTTGAAATTCATTTAACTGTGATTCTTGAATAAATCTACGTGGAAAAGATCCGCTGCCGATCTTAGTACCGACGAAGCTCTGGAAACTGGATTCGATTCGGATGCCGAGGAAGATGGTCGTGAGTGCTTTACCGGCTTTTCTGTTTCCCAGAAACTTAAGGCGAACTTCAATTCTGCCCAGAATGCTTCTGACTGGGTCATCTATTAAACAGAAATAGTTAATTACTGTAGTGCATTGGTTTATGAAATGGATTGTAAGTACTGCTTTACAATTTAGTGTTTTTTTATTTTTATTGCTTAGATGGGTGGACGAGCTCACAGCCCACCTGGTGTTAAGTGGTTACTGGAGCCCATAAACATCTACAACGTTAATGCGCCACTCAGCTTGAGATATAAGTTCTAAGGTCTCAAGTATAGTTACAACGACTGCCCCACCCTTCAAACCGAAACGCATTACAGCTTCACGGCAGAAATAGGCAGAGTGGTGGTACCTACCCGCGAGGACTCACAAGAGGTTCTACCACCAGTAAGCACAAATCGCACACACAAATTTTCACAATTTTCACTTCATTTTTTCATTGTCACAAATTTTCAAAAACATAACTTGCAAAATCAGTTTTATTGAATGTGGTACAGTTAAATCATTAGAGTGCTGGCTATAGAGATATTTGCTTGTTTATGTCTTACCTTTTGTTCTATAGCAACTTCCCTAACGTGGTATAAGAATTCAAAGATGCCCATTGCTGCTGCTATCCCGCATCCGATTCCCAGCACAACAAATACACCACCCACATTATCGACGCCTAATGGACTCATACCGGTATCAGCTTTCTTTTCCGTCTACAAAGCAAATGTATTTATAATATTTCAGATTGCTCGTATAAAACTGAGGCAGGCCGTAATTTTTAATTGATATCATCACTAGATGAAAGAATCCTGCTTACTGCTGGACGTACTGCTGGGCATGGGTTTTCCCCAAGTACGGCTAATACCAGCTGTTTCACGGGCAGACGAGTATGAGGCCTACCAGATGGTTACCATCGCTCATGGACATTAGTAATGCCAGCAGAGCCAGAGCCAAGATGCTACCTTTTTATTTATTTATTGCTTAGATGGGTGGATGATGTCACAGCCCACCTGATGTTAAGTGGTTACTGGAGCCCATATACATCTACAACGTAAATGCGCCACCCACCTTGAGATATACGTTCTAAGGTCTCAGTATAGTTACAACGGTTGTCTCACCCTTCAAATCGAAACGCATTACAGCTTCACGACAGAAATAGGCAGGGTGGTGGTACTTACCCGTGCGGACTCAAGAGGTCCTACTACCAGTATCCCTACCGCAAAGGTCTTCATTTAAAGCTCTTCTGAAGATTTTTGGTTGGTTACATACACACATATATGTGGGATCGCGGTGCACAATGAAATTAGCGAATTTGTTAAATTTTATTTAATCATCAGTTCACAAAAATATACGTCTTTTCTTATTTCGTCTTAATCAATCTGTCCCTTATACTTCATGCACCATCTGTCATCTGTCAGGTCGGTGTGGCCAACGGTTACACCTAAATATTCCCACACGGCCGTCCTGCTCAGTCGTCTGTCCCAGATGACTCGTACTCGACAGCATCAGCAACCCAAGGTTTCATCATATCAGCGGAGCTACTGGTGTGATGGGGTCCTTCACCTTGACCAATCCTCTGGAGATCATAACGGTCGTTCCTCTTCTTTTTCACGATTTCATAAGGTCCTAAGTATCTTGGATGCAGTTTGTAGCCTTGCACAAATTGTGTCCTCTTGATAGCAACAAGATTTCCTACTTCATATTCCCTGGGTTTTCTTCGTCTTCGGTTAAAATTTCTTCTATTCTCATCTTGAATATTTTGTATGTTCTCCCTTGCTTTCTTCCTCAAGTCTTCTCTTTCATCACAGAAAAATTTAAGTTTCTCTTCATTAATTAAATTGTAGATAGCTTCATTTTTATTATTAATTTTGACTCCTGTCAGTAATTCAAAGGGTGACATCTTAATGCTTCTTTGAAATGAACCATTTAAGCATCTCTGGATATTACTGATGTGTTTGTACCACTTGGTGGGATCATCTGCTGATAATTTACTTAGAGCATCAATTATTATCTGATGGACTCTCTCAACCTGACCATTGCCTCTAGGTTGGCCAGGAGTAATAATGTGATGTAAGTGATTCCTTCAGTTTCACAAAATTCTTTAAAAGTGTTGGATGTAAAGGAGGTACTTCTGTCACTAATAATCCTCTGTGGTGAACCAAAAGTCTGTTGTTGAATCTTCAGTTTGTCAATAACTTCATCAGTGGACAAAGTCTTTGTTGGGTAAATCCATGTAAATTTTGTGAACCCATCTACAATTTCTAGTTCTAAAGGTGATAGTCGTCGTGGATTCTGGTACACTGGGGTTTCATCAGTAAGTAATAACTTTAATTCAACTTTGGATTCTTTACAACATTTTCCAGGGTCATATTCTGTCAGTATTTTCTCAATCTGATCTTTATATTTGAAATTTCCTATAATCATTGGTTCCTCAGCCTGATCCTTTAACATTGTGACTTGTAAAATTCTTTTAGCAGAAATAACACCAGACTTAAAACTGAGTTCTATGTCCTGTAATATTGGGTTCCCTATTATTACATCAACTGGTATTTTGTCATCTTCGATGATATAGAACGTTGCTTCACATTGGCAACCATCAATCTCAATTCTTGGAGTACATGAGCCTCTTGTATGTACCTCACAGTCACCAATGCCTGTCAGGCTTTGTACTAAATCAGGATGGTAGTTACAAGTGTCGCCATGTATTTGAGTAAATGTAGATTCATTCATTAGATTCACATCACTGCCAGTGTCAATAAGTGATTTTACCATAACATTATTGATCATAACTTTTTTGTAGGGTGCTTGGCTATCATTCTTCTTGTTACATTTTATTTCTAGAGTCTTCTTTATATTTTTGGGACAGTCAGTTGACTTATGTCCAAAGTCATTACAACGGAAGCACTTTATTCCTTTAGAGCAGCCTGAAGATTCATGATCTAGGTCTCTGCAGTTGAAACATCTCTTCTTATGTAATGGTTTCTTCCATCCAGATGTTGTAGGCTTGGATGTTGTTGATTGATTATAAGCTTTGTTTGACGTTCGACATTTCTTCTTTATTTCAGCATATAAATCAAGTTTTTTCCTAAATTCTTTGATGTTGGAAGCTCCATATAGTATAGTTTTATTCATTTCATTGTCAGGGATGCCATCAATGATGTATTCCATTAGGGCGTCATCTTCAATATTTCCGAGTACTGCTAGTTCTTTGAGTTGCAAAAAATATTGTTGGTAGGTTTCACCTGGTTTCATCTTCCTATTTGATATGGTCTTGTGAATGGCTGCGCTGTTCAGATGTAGTCCAAATTCCTCTTTTAATCCCGTTTTCAAAAATTCCCATGTAGTCGTACCAGTCAAAGATCTCAGGAACAATTTTGCTGTCCCCTTCAAAAGCCTTTTTGCGTAGATCAGTTTTTCAATGCCTGTCCATTGCATGAGATTAGCGATATCTTCAAAATCCTTTATAAACGTATCCACGCCGTATGCATCGTCACTAGAAAATGCAGTCATAGATTTTTCTAATTCGCAGAAGGAAATTTGTGGAGCAGGTTCGGCAAAGCATTCTTCGTCTTCTTTAGCACCCTTCCGAGGCATTTTACTATCAATAGAATTCTTTGTAAACGTCTTCACGTGAAATTTTAAATGTGAAAATACCCTCACTTTTTCCCGTGTGCGTAGTCTTTGTTCGTAACTTTTGTACACTGATCACCGATCTCGATGTCGATTTCGATCCCGGACGAGCCCCCAAAGTTTTGTGGGATCGCGGTGCACAATGAAATTAGCGAATTTGTTAAATTTTATTTAATCATCAGTTCACAAAAATATACGTCTTTTCTTATTTCGTCTTAATCAATCTGTCCCTTATACTTCATGCACCATCTGTCATCTGTCAGGTCGGTGTGGCCAATGGTTACACCTAAATATTCCCACATATATATACTATATGTAGTCACGTTTACTCTAAAAAAGGATAAACGTACTCTTTACGTCTCTTTTAAATCAAATGCATACCTTAAAGTATTAAAATATAAAAAGTAAAAAAAATGCAATCTACATTTATATTTTTGGCGTTTGCCAAAGAACAAGAATTTTGGATTATGCCACTTCAATCCTAAAGGTGCCATATGATACATTTCAAATGGGTATTAACCTGTGTATTGCCATTCTATTGATTCGGTGATTAGGAGCGAAAATCTATAAGCAAATCTCACATTCGACCGTTATTTTATCGTTATAGTCGCTTCTTTGGTTGCTGTCCTGGTATTGACGTCTATGGGCAACGGTAAACAATGTAAAGTAAAAAAGTATTTGCTTTATCTCAAATATCGTTTCGGTGTGAAGGCTGGGGCAGCCGTTGTAACTATACTTGACACCTTAGAACTTATATCTCAAGGTGGGTGGCGCATTTACGTTATAGATGTCTATGGGCGCCAGCAACCACTTAACGCCAGGTGGTCTGTGAGTTCGTCCACCCACCTAAGCAATAAAAAAAAAGTCGTATATTAAACTCTAGTAATAATTTTAGTATTTCTTCAGGTTAATGTTAAATAATTTAAATGTAAATTTAAGCAAAACGAAACTTTTTTTATCGTAAATTAACCATTTGTGTGAAAAATTATTAAAAACTAACAACGCAAGCTTCTTCGGGAGGCAATTTCCACCAACGATTTTTTATCTCCACCAATTTCCCGCTTTCAGCTAATTTTAGTACAGCGTTATCGACGGCACCACGGTATGAAGAGACTGAAAAATAAATTTCATTTTGATAGCATTCCGGGACTATTTTTCTCTGTTCGTTTTTTTTTAATGTTGATACATTCACATTTTTGTACAGTCTATCCATCATTTTAATAAGAAATTTCTGAAATGAATTAATGGAAACTATCTTACAAAACGGCATTGCGATTCCGTATCCTTTTGAATCAAGAGGGTCGCCGATCTGCATTAGTTCACAATGACGCTCTAACTGGTATTCAATAGCAGTTGATTCCATGAAATAGGCGTAACCTCTTCTGCTTTTAAGTACTCTTTCGACGCCTTCGTCGTTGTTCTTTACGAAAACCGAAGGACGAGCGGATTCCATGGTGCCCCACATTTTTCTATACGTGGTTACATTTGATCGCTAAAATCATTTTGTCATTGTCATTTTCTGATCATAGTATACAAGTTCGATTGTTTTTTAATTGTTTATTTTATAAACTGAGTAAACCGCTTTATTTCTATAAGAGAAGAGGCCGTCTCACAGAAATCATCATTTAAATCCCCAAAAAGACAAAGCGCTATCATCAAATAGTTCTAAGAAATTGTTAGCTTCTGAAGCGTACGTATATGAGACGCCCGTTGGATTCATATTAAATTAAGCGATTATATCAGGATCAAAGTTCTTTATTATTGACCATTATCGAAGTAGTTCTGTAAAATAAATGCGATTTGCGATACACACATTTTAATACAGAAAACTTAAGGTTTGAAAGCTGGGACAGCCGTGGGGTACTGTAAAAACTGAGACCTTAGAACTTGTGTTTCAAAATGAGCGGCAGCATATGCGTAAGTGATGTCTATGGGCTTCGGTAACTACTTAAAACCAGGTGGGTCGTGAGCTTGTCTACACATCTTACCAATAAAAAAACAAAAAATTAAATTCCACCATCGGTTTTGATCTTTGACATGCCGTGACGGCTGACTTTTGTTTTATTTATATTAATCGATTTTTGGGTGTTGTGTCAATGTTTCTGTTTGTGACAAAAATACGCTACCAATACTTTGTCATATATTCGATGACATGAAATACAAGGTTAAATACCTTGAAAAATGAGTAAGTGGAACCACCAAATAAAGTTCCATATTTAACTTTGGTTTGTGAAGCTAAGTCTTCAACATTTTTAATTGAATCGTCCATTGCAGCGTTAGTTAAGAAGGCAGCGAGATTGGCGGTGTATGACGAACACATGATAAGAGCAAAGAACCACCACATCCCGCAAACCCACCTCGTGGAATAGCCCCTGAAATAAAGAAGAAGAATTAACCGGTCAGCAATAGTGTAATGTTTATTTTGCGGGTGTGTCCTCTTTTTAAACAATTCAAATTATTGAAATAACGGAACCAAAACTACATTTTACAATTTACGAAATTGATAGCACATTCTTAACGCATTCGAACCCTTGATGACGCGTTGTGACCTCACAACTGGTGCTAGTCTGCTTATAATTGTCACAAAGCAATTTGGCGTTTAAGTTTTAAGGGTGAAAAGTCTGTAAAAACTGAGACTTCGGCCTCATCTCTTGAAGTACGTGAATTCGTTTATCTGCAGAGTGCAAAAATAACATTGCCAAATTAGTTATACTCACTTAGGCAAAATGTCTGAGCCTTGAGTCATGATTGAACCCATAGTTAACCAACAAGAGTTTTTGATGTGCCAGATATTTTCTAGTTCTTCTGGTGATTTATCACACGGATGAGGATTTTCCCAATCATTTGGAGCCAGTCTGAAGAAAACATTAAAAACTAATAAGCAAGAAATACGAAACAAATTCAATATCAAAACATATGATTCGACTTGATATCGTGATGTAAATGCTACCATCGGTTAAAAAAATAACGTGTTTCCGAGAAAACCTCACGAAAGAAACATAGTTGGCTTGAAATTTAAATAACAAAATAATAAATAACAAGAAACACGATAAAACTTTCAACTATGCATCGGAAAATATTTAAAATTTAAAGTTTAAAGAAATCTAAAATTTCGATTATAATAGTTTTCAATTGTTTTAACCTGGCTAAAATGTGAAGTAGTAAAGACACCAATAAATAAGCTGCTCCCATATAAATCCATACATCGACAGAAAAGGGCTTTAGGAAGGAAAATAGCTCTGGATCCGGAGGGATTGGCTTCGAATATAAAATCGAAATGCCCAAAGTCATAAACGGAGTTGTAAAGTCAACATAAGATCTTCGTTCGTATGTTATCGTCAAATCGCATATTGCTAAATCTGCTTTCTAGAATTGAAAGTAAAGATTAGTAAATTGAAGTGAAGCTAAAAAATATAATAGTATTTTTTTTAAACTTAGGTTGCGTAGAAGGATTAATGGTCCATCTGGTTATCATAATCGATAGCCATAGCCTACTTTAGACACTATTATCACGTGATTTCGTCTACCTTAAAACATATAATCAAAATAATGTAATAACCAAACTAAATAATTGTAGGTGGCAGTTGTGGTGGTAATTAGATTTAGTTAGTACAGCTTAATACCAGGTGAGCCAAAAGTACCCTTCTACAGATATAAAAATATAACGTACTCGTTCTAACAACTGCCCTATTAGTCCATCCCAACTCTTAGTATCTTTATTGTATGAGCCGTACCCGTTTCCTGGTACGATCTCAATTTCATAATTCAATTTCAAACTTTCTTTTAAAATTTCATGTATTAAATCTTTTGAATAACCCTCGTAGCGGTCATTGCCTGTGTAGGTCTCACCTGGCGGTGGAGTTCTCTCTATTAAATAAGGAGCACCGATCCGAGAAACGACTTTGAATGTTTTGTTCTGCCATTTCTCAGCTAAACGTTCTTTCGACTCGCTGTCTGTTCGAAAGTATACGAAGTTTGTATCAGAATTCCATTGTGCTATACTGGCGAAACCACTATTGGACAGTTCTAAAATTTCTACATTGAACTTTGTTCGGTCACCTGTAGTGTTATCAACTGTTATTGTATTCGTGATTCCGACAATTGGATTCTGTAAGAGTATAAACAAATATTTTAAATATGTTTTGAGACGTAATTTTCAATTTCAAAATAACGTGGTTACCGTTAAAATGTGATTAAGGAAATCTTCTCCTATTTCCCATTTGTCTTCAGAGCCACACTCAATTGGCTTAGCTTCAATTTTGAATTCTTCTGGAGCACTCTCCACGGCGTCTGTGATCAACCGCGCTGCATCACTTGCTAAAGCTGTTTCAACCTGTGTAGTATTGAATTGCTCGAGATTGTCACAAAATATGTTTCAACTAGTATTCAATGAATCGTACGTGTGAAATGTACGTACTGTTATTTGTTGTGGTTGAACTGGTATTTTTATATCAGGTGTTACTCTCACTTTCCAGTCAGCTAAATAGGACTTAGTTCTAGCATCTGAATAATCAAAGATTCTTAAGCAGGTTACATTTGATAATCCATATCGCAGCTCCTCTAGATCAAGTGTATGAGCGTCGAGGGAAGTAAGGATATAGCTCTGTAAAAGTAGAAAAGATAACATTCAAATAAGTAGTTTGTTTTTGTGTAATCTTGGAGATGTAACAAAAACGCGCACTTTAATGAATTCTCAGCTACTTTGTGGCAATTAGCGATCCTAATGGCTTAGAAAAACTTACTGTAGAAGTCGAAGGAAAAAATCATGCAGAACACAAATGCTAGATCAAATTTAATAGCTTCGGTCTCCGTATGTCTGATGTCATAAAGAAGGACTTACAAAAGACAGGCAGAGGGTTTAATGAAAAAAATATTCAGAATTGACAGGACCATCATTCAAGATCGACACAAAGAACAAGATGATTAAGAAACCGAAAATTACCATGTAATCTTCGAAGAAATTAACTTCACGAGCTTGTCGAAGGTAATCGAGTACTCGATGAGCTGGGCAGTCGAGTATGACTCGAGTTTCGCCAGTGGCTTTCAAAGTTTTTAATAACGTACGGTTGTCTTCGCCAGGAGCAAGTTTTCTTACCAGCCACTTCACTTCCGAATCAGCATGCTTTAATATCTCCTGTAGTCTTATTAAGCCTTATAACATATATTTAATATTATTATTTGATGAAATTCGTTATAATATTTTTTTTAAAGCTGTTGAAGTATGCCTGTATGAATAGAAACCACTATATTTGTTACTTATGCCATAAAGTCGTCATACGTTCCAGTTTGAAGATGTTATAAAATAGAATTGGCTTTCACACCGTAATGTCTGTCAATACTGGTAATCACTTAAAAGAGGTCGTGAACTTGATCAACGATAGCACTAATAACTAAGATAAAACTATTGTCATCTTATCTCGACAAAGTTGCGCCATAAATCAATCAAGATTTAGTAGAAAAGGAAGTAGGTATTGTTTGTATAAATTGTATTATCGTCACTAATTCTATTTGTAGACCGTTATACCTTGATCATCATCATAAAGTAAAGTGTACGTAGTCCAGTCGCTATCTTTAATGAATATTGCAATGGCTTTCGACAAGGCTACTGCCTCTGGATACAAATTAATACCAGGCGGCGACGGACGCTCTAGACCACGGACCGGAGGTGGACGCCAATTAGCCTAAAATTAGTAAATGGATTTGGAAAACGGATATCAAAATAATTACATCAGAATTTTGAGTTTTAATGAAATAACAAAAACTTATGAACGTACTAAAGTAACACTGCTGCTTAGTCTTAAAGATAAAAGTCTAAGATAACTAGTTTTAAAGTCCTTTTGAAATTCAAACTGGAATATTATTATTATTATTATTATTATTTCCCTACCTAAGCCTTGAAAGGCTATTTCAGCGGAACCTTAACTAGTAGGTAGGCTCACGGGGCTCAAACCTGAGGACATTGCTAGCACGAACCCTAGCAAGAGCTGTGCTTCGCAGAATCTACCACCGGATCGGAAACGCGATCCACTGAGAAGATCCGGCGAGAAACTCAGCGGGTTGTGTCTGAGGGTTAACTTACTCGTCGAGCCCTTCGTCGCAAGCGACGGGTTCGACAAGAACGGTGACCGGTGCTTGAGGTACCTAAAAGCACCGTTGGTGGATCGGGAGAATCCGAAATGACGTGTTTGGGGCGACGTCGACTGCTTTTGGAATATTAAATAATTTTACCTGAATATGAGGAATTCCTGCAGAACGGCATCGTGCTTCGACAGCGGAAGCCGAAATCGGATCAGTGGGACCAAATATAGCTATGACACCCTGACTTATCAATTCACAAGCTGCAAATTTTTAATTAAATACGAATAAATATATAAAATAAAAATACGAATAAATATATAAGATATTGTTACTGGTATTACAGGGAGCATTGAACGAATTCATAGACAGCTTGGGCATTGCTCGGGTTTTAAGAGTTAATAATCTGTTATACCATAACTTGAACACCATGGCAATCCTCTTCATTTATCTATCTTCATCATCTTAAATCTATTAAGTCTCTCAACGGTTTGGATATCAATGAAATTTAATCTCTTATGCCATTAATTGGCTTACGGCCCACGTTTTAGCCACGTTTACATTTTATATAGAAACACTTTAAATCAAAGCAAATACATTATCGGTCTTGATTAAATTTAATGTATTGTGTAAACAATATTATATTTATAAATTTCAATTATATTTATAATGTATTATTTTATTTGTATCAAAATACAGTTTAGCTTTGTAAAACTATAGCAATTGAGTTGCTCTTATATAGAGAAACAACATTTAAAGCTATTGCTTCACCATTATTTTTATATCTTTTTATATTTTAATATTGCAAAAATGCTCTTTATGTGTCTAATGCATAGATTATACACTTAATATATTTGAGATAGATGCGCAACTCTCATTTTTATTTTTGCTTTAGTTAGAGCCCAGGACAGCAGGCGTCGCTGCTGTCGATTATTAATCTCCCTACCCCCCACCAGGTGGCTTTTTTAGTAATTTTAATATTTTTTATAATTAACTCTCTTTATGAAAAAATCTTATCGTTTAGAATCGCTGAAATTCCCGGTAGTACTTATGAAATATTAAAGAACGTTTGATTGTGTTCAGCATTCTAATCGATAAGACCTTTTCATACAGAGAGAAAACAGTTTTTTTAAATAAAAAGCTGTAATTCTCTGTAAGCTATTTAATTTCCCTATATTACAAACAATTTACTGTTAAAAGATAGTATGAACGTACAATTGTATAAAATTTCGAATAACAATAACTCCTCTAGATTAATCCTACTAGAGTACTTAATAACATTAAATCGAAAGTTATCTAAAAGTTAATTAAGTCTAGATAATCAAATCATTCAATGTCACTTAAGTCATTTGTGCGAAATATAAACATGTCAGCTTTCCATTACAAACATAGTAGACAATTTGAATTAAATTTAATAAATTTGTTTCTTAACTATAGCAGTTCTTGCTTAAAGTTGATCGTGACAGATCATGACCTTGTATGAAAATATTACATCTATAAACAGTACCTATGCTTCGTCATACAATAATTGTCATTTATACTAGCATTGTAGAGATAATACACACACTAAAGTGAATACTAAATTATTCTTAGCATTCTTATAAACATTTAGAAATTTAAGAAACGATTAACCCACAATCATGTTCATAACATGTGACATTTTGTTCTGCACAAACGTTTTATTACATGATTTGAAAAACAAAAAATGTTTAAAAAATGTAATGATGATTTAAAGTACTCTTAAATATTGATAGTTTGTACTTAATGACGCTTATAGTAATCTTAGACATGATTACATTAGTTATACTTTTATTCCCTATCTAAATTATTTCTATTCTGACGTTTCTGATGCTTTAGCTTTGGTAATACTAGATGAAACAAACAGCAGATTGAAAGAAAATCATCTTAAAGTTAATTACATTCATTACAAACCATTAGTTTACATTTTGTTAAAAAAGAAACTGGTGTTCGTTACATGCAAATGAATTATAAACATACACATGCAAACATAAAATGTAAATTTATCTTTTAATCCAAATTAAATGTACACTAATATTACATCTAAATAATAGAAAGGGTTTCGAAAATTTTTATTGCACTCAACAGCAGACGAGCACGCAACCCGGCCCGTGATAAATGGTCACCAGTGCTTATAAACTTCAGCAGTGCCATAGGGGTTGCTGTCTTAAGTTTTAATAAATTATTAATATACTCAGTCACAAGCATATTGATTTCACATAATGAAAATGTAAGAAACATAATCATGTTTGGGCATTTTCATTTATATCTGCTCATACAGAAAACACAACTTAGCAAATATATTCCACAGTAAATCTAAATAATTGCAAATAATGCTTTTAAAGACCGTTGACTTTTGATCATTAATTAAAATCATCTTCTCGTAGAATTTACAAAAGGTTATTTACAAAAATTTATATCAGTATTTTCATATATTACTAACTTACTAATTACAACTATTCAAACGTAATACTATAACTATAAGAACTAAACAACCTATTTTAAAACAAAATTGGCATCAATTTAGTTCTTATGAACTATTTCAATTATTAATTTATCAATTATAAACATATTTAAAAAAAATTAAGATCCCTTGAGAGTTCACGTTCCTTGCTGAATCAGTTTCTCTTCTGAAACGGAGAAACAAAGTATCTTAAGTATGTAACAAATATTGAAAAAATACGACCATGAAAAATTTAGTGTTAATGTAATCTTACTTACAAATTAATATATTACATAACACGTTCTGGTTCAAATATAGTGCATCAATATTTTCATGTTTCAGACATTTTAGTGCTCCTTATAATTTTTCCATAAAATTTTGTCATTATCAAACCTTTGTCTACAAAAATAAAAACATTATTTTATATTGGGTAGAAGGATGAACGTGGTCACAGGCCACTTGGTTTAACTTAGTTATCAAACACCAGGAAACAAAACGTGAATGCCATCATCTAACTTTGGATGTGAGATCAATTGTGCTGTATTTTATTTAAACAGGAAAGCATGACTGATTGATCATTCCAAAAAACTAGTTCGGGCCCACTTGACAATAAGCATATAATACGCTGAGTTGCAAAACATAAATACTTCCACCCACTCGAGACAATTTTATTATCTGAGGTGTGTGTGTGATAGTACGAGACTTAATACCGACTGTTTTGATCAAAACTTAACATATATGATAGCTAGGCAGCAGAAATAGGAAGGACCATTAGTTGGTGCTAATTCATTTAATTATATTATGAATAATAATTATGTTAGCAAATAATATACCGGGAAAATAGTGTAAACTCACCGTTATCAAGGCATCCGAAATAGCATTTCATTTTCGATCTTCGAGGCATGCTGATTTTTAATAATAAACATTCTGTAAGAAATGAAAATAGTTACACAGGCTTACGAAACGCTAACGAAGAAAAAAGTATTGGAGCCAAGTTATGTCTAAAGAGAATTCAAAACAGAGTTTCTCAATGTCTAATCGTCTAATATTCTCATAAAGCTAAAAGTTGCTCTAAATTAATACTACAACGTAAAATAACTCACACCAAGACCAAAAAAAAAACGATTTAAAAAATTAAATCGTTACGACATTTTGAAAACTTTTTTTTTTTTTTTGAGATTGTTTTACGGCCCTAGAATTTTGAAAACTTCAAAGCAGTGTTTCCACTTACGTTTTTTTTAACACATTTTACCCTAGTTTCTTTTGAATTTACCCTAAAATTTCCTAGACAACTTTCATAAATCCTTTATATGAGTCGACTATTATCAAAGCCGGCAATCTGACTTTTGGACAATGATTGGTAAATCAGAAAAACGAATTATTGACTTTATATTCCATTGGCAGTCACAAAACTCTTCGGAACGACATCTTAGATAAATAACAGGTTAACTATTAACCTTTATTTAATGCAGGTTTTGAACCGTATTCTTTGAAGGAGACGATTATATTCAAATAAATCTGTATTGACATATCAATAAAATTTTTTTGTCCAAATGCACAGATTGCCACCTTTGATAATAGACGACTCATATAGAAAGCGTAAATAAAATACAGAAAATAAACCACAGCATATTATTTAATGTAGGTATATATAATATAAACGCCCCCAGAAGATCATAGATCTATAGGATTAGAATTTTCAAGGAAGTCGACGCATTGCTTTTATATTCTTTTGCTGCACAACCTAACACTGTTCGGTTCTAAAATTGAGCAATTGTTTGCTGGCAAAGTTGGGAACTTTCTATGAAGCAAGCCGTTCAGGGTTTCATTAGAAAGCCTGTTTCTTTTGTCAGTTTTTAAATTTGAGAACACTGAATAATCTTTCCACCTCAGTCTTTGAAGAAGGAACTGCTAGCAAAAGTGAAATGACAATTACAAGGTTTTCGTAAATGAAATTACCGTGATAATCTTTCATGGTACATGAAGTACCTGTATATTACAATACAAGTAACTTCTGGTGACATCAACGAAAATAGGTAAATAAAAATTTGGCGGATTATACTTATGGGGATTCTGGGGAATCCCTAAGAAAAAGCAGTGGCTTAATCTATGATTTACTTTACTAGAGGGTTACTGTTGAATCAAACCTTTATAGTTTTTATACACAACTCTGTTTTATTCTTTTACTTGTCAACTCGACTTAATGTCATTCTCTCTCCATAAAATAAAATGTTCATTGTTTTACTTTAATTATCGTTTATTTTAAAATTCACAACAGTTACTAGTATAGGCTTTGCTTTTTACCCCGAAATATCCTAAATCCTGGTATTTTTTAAATTGTCTTTATCATCCAAAATATCAGCTATTTTTCCCTAAAAAAGGGAGAATTCCCTAAAAGTGGAAGCACTGCTTCAAAGTACGCTACATTTTTTATTGAGTCAGAACTCATATCTGCCATCTAGTGAGTTTATTAGATCATTAATGCCTAAAAGTTACAAAAATGACGTCGCCACAGGAGTAAGATGACGCTAGTTGTATGTTATTTTCCTTTGTATGGGAGTTGCACCCCCCTGGTTCAAACCTAAAGTATCAATGTAAATTTCAATGAATAAGCGTAGGCAGACCCAGTGCTAGATTAAAAACAAGAATTTTACGCTCCACTCTACGAGGAAATGCTCAAGGCACTTACCTCCCAAGTTCGTATTTGATATTATTTTCAGTAATTTAATGCCTTTCAAATGACAAGGGAAAGTGTAACATCTAAATGCGAGTACACTGTTACATTATATGAGTGAATATAGTAAAAGAAATGTTTATAATGTATCATAGATAGATAGAAGTATTATAGATAAATATGGCCACAAAAATTCAGTGAATGATAATAATATTCAATCCGATTCAGTCAGATCCAGATACTAATACGAAGTTAAGGTTCGGAAATTGGCTTTTTCGAGCCAAGACTACTATTCTTTCATCATCACATTTTCAAATTGATGTATTATCTTTTTGAACCGATAATTGCTAAGATCAGATGTACATTTATGTTACTCTGCCAATATCCGTTAATTATTTTAAAAAAGGGCAGCGTAATGTTGCTTAATATTGTATACTGAGCACAGGAAGTCGAAACACAAAAAGTATTCGATACAAAGTCTTATACATACCAGCTTTAGAGGCTGCAAAACTATCTCCGTGTGGAGCATACACAGCCTTCAGAACATAATGATAGCGTTCACTTTCCATTGAAGCGCGAGCTAGAGCTGAACCGAATGCAACTTCTGTCACAGTATTCGGAGGAAATACTGCTCCTAGAAATGGTCATGCGAAACTTATTGTTATGTTGACAAGATTTTTGACAATTTTGTTGACACGTGAGGCGCATGCCCAAGTCTTTTGCGGGTAAGAAAATTAATCAAGTTAGCGACTTGTCACAATTATTTTTAGAACAATAAATTAGAAAAAAAACAACAGAAATACTTTAACTACATTTTTTTTCTCATTACAAATATAGATAGTGTCTTTTCAGTAATTCATTGACCTTTATATCTTAGCTATTCAATAAATTAATCATACAACAAAAAAAGAATTGGTTTCTTTAAATATTGTATAAATTAATTGGTAATTTTGAGACAGTAATGCATGCGAAAATCTTAAAGTATTTGAAGCTTCGCAAACTATTAAATATAATAATATAAATAAATGCCAGATAGAAAACATTTCGAAAATGAATAAATAAAAATACTAGATATCAATTATATTTGCAACTTGTAAGTATCTAATATAAGATCTTGGTTAATCCGTTTTGATTACATTAAATAGCTAACCCATTTCGAAAATAAAATAAACTATATCAATATATTTATAAGAATTTGAATAAGTAAAATTCGTTTATAAATTTTAGTCCAACTTCTTACTTAAAACATTACAAAAATTTTATGGCTCCATTGACGCATCAATCGAAAACAGCAAAGGGGTAAAACTTTACAAATATAATTTAATCCAAATCGTCTCACCAACGTTGATCACAGTCTTGAAAGTTTCGAAGTTCCGGAACACTGCTTCACCATTGTTGAAGATTAAAATTATAATTACAATCACGTACTTTCCTATGAAGTGAAAACAAACTAACTTTGAACAAAGATATTGTGGTGATATAAGATTATGTTTTCACTAGTCACTTGTTCAGAGCCGTTACTTTTTAAGTTTTTCTCTACATTAGTTAAGTAATATATTTTTTTTATGCTAAGTATAATTTATTAGTATATGTTATCAATTGGTTGAATTAATTGACAATGGAACTGTTATAGTTTTAGTGTGCAATGGTAGGCAGTGGCTTGGCTCTGTCCCTGGCATTGCTGAGGTCCATAAGCGACGGTAATCACTCATCATCAGGTGGGCCGTAGCGTCGTCTCTTTACAAAGGCAAAAAAAATTCTTTTGTCTAAATTTTTTTGTTACGATTGCACTAGGGGCACCGACTTCTAATGAAAAATACAAACTACAGTACTAAAAATATATATAGTCTTTTAAAATCTGAAATAAAATAAAATCAAACTATCAAAATTTTTGAGGTGAATCAAATTAAAATAGTTGGCAGTTTAAATCATATTTTTAATTTTTTTAACTCGCAAGTTAACCCATCAAAATCTAATGTACTTACTTATTGTACACGGAGACATAATAAACCTTCAATAAAATTGTTAAGGCTCCCGATTTCGGGGATCGACGAACTCTATATACTCTATATACATAATAAACTTTGTACGAAACCTTCGGAGACCTACTCTAAGCAGCGCTTATTCGGGTTATTTGAATGTATAATTTTAGTCTCAAACAAGTAGAGTATTTGTTGTTTTTCTCTCTCTTGTAATGTGCGTGTTAACATTGATTGTGTCAATATAATTTAAGATATTTCTTACTAACTTCCTATACAAATACACGGTTTATTCATAGAACGTTTGAATGAAGTTTATCCAGCCACTAATCTGTTTGATTAAAGTCTCTAGTACTAGCATCGGTTTATTAATAGATAAGATTTTCCTGAGTTTTAGATTCATTTAGAGATTACCATTTTTGAAACTATTGCTTAATGTCTAAGAGTGAAAAATGTATTTTACTTATAATGTATTAACCAAAAACTAAGGTAAAGACTTAAGAACAAAATACTTCACAAAAATAAGTGCATTTATAAAACAAAACCGTTGAAATACGTGGTAATTTATACAAAATTTACAATGAGATTAATATACTCACCTCTATCGGACATGGTTGACGTAAATCCGGAATACGAGCTGTGAATTTCAATGGACATCCGTCACATCCGAACTTTGTTTGTTCCACACACATTCACTAGCACATTCGGAGCATGCATACAACGAACGGGTCACTTCGGTGTTTGTCTGTCAGCTGTTTCCAACGCATTCGCATACATTATAGCGATTACTTTGCCAGTTCGATTGTGTAAAAATAGATATGTAATTAGGACGAGTAGTGCAATGCATTTGTTTTGCAAATAATAAAGTGATTTTATCATTTTTAAAGATGTCGAATGATCGGAGTTGTATTATCGTGTCTGCGTCCGTATATTGTATGAAATGTTAAACTTTATCTTAATATAGGATCATAACTATATATGCACATAATTGAATGTCTGAATTTATGATATAATCGAAAACATTAACAAGTAAATTGATTTTCCCATGCACTCATATGTCCGTTTTCTAATTGATTTGAAACTTTGTACAATTCTTACGGGCACTTAATTGAAAGTTTCTGTCAGAGTAAGTACTATCAAAGCTTGAGGGTTGGCGCGCAGGTCATTTCGACAAAATGTAAATATATCGTTTGTTACAACGAACCGTGGCAGGGATTCGCTGGAATGATAGATATATTAGAAGTTGTATCAATATTTTCGAGAAGGCATTTCTTCGGATTTTTTAACTATTTTTTTGCATTATTAGCTCACGAACATTAACGTGAACGCTGCTACATGTATTCACTCAATTGAATAGTATAATGGCTGTCCCACCCTCTAAGCTGATACACATTACTGCTTCTCAGTAGGAATAGGTCCTGGTACATAACTGTGTGGTATCACAAAGCGGTCTACCACCTGTAAATATAAGTTGGCGATCTCAGTGTGCTAGTGTATTAATCAGATAATACTTCTATCTATTTCCTATTGAATACCTAAGGTGCCTTACAATAAGGTGCCTAATTGAATACCTAATTATAGAGCCTAAAAATCAAAGAAGACTCAAAACTGAAACTACACCTGTTCTAGTTGCATTTTGCTTTTAATAATTTCCTAACTCCGAAGCCGCGGAGAAGCAAAAGCTTTGACTTAAATGTAAAATAAATACAGTTGTATTGTAGGAAAAAAACCTCGTGAATTTTAAATAGACACTATAATTATAGGTAACAGAATCCTCAAAGTTATATACACTGGAATATAATTAAGGCATTTTTATTTTATTTTTATCTGGCATTTAATATTTTATGACTCTGAGTATTTTTGAAATATTTTTGATCACATACAAGTCGGTATAATCATGTCTAAAGTTCGCAAAAAGCACAGAAAATGTTGTACCGAAGTAGATGGTTTTGGATTACGCAAAATCTTCGGAAGGATCCGTTGTTGAGTTAATTTATTTTAATGGCAGATTGATTTTTATGTTCGGATCTGCTGGAGAAAAAAGCAGAATGTGTTCTAAAAATATAAGTTCAAGTTTGAAAACTACATATAAACTAAAATAGTAACTACACGGTTAGTGAAATATTTGGACGTCAGCCATGGATTGCGACATCTCACCGATACACTTAGCACATCCTAAATACGTCAATGATTTAAATTAAATGACCCTTATTTCAGATCTCTCGTTGATTTTACAGTATTGTGATAGATATCATTAATTAAATGAATTATAATTTAGGCTGACTGAAATATCTTTATATATATGTCGTGGATAACGACTTTTAGTTGTCGTGGATAACGACTTTTAGTAATATTAAGACGGTGGTTTTGATTATTATTTTAAATGATGAAATGTTGTTTTGATAAATATCACAAAATGAAGGGTAGACTCCGTAACGCCACAGTATAAAATGGCGGTACGTGGACAGAGTCGTGTCATTCGTGTCAGACAGTGATTCCGTCCGTCTCAGCAGTGAGTCTCTGACAGTCAGTCAGTCAGTCGGTCTGTCGGTATGTGCAACGAAACTGTCGGTTTATCCTGTCATTGTGAAAGTTGTGTGTGTTGAGTTTCAATAATTATTATTGAAAAGTTTTATTTACTAAACTGAGTTCAATCGAATACGAGTGATGACGAAACTACCGCTCAGCCATCCCTGACGTGTACCAACATATATATATTTCTTCTGTGCGTGTGTTCGTCACTGAACTCCTCTTAAACGGCTGGACCGATTTGAATGATTTTTTTCGTATGCCTTTGGGTGGCACCCTGGATGGTTTAGATTCACAAATCAGCCCGGCAGATGGCGCTGCAGTCGGTATCTAGGTTATTTATCTATACTGCAACTAAACGGTTGGATATACTTGAATGAATTTTTGTGAATGAATTTTTGAATGATTCATTTCATTCATTTTGTATATGCAGGACAACGTCTGTCAGGTCCGCTAGTATCTGTATAAATATTTTAACAATTGTATTCATTTTTAATAGTAGTTGTATTATTATTGTCCCCCTTTATTTGTGTTACAATCATTTATTTATCGAAGAGTCAAGTTATTTGCTGTCAACATTGTAATAAGAACACGAACATAAATAAAATTCGAGGAAACTTGTTCGAATAGAACGAAGAACCCGTTTCTATAAAGAATTGCCAAGATCCTTTTCACAAACATCCATCGTCAAAAGCTGTACCAAGCTACAGACAAACAAACTTTACAAATGTCTCTACTATTTTTCGTCTTGCCAAAGTAATTTCCGTAATAGCTACATCAAAATGAATAATTACACGATATTGAGTGAGATTTATTGTTTTTAACCGTCGTTTGTAATGTTTCAAACCCCGTTAGAGGATTTTCATCATTTACAATTTTAATTGTTTAAATTGTTTAGAGCTACTCTATCTTATTAATTAAGAGTAATTTTATTTTTACTAGTAGAAGACGAACGGGCGCACGGCTCAGATTGTATAAAGTAAAGTCGCCATGAAGTTGAAGTCTCAATTGTATTGAATGAGGGCTTTTTTACCCTTCAAACTCGAACGTTAGACTAGTTTGGTGCCTAAATAGGATTGTGGTGCTACCTTTCGGGGGCTCACAATACGCCCTTCCACTAGTATAGGGTATCGTATATGCTAGACCGCCTTATCAGAGCTTATCTATAGGTTTGTCGGAATCTACTATTGCGACGAGATTATGATGGTATTTAACCCAGGCAGCTTTACAAGCTCCATGTAGTTTGTGCAAAGTACGTCTATATTTGATGTTACATATGCATGTTATCGTCATTGTTTGGAACGTCGCTTCAACATTCGGGCCGCTTTAATATTCAATATTCACTTTGTAACTCGAAAAAGGACAGACAAACAACTCTACAGGGACTATGCTTTCTTATTGTTCATGCGTAATACATACGAATCAAATTCTTGTGTACCCTTTTATTATTCGAGGTATTTGACGTAGAAAGTAATGTTGGTTATTAATAATCTATATTAGGATTTTTAATGTTAGCCATAATATATTTAAGATATCGAATAATCAATATGTTAAAAAAACATTCACTGGATCATATTATTTAATTTAGAATCTGCAGAGAATTGTTGATGTTCGTAATGCGATTTTTCGAAAATCTTTTTAGAAATATTAATTTAAATTATAGCTTTACGATTTCATCTTATGTCAGGTTTTAAGGGTTAAAGAGTGGGTTAATGTGTCGGGTTATTGTGTGCTCATATCACAATAATTAAGATTAAGGTACATAATATGTCCTAAGTGAATAAACGGAATACGAGATTAAGCCATTGTTTGCTACTGAAATTCTAATTCGTGAATTATTATTACGAAGTCTCAATTGCATTTATTATAATATCGACTATTACATCATTTCAAACGAAACGCATATTTATACCGAGGCAGATGTAGACAGTGCGGTACCTACCTGTGTGGCCGCGGTCTCTACATACATACAAATAGGTACCGCGTGGGTTTTATAGAGTATAGTAATTGACAACATTGTACTTTATATTCGGATTAAGTCTATTATTATTTGCTACCTAAATTTTTATCAATTGGCAATTGATTCGAATAACACGATATAGAAAGTTATATGAATTAATATAATATTTAATGAAATAGGAATTAATAGGAAATCTAACTAATGTTAAAAGAGTTCTATTTGGAAAAAAAATCTAGAACAGAAATTTTACAGAACTGTGTATATGTCGTTTTAAAAGTGGACAGTTAACAAATTGTTCGATAAGTTTCTCGCTTTGGAACTAGGACGCTCTGCACTGAAACTCGACCATTCTAAGATAACTTTATCACTAGCAAACTTCGAACTTAGTACGGACTTAAAAAGCAGGCTGTATTTAAAAAAAATATGTTAGTATTACATGAATTCAATGAATCGGAGCTTAGTATCTTTGAATTATGGGAAGATTTTAAGTTTGGAATGGCGATGGAGCTCATCCGTGAGAACGTACATTATGTTTTATCACCAGTACGTCATTCTTTTTATGAGGAGCACGTGCTACGTACATTTAGATAAAATGGCACCTGTCCCAGGATGGAAAGTTAAATCCACCAAAAACTAACATTATATACACTAATATTACACTATACGACGGGAATGCCCATTTTTCTAATTCAACTTGCGGTCATACTTCAGTATCGCAGCAGTAGATAATACATAGCTGTATTTATGTTTAACAAAAAAAGCGACGAGAGTTAATCTATCTATATAAAAACAAAGAACTAATTACGATGGAAAATTATATATTCCAGACATTCCAAGAATTAGAATAAACTAGAATGCTCAATAAACATTGACAACAAATGTTTTGTCGCTGAGATCTATTGTCAGATACCAAACAGGAGTAGATACAAATATGGCCGCAAAATAAAACAAATAAAATACAACCTTAGGACTATGAACATAATGTATGTTATGGTAATAAGAATAAAACAGATTCCATTAAAATAACACTGGTCTACAAACAGAAAGATAACTCCTTCCCATATCACGTTATCGTCTCATTATCCTTGTAAACGTTGAGCAATAAATACCGTTAGTAGAAACAGACTTTGTGACAATAGACCTTTCATAACACAATGGGGTTGGCTTAAATGAACAATATTAGGTTTCTGTATATTGTATCCGATACCAAGACCTAGTATTTTTCAAGGCGTATTGAATACATTATCATATCATTACGACAAGGCGGAATCTGAGCATTTTCTTTTTTGATGGCTCCTGTTTTTTTACTCAAAGAGAAAATTGTACAGAAGTTTTGCATCTAATTTGGATAGTCAAGCTTATGAGCAACCTACTTTTAAGTGGCTATTGGATATTATAATATATGTATGCAGTAAAACGAAAGGTTAATCATTCGTCATTACAATTATGAATGTCTGCTACTCTATAAGCCCATCGTGATTACTTTTGGGCAGAAACAATTAGGACAGTTGTAGACTAATTAAGTAGACTAATCAAAGGTGTAGAATTATAAACGCTCAATCTATAATCTGAATTTTTTGGCAGAGATCGGTAGGGAAATAAATAGCTCAAAATGACGGTAAATCACGCCCCATTACTGAATGCATTAATCGCCATACAGACAATTGCTATGCAAGATCACCCGTCGCCCAACGCCTATTTATATGGGTTTCTGTTGAAAATACAGAGAAGTGTAATTCGAATGAATATTTTTTTCCTTTCTATTTAATATCAGAGTTAAGAAAACTTAGATTGACAAATATATAACTTCTGCTTTCTTTACATTTCACAAATCATTTTATCTTAAGCATTCCGTAAATCTAAGCGTGCACGTAATAAGGGGTGCTGAAGCAAACAAGCAGAAACACACGGTAACGCATGTAGAGCCCCAAGTGGCCAAGAAATTTTGAAGATGGATACGACGATTTCATTTCGAAACTTGGAACTGTCTTGGCGTATATCCAGCAGGCACAACCGTGGACAACTGGATCTATTGTCAACAAAACTGTACCTGTTGAATAATGGATGCATTTATCCTTTATTAAACTAGAAATGGTTCCTTCAAGGAAAATCTTATACGTATTGCTTGATGTTTTCGATAAATCGTAGAGCATTGTAGTAGATTCTGAACTACAATAACTAGCTTTGTTCGAAGATTAAAGAGAAATAATATAGGTATAAGATATTGAAAATTTACCGTCTTCTTTAAACAGGATATCTGGATGCATGATTATGTTCAACGTTAACATCAAATCAGTTGGAGCTTCACTCATCTGTTCAAAGAATGATAAAATGATCATGTAATCTATTATAAAGTTGATGTGTGTTTGTTCCTTAGAGACTCCGAAGCCGTTGGACCGATTTAGATGAAATTTTCATGAAATCAGATTGGCCCAGCGAATTATGAGTTTGGTAGGGATCGTATCGTAGTCAAATCAAAGATCCACCAGCAAGGCAGATCGGATTTGACTAGTAATGATAAATATAATTTAAATATAAATTTTTACACAACGATATAATGGAAACAAGGCTCTGAGTTTCTCTCCCATTCCGCCGATTCTTCTCAGCGATGTAGCCGCATTCCGAATTTGTTGTAAAGCTATTAAACTTTGAAAGTATCTGTTAAGCATACTCGTATAAAAACAATATTTTTTATACTATATTGAGTTGACCTTAGAATTTATATCGCAAGGTGGGTGGCGCATTTACGTTGTAGAGTCTATGAGTTCCAGTAACCACTTAACACCAGGTGGGCTGTGAGCTCGTCCACACATATAAGCAATAAAAAAAATATATATACAATATAGTTTTTACAGTGATTTTCAAGCAAAGAGATAGCAGTTATTATTGCCGTATCGTCATCGTTGTATGATTTTATATTTTTGCACGCCAACAAATATGAAGTTTAATTTAATGACAATAATTAAAACAGTCAAAAATCTATCAGTTAAAAATTCTGTTTACTAAATTGTTCAGGTCAGACTATAAAAAAGGGGACCAAATGAAATTCCTCAGGTAACTAAATCCCGATGTTTCTCACGGGATAATTCCGTAGGTAAGTCGTGTGAAATTGAAGTGATGTGTCGTATTAATATGAAAATGTTCGTTACAGTAATTTGACTCACGCTCGAGCGCTGTACATAGCTTGTTGCAACTCAATTTCGTAGCACTCAAAGAGTTTTTCAGCACGCAGGGGTACGCTAAGAGCGAAATTCATTACAGTATCATGAAGCACTTCTGTTATGAAAATGCATGGCTGCTTACGTAACGAGAAACAGTAAGCAAAGCTCCTTATTATTATTTACGAGATAGATGAGTTGCTGTTAAAATGTTAAGACGTAGATTTATCATGAATGAACGAAATATTGTTTTTGTTAGTGCCTTTATTGACGCGCGTGATCACAATTGTTCTTTTATTTGATTGATGGGTTACCGGTGCTCATAAGCATCATAATATTATGCCCGCTACCTACCTTGAAACATGAGATCTAAGTCTCATTTACGTAGAATAATGACTATCTTACCCGTAAAACCAGGATACATTACTGTTTTTCAACAAAAAATAGACAGGTTGGTGGTACCGTACACTTTTGTCAAGACGCTATACGAATTACGAATTAAATTTTTTTGCGTTTTTTTTTAAATTACACGATGATATTCTTTCATGTTATCAAAACATTTAAACTTTATATTTAAAATAAGCATGAGTAATGAGAGGTTTTAAAATTCTTTTCGAATTCAAAACGGGTATTAACAAAATCCAAGAAACTATATAGGTACACAATTATTTCGTTGGAAAATTCTGTATCAAAGACAAGTACTCGACAAGAAGTATTTTGATCGTTTTATATAAATTAAACGAAGCGGAGAATTATTTAAAATTTCTGGAGCAATCGAAGCCTCATCAATCAAGCTAGCTGCTCTTTTAATATGGTCCACATTTTTTGGATCATTATTTTTGCAACCTCTCTATAGAGGCTTTCTATAAATACAAATATAGAAATCAATTTATGTTTCAACTCATTTTTTTTTAATTTCATTTTCTTCAGATTTTGCATCCATATTACACTTCATTACACTGCATTAACATTTCATTTATACTAGAATTAAATAAATAAATAAAATAATAATAATAATATAAAAATAATAACTACAATCTCGGACTAAAACAAAAGCAATAATAATAATAATAAAAACAAAAAAACAAATAATAATAATAATAAAACAAAAACTCAAAATTAACATGAAAACTACCTTAACCTAAAGGTTAAGGTATTTCTATGCGTTCGTGCCATTCATTAAACTTGGTGCAAGTGTTGTTGGCACTACAAGGAAGGTATTTGTCATGTTATCGTCAGCATATGGTAGGTAATGAAAATCTGGCTTGTATTATAACCGGACCTCTTTATTTCGCCTTTTTCCTTAAATAATTACTAATTCTATGTAAGGTTATTTTTACATCTTTTATACATCGGAACAGGAAGACAAGACTTTATAACGTGTATAATCTATGCTTTATAATCTTACTCAGAGGGTTCGATAGCATCTCATCTCATTTCATTTCGATTTCATTTCATTTCATAATATCATTTTTCATATAAAAAAGCTTTCATTCAAATTAAAATAAGACTTGACCTAAAGGTCTAGTTACCAGGTCATAAAATCCCTTAAAAAAATCAGAGCGTTCACTCGTGAATATGACAATGACATTTGCCACAACATTGGCAGTGACATTTCATGTGATGCATAGACCTATATAGTAGGGACACGACATATTGTTCTATACGTACAATTGCTTATATAAATAGCACCCATTTTGAAGGCACATACATAAACATATATCTATCTCGTTCTTACTCAGCACTTTAACTCGCAGGAAAACAATATAACAGTATTTCAGTGCGTACATAAAATGAAACATGAATATACGTAAATGTCTCCGTCTCCGTCTAATGAGGCCGAAAATCCGCCATGTTTAGCGCGCCAAATGTCATTGTCACGTCAGTTCGGCCGTCTGTTTTGGGTTGTACATTATTTATTGACTTTGATATCGATTTAATATGATTGCTTATATAAAATTTCTTATTTTATCATGCTTAAAACATACAAAATAATAATTAAAACATATTTTATAGGATCTCAAGAAAGTCGTCGGAACTATTTAAATAAAATAGTTTTATAACACTATTGTCAACTCCTAAATATTTAATAATTAAGTGATTTTAGAGAGGAAGTCACAAGGAATGACGTTTGTAATTTTATTAACGAATAAATGTTCTGTAGGTGTTTTTTTTTATCAGGCGGTCCCTTGATAAATTTAAAATTTGAATCACTCTCAAGTGAGAGTGATTCAAATGGTGCGGCGTACCTTCCTTGAGGTGCGCTGCGGTAGTGTGTTACGGACTTTAGAGTCAGCAAAACAATTAAAATAGATTGTAATAGTCTAAGAAAAACACGTACTCAAAATACGATAACATTCAGCATGCTAGAAATGGGCAGATGGCACTGTACTACGCCATATCTTTATGTTTTGCGGCAAACGACCACTTTATAAAATCAGTGCAGTAAAAAGTTTAAAAATCGTCATGTCGTTTACTTGGCAAAGGGGATTGCCCACTCTCCATAGTGTGCTAGGCCCAAGATGGACATCAAATATTACTATAAAAATGTACTGATTCAAATTCTTAAATGTATTGGATATCTAAAAAATATATTGAAATTGACGCCACTATTATAAAAAATATAATAAAAATAAAAACTCGTTTTGAGGTTAATTTTCTATATAAATAAGTGTCGGATTGTGAGATACTTCAAGAACTTTTCTTTTCTTAATGTTTAAGATGTTCCTAATTTATTTTTATCCAATAGGGTATAAAAACACACTTAATTCTTTAAATATCTATATTTTCTTCATCTTCATACACAATTAGTATCATCTAAAAATAGCAAAGGAGAGCATATACACGGTTTTAAATCTCGGTCAGGGTAAAACCACAATTCACACAATGTTTTTTAGTCGTAGTATGAAACGTTATTGATAAAAGTAAAATAAATCGAAGAAAAATCAAAACACATCCATTTTGTACGCAAGCACAACACCACAAGCAGCAAGCGAAGTGTCAGTCAGTCAGATTAAATTCAGTGTTGTCAGTATAAAGAAAAATAATTACATGAAATTCATATATCGATTATTTTTTTAAATAACCGATAATTGATTTATATCTTAATCTTTTTTTACGAGTACACATTATTTTTTATGTTTTTGTTTTAGTTGTACATATTTAAATAACAATACTAGTAAAGTTTTTTTTATTGCTTAGATGGGTGGGCGAGCTCACAGCCACCCTGGTGTTGCTAAGTGGTTACTCGAGCCCACATACATCTACAACGTAAATGCGCCACCCACCTTGAGATATAAGTTCTAAGGTCTCAAGTATAGTTACAAGTTAAAGTCCAATGGGTATGTCTTCGATGTTATTTTATGTGCATAAAATCCATTAAAATCGTTTGATTAATGATAATACTTAAAATGATTTATTTATATGTTTTATTTATATACTCAAAATATTTACTTCATACGTAAAAGGATTTGAAGCTGGCAATATTTTTCCCGCAAAAATAAAAATCCTTGTTTTTTCAATAGAGTTACTTTTTTTAAACTACTTATTGTAAACTATAGTGGCGCTTATTTGCAAGAAAGTAAATGCATATTTATTTATGACAAAATTAATGCACTAAGTATTTTTTCTATAATCTATTGTCCGCTTTGGGCCGAAAATGGGCCATCCCCTTTGAAGCACGAACTCATCTTAGATTTCACATAATATCTAAATCACATTATCTTTGCACATAACAATATACTTACTTCCTATTAAAGTATAAATTCTACAAATACATTCACTCAACAATATTTAAAATAAAATGAGCCAAGAACGTTTATCGATAAAACCTACTAACATTAAAATCTTCTGGGCAGCACTAAAACCGCCATGTTTTGTGGCCAGATGACGTCACAGTGGCACGAATTTTTTGTTGACGTTTCATATCCATAGGTTTCCTACTTCAGTGATGTGATGTTTGATTGTCATTAAAATTTCTTAACAGTAGGTTCACTAGGCTCTGTCTGATTGGTTTCGATAAACCGATGTTCTTCGTTTTTTTTTTTTTATCCTACCTATGCTGATAGCCTTGAGAGGCTATTTCAGCTTCGCCCTAACGTTTGTAGGTGAGCTCGCGGGGCTCAAACCGGAGAGTTGCTAACACGAACCCTAGCAAGAGCCGTGCTTCGCAGAATCTACCACCGGATCGGAAACGCGACCCACTGAGAAGATCCGGTGAGAAACTCAGTGGGCTGTGTCTGTGGGTTAATTCGCTCGTCGAGCCCTTCGTCGCAAGCGACGGGTACGACTAGGACGGTGACCGGTGCTTGTGGTGCCGAAAAGCACCGTTAATGGATCACTTACTGGACGTACTTTGGGCGACGTCGACGGTTTACCATTCGGTCTACTGGGTCGGGTATGTAGTTTCCAGCGGCTACGATGAGAGGGTTCTCATGTCGTGCCGCTTTCTCAAAATGGCGCAGCGATGCCGACTGTAGATACTTACTAAATGAGTCGAGCTCCAGGTCATCGTGGAGATCCACGTTCCTCAGGAACCATGGTGCTCCGACGGCTATCCTGCAGAATCGGGATTGAATAACCTGAAGGGATTTCAAGTGGGTGCGGGCTACGTGAGCGAACACTACGCTTGCATACGTCATGACGGGGCGTATGCAAGTTTTATAGAGAGTTACCTTATTACGGAGGGACAGTTTGCTTCGACTACAAAGCATTGGGTAAAGTCGTCCTAGTATAAACGCGGCACGGTCGCGTACCGTTTTTATGTGGGGACGGAATGTCATCTCTTTGTCGAGGGTGACGCCTAGATATTTGACTTTCGAGGCCCACGGTATGGGCTGGCCAAAGAGAGTGATGGGGCTAACGGCGGAGGTGTTTGCGCGCCTATTAAGGAGTGGGATGCTCGAAGTGGTGTTCGGAGGGCGACCCCTTTTGAAGAGCACCGCTGTGCTTTTCGTGGGGTTGATGTCGATTGTTCTTCATACAATAGCATTAGGCATAGCGGGACCTGATCCGGTTACATCAATATTGTTATAATACTGTATTTATTTTATTGACCGCTTTATAGGAAAACTTGTAAATTGTGAAAGTAAATACGAAATCCAATTGAAACTAAATTGTTTTTTTTCTTCATTGCGAGTTAAAGGATATATTGTTGAAGCCACTTTATTTTATGTGAGCGTTCACTGCGCTCTTTCTGTATTTATTGCGGAATAAATGTCCCTTCGATTGTGTTTAATGACATGAAAATTTGAGATCCCGATGTTTAATGGAGGAAGCTTACTGGTGTTCAACGGGAAAAATGGTAAATGAATATTATGTTTTTAGTAATGGCGAAACGATTTTCTATCTCAAATCGTACAATACAACTGTCAACCAAGTTTCGACGAAATACAATGACTTATGTACATTAAAAATATTCATTTGGATGTATCATGTCAGGAATGCCTATGGCATTAAGTCCGCCTTTATACTGTCAAGTATAGAATGTTATAAATAAATAAATAAATATTATTTACTTAATTTTTTAATTGTCTTTTTAGACGAAGCCAGAGAGTTGAACACAAAAGTACACACAAGCGTACACTTGCGTACACAAAAGTGTAGCCGCTTTATGCGACGACGATGTAGCTTTGAAACTAATAAACATTTTAAATTAAACATATATCCATCTCTCTTACTCTAGTTCACTAGTTACGCGGCGTATCGTTAGTTGGATAAAGATATTACTTGAAGCAGATTTATGTTGCCTGCTACAAGAAATATTTCGTCAGAATATTTATTATTTAGGCGATAAATTATAAATAAAATAATTTAACTAAAATAATTTAGATTAAACTTAAATGAAGTTTTTTTTTATTGCTTAGATGGGTGGACGAGCTCAATAATACTAATACAAATAATTTATAATTGTGTAATAATTGTATTTATGTGTAATAATTTTATTTGTGTGTTTTTATTTATTCAGACGCATATTCAGAAACCATTGTGGTAGCCAGAATCATTTGGATGATCTACCTCGAAATTTTCTGGATTTCATTATTATAAAAATTTCCTATAATCATTCGAAAACCAAAAGATGTTTTACTGGCAATACTAAACCTTAATTTCATAGCTTTTTCTTGATGATCTTTAAAATCAATTTTTGTTTTATTTACAATGAAAATCAATACAGAATTGATAAAATTATATGTGAAAAGTAATCCCGCTTGCTTTTATGTGTATTTCCGACCTCGAAAGGCACTCTTTCACCACAAATTTACCCATTTTTCAGGACTTATTACTCGGACGACGGCACGCAAGTAACTGAATGAAATAAGCCGGGCATACGCCTGTGGGCTTATATTGAGTGGTTACGCTTTGACGCGGTAACTACTCATCTATGGACGAAGCATACGGCCTGCCTGATTATTATATGTTATTATGATAATTAGGTGTTATTTGCCTACTCCTGAAGACTAACCCTTTTTTTTGCAGGCAGTGGGCCGAACCTCCTTGGATGTCTCCGCGTCCAGGGGCCGCACGGGAAATGTGAGACTTGACGATCTCCAGATGTTGGGAACAGACCGCAGGCCTAAGGAGTTTTAGGGCCCTACCGCACTAGACGATTCCTCTGCACTCTTACACCCGACGTCCAATCTCCGCCCGGGGTTAGAACCCGGTCAGAGTAGGGGTGGTCTCGCCGCCTGGCAGACCCCGCCTACGGGCGACGGACTGTCGAGGCGATCCGCCCGGTCCTCTCGGACTGGGTGAATCGCGACCGAGGACGTCTCACCTTCCGAGCGACGCAGGTGCTCACGGGACACGGCTGTTTCGGTCGCTACCTGCACCTCGTCGCCCGGAGGGAGCCGACGCCGAAGTGCCACCACTGCAGTGGCTGCAACGAGGACACGGCGGAGCACACGCTCGCGTACTGCCCCGCTTTTGCGAAGCAGCGCCGCGTCCTCGTTGCAAATATAGGACCAGACTTGTCGCTTCCGACCGTCGTGGCTACGATGCTCGGCACTGACGAGTCCTGGCAGGCGATGCTCGACTTCTGTGAGTCCACCATCTCGCAGACGGAGGTGGCGGAACGGGAGAGGGAGAGCTCTTTTTCCCTCTCGGCGCCGTGCCGCCGCCGTCGAGCCGGGGGTCGGAGGAGGGCGTTTGTCCAGCTCCAGCCCCTATGAGGAGGCAGTCTCCTCCCGGTTATGGTCTCGGGGCGACCTAAGGGGGTTGAGGCTGCGCCGCACGCTACCGTCACTCTAGCGCGCTGGCACCAGGACGGGACGGCGCGTCGGCGGCATTTTCGTCGTCGCTGTCGTCGCCGAACATACTGTTGAAGAGCAACCCGGTCGGCAGTGTATCGCGTTCTGACCCGGCAGGCTGGTTCTGGCCCAGCGGGGTATCCCGGAACACCAGCGGCACCGCCCGGGCGGCCTGGTAGGGCCGCCGTACCGCGGAGACCGACGTCGTTGGTCGTCGACTATCGCCTCGACGACCCGTCGGTCGGGCGTCCTCGGGGTGGCGCCGCGTGTCTGGTTGTAGTGTTGACCGCGGGAACCCCCCTACTCTGACCGGGTTCTGACCCCGGACGGAGATCGGACGTCGGGTGTAAGAGTGCAGGGGAGTCGTTTAGTGGGTGGGCCCTAAAATCCTTGGGCCCGCGATCTGCTCTTAACACCTGCAGATCGTTGAGTCTCACATACCCCGCGCGCCTTCTAGGCGCGGGGACCTCGTAAGAGGTTCGGCACCCGGCCTGAAAAAAAAAAGGGGTTCCATACTACAACCAGACTCTCTGAAGACAACCTAACCTAACCTAGTTTGATGAAGGATTTATTACAACAATAAGAAAACAAAGTGGTGGGAAGTTGATTCTAAAATCAGATGGTCATTTACCATATGCAAAAAATATCTCCGGAAGTGTTGATGACCGCAATGTATCTAGGTACGAATTAACATCGGTGGCGGGCGTGCGATGGTAAACAGAAGACGCCGGGATTACCTTTAAAAATTCCACAGGTCACTTGTATAAGATATTGTACAAAAGACAAGGAAACCGAATTATGTATGTAAGTCAAACGCAAGTAGCTAGTGTTTCGAAGCCACGCCCTAGATGTGGGTGCAGTATTTCACACGACGTTAGCTTTATGAAGCATAAGTCTTTGTCCAGACGTGATCTACCGTTCCCCTATAGTGAGAACTTCCAACATTTAGATGTCAAATTTACTTTATAATCGCTCAAAATGTGACCCCAAAACCCCAATGAGCTCGGGTTGTAATGATACACCTTCTTCAATACAGACACAGTATCCCCATACTGTATCTATATTGAAGAAGGTCAATTTTGTAATTATTTGAAGGCGGGCATCAAAACTATACCATCAAATCTCGAAAATATAAACAGTCAGACAAACACATATTTGTTGAAGCTTTTCTACCCAAAAAAATAATGATACAAAGAACGGTAAGGAAGTATCGAACCACGTTCATTGTGATAATAGTTCTTTGTTGTGGACTTCACGCGGGGCCATCAATGATCCGAAGTAAGACCCAAACATTTTCTGGTTAAAAACACTTCCACCGAAGCGAAACGTTTACCATTCCATTATGGCCCTCGTTTTGCATACCGGCTCCACCTCACTCTAAATTTAGAAACCGAGGAAATGAGACCTCGTTTAGCTAAGCTACAATGTGTTTTGACGTTCAAAAAGTCACTTACTATTCATGTTTCAAATTAGATTTTGTCTGTGAAAGCGGTCTATTACGTAGTCTCGCTAAGGCTCGTTAGTACACTTACGTTAATCCCAATTTTACGGAAAGTAGACAAATTTAAGGAAATCAAGCTAATTAAGTTTCAAGTTATTAGAGAATCCGTGACTATAAGAAATTTGTGGTAGACATTTTTGATGCCATTAGTCCACTGCAGAACAATTCCACGATACTCTGTATGCAATTTAATAGTTTTAAAATTAAGAAATTCAGTAATAGTATTAATACAGATAATCTTATTAACGAATAAATGCGAGCTTTAATGAAAAAAGAAACTATAATTTCAATTCTAGGAGAAACTGACCATTATCAATCTAAAAATATATGAATATAACATACAAACATGTAAAAATAGAATAGCTTGTTATCATGTTTGCCTACATTTAGATATCGTTAGCTTGTTTCAATGGATAAGGTGAAGGAAGAAATAATCAGCGGAAAGGATTTTCTTGTACTGAATTAATTATATAAATGTTAAAAAAACAACTTGGATTTGAAGAAATATATAATTATATATTCTGAGTTGGGGAAGGGTGGGCGCATATTTTGCGATAAATAATGAGCGGGGAGAATAAATCCTGAAACGCTGTGAACAGAATTAAAATTTATCTAAAGTCGGCTATTTAAAGATCAAAGCTTTCGTCTCGTCTCGCGTAATAAAATACAGATAACAAATTGTTTATTTTGATTAAATAAAAGCTACTGAATGACGGCTAAGCTGTAAGCTTTGTAATATCGTACAAGTTTGGCTGAGATTTAAGAAGTACACACGAAGCATGTTGAAATCGGTTACGGAATGGACTGTAATATGTATTATATCTAAGAAAAAGTTTTTTATTAAAGTCTGATAGCAATCCGCATCGAAGCCACAACAAAAATAAAAATCACAAATGTTTATGATTTGTATTTTTACGTGTAATTTGAATGTTTCTAAAATTCAAATCAAAAGTAATTTTGCCATAGGGACCTCGTATGATAATTATTTCACTGATTGTGTTGTTCTTTTTTGCCTCGATGGGTAATCGTGCTCACGACCTACCTGGTATTAAATGATAAACAAATTCTGTAAACATCGTAATGTAGATAGCGCCTCACACCTTGAGACGCGAAAAGTAAGTCTAAATTGTATAGAACAACGGCTCTCCCGCCCTTCAAAAATAGCCATAGGAGATAGTATTTACCCGTGAGGATTGATAATATATATTCTACCACCAGTAATTAATTAAATTATTTAACGAGAATTTAATTCTCCATTGAAAGCTCGACGTCTAACAAAATATTTTTCATTAAACTTTGTAAGCTTTTGCTTTCAACTCATACAAAAAAGTGGATGAACGTTTTGGACTCTGACAAGTGACCGTCGAGTGTTTTTGGCTGTTGGACTTCGGCCAGGCAAGCGAAATTCAACCCATTTTTGTAGTACCCCTCAAATGACCCACTTTTAGGGTAAATAAACCCGCACGGGAAAATTTTCAATTATTGTATTTGATTTTTACTATATTTTTTTTCTTATTAGAATTAGTCCCATTATAAATAAATAAATATTTTTGTGTTGTCCAGCTGGAGCACTGGGTATGAATACTCCAGAGGGTCCCACAAACAAGTTCGAAAAGGAATGGTAGCGAGCGAGGTGCGGACGTATTCTCGTGTGTATGCTTCGGTGGTTGCGGGTGAACTGTCGGCGCCCGAAAAGGGGCGCGCGCGGCTTGCCAAAGGGAAAACCCCTCGGTCGCTACTCTTTGAATCGCGCCGGGAGCCGACAACGAGAACTCCTGATTGGTCGCGGCGCGCGATCAGACGCGGCTGCCGACGCGGCAGGCGTTAGGGTTGCTATATACTCCCCCTCTAGTCCTGGAGAACGCCCTCGCTCCTGGACTAGGACATTAACAGCTTTAACTGGGCGTCCACGTTTCCTCTTAGGAATCACGGGTTTGGGTAAGGAGTCTTTGTTACCGTGGTAACAGGTAAGGTCTTGGGTATGGTATTTCCCTAATATAATATCAGGCGGTTTCTTCGAAGGATTTAAACAGTATGGGAGTACTGATATTGGTGTATGCTCACCTGTTTCGTTGCGATGCTCTGCAAACGGAGTTGGACCTCCCCCTGCTCTGAAGATGTGTGCGTGCCTGTCCAGTACGTCGGCGAGCGCTTGCCGCTCAGCTGGCGTAAGGTGAGTACCTTCGTCATCTCTAAGGATGTCTGTAGCGGCGCAGGAAACTTTGCGCGACTTAGGTTCGAAACACAGATTATACTTTACCATCGCATCATCACTGAAGAACCAAACCTCCTTTTTGAAGTCGATTACTACTCCAGCTGCGGTAATAAAATCTATTCCTAATAACGTTTCATTATTGGTGGATTCAGGAAATATGAGGAATGGAGTGGAAATAATTGTCGTCTCTAGGCGTACATCGAGTGTGGTGGTAAAAACGTCCATAATGCGCACCACACCGTCGGCAAGTCTGACTCGTTGAGAGGAAACGCGGAGAGGGTGGTTGTTCTGCTGGAGGAGAGCGTATAGCGTATGACCCGCGATGCAGTGTTTTGCAGCTGTGTCTATTAAAGCGGTGCCGTCAAAACCCAGTATATTTATGTTAAAAATCGGCCGTACGTCACGACCAATAGGGAGTCCCGCAAGATCGTCATCGCCGCCGCAACCATAAAAACAATCAAATCCCATTACATCACGCTTATTCCCATATTTCGGAAAATTCGGGTTTATCCCGTTTTTATCACAATAATTTTCAAATAATGGTATACAAATCTTACTGTCGCCCGGACATCTTTGATGAACAAAATTTGAATCCTCTGCGACCGCGCAGGTTAATGTTTGACATTGCCCGTTTGTATTGGCATTGCGGCAAAGATGTCCGTCGACGCTAGAAAACATATCCAAATTATTATTTTTGTTGAAAAAAAAATTATCATTTTTACGTTCGGCAACCAAAGAGTTAACATTTTTAGTTGTGACGGCTGAAGGGTTAACATGCGTAATGTTTTCGCTCGGACTATCATTATTTTGGCTATCGTCACTCGATCGATTACATGTTATGCATTTCGTGTTGCATGCAGTGATATTGTGGTTCTTTTCTCGAGAAGAACCTGGGCGATCAATACGAGGTCGATCGGAATTATCACTGTTATCAATAACCTTAAACCGCGAACGATTTGAATTATGGGCAGCAAAATTATAATTTTGTGGAATTCGCCGCTGTTTATACTGTGTGTAGGTATCAGTGCATGCATCACTATTTGGCAAAATAGGTATACAAGTTTCATGCACTAAATTAGAACTATGAATATGGTCTTTTACTGATTTGTCGTTTTCAAATTCAAAACACACTTTTGAATCGACACAATAAAATGACTGATCACTTTTAACTTCACTTTCACTAGATTTCGAGTGAGTTTTATTTTTAAATAAGTTAGTATGAGATTGATCACCTTGTTTTGAATCTAATTTACGACACTGGTTCTTCTCGTGACCGAAGAAATGGCAATACGAACATTTCGGGCGTCGCTTCCTTTCGACGGAGTCAAATACACGCGGCGTTCCGGTAACAAGCGGCGGCTGCGTCGCGGGCTCGTGGCCGGGGGCGGCGCCGCTCGGAGCGCACGCGGCCGTGCGCGCTGCTACTGCTGGCAGAGGGCGGGTGCGTCCGGTGCCGGTCGTCGACTCGTATGGTTTTCTTGCTAATTCTCCCGTCGGTCTTGAGGCATCGTGCTCGTAGCGAAGTTCGTCCGTCGCGTCTTCAATTTGGCGCGCTCTTTGCAGGAGCACGTCGAATGAACTTACTTCGTCGCGGCGAAGTCTCTCCCGTACGCGGCGGCTGAGGAGTCCGTAGATCATGTCCAGCTGGACTTTCTCGCTTAGGTCGCCGGCAGGTAGCTTCGCGAGAAGAGCGCGCGTCGCAGCGATGAAACGGTCCGTTCTTTCATCGTTTTGTTGACCTCGTTTGAATAGTTGAGCGTATATACGGTGTGGAGGTCTGCGATCACCGAAAGCGTCTCGTAGGGCTGATACGGCATCGCACCACGAAGATATGGAGGACTTCACACCCAGCCACCAGACGGCAGCGTCGCCGCACAACATCATGGACAATCCCCGGACGGCGTTCTCATCCGAGATGTCGGAGCAGTCGCGATACGCCTCAGCCGCATCCAGGAAGGCATCAAGCGACTCACCTGCAGTCCCACTAAAGCGCGCGGTACATCGGGCGAAGTTCGCGTGTGCATGTGATGCGGGCACTGGTGTTGATGTGTTGTGCCGTATCGTTTCAAATAATGATTTCAAAACCTCTGTTTGGCTCCGCTGTAGTGCCTCTACTATTGTTGACACGTGCTCGCTTGAGAAGGTGGCTTCGGCGGGGGCCACGTGGCTGTCGCCGGATCGGTTGTGGTGATTGGAGCGCGAGGCGTCAGCGGCGCCGATTTCGCAGGCGGGAGACGCGCTCGTAGATGCTTCTCGAAAGGACTCGTAGATTGTGCGCGAGGCGTCGCCGGCGCCATTTTCTTGGGCGGCGGACGCGCTCGGGGAGACCGATCGCGGGACGCGGACAGACGACGGGTCCGTTGCATCATCATCCCTGCGATTTCGGCTAGCACGGTTATCACTTCGAGTGTTCACCATGATCAGGAGTTCACAATTTTATTGGCAAAACCGGTACGATTCGTCGACTCACCGCTAGATTTTCCTTACCACGTTGAGGCGCCAGTTTTGTGTTGTCCTTACCACGTTGAGGCGCCAGTTTTGTGTTGTCCTCCTTACCACGTTGAGGCGCCAGTTTTGTGTTGTCCAGCTGGAGCACTGGGTATGAATACTCCAGAGGGTCCCACAAACAAGTTCGAAAAGGAATGGTAGCGAGCGAGGTGCGGACGTATTCTCGTGTGTATGCTTCGGTGGTTGCGGGTGAACTGTCGGCGCCCGAAAAGGGGCGCGCGCGGCTTGCCAAAGGGAAAACTCCTCGGTCGCTACTCTTTGAATCGCGCCGGGAGCCGACAACGAGAACTCCTGATTGGTCGCGGCGCGCGATCAGACGCGGCTGCCGACGCGGCAGGCGTTAGGGTTGCTATAATATGTATATTATACGTTATTTAAATGTTTATTTTAAATGCATGAAAGTAACGTTAATATTGATGTTGAAGTGAGTGATGTTTTGACTAAATGCTAGTTCTGGTTTTAAAGCTCTGCTACTTATGTTTCTGGATGTAAAAACTCGCTCTATTTTAGACAATATTCAAAATTTTGTGAACCTATTACAATCGTTTGTGTTTCAAATTAATCGGATTATAATTTTAATTACGTAAACCGTCATCGCAGGCGGTGTTTAGTAAGTTTATGGATGAAATTATCACATTTATTAGTTCTAAGTAATTATATTACATTTGGGTAAGTAAGTTCTAAGGGTATTTATTATGTTCCAGTGACAGTAATGTTTACATTTTGAAAAAAGGGCATTTTTTACGATGTAAATAAACATTTTACAAGTGAAGAACAGTTCAAAACAGCACAATAATTGATCTTATTGGATATACTCGTACGTCTATTTTGAAGTCAGTAATGTCATTTAGGACAGAAATGTTTTTTGTTATAATTATACAAACGTTTTAATTGCTACAACAACTTAACTTGCTGTGACCGTTGCAACGAAATGTACTAAAATGAATTTACAAAAATACGGATAGAATAATTATTCAGTTAGATCGATTCAGCATTTGATTTAAAGTTTTAAATTTAATACGTACATTAAATGTATTTAGTAATGCTAATTTATACATTTACATAACGTCCCATTTTGTTTTTTACATATTGTCCTCGACACAAAAAGCGAACTGTCTACTCGTTCTCAAACCCATATGTGCCGGAAGGGTTAAGGGATAAAAGGTGAAATAAAGGTGAGACCATCATACCAACGTTACCCGCAATCTTTTTGAAAGCAATCGATCTGATCTCTCTTATGTCAAAGGATAATATCTTGAACAACTGCGTACGAATCCTTTTATCAAATATTCAATTTAGTTTCATATTGTGTTTTGTTTTCACAATATGTTGTAGGGAAAGTTTTCTTTGAAATATTAAATAATATTTCTGTTTCAGAATGACATACGAGTGAAACACATTTTAGCTGTTGTAAATTAAACTTTATAAGTTTTAGAAATGATAATACATTGAACAATTCGGGTTGTTGAAGAAAATTTGACTGTTTTTTTTTTAAAACGTTCTTATTATTTTTCTTTTCTCAGATATAACAAATTCAATTTTTTTGCAGTAAGAAATCCCATAATATCACCACATTAATTCAATTCCTTGGCACCATTTTTGAGATAATATCAGTGATCTTTATGTTGAAATTTCAAACTGGAAAACGTCTATGATTTGAGGTGGAAACACTTAGGGCGGTGGTATCAATTTATGCAGACGTAGTAATATTCAACTGGGTACCAGTAATTAAGATATCGGCGTTAGCGCACTCACATTAGATGGGGGAGTAGAGGAGGGAATTCACGTATGGAAATATTACGATTGGATGGATGATTGGAAACTAGTAGTAGTCGAAGCTTTAAAATACAATGATCGCATACCTGTAATTGCTTTGAAAAAAAAAAAACGGTTGTCTGTAAAGTCGGTTTACTGACGATAGCTGAACGTGACAACGTCATAAGAAAATACTGATGGAATGGCTTCATTTTTCAAAAGAAAATTTTAATTTTATTTGTTTGATAGATTTTGTATGGACAATTGACACCACATTTACTTTTCACTGAACTTCATACTTGACGAAAACATGTAAATGTATTATTGTATAGCAGCTGTCCACGCGGATGCATCGCTCACTTAAGTAGGAGAGAGACAGATGTCGAACGCTGCCGAACGCGGAGGCTGATTGTGCCTCTTTGTCGCTCGTTGCGCGCTCTCGCTTGCACTTCAAGCCTTAAATGGAACGCTTCAATGAGTCATGTTTTTTCGTGCGTGCAGCCGGCTCCATCGAATTATAAGACTTTGTCACGTCAAAAAGCGAAGTCAAATAATAACAAAAGAAAACAATTGTTTTTGCTCTTAATAGCTTAACAAAATACAATTGTAAATAACGTGGCATACATGTTGTACATCTGATCAAATAGCTCTAAGCCTTTTTTGTAGCAGACATTGTGCTGATATGTGAAATGTGCTAACTTAAATTACACAAACAACGCGATTTACGATCTTTTCGGTTCCAAATGAGAAATTCGAAAACTGGTTTAAGCTGTTTTTCATGTCGTAGTTTTATCTTAGAAATTGTATCGAAATGTTTAGGGATGTTATATTTAATTTATCTTATCTGTACATCAATTTATCTCATCTTATCTTATCATAACAAAGATTTAACCGATGTATATCTGTGTATTAATGTTAATAATATATTTTTTATATTGTAATTCGGTTGTGAATTATAATCAAAAGTTTCATGTGAAATACTACGAGAGCAGGCATCGTCCAAATGAGGTAATAAAATAAAAGGTCTTAAAAAAACTACGAAATTTGGTTGGATGTAGGCACTTGACCCCAAATTACTTTCACTTCAACTATTTTCTTTTCTTTTGTGTGTTTATTCGTCGGAGGGTCACGCAAAAAGAACCTCAAAAATTTTATCGAAATCATTGTGTTTGAAAGTTAATATTTCAAAAAACATAGGGAAATTTACTCGAGAAAAGACAGTTATTTTAAAATACTACGTATTACCGTAGCAACTGAGATTTAAATCTTAAGTCTCTCTTCGGACAGCAGTGTTCTCGTGATCTGTATCGGATCTGGGTGCCGCATAGAAGAGGACAGGGGACCGTCTGCTTATCTTGGTTTATGTGATTAATGTGTATGTTTTCATATACTTTTCTAATTATATTTAAAAAGAATGTACTATAATTGCTTCGCTTTCTATCGCTTTGAATCGCTTTCTACCATTTTTCCTTGGTAGTATATTATTCTGTATCCTACATTATATATGGTATTTTAGGAAAATATTAATAAAGACAAACAATGTTTAATCTATTCACAATTTGACCAAGACAAAGTTTGACCACAAACAAATAGTATGCATGCATGTGTATGTCAAATACATGGTAGTGTGTGTAATGTTTTTATTATCGGTTTAATGTGTGCTTTTAACCATAATAAAAAAAATGTTAACATTCTGCACTCTACTCCTTCTCTATATTCTCTATAAGTGTGGGAAATTTCACACTCTTCCGTCCGCGCAATTTTCGTAAAAAGGGGTACAAAATTTTTGCTAGATTTAGATAATTAACAATTTGACTTTACGTTTAAGTTTCGGCAGTTGTTAGCAAATCCCATCCCTCCTGGCTTAGTCCTCGCTATCGCCTAGTTGGTGATATTGAAACGGCCTCTGGGATATAAGTAATCTCTTCGTACAAAAAAAAAATAACAACCGAAATCGATACTGAACTTCAAAAACAAAGCGGAATCTCCCTGTTACTTAGTCTATACACAGTTCGGTAGTTTCAAGGAACATTTATTGTTAAAAATTGACTTATGTCGTTAATGTCAAAATTAAATATTCTCTAACATTTTTTTTACAATGTAACGACTTTAGAATTATTATTTTTTGCTTTTATTTCTACCTATGCTGATAACCTTGAGAGGCTATGTCAGCGTAACCGGCCGAGTAGCTGAGCTCACGGAGCTCAAACCGGGAGTGTTGCTAACACTGGCCCTATCAAGAGTAGTGCTTCGCAGAATCTACCACTGGATGGAAACGCGACCCACTGAGAAGATCCGGCGAGAAACTCAGTGGGCGATTGTTTTACTGACCAACAGTTGTATGAAAGCACCCATATAATTTAAAAACTTATATAAGCTACACACATCCATACACTTAACTATACTACATTTTGAATACCTTGGGTACATGGAGTGCCACCCTTATTTCCTGACCTTATTGGGTTGCGCAACTTCTATACGTTGCTATATTACGATTCATAAAATTATTATCTTCAAAATGTTTACTTATATAATGTAATCTGTTCGAAAAAATGCTTCTGACATACGGACAGACGTATATATAGATTGAGGGTCAGCACGAAATTAAAATGGTTCCGTTTTTTTGCTATCACTACAGATGTCAAAATGCTTGCTACATTTTGGGTCATGTGATATTTGCGACGCAACACTTCAGCTTAATAAAATATGTAAGTAAAATATGTGAAACATTTACGGTCCGACGAGATTCTGTTTTTGTGTGACGCGTGGGTGAAAGCTTCGTAGGTACGTAACTAAGACTTAGTGTTACAAGTTGTAGGAAACGTCGCTGTCGTTTGTTAAGGGAAAGGATTTTTGTTTTTTTAGTAGCTTATATGTGTGAACGAGCTTGAGGCTACCCGGTGCTAAATTGTTACTGGTTCTTTTTTTGATGAGAACAGACATAAAACCTATCGCATGGCCAGTTATAAGAAAAAGAAAAAAGAAGACTATCGCCGACCGCACCGTGCGCATTGTACACGCAACCGCCGCTAGTTTTTCATTTCAATATTTTTTATGGCCTTTTGCTACTTTTCTATTACGAACTCTTATGAACGATCATTCTCGTCTTTGCGCAAGTGTTATACCCGCTATCCGTGGGGTCGTTGCTGCCCCTTGCGGGTGCGCGGAGCGGCCCTCGGGAAAACCCCTCTGCCCGGACTGAATCTCTCTGCCTATTGAGGCAGGGGTGATGAGCTGCAGGTTGGCATATGGCAGGCATGAAGTCATGATGGGTGGGACGTTCTCTTCTTTCTTCTCTTCATTCTTCATCCTTTCTTTCTTCTTCTTCTTTCTTGGGGGCGGCCGCTTCTCTCCTCCATTTTTTTTTGTGAACACATATAAATGTGATGTCAAGCCGTCATGCCGACAGCCGCCATTACGCGTCGTCCACAAGTCACGTTCCTTGGATTCTGAAGCCTTCAAGAATCCAGCGACGGGTTGGCAGGTACGTTGACTACTCACTACTTAGCCTCCGCCCGCAGGAACCTCCAAAAATATAGAATCAAGCACTGCCGTGGTGATCTCTTCTAAAGATTTAGTTTTTTTCCCACTAGTTACTAAGACTTATAAGTATCTCAAGTTTAATGTCGCCTCCACCTATCGCAGATATGAGGTCTAAGTATAATAGTTTATTTTTAACTAAAATAGTATTATAGTTAATACGATACAACCCTAAAGGGATGCTTTGCGATAGAAACGGGCAAGGATGTTTGATCTAATGGTTTGGGTGCACAATGCGCACTCTCACAACGATGTAATTACTATTATTTTTGAGTGTTTGATTTTTATTACATGGATTTATACTTTCATTGTTAAATTCATTCGTGAACATGCCGTAATAGAACGCAAGTTGTTTGAAATCGATATTAATGAAATTTCTTGTTATTATCATTACCGTGATCCAGACTGAATCGCCGATAACCACAATACAAATAACTTTAAAGAAACGGCCATAGTACAATACTTCGTATCGATACCGAAAAATATATCTACTGCTATCGTATCCTCAGGGAGTTCAATCTGACGACCAAGTGTCATAAAGAGTCCTTATTTAGTGGTTTTCACAATAATGTGGATCTTGGCTGGCTTTATTGAAATACAAAAGAGAAAGTTTTTGAAAGTTTTTCACGTAACTAGAATGCCGTGAGTTTGCAATAGTGAATGAAGAATATTCACGAAGAAAATTTAATTTTTTATTACATTGTAGCGCATAATTTCCGCAAGCACTTCGAGTTTTTGTGTATGCGGCGAAATTCTGAGGGAACAATTTAAGTGTCCGTTAAAAATCAAGGAAATTAATATAAAACGAAATAGAAAACTGAATTTGTTTTCTTCATAACATTTAGTAGATGATTTAGTTATCAGATTTAAATTGAGTCAAAGACTTCCAATACTTCCAAAAAATGTTATTTAAGTACCTCTGTTTTTAATTATTAGATCTGATTTAGTAAATATGAACATTTAAATTTCATTTTCATTATATTATTATGTATCAAGACTTGGGCTGATTACAAAGATTTCCATTAAAATTTCAGGACTCCAAAGACTTGCAAGCTTGCGATTTGCGTTCACTGGTATGGATTTGTTAAGTGCGAAACAAAAATCCGACACATGAGAAATATATTAATGCAAATTGAATTTCGCTTACTGCTGCTACTATTGTTGAATAAAATATCATTGCTTTAATTGATTACAACTTCGTTTATCAGCCTAGGACAGGATTCGCAGGACCTGCCTGTGAATGGAACTGCGTGATATAAAATGGCATATTCGTAATTTTCTTTATATACACCATGTAACATCAAAGAAATCTGTGAAGAAAATGACATTGTTATCTGGACAAAAAGTACAAAAACACTTAGATCTCCACATATGTTTGCGTTACAAAGTAACTGAAAAGCCTCGGGTCAGTTCGGTTGCGATAACGCTTATTGCTCTGCAGAATTGGATCGTTTAGGGCTAAGTCTGATAGTCAAAAGCCGTGAAACCCCCGGAGAGCTGATTCAGCGCGTAATGGAGTTGTTCTAGTGAGTAATGGCGATTAAAAGTGCAGCGTATTTTAATTATTAAACCTTTACGTTATAATTAAGCGTTTCTACAGCAGCTTTTTTTTTTTTTTTTTGGTCAGGAGGAAATCGCCGGACTTCCGCCCTCCCCTGGGGATGAAGGGCGGGGCATGTCGGAGTCGAACTGACTAAAACCTCCTGTCGCTCAACAACCCGCGTCCGAACCTCGCATGAGACAGAACCCATGAAAAGGCAAAGGGGGGAAAGTGAAGCGTTTAGTGCGGAGCACATCTCTCCCATCACCCTCCCCCTCGGGACGCCGGACCGGTGGTCGTCGGCGCCACGACCACCAGCCCTCTCGGTCGGCAGGCTATCCGGAGCCCGCCTAGATGGCGCCGGTTAGAATGGGTTATCCTACGGAATACCCCGCTGGATCAAAACCAGCGTGGGTCGAGGATAGCCGGCCTTCCATCACCCGGATGCTCTTGCGTAAAACGCGTGCAGAGCAGCTTGCACGTCGTCTTCTTAGGCCCCCTTTGCCGGTCCCCAGACCGACGTGTAAAGGGGACCCGAAACACTTAGAGGGCCAGGGCTTGGGCGATATCCGCCTCCCTGGCCCCCGCTCGACGGCGGCGGGCTTGCGCGTCTCTCACGCGCCCCGCCGCCTCCTTCTGCGAGATGGTGCACTCGCAGAAGTCGAGCATCGCCTTCCACGACTCGTCGTCGCCGAGCATCGATGCCACAACACTCGGCAACGACAAGTCGTTTCCTATTTTTGCGACGAGGACACGGCGCCACCCCTCCCATGCGGGGCAGGCAACGAGCGTGTGCTCTGCCGTGTCCAAGTCGCAACCACAATGGTGGCACTCTGCCGTCGGCTCGGCTCTGATCCGGTGCAGGAACTCACCGAAGCAACCATGCCCAGTGAGCACCTGCGTGAGCCGGAAAGTGAGGCGTCCTCTGTCACGATTCGCCCAGTCCACAAGGACTGGGCGAATCGCCTCGACGGTCCTACGACCAGCCGAAGGATCGGCCAGCCGCCTGGACCATGATTCCAGCACGGACCGCCGAGATTGGGCCCTCCGCGCTCTGACCACACTGGGGCTGGGGCGCGCCACGCCCCGGGCACGAAAGTCAGCCCGCCACTGATAGTCAGCGGCGAGCGCCTCCGCTTCCAGAACCCAAGGCGGCGTCCCAGCCAGTATACACGCCGCCTCGAAGGAGATGGTGCGATAGCCGCGGATGACCCTGACCGCGATGGTGCGTTGCGGCCGTTGCAGCAACTTTGCTACCCCCACGGCCAGGGACTGGCCCCACACGGGCGCCCCGTATAGGGCCATTGACCGCACCACCCCTGTATAGAGACGGCGCGTCACCTGGTCAGGCCCCCCGACGTTGGGCAGAAGCCGGCTTAACGCGCCGGCCACCCCCAACAAACGAGGGACCAGATTCTGAAAGTGAGCACGGAAGGTCCAACGACTGTCTAGAATGAGGCCGAGGTACTTCAACTGCACCCCGACCCCAATACGGACGCCTCCAACCACGATTTGAGCATCGATAGGTGGCACTCTCCGGGGCCTGTGGAACCACATGGCCTCGGATTTACTGAGTGCCACGTCGAGGCCCAATCTCCTGATTTTGCCGACGACATGCGCCACCCCAACGGTAGCAAGACGGGCAGACTCAGCAAAACTCCCCCCCGGGCCACGACCAACGTGTCGTCTGCGTAGCAGATTACACTCAGGCCCGGGAGGAGGGCACCTCTTAGCACCCAGTCATACCCGATATTCCACAGAAGAGGGCCGAGCACCGACCCCTGTGGAACACCGCGCACGACCGGGAATCGGTGCACGATCCCATCATGTCCGGTACACGTGACCGATCTGTCCTCTAAGTAGGAACCCACCAGCCGGCGAAGGTAGGGGGGCACTCCGTGTCTTTCCAGCGCCCCCCCTATCACGGACCAGGGCAGGGTGTTGAACGCATTGGCGATATCGAGTGATACCGCCAGGGCCACCCCGCCCCTGGAGACGGCCTCCTCCGAGAGGGCCCGCACGCGAAGGATCGCGTCTACGGTTGAGCGGCCCTCTCGGAAGCCATACTGTTCCGCCGACAGATCGGGTCCCACCCCGGCCAGATGCTGGATGATGCGGGCTGCCAGAATACGTTCCAGCAGCTTGCCCACCTCATCCAGCAACACGATGGGACGGTACCCGGCGGCGGTATCCGCCGGGCGCCCCTCCTTTCTCAACAGCACGAGTCTGCCCGTCCTCCACGATGAAGGAAACCGTCCCGACTCGAGGCAGGAGTTGTAAAGCCTCAAGAGTCGGTCCCCCAGGGCACCAAGAGCCAAGCCCCAAACCCGACCATGGACGCCGTCCGGGCCGGGTGCAGTGTCCTTCGCGCACATTTTGCGTACGGCCACACGGAGCTCCGCCCCCGTTATATGGGGCACCTCAGCAGGGACTTCACCGTCGTATTCCGGCGGCGCGTCCATAGCGGGAGCGATAAATCCATCCCGCTCCTGCGGGAACAGCGCCGAGACGATGTCCCGCAGCTGCTGAGGCTGGAGACGCTCCGTGATCGGGGGGGCCCATGGGCGCATTTTATTGCGCACCATATGATAGGGCCGCCCCCACGGATCCTCATCCAGCGTCTCCAAGAGACCCTCCATGTGTTGGTTCTTGGCTCTTCTGATGGCCAGCTGTAATGCCCTCTGCGCGACGCGAAATGCGCCGTGCAGCCGGACCTCTTCCGCCGCGAATGCAACCGGATCATTGCGTCGCGGCAGGCGGCGGCGGCGATGCCTGGCGCACTCGCGCCTCGCCCGAACGCACTCCACGCGGAGTTGCGCAATTTCGGGCGACCACCAGTACGCTTGGCGATTAGGAAGTCGAGGGCCAATCCGGGGCATCGACGCATCACAAATGCGACACATCGTGTCCCGGAACCACCCTGCCTCGCCCTCGACCTCGACCGGGTGTGGACGCATGGGCGCCCACGCCGCCACCATAGAGGCTTCCATCAGGAGCTCCTTATTCAGGCGCTTCAGTGCCCACTTGGGGAATGACCGGGACGCACCATGGGGGTGGTCCCTGTGGACGTCCGCGACTGCGGAGCGGGCGGAGAGATCAAACCGAATATATCGGTGATCTGAAAGTGTCTGCGCCCCCTCCAAGACCCTCCAGCCGCGGATACGGCGCGCGATGGCCGGGCTCGCAAACGTAACGTCCACAATAGACTCGCCCTGCCACCGCACGCACGTCGCAACCGAACCTCTATTCAACAAACAGAGGCCGGCCACGTTCGCCCACCTCTCCAGCAGCCTACCACGAGCGTCCGAGCGGGGGGAACCCCATGCGACAGACTTCGCATTGAGGTCCCCCGCGAGAATCACTGGACGGGGAGCGAGGCGGCGAGCAATCGCCCCGATCCCGCCCAGGAAATGCCCGAACTCGACAGTAGGCCTGTTTGGAGAGAAGTACGCCCCGATCACGACGGTCCCTTCCAACTGCACCGCGACGAAACCTTGGCCCCTGGTCACCATCGCCAGGGGGGGGATCGCCGCGTCTCTTCTTATGACTATGGCCGCCAGGCCGCCATCGTCCCCAAACCAGCAATCATTTGCCGGGGGAACGAAGTACGGCTCGGCGACCACAGCCACATCTATGGACCACTCCGCCATGCTCTGAGACAGCATGTCCTGAGCTCTGGCGGAGTGATTCAGATTTCCTTGGAGGAAGCGATAGGTGCGGTCCATTACTGTTGGACTACATCCATCGCCCCCTCCCCTTCACCACTGCCCCCGCCCTCCGGCACCGGCGCCGCAGCGGGGATTACAGCGTGGCCAGTGCTCCTCTGGCCAACCTTCTGTTTTGCCGACGCTTTGACTTGCGGCGCCGGTTGCGTTCGGTATTATTACCGGACGAAAAGCACGCCTTGCCTCCCGTTCGGTGGCTTGCCCTGCGCCCGGCCGCAGCGCACAGAGCGCAATGCGGGGCAGCCGTGCAGGACGCCGCTTTATGTCCCGGCTGGCCGCAGCGGAAACACAGACCACTGCGGTCAACCGAGCTGGTGCACCTGGCGAGGCCGTGTCCGGTGCTAAAGCACCGGAGGCATCGCCAGGCGCGTGGTTCAAGCAAGTGCACGTGGGCCGCTATCCAGCCCACGCGCAGCATGCCCGGATTTCCCGAAGGTCTCCCGGGAGGAGGAGCAGCCAGGGAGGCGGCCGCTTCCACCGGGCAACGCACCCACACCGAGCTGGCCCCGGTATAACCGCGGCGCGGCTCGCCTACTGTAACATTTTCCAGTGCGCATTTGCCCTGGGCAGCGACGGCCGCCGTCACCTCATCCCTGGTGGTGCAGTCGTCCAGGCCGGTTACTCTTAATTCGGCCATTTTTACCGGCCTGTGCACCCGTACCTCCTCCTCAGGCAGGACCATACGGAGCTTCGCCGCCAGACGCTCCGCGATGCCGGAACTATCGGCACCGGGACATTCTAGCAGCTTGGCCCCGTTGGCCGTCTGCCTGCAGCGGAGGCCCTCCTCCTCCGCCCCGATCTCGCCCAGGTCAACTGCCGCACGCGCCCGGGCAATGACATCTCTGTATGTCATGCCCTTGGCTTCAGCGGCTGGCAGTAGGGTAAGAACCACTGCCGCCGACCGAGGCGCGCGCGGCAACTTCTTTTTCTTCTTGTTTTTCTTGGTGGCTACAGGCGCTCGACCCTGTTGGGATGCACCCTGAGCCACCATGGCCACCGGCGCTCTACTCGTTTGAGGAGCTGCCGGTGGGGCCTTTTTGGTACCCCGCCGGGCCACCACGTTCCACCCCTCATCCATATCTGACGGGGGCGGAGGCAGCGGGCGGGACTGGGGTGCTTGTAGTGAGGGCTTCGCGTTAGCGCGACCCCCTCGCTTGGTTCTATCCCGTCCCGGGCCCGACCTGGTGACTGGAGCCCGTACGGGAGCAGGACGAGCGGCCAAAGCACCCGACGCCGCCGGCCGCCTAGCGTCAGCCGAGGTAGGGACTTTCGCCTCGAGAGCCGCCAACCTGCCGCCCAGCCTTTCTATTACAGCCTGGATGGTGCGGCTGATTACCTCTTCCAGGCTGAAGTTTGTTGGTTGTAGCGGAGCCAACATCCGTGGCCCCGCGAGTGCTTGCTGTCGCTCGGCAGCGGTCGTCTCCCTAGAGCGCGGCGACGGGAGACGCGGCCTCTGCTGTGCCACACGCGGTGGCGGCAGCACAGGCCATCGGTCGCCAGTCAGCGCCGGGGGACGGGGACCTCGAGGGGCTCCAGCGACCCAAGGCGTCGCTGCGCCATCATTGGGCTGCTGCTGTGCTTGAAGCTGTGCTCGAAGCCTCGAATTCTCCGCCCTCAGCTGCACTATTCTACAGCAGCTAGGAAAACAAATAATGAATAAATAAAAACCAATATAGATATATGGTAGTTTAAGATCGAAAAAAAAAACGCGTATAAGTAACAAATAGAACGAATACCTAACTTCACCTTTTTATCCTGTGGATATTGGTTACGATCTTAGAGCGAAGTTATAAAATTATTGTATTGCCAACGGTCCTTGATGTGTGCACAAAATTTCAATTAGATTTAGCCAAATAATATTGTAACCATTGTACTTAAATAATTTTACACCACACATCGTAGTCAACATGCTAAAGTGTGAGAATGAATACGATACTAAGGAGTGAAGACTATGTGCCGGAATGGCGGTGGAAACTAATATTGATTGTTTATTGCTTATTCACTAACAAGCATCGTAGTGGGTGATGGAATCAGATATATTGTTTGCTCATATATAAGTTATGGGAAACGTTTTTGTAGGAAACGAATGAAGATCCAACTCAACTATTCAATCAAGTTAAACTTTTCGTCTGTGGTTTCTGAAAGAGCAAGAATAGTTTTATCCTCAACCAGACCCGGAGGATACAGTAACTTTTGAATTTGACCCCGTGGTACAATTATTAGGGTCATTAAACTCTTGGCCAACGAGGCAATGTATACATTAGGTGCAAAGTAAACATTGGTGTGGAGTATATGGATGCGTTGTCAGTCGCGCTGCTGAGGGTTTATTTGCACTTCGATGCGACTGAGATACGGCACGAACTTTATGGTTGTTTGTTACAAAATGTTACAAGTCGAAAAAAATAACCACCAGATGCTTTAGTTACTTTTTATTTAGAATACCTACGTACATAACACATATATTACGTAATTATCCGAATTTATGAATCCAAATTGATTGACACATTACTCGATTTCGCAAAATGTAATGAAATGGGATCAATGACGAAGATACTTGTAGGTGTGTCTTTGCTCTAGAATTACTGGCCGACGACTACTCACCATCACTTATCCGTGTACTCCATCTGTCTATGTCAAAAAAAAAGATTTGTCTGGCTGAATCTCGATACCTATTACAAAAAAAAAAATTTTTTTACAACCTTCGTTTCAGTAGAGATATCACCTCAATAAGTTGTTGTAATGCGTTTTAAATATGCGTTTTAACAGTAAAAATAGTGACTGAGAAATTTGAAAGTTTTATAATAAATTTATTTCAGTTTTTGATATAGTATATGTCGGCGCAAATATGACTATTTACCTACTGATCATCAACTAATTACTCTGTGATAAGAAATTGATGTTAAACAGTTCCTTTTATTGTAATTTCAATACTTTAAAACGTGTTTGAAAAACGTGTAAACCCGCTCACGTGTTTGAAAAACGCGTAAACACGCTCACGTGTTTAAAACGTGTCAACACGCTCACGGGTACGAAGCCCCATAAATACGGCCGTGCTGTCTAGCACTGATTCACATTCCGATTTGAGCAACCGACGCGCGTGGACGTGCTCATTGTTTTGTCGGAAGTGACTACCGGTGATAATAGATCATTGTTCGTGGCACATCTGTGGCCCAAGTGTTTCTCGGAATTTGTACCTGCGCCTAATTGCAAGGCATTGCCGCCCGGGAACTGTGCAGTGGTTCTATTCACTCTAATTCTATTCTATTTATTCTATTCACTAAAATTTCTAAAATTCCTAGAATCGCTTCGGCCAATTTAGTGTTACCGACGCAGGGGCCTCGCCGCAAGGCGAGCGCGTGTTTAAGTCCCGGGGCCGCCCCCCCCGGGCGAAAATCACGTAAAGATGGAGGAAAAAATTTTCATCGACTTCATTCGGGAAAAATATCCGACAATCGCGCCCGAATTCGAAGCCTATAGGGCTTCATTTGGTAAATATTCTCCCCCCGCATCTCTCGCCGCTGTCGCCAAACATGCCTCGCAGGCATGCCTCGCGTGCCCCGCCGCCGGTCCGTGTTCAAGCGCACGTACGCACGCCGTCGCCGTAGCGTCTAACGCCCCCGCCCCCGCTTTCCCCGCGCCCGCGTCAATCACGTCAGTTTCGTCCGTCGCGACCTCAATAGCGTCTAGTTCAGGCTCCGATACCGAATCGGAGATGGACTTCGAGTCCGCGACTAGCCCTCAACCCGGAACCTCGGATGGGTTCCAAACTGTAACGCGCGGTAAAAAGCGTACTCGCGTCGTGGAGTCCCGGGGCTCCATGACGAAGCAAACCAAGTCCGCGACCGCCTCCCGACCACAGGTAGTCGTGACGCCGGAGTCGGACTCCGCCCGCCGCGTAACCCCTCCGCCGCACCCAAAAACCGCGTCCGCGCCTAAAACAGTTGTCCCGCCCCCGCTGATACTCCAAGAGAAGTCAGCGTGGAATCGCGTATCCCAGGCCCTTCAGGCCAACAAAATTAATTATACCCATGCGCGTAACGTCGCGCATGGTATTCAGATTAAGGTCGCAACGCCGGGCGACCATAGGGCCCTCTCTGCTTACCTCCGAAAGGAGAACATAGGTTATCACACCTATGCTCTTCAGGAGGACCGCGAACTCCGCGTAGTGATACGCGGAGTCCCCAAGGAACTCGACATAGACTACGTAAAGGAGGATCTGATCGGTCAGTCCCTCCCAATAATTAGTGTGCACCGGATGCACAGCGGACGCGGCAGACAGCCGTACAATATGATTCTCGTCGCGCTAGAATCAACCCCGGAGGCAAAGAAAAGAATCTCATGTCTCAAAACGATATGCGGCCTCTCCGGGGTCACCATCGAAGCCCCCCATAAACGTGGTACTCCCGGGCAGTGCCACAGGTGCCAGCTCTATGGCCACTCAGCGCGAAATTGCCACGCGCGCCCCCGCTGCGTGAAATGCCTCGGCGATCACGCAACCACAGAATGTTCGCGTGTTAGGGAAACCGCGACGGAACCCCCAAGCTGTGTCCTATGCCTTAAGCAAGGGCACCCGGCAAACTATCGCGGATGTCCTAGGGCTCCGCGTAAACGCCCGAACCACCCAGCCCCCCGAACCGTCGACCCAAAGACTTCGGCGCCTTCAGTGCCGAAACCAGCCTTCGTACCGGCTGCGGTTCCCACCGTCTCGGCGTGGAAAAAACCGCTGCCGTATACGAAGGAGGGAACACAAAACGTACCCCAGCTCCCGCCTGCGACACGTCCCGCGCCTCAGCCCCTACTCGCACCTCGCCCCGCGCCCGCGTACCGCCCCCCGCAACCCTCAGTCGTCAACGACTTCGCGCTCGTGCGCGACTTCGTTACCGCGGTAAACTTTGACCGTCTGCGATCGTTCGCAGATGCTATCCGTAGGTCGGTAACCCCCGAACAGCGGCTCGCGGCCGCTTTCGATCACATGGACGTCTACGAGTCCGTGTCTCGCACGTTATAAAAATTCTTTACCGGTAATCAATGGCGCAAAAAGGTAGAGAAAAACCGTATTCCATTACGTTAGCATTCTACAATGCTAACGGACTCGCGCGGCAACGCGATCAAATTTTCGAATTCCTCCGCGACAATCTTGTAGATATTTTGTTAGTGCAGGAGACCTGTCTGAAGCCCTCGCGTCGTGACCCGAAAGTCGCGAATTACGTCATGGTTAGGAATGACAGACTCACCGCCTCCAAAGGCGGGACTGCCATTTACTATAGGCGGGCCCTGCACGTTGTCCCTCTCGATACTCCCTCGCTCTTACATATCGAGGCGTCAGTGTGCCGTATCTCGCTGACGGGACACCAGCCGATCGTCATCGCATCCGTTTATCTCCCCCCGGACAAGCCCCTCCTGAGCAGTGACATCGAGTCACTGTTCGGCATGGGAGACTCCGTCATCCTGGCAGGCGATTTAAATTGCCACCACACTAGGTGGAACTGCCATCGTACGAACGTTAACGGTAGGCGTCTCGACGCGTTTATAGACGACCTCACTTTTGAAGTAGTCGGTCCCCCAACTCCAACACGTTATCCGTATAACATCGCGCTCCGTCCGAGCACTATAGACCTGGCATTGCTTAGGAACGTAACTCTGCGCTTACGTTCCATCGAAGCACTGTCAGAGCTCGACTCAGACCACCGACCTGTCCTTATGCAGCTCGGTCGCCCTCACAACCCAGTCACTGTTACGAGGACCATGGTGGATTGGAATAAGCTGGGCACGTGCCTAGCCGAAGCCGCTCCGCCAATCCTCCCTTACGGCCCGGATTCGAATCTATCCCCCGAGGACACCGTCGAATCCATAAACATCATTACCGATCACATCTCTTCCGCGATCATTAGATCTTCAAAAGAAGTCGATGTGGAGGATAGCTTCCACCGCATCAGACTATCCTCCGAACTTAGGAATCTCTTAAGAGTTAGGAACGCGGCAATCCGGGCCTACGATCGGCTTCCCACGCATTCAAACCGGATTCGGATGCGTCGTCTACAACGCGAAGTCCACTCCCGCCTAAGCGACGCGCGTAACGATAATTGGCATAGTTATTTAGAACAACTCGCGCCCTCCCACCAAGCATACTGGCGACTAGCTAGGACTCTCAAATCCGAAACTACCGCTACTATGCCTCCCCTCGTACGCCCTTCAGGCCAACCACCGGCATTCGATGACGATGACAAGGCTGAGCTGCTGGCCGATGCACTGCAAGAGCAGTGCACCACCAGCACTCAACACGCGGACCCCGAACACACCGAGTTAGTCGACAGGGAGGTCGAGCGCAGAGCTTCCCTGCCGCCCTCTGACGCGTTACCCCCCATTACCACTGACGAAGTTAGAGACGCGATCCACAATCTCCAACCTAGGAAGGCATCCGGCTCCGACGGCATCCGCAACCGCGCGCTACAACTCTTGCCAGTCCAACTGATAGCAATGTTGGCTACAATTTTAAATGCCGCTATGACGCACTGCATCTTTCCCGCGGTGTGGAAAGAAGCGGACGTTATCGGTATACATAAGCCGGGCAAACCGACAAACGAAACATCTAGTTACCGTCCGATTAGTCTCCTCCCGACGATAGGAAAAATTTACGAACGGCTCCTTAGGAAACGCCTCTGGGATTTTGTTACCGCGAACAAAATTCTCATAGACGAACAGTTCGGATTCCGCTCTAAACACTCGTGCGTACAACAAGTGCACCGCCTCACGGAGCACATCCTGATAGGACTAAATAGGCGTAAACAAATCCCGACCGGCGCCCTCTTCTTCGACATCGCGAAGGCGTTCGATAAAGTCTGGCACAACGGTTTAATTTACAAACTGTACAACATGGGAGTGCCAGACAGACTCGTGCTCATCATACGAGACTTCTTGTCGAACCGTTCGTTTCGATATCGAGTAGAGGGAACTCGTTCTCGTCCCCGTCAACTGACTGCCGGAGTCCCGCAAGGCTCCGCGCTCTCCCCGTTATTATTTAGTTTGTATATCAATGATATACCCCGGTCTCCGGAGACCCATCTAGCGCTCTTCGCCGATGACACGGCTATCTACTACTCGTGTAGGAAGATGTCGCTGCTTCATCGGCGACTCCAGATCGCAGTAGCCACCATGGGACAGTGGTTCCGGAAGTGGCGAATTGACATCAACCCCACGAAAAGCGCAGCGGTGCTCTTCAAAAGGGGTCGCCCTCCGAACATCACTTCGAGCATCCCACTCCGTAGTAGGCGCGCAAACACATCCGCCGTTAGTCCCATCACTCTCTTTGGCCAGCCCATACCGTGGGTCTCGAAGGTCAAATATCTAGGCGTCACCCTCGACAGAGGGATGACATTCCGTCCCCATATAAAAACGGTACGCGACCGCGCCGCGTTTATTCTAGGACGACTCTATCCAATGCTTTGTAGTCGAAGCAAACTGTCCCTCCGCAATAAGGTAACTCTCTACAAAACTTGTATACGCCCCGTCATGACGTATGCAAGCGTAGTGTTCGCTCACGCAGCCCACACCCACTTGAAATCCCTTCAGGTTATTCAATCAAAATTCTGCAGGATAGCCGTCGGAGCGCCATGGTTCCTTAGGAATGTGGATCTCCACGATGACCTGGAGCTCGACTCATTTAGTAAGTATCTACAGTCGGCATCGCTGCGCCATTTTGAGAAGGCGGCACGACATGAGAACCCTCTCATCGTAGCCGCTGGAAATTACATACCCGACCCAGTAGACCGAATGCTAAACCGTCGACGTCGCCCAAAGCACGTCATTACGGATCCTCCTGATCCATTAACGGTGCTCTTAGGCACCACAAGCACCGGTCACCGTCCTCGTCGAACCCGTCGCTTGCGACGAAGGGCTCGACGAGCGAACTAACCCATAGACACAGCCCACTGAGTTTCTCGCCGGATCTTCTCAGTGGGTCGCGTTTCCGATCCGGTGGTAGATTCTGCGAAGCACTGCTCTTGCTAGGGTCAGTGTTAGCAACTCTCCGGTTGAGCCCCGCGAGCTCACCTACAAACGTTAGGGTGAAGCTGAAATAGCCTCTCAAGGCTATCAGCATAGGTAGGAAAAAAAAAAAAAAAAAAAAAAAAAAAAAAAAAAAAAAAAAAAAAAAAAAAAAAGCACTGATTGATTCGTGTCCGAGCCGTTGTACTGTACGGATATCTCTGTAACGTTGTTATGCTTCTCGTGCAATATACGAAGTTCTCGTGAAGTTCTCGTGAAGTTTTGTTTCGGAAACCCAAACATGAGTCATTCGTCAACAAATTAATGACCGTGACGTCGCAAGGCTGACGTCACACTTTTTACAAATAGTACGGACGTCCCTACTCCGTCATATACATTTTTTCGTACTTCATGAAATTTGAGGTACTTTTAACTAACCTCATTATGCACGTTCAGATATGATGTAATAAAAAATATTATAAAATATCATAAACAAATATGTAAAGACACGTCACATATACACGAGAGATGATATAAAGTGACGTGATGAAAACGTGAATTCCACGTGAATTAGATTTCCCGTGAAACATTGTATTATTAGTAAAATCAGTATTAATTTTCCTTCGAAAATTTTTAAATGAGAGTCATTTAAAACTTTTCGAAGGAAAATTATACGTTGAATCCATTTCACTTCTTTGAATGAAAATTATTCAATGGCTAGTGGTAAACTTTTCTCTACATAGTCTGAGTTCTATTCTATTAGTTTTCCAAACTTTCTTAGTAATCGAATATTAAGTATCATAAGAATATCTTTATCAGAACTAATTGATATATTGGTAAAGTTATTTTCGACCAATAAATACTGAAAACATTCGATTTTTTTTAAATCCATAAAAACTATATTTCTGTGTTGTGGTATTACCAAAAAATACCATTTATTGTCTTTTGTTTCATGTTATCTTTAAGTCGTCATATTATTGTTACTTACTACATGCGCTCACGTGCATGTCAGGGGCACAGCTAAGTTGCTACATATTTTGCCGTGAAGCAAGAAGAATACCGATTTTCAGTGTCGGACTAGCCTGATGGGTCTCTCGCCGGATCTTCTCTGTAGGTCGCGGTTCCGATCTGGTCATAGATTCTGCGAAGCACTGCTCTTGCTAGGGCTGGTGTTAGCAATGTCGTAAAGTTTGAGCCTCGTGAGTGCAGCTACTCACCCGAAGAATCTAGTATAGCCCCTCAAGGCCTCAAGAATAGGTAGTAAAAAAAGAAGTGTTCGACAGTCTTTTGACAATACAGATTGGGGCTTGACACTCATTTTTAAAGAAAGGTGGTGCATTGGGCCGGTGCGGTAATCGGTTATGACTATCATTAAGTAAGTCGTGAGCTCATCCAACAATCTACAGCAGCGACTCCCAACCTGTAGTACGCGCGGTCTAATTGGGCGTACGTGAAAATTATATTGGTAATGGTGGAACTATTGAGAAGATAAAACATTTATTAACATTATTATAACGTATTATGTCAAAAAAAAATACTGGTTGTATGACCTCTTGTGAGTCCGCACTCGTAGGTACCACCACCCCGCCTATTTCAGCCGTGAAGCGTTAATGCGTTTCGGTTTGAAGGGTGGGGCCCGTTGTAAATATACTGAGACCTTAGGTAATACTTATATCTCAAGGTGGGTGGCACATTTACTTTGTAGATGTCTATGGGCTCCACTAACCACTTAACACCAGGTGGGCTGTGAGCTCGTCCACCCATCTAAGCAATAAAAAAAAGAGTATGTAGTTTAAAATGAACCTTATAACTAATAATAACTGATTAAGGTGCTAGACGATGAGCTTTGGGTTGGTAAAAGAGTATAAGTACAGTTCTATCTCTATAATAATATATCAGCGAAAGTATACTAATAAACGAAAAGTTTTATTAAGGAGTACAAGAACGAAAAAAGGTTGAGAAGCACTGATCTATAACACTAAAAAAGTTAATATGTGTAGCGATATACTTTTCGAATACTAGTTTGTTTTTTTTATGGCCATAGTTGTTTTAATTTATAATACGATAAGCAGAAAGAAAGTAAAAAAACTGTTTATTGCCTTTTAGGCAAACATACACAAGCAATAAAATTTTTAAGCCTAAATATACAATACTATACTTAGAATGAAGGCAGTTTAAAAATTTCATAATTGGTATTGAATCTCTGTGGAACTTATGCATATTATGTTGACTAAGGCATTACACCCAGTTTGGATGAATATGTGAACTATAAATCAGTGTTACCCTACGGGCCATAGGCGGTAATATCACACCGCGACCCTTCCTTTGATAAATTATGTATGTGTCACGCCTTACTATCTCGCATCATCGAAGCTTTGACGACTAAATTACACTCGATTTATGCTACGATTTTCTGCTGAACTTTAATTTAAATTTGCATAGTAAAGGACGAGAAATTGTCAATGCTAAAGCTATTGTATCTGTCTTCGAAGGCTTAGGGGTTCCGTTGGAATAACTTTTCAGTGAAGTTCCTCTTGTAATTTTGTCGTATTTACGGGATTTGATAGGGTACCTCAAATTTACGATGCAAATATATCATTTGTTCCTTTAATGTTTCATTTTAGTTAGTTTTGTTTGCTTAACATAAATTTACAATTCAACTACTTTGCAATAGAATAATAAAACTACTTTCGCCTCCTTTTTATTTGTTTTCAATTATAAATTTCCATCACAAAGCACAATAGTTTAGTCAAATAATCATAATTATTTCATAAAATGTGTATAAAAGAGTCCAATAATAACTGTTCAAGCTACTACATTATTTTACAAAATACCCCTTAAATTCTGGTTTGGTAAAATGAAAATGACCCATGTCAATAAACTTGGGCTACAGAAATGATTGCTAAGGCCCCGACTTGCGATACAAAGTTTACAGGCAACATTTTATCAATGTTGTCACAGCGTTGAAACTTGAAAGGAATTTCGCGTAGCGTGTAATTTTGTGAACAATTTCCGCTGCGTTTCTCTTGAAGGAAAAATTCGGTCATTACTCTAAACCGAGCTCAATTTAACTCTCAAAACAAGGCCCTCGGGCGTAACCGAACAGCGATTTGTAAATAATCTTCAATGTTTACAATATTTCGGAAACAGTACACTTAATTCAGATGTTAAGAATAAACATTCATAGTAAAGTAAGTGTTGATAATATTAATAAAGTTAATCGTAGAGGTAAATTTGAAATGTTAAACATGTTGTGTTGCTATCAGCTAGTTAGATAGATTAATGTGAATGATAATTTTGTAAATTCGTCAAAGGGCATTTTTAATTTTATTAAAAAATCATTTATATGAATAGACTAGCTGATTGTAGAAAAGCAAATATTAATGGAAGATAATCTTTAATTACTAACATTTTTAATTATATATGTTTAACCTTTGTTCTAAATATATTAAATACTCTATATATTTATTTTATCTATGTACGATTCAATTGTCACTTTTGTTTTAATTATATGGATAGCGTCAAAAAAATTTTCAACTCAAAGCATAAAGGTAGTTATGACTTAAGTTTTGACTATGAATGTAGTGTATACCAAACCGAACATGTTGTCAAAGTTAGGTCGTAGAAAAAAGAAAACTATTTATCGCATTTATCGCATGTTAAAACAATTTAAGGCAACGACTCCATTTTCTTTATGCCACTGAAGACCTCGTACGTATTAGAAGCAACAGCCACCGGAAGCAACTTTAAATAGATTGATATAGTCTATGGTAGAGAGACAAAAAAGCCGCCAAATTTGGCTTAAAGGACTTTGTTACCAATCCAGTAAAATTTATTAAAAAAAAAGCCACCAAAAACTAAATTGTGTACAATTAGACTCCATTAGGAGGAATAGAAATACTTAGTGTAAATGTTGTATAATATATTGTTATTTCATTTTAATCCATAATAATTCCTTCAAAATGTACTTTAAAAAGTGATGTCATCAATTAATTATTAAAAATAACTACATAGGTTTGTTTTAAACTTAAATTTTATTTATTTTCTATATTTATTTCATTTTGTTTTAAACAAATTTACGATCTTATTTTTCTATCTCAATGTAATTTGAGACAAATTGAACATCAAATGGTTTTGGTCAAAGATTTGTTCAGATAGAAGAAATAGTATACTTCTCGTATCGTAGATAGTATATATTATAATCTCAAGGTCTTTCGGTTATGATTTCGGTTCTGTGTTCAAATTTATTTGTAAATGGAGGTCTCGGTTTTGGGTTACTTGCCAATCTCATTCAGGTTGAACTGACGTCGTATTACAAGATACATTTTTTTGTGTCTTAGTACTTCGAAGTTGCTCACAATGGGCCTTATCAGAAAGCTCTTGGGTAACCCCAAAAAGCAATAGAGAGCGAGGGCTATGCTCTGAGTTTCTCTGCGAGAATAAATCACGAATGAGGGTAGATACCTAGGTAGTAGGTAGGTGCAGGAAAATCATGTTGACCTATATAGCTTAAAGGATTGTGATGTGCAACATGTCAGTGGAGAGGGTACATTACTTGTATAATGGTCGCTGGGATCTAAGAGTTCTATTGTAGCGATCGCGTACCGGGAGACGTAAGAGTTCGGCAAGTAAATTAACCCACAGACAACCCACTGAGTTTCTCGCCGGATCTACTCAGTGGGTCGCGTTTCCGATCCGGTGGTAGATTCTGCGAAGCACTGCTCTTGCTAGGGTTAGTGTTAGTAACGTCGTCAGGTTTGAGCTCTGTGAGCTCACCTACTTGTTAGGGTTACGCTGAAGTGGCCTTTCAAGGCCATCAGCTTAGGTAGGAAAAAGGAGAGATGTATCGTGAATATGTCCCTCACAAGGTGGACCGATGGGATGTTGAGGGTCGCTGGTATCCATTGGATGCAAGCAGCGCAGGATCGGTCGTTGTGGCGAGACTTGGGTGAGGTCTATGTCCAACAGTGGACGTCTGTGGGCTGATACAAGGAAAATAGATAAATAGGCTTTAGAGTAATAATCCCAAATATCTTCAAACTTAACCTGGTTTATTGCTGAAAGTTACTTTTCATTTATAACAAGGAGATAATACAATAGTGTTTTTATCTGACAGTGCATTACCTATATAATAAGCCCGAATATACATGTCTGTAGTCTTCTTCTTCTTCTCCATCGCTCCCTCATTGCTGAGGATCGTGACTCCGTTTCAGCTTGTCGACTGCCAGTCTCCATTGGTTCCGGTCAGTTCCCTGGGGTAGTGCAGCGCTAAGTGGTCCGCTGGTATACTCGGAGATCTGGTTGGACCAACGTTTGGGGCTCCGGCCTTTAGGACGTTTTCCTTCTACTTTTCCAGTGACCATCAGACGTTCCAACGTGTGAACGTGTCTGTAGTAGTTGAGATAATTTTAATTTCAATCGCTATTAATATCGAACGTATTAACAGTTCCTTTAACAGTCGATACTCGCAAAGTTGTCCTATTACAGCTGTTCTCAGCACTCCGGTGGCATATCCTCGAGGGAGCGAACCGACGCCGACTTGCTCTTGTAACACGAATATCGAACTATGAATTACGTATTTATTACGTCACAGAACGTCTAAGAGTTGGTTGGTATTGCAAAAGAGTAATGTTATCCCATCAAATTTTATACTTCTACCACACAACCCGGTCTGGATTCCCGGTGCTTTAATATACTGTTCAGTAGCTTTTTTTTGGAATTTCTATTTATTTCAGGACAGCGAACAAACCTCATTAAACATAATATGAAATTATTTCGCAGTAAATTCCATTAAGTTCGAAGTTACAATATTATAAACAAACAATGGAGAATTGTGATTTTGTCTTATAACTGTGTCTGTGTCTAAATATTGGAATTCTATTCAATGTTGAATAATGGGAATACTATTTGAAAAGAATTAATACTAACCGGGCTTCCTCCATTTACTCTTTATATTTACCTTCTTTATACATTTTTATTTTTTTTATTACTTGGATAGGTGGACGAGCTCACAGCCCACCTGGTGTTAAGTGGTTACTGGAACCCATAGACATATATGACGTAAATGCGCCAAAGTTCTAAGGTCTCAAGTATAGTTACAACGGCTGTCCCACCCTTCAAACCGAAACGCAATTACTGCTTCACGGCAGAAATAAGCAGGGTGGTGGTACCTGCCCGCGCGGACTCACAAAAGGTCCTACCACCAGTAATTACGCAAATTATATTATTGCGGGTTTGATTTTTATTACACGATGTTATTCCTTCACCGTGGAAGTAAATCGTGACCATTTGTTGAGTACGTATTTGATTAGAAAAATTGGTACCCGCCTGAGATTCGAACACCGGTGCATCGCTCAACACGAATGCACCGGACGTCTTATTTTTTAGGCCACGACCCCCTTAAATTACAATTACATACATTTTTTCGTAGTAGTTAGTACTTTCATAACTCTTTTACTGGCCTATGGTATATTTTACACCCACATCTCGCAAATTACTGCTGTGAAGATACATATTGAACATTCATATGTTCCAGCTTGAAGAGCGACATCCAATGTAGCAAAGAAATTGAGACTTTAATCTTGTTTAACAAATAGATAACAGTAACTTATATATAAATATATATGTAGACAACCCTAAAACTAAGAGTAGCTTAGCAAAATTACTTGTTAGTATAATGGAAGTCCAATCCAATCCATTTTGGCAGAATGAAGCCATGATGGATTTGTCACATTACAGGAAGAAGTATGAAATCGGGGTAGCAGGAAGAAGGAAACCTTATAAGTATGATGAATCACTTGTGAAATAATATTTCAGTGAAATCTTTCTACGAAATGTTTTATGAGCTGTATGCATTAGCTCGGGATACCATTTCTGATGTAAAGAATAAAATTAAAGAAAATGAGACGAAAATGTTCAAGTTAAATCAGGTATATCTCAAGTGGATTACATAATTACTACAGCTAACAATATTGGAAACAAAATTGAAACGCATAAATTCTGTGGTGAAACATTATACTTTCACCACAGTACATACATTACAATGAATAAAATATAAGGATTATTTCAAATAATTAAAATAATTAATATAATTTAAATAAAATAGGTTAACTTGAAATTAGTATACCTATAAATATTAATTTGATTGTTTTGGCATAATTTAGTAAGGATCATTAAGCTAAAATATGTTATTTTAGTTCGGGTTGCTATAAAAGCGTGTGGTGAACTACTGAAAAGCAGTAAGTAGTACAGACTTTTAAATTTTTACTATTCAATCTTTCGTACCCTTCGTAGCCTTGTCTTTTTTTTATTGCTTATATGGGTGGACGAGCTCACAGCCCACCTGGTGTTAAGTGGTTACTGAAGCCCATAGACATCCACAACGTAAATGCGCCACCCATCCTGAGATATAAGTTCTAGGGTCTCAAGTATAGTTACAACAATAGTCTATTTATGACTTAACTATTTTTATCTACCATGCTAAGTTATAACCTTTAACCGCAACTCTTGATAATATTATTACTAATTAATTAGTACAAAAGATCCGCGGGTTTCGTCCGATTAAATTAGGGGATTACAGCCATTTTCTAATGGATACTTAAATGTGACTTTACATGTTTAAATGCGTCTTTGAGTCCTTTAAGCTACGAGCAATAACCGCAATATCCACACACGAATAACTGAGTAGTACTTTAAATGCAAATCGCAACAAACTTTGCAACGTTCGCTGTAGTATGGTTACATAAAATTCATATTCAAGTGTGATTCATGCGGTTTCATTTAATAGTTTTTGATGGTCGTATTTTTGAATTAATAAATTTATTACTTTATCACTATTTATATTTATCATACATTTGAGTCGACTAGTATCAAAGCCGGCAATGTGACTTTTGGACAATTATTGGTCAATCAGAAAAACGAATTATTGACTTTGTATTCCATTGGCAGTCACAAAACTCTTCTGAACGACATCTTAGATAAATAACAGGTTAAGTATTAACCTTTATTTAATGCAAGTTTTGAACCATATTCTTTGAAGGAGACGATTATATTCAAATCAATCTGTATTGACATATCAATAATTTTTTTTTGTCCAAATGCACAGATTGCCACCTTTGATAATAGACGACTCATTTATATCACACAAATGAATAATGTTGCGGCGGCCATTTCGCAGCGTTTTTGCTTGTTTGTGGTTAAAACCGTCGCCTCTCATGGAATGCAACCGGTCATTGTTCTCGTCGAACTCGTCGCTTGCGACGAAGGGCTCGACGAGTAAATTAACCCACAGACACAGCCCACTGAGTTTTTCGCCGGATCTTCTCAGTGGGTTGCGTTTCCTATCCGGTGGTAGATTCTGCGAAGTACGGCTCTTGTTAGGGTTCGTGTTAGCAACGTCGTCAGGTTTGAGCCCCGTGAGCTCACCTACTAGTTAAGGTTACGCTGAAATAGCCTCTCAAGGCTATCAGCATAGTAGGTAAGAAAAAAAAGGGATTCGAGTCAACAATTGTTGATACACCAAAGAAGATTTGTGGGCTCAAGGGAAGATACTTTATGATACTCACACCTTTGAATGACACTTCAAAATGTATATAACTGATTTTCAATGCAACATTGCAGGAATACATTTATTTATGGAAACACTTATCAAAACAATCAAGACTTAAATTTTATTTATAAATTTATGACACACAAGAAACCCTTTTATGTCTATGAAACGAAATATTAATTTTGTTTGCATTCCACTGTGTCATTAAAAAGTTCGCTTCGAGCAGGCATTCATCAGGCGACGTTTTAATTAAAACGAAACGTTTTCAACTTTTGCTGTCCATTGACCCAGGGTAATACGATCACAGGAATACCAGTGTGGCGGGTAGCCATTATACAACGCAAGATAATTGACAGATGCCTGAATCTCGCTTACGACATTTTCAAGATAAAGCGCATATATACAAGTTCCGAACAACAACATTCGGACCGTCGGTCTACCGAGCAAATATCACCCGCTCGGTGGAAGATCTTCTCTCTGTCGTTAAGCTTCCCCAAACCAGCAATTAATTCAAAACTAATATTTATCTACTAGCTAATATTTAGCTTTCGTGTAATTCTAGTTAATCAATGTTCATTGTAGCGATTTGTGGAAATAAAAAAACAATGTGTGAGAATGTGTCTTTTGTGACGGGGATTAGTAGAGCTTTAATATTGTTTTTGTTTATTTATTGTATGATGTATGATGTTTGATTATGTGATTGCGTTGTATGATGGCTACCGCAAGATATTTGACAGATGCCTGAATCTCGCTTACGACATTTTCAAGATAAGCTTGCATATATACAAGCTCCGTACAACAACATTAGGACCGTCGGTCTACGGTCGTAGTTTATATCTACAAATTGTGTTTAAATATACCTTATGTAGCTAGTATACTAGCGACCCGCCCGCGCTTCGCTTCGGGAACTGTAATTTATTATTGATCTTATTGAATTTTCTATCTTCATCTTTCATGATATCGCGCACTTGGTTGTTTACAGTCATAACTATTCAAATATTTGTCCAAACGATGTAGTGTAAAAGACAAAGTCTGTTTGTAATTACCAGATACGATAAAAGTATTTATTTTCATATAAGGATCAATTTGTGACTACCAAATGTGCGTTTATGAATGATCAATTTTTATTGCATTTTTGGTTCACTATTCTAGCGATAATGGCTTACACATAAAACATAAAAGAGAGATATATGTAAGTTTCATCAAAATCGATTCTGTAGTTTTTGCGTGAAAGAGTAAAAATACATCCATACATTTCTGATGTTAAAAACTATCACATTTATAATATTAGTAAGATGCTATGTAAAAAATAGAACAATAAAATTTTGTGGTATATCCGGAGCTAATTGTATTTTTAAATCAACGGAAAAGCTTGGTTTTTTGGGTTAGCGACAAAGATCTTTCATCGAGCGGGTGGAATTGCTCGATAGACCGACGGTCCAAATGCTTAGAAATTGTTCGAAGCTTGTATAATAAATGTGAACTTATACTGAAAATATCGTTTTTTCATATCGATTCAGTCGACTCAAGCTGTCTAATAACTTGAGGTCTGTGATAATTATCGCCACATTGGTTTATATATAAACTTTCTTTTTTCATATAAGTTTTTTTTTTTGTTGCCCTTGTAGGCAGACGAGCATACGGCCCACCTGATGGTGAGTGGTTACCGTTGCCCATGGACTTCAGCAATGCCAGGGGCAGAGCCAAGCCGCTGCCTACCGCTCCAAGCCGCTGCCTATCGCTAAAGTCAAACAATACTGAAAACATTTGGTTTTTACCGTGACTATTGGGCACGATTATTAACAACTTCATTATTTTCAACAAAGCACTTCGAGTTAAGCGATCGATATCCTGTAAGTAAATTGAAACAGGACCATACGCGCAATAAACATGTAACGGAAATGATAATACGCAGGGAGGGACCAAACCCTTTTGCTTAAACGGCAAACGCCTTTTCATGTACAATTTAACTGTTCGTTCCAGTTTCTCCAACATAATGAAATTTAATCTTTAGAACGTTTGTTTAGGGAAATCTTCGGGCTGCATTTATCTTTTACGGTTATCATTTATAATTACGCAACATGTATTCAAAATATCTATATATTAATACGTGACGCAAAAACTTTGTATCCCTTTTTACGAAAATTGCGCGGATGGAGGAGTAAGAAATTTTCCACACTTATAGAGAATATAGAGAAGAAGTGCATAATGCTAATATTTTTTTAAAATAATACATAAAAGATACATTAAATCAATAAAGAAAACATTAAACACACTACATACCATGTATTTGACGCACACACGCATGCATACTATTTATTGTCAAACTTTTGTTCTTGACGTCTGTGGTCAAATTGAGAATAGATTAAATATTGTTTGTCTTTATTAATATTTTTATAGTGTAGCCTTGACGGAATTTGTGATTATAGAAGTATAAAATACAATCATAATAGTCTACAAACTTACATTTCCAATTAATTATAGTCGAATTTCGACTACTGCGGGACCTCTAGTTATTTATAATTAATTCAATATTTGGATTGTACTTACAATTAAAATCTTCCAAATATACATATAAGTCGACGGTTTTTATAGCCGGCTAGTTAAGCGAAACGTAATTTGTCCTGTCAATTTATATTTTCATGCAATGTTTTTTTTTAATTGGTCAAACGGGCAGATTTGTGTTGAACAATTTTCCAACCGCACACGTGGTTTAACTATACGTATATATGTATATACAAAAACAGCCGAACTACTAAATTTTTGGGAGATACTTCCTAAAAATTCTTTAGACTCCATTTCGATCTAAAATCTCCATTTTAATGGAGCTCTCATCAGAATACTTATATAATATTAAGGTTTTTCGGCCACATGTCCCAAAATGCGGGTTCTCCATACGAAGGCTTTTTGACCAGAGCCAGATAAAGCAGAGACGAACTTTGTTCGTTGACGCTCTCCTTAGGCAGCTGCTTGTAGCAGTAGCTCCTAGAAGTCGCCGTGGCCTACAGTTGAAGTCGTCGTGGCCCATTGAAGTCGTCGTGGCCTAAAGGATAAGGCGTCCGTTGCATTAGTATCTAGCGATGCAACGGTGTTCGAATCCCGCAGACGGGTGCCAATTTTTCTAATGAAATACGCACTTGACAAATGCTCACGATTGACTTCCACGGTGAAGGAATAACATCGTGTTATAAAAATCAAATCCAATTTGCGTCATTGCTGTCAGTAGGACCACTTGTGAGTCCGCCGGGTAGGTACCATCACCGCCCCGCCTATTTCTGCCGTGAAGTAGTAATGTGTTTCGGTTTGAAGGGTGGAGTAGCCGTTGTAACTATACTGAGACCTTAGAACTCATATCTCAAGGTGAGTGGCGCATTTACGTTGTAGATGTCTATGGGCTCCAGTACCACTTAACACCAGGTGGGCGGTGAGCTCGTCCACCCATCTAAGCAATAAAAATAAAAGCTAACATAGAATAGAAGACAAAAAAATGAAATCTGAACGGTAGGCTTATAGAACAAAAACACCGACTTAGTGGAAGATCTTAACCTTCGTAGATATCGTACAAAGTATAGATCTTGAATACAGTATTTACATATCATTAGATTCCACTATGTCCATTATCGTTGCTACTATAACATTTTACTTTAGAAGCCTGGTAACCCACATTGGTAATTAAACAAACGAAGCAATAAAGAATTAGCAACTTTTAAGCCAAGCGATAGAGATAAATTCAGCCTATAACAATAAAAAATAAAGCTTTTAAATATAAATCGCATGAAGGCCGTAGCAGGTGCTACGGGGCGTGAAAGCCTTCCCTCTCGTTATTATCAATGCTTTGGATTTCGTTCCGAAAACCCTTTTATCCCTTTCACACACGTTATAAAACTCGAACAGTGTATTTGTTACGCTTTTCCTAGTATTATTGAACGTATAATTGAGTTTGACGTTTCCATTGTCGGCAGGAGTATGTATTTTATTAGTAAGCCAATGCTCAATATGAACACAATGGACTAGTAAATAATATAAATTATTTATAGTAGCTATTCAAGGAAAGGTTAAAGTGTAAAATTGAAGCTGAAGATTTAGATTCCTTGTTTACAAAAAAAATCGGTTGTCTGTAAAATCGGTTTACTGACGATAGTTGAACGTGACAACGTCATAAGAACATACTCGTACTGATGGAATGGTTTCATTTTTCAATTATCGCAATTATCGTTGCTATAAACAATTGACACCATATTCACTTTTCTTCACTGAACTTCATACTTGACGAAAACATGTAAATGTATTATTGTATAGCAGCTGTCCACGCGGATGCATCGGACACTCAAGTAAGAGAGAGACAGATGTCGAACGCTGCTGAACGCGGAGGCCGATTGTGCCTCTTTGTTGCTCGTTGCGCGCTCTCGCTTGCACTTCAAGCCTTAAATGGAACGCCTCAGAGCGAGGTAACGCCGCATGGGTCATGTTTTTTCGTACGTGCAGACGGCTCCATCGAATTATAAGACGTTGTACGTCAAAACCAGGGCTACTATATCTCGTAATGCAGGTAACGTCTATAAAATTAATTGTTCTGATGTTTTTCTTTGTTTCTATTGGTGCGCGAAAAAATGCTTCATATTATGTGTATAATCTTTTACGAGTTCTCATATAAATCATAACCTGCTTCGGGATACCTGGGTCGTATAAACGTAGTAAAATTGTAGATAAACTCCCTATCTAGTTGTATTTGCTTCATTAACCTATTTTACGTTCCGTTTGTTATTGTTCTTGGAATACGTAAAGTGCAAGCAAATGGGAATTTTTATATAAACTAGCGGTCGCCCAGTAGTCGAAATTCAACCATAATTATTAATTTCAGTTATAAGTTTGAACATTATTGTGGTTCTATTATCAAAGACTTTATTCGTGTAATAAATAATAAATTTCGTCAAGGCTACACTATAGACAAACAACATTAAAGACAAACAATATCTTTTCTCAAATTGACCACAGACTTTCACAATAAAGAAAAGAGTATATATGCGTGTGTGTGTCAAATACACGGTAGTGAGTGTATTGTTTTTTTTTAATTAATTTAATGTATTTCTTATACATAATTAGAAAAAAAAAAATTGATTTTGCATTCCTTCTCTATATTCTCTATATCTCTCCATACTCCTCCGTCCGCGCAATTTTCGCAAAAAGGAGTACAAAGCTTTGGCTTCGCGTATTAATACATAGATTTTTAATTGGTTATTATACCAATAACCCCATATAGCATACTTCTGCAAACTGTAAATGTATTGTGGAATTATATTTGGATAAACAAAAGTTATGTGGGTACTTTTCATTACTATAATGAACATTATGTCCTGTTTTGAATTTAAGAGAAGAAGTTAAATGGCGGGACGCCGTAATGTGCATCAAATTTGTCCCTTCTAATACTACATGACGGTCATGATTAAGATGAAGTATTTTATTTATTTATTAGAAACAAAACGTCCAAACAAGCACAGCGCAGTCGCTTTTTTTATTATCGCTCTTAGCGACATGTAGCGACTTGGCTGTGTCCCCGGCGTTGGGGACGTCCATGAGCAACAGTGATCACTCACCATCAAGTGTATCGTACGATCCTCTGCCCGCCTGATTCGTAAGCATTTTACCTACGAACGTCATCATCATAATCGGTTGCTCTTGGCAGAGCCAGTCGTGGTCATGTGGAATTCTTTAAAGTCTTGACAGATGTTTCCCATACTTTGCGAACCGAGGCCCGGCGCACACACTCGTTAAGTGGGGTTTCAGTAACGTCTTTCACCAGATCAGTCCAGCGCAGGGGGATTCGTCCACGAGATCTCTTACCATTGACCCTACCATGAACAACAAGTTTCTCGATAGACTCTGCTGGCCGTCGCGATATTTGTCCAAAATATCGAAGAATCCTGGATTGCATTGTTGACGACAACCTGTGAGAGATACGAACGTACACACACATAATATGTACATATGTATGTAGATAGTTTTTGGTGACATCCTCCTTTGACGTTTGTTGTTGCATTGTGTTTTTATAGGATTTTTTATAAAAACGGAAACAAATGAAATACCAACTTTAAGTAAAACAGTATGTTTATTGAAACCCATTTTCGTTGAAAACTTATATAATATAATATAATACAGAGAATAGACCGAAGTTTTTCGATTAACACTGAATCGTTTATTGTGTTGCCTTATTTTTATACTGAATTCGAGAAAAACACTACAAACATTACAATATTATATTATCATCATACAATATTATATAATATTATTCTGGTCAATATTTTATGATATTTTATTACTACGAAAATTATCAATTTGGTTTTTTATTTACAGATGCCGATTAAAGTTTCATTGACGTACATTCAATAATTTTAGCGATCTATAGAAACCTACTGATATCACTATAGTAATGCATTTCATAAATGGCAATAAATTTATCAAACATCAATTTCTAAATTAATTTACTTATTTAACGTTAAGAATGCGATGCGCTTATGACGCTGAATTTTAGGCATGTTCGTTCCCAATAATTACTAATCATCGATTTCTCGAGGTGAGCTTTTACTTGACGGTAGATTTGGCACACCGTTCAATTTGGCATGCATTATCACCAGAATTTTAGTAAAATTATCTTAAAATGCAAACATCCTTAGATCGTTAATAATTTAACTTTAAGAGAATTAGCTAGACAAAGATATGAATTATTTACAACTGGTGTATTGTGTGGTAAAAAATATGTCACATTAAATTTAAGGAACGTTGCTTTTAAAGTTCAGGAATTGAAAATACTGAATGATTAATATCTTGACAATGTAGTAAAGTATTTCGTCGAGAGCTCGAGGGTATATTATTGTCTTTTTAATTTAATTTTTTTCAGCTTACTTCCAAATGTAAGCTCGTTATTGTTTTTTTTTTTTAATTTGCGCAACGCTCCTTATTTTGAGCTGAAATTTTTATTTAACTTTGAGCAATAGCATCAATAAATAAAGTATGTACATCGTCTATAATCAATTAACATTCCACATTCTAATCCGACTAAATCAAAATTGTTAGTCATCATTAATCATTAGTTTTTTTTCCATTTTATTTGTTCGTATTAAAAAAAACAATTCGTTGTTCATTTTATTCACGAGTTTTAACCATTAGATGACCGTTTCAGAAGTAGCATACGATTCTAATAAAGTAACTCAAAGTTCCACTCAGACATTAAAATCGTCGTGCTCAATCCGTGAAAACAACACCGTTGTTGTCACGTTGTGTCCACGACATCGCCGTCGTTCAGCCACTGTGTCTAGACGTCACTGGGGGGCGAGACGGCGGGTCCCGGCTGCTAGTGGAGTTGGCTCTTTGTACTGAACCCGTAGTGAAGGTATGGGGAACCCGCGCCATCCCGCGCTGCCCCGCTGCCACTGCCCCCACCCGCGCTACCAGGGCACTTCAGCGCCGAACGCAATTCAGACGCCATCTCCGAGCATAGTGACGCCTGTCCACATACACTCAACGATAGATTGTATTTGACGACTATTTTATTTCATTTAGAACAATCGTACCTCCTCTTTCTTTGGTGTCCACAAACGGATGCATGAAAAATAATCATAAAATTTTAAGTGGTGCTCTATGATCTAATACTATATCTATGTCTATATCCCAATAAAAGTACGCTAACTGAAATATCTAGCTTTTTTATATTTAGGATAAAACTATAATGTTTCTAATTTAATGTTCTTTTTCTAAAGGAGTTTGAGGCGTTTTTTTACACTACGGGCATATCTATAAACTACCGCAAATATTCTTTGCATGTTTTAAATGTTTCATTTTGGAGCGAATTATTTCGTTTGACACATAGTATGTAAAGAAGTTGAATGGCTCCTATATAAAACTACCGCCCTGAAGGCTAGAGGTATGTGCGGTGTGGCATGATGAATAATAAATGTGATTAATAAAATACGAAGATAACAAAACGTCGAATGTTACCCGATTTAAAATAAACCTAGAACAAAACAAAAGCTGAGATTAGGACGTAAAAAACACAACACCAAACGGAAATAGAAGAATGTAAATAAAAGGAAATAAAATATAAAAATTAAATATGTATATAGAGAGTGAACAAGAATTCGGTAAAACAGAAAGTTTGATTTGCTCTAAACTTCTCAATAAAAGATTTACCTCGAAAACTTTTCAGAAACAAAACTCGTATTCTGATCGAAGAATGATTACGATTTTTTATTTATTATGCACGATAAATTTTGTGATTTGATGATTTTTAGTTTGGAAAACGGGTTAGGTAAAACACTTACCCGTTCATCGACGGCTACTTTACGTGACTTCCATACGAATTCGCAAACCGCGATCACGCATGCTACTCCCATTCCTCCCATGAGAACAACGAAAACTCCACCCACGTTGGCTAGACCTAGCTCGTTTGCAGTTGACGAGGACTTGGAAGTTTCATCCTAAATCAACAATAAAAAAAACAGTTACAAAGGAAGGTTTTAATGCAAAGCTTTTTGAGGTCGTCGCGGCCTAAAAGATAAGACGCCCGGTGCGGTCGTACTAAGCGATACAATGGTGTTCGAATCCCACAGCCAGGTACCAATTTTCTAATCAAATACATACTTACATTACGAATTACGTCCACGATGAAGGTAAAATGTCGTGTAATAGAAATCAAACACGATAATTATAATTTGCATAATTACTGGTGGTAGGACGTCTTGTGAGTCCACCACACCACAGTGAGTGTAGGTACCACCACCCTGCCTATTTATGCCGTGAAGCAGTAGTGCGTTTTGGTTTAAGCGGTGGGGCCGCCGATGTACTATAAAAAACTGGGACTTTCAACTCATGTCTGATGATGAAATTCACATTGTTGACGCCTATGGGTTCCGGTAACCACTTTACATCAGATGAGCTGTGAGTTCGTTTATCAATCCTCGTTCTCCGCTCCTAGTCGCAAAATCAATTTTAGCCAAATAATCTGATAAAACATGTCAAATGTGCGTGTAGGGTCGTCTTTGGAGGACATTTTGTCGTCTCATTCTGGTTTATTGGCGTATTTGTGAGTCGTATCACGTTTACCGTTAAACGATGAATGTTAGGTCTTGTGTATCTACTAGTTAATAGTACATACACACGTTTTAAGGTATATTTATTTATTACGTTCTAAAGCCTGCTTTGGACGGAAAACTTATTATTAAATTCTCATACAATAAATCTTACATTTTAATATTGATTGGCTGTTCTTAAACGAACTTTTAATTTTTTTTATTGCTTAAATGGGTGGACGAGCTCACAGACCACCTGGTGTTAAGTGGTTACTGGAGCCCATTAGTTACAACGGCTGCCCCACCCTTCAAACCGAAACGCATTACTGCTTCACGGCAGAAATAGGCAGGGTGGTGGCACCCACCCGCGCGGACTCACAAGAGATCCTACCACCAGTAAAATAGTAAAATAGGTTCACCTCAAATAGTTTTTGTAAATTTGTAAACGAGTAATTATAATTAAGTGTAGGTTAGGTTAGGTTAGGTTAGTTGAATTTTTTTTTAAATAATACACTTTCTTTATATACTGTAAGAAATTCACGTTTAATATTTAAATGAAAAATCTAATAAGTCGAAACCAAAGGTTTTCCGTTAGTATTCAACATTGTAGCGGTACATAGAACTTCAAATAAATGTACTGTTTAAGTGAAATTTACATATTAAAATGTAACAGAAACGAGATTCCGTTTCTGTCAAGGCTACAACAATGTAAATATGTAAAGTTCATATCCACTTTCAATGTATTCTACGTATTTTACGTTAGTCGAATACCTTTTACCTTGATCTATGATGTCATTATGCTTTATTAAAAGGATGAGTAAAAATAAACTGCTTTGACGTTAACAAAAGTCAAAAGTTATTTAATTTTCATTTTTGATTTTGGAAACTGGTTGTTTTTATACAAAATGCGACGGGCGACAAGAATTAATACTAGAATTAGGAGCCTACAAAGACGTGGAGTAGCTACAAAAACTGTAAAGTCTTTGAGATGTCGGAAATAATGTAATGAGAATAATAAACACGAGATTAAACTTCAAAAGTAGTTTTTAATAATGTCTACGACTCGCCAAAACAGAACCAAAAACAATAAAATTACAATTTTACTTACCCTGCATGAACCTCCACCGCGTTTTTCCTTCCACCATTTCGTTTTGAGAATGTGCAATTTTCCTTCTTCTTGAAGTTTCAAAACAGCCCCGCTTATGGCTGTGCGATACGGCGAGTCTACACAAAGTATTCGTTTATAAATTTACTTTGATCTAATTTGATATGTTTCTAATTTTAAATGTAAAATTAACGTAATTGAATCAAAATTTAGTTCATTAAATATATATAATAAATTAAATACTTTCAGTCATGACTCATGATTCACTTTGTTAACAGTACAATTATTTGTAGTTGAATATATAAATTGGTAGTGAAATGTCGTTGTTTTATGGGGATTTTTTTTACTAAAATGGAAGCAAAGTGCACTATGCATATTTTTTTTTATTATTAGAAGAAGAATAGAAAAACCATTAACTATTTTAAAATTTTGTAAAAATGCAAAGAGAACAAGATTATTTTTAAAAATCAATGTCGGATATTGCTCAAATGAAATTTTCTTTAAATTTTGTTGCTATTGTAAATAGTCGAGAATTAATTTTTTTCTGGCTCTGGCTTTCATAATTGTAACCGGATAATACACCTGTTTGTTAACTATTGAAAGAACAATTTTCATAGAAACGTCTCCAGTAGTTTTACGAGATGCTTCAGCAATTAGCTGTGATAGAAAAATAATATTGGGGGAGGTCCATTCGGTATTTACGATGCTTAAGACTATAATTTTTATTATGGGATTGATGGCCAAGCTTAGGTCGTAGAGGTGCCGGTAGACGATAGACCGATGACATTGTCAGGACGGCAGTTCGGACCTGGATGAGAATGGCGGGCGATCAAACAAAAAATAGGGCATCGGCATAAAAAAAGGGCCTATGCTCAGCAGGGTATCAAAATAATGAAGGTAAAAAAAACAGTAAAAATATAATTATACGAGGCCAAAGAAAGAAAAAAATTATTAAAGAACGTGAGTCATTTCCAAAACGGGGCAATGTGATGGTGCTTTTTTTTTTGTCAGGAGGAAATCGCCGGACTTCCGCCCTCCACTGAGCCGCTGGGGATGGAGGGTGGGGCATGTCAGAGTCGAACTGACTAAAACCTCCTGTCACTCAATAACCAACGTCCAAACCTCGCATGAGACAGAACTCATGAAAAGGCAAAGGGGGGAAAGCGAAGCGTTTAGAATGTGATAGTGCTAGTGTTTTCTGTTGAGATTAGATTAAAATAATACCGATCGAAAACGATTTTTTAAATGATACTCTTCACCCTGTATTGCACACCACGTAAAGCATATTATATAATATTCAGATAATGTACGGGTGACATTCGCGTGAACCCGCGTCGCGGTGACCGCTGGTTGTATTGTTTTTTTGTCCAGATTGAAAGGACATACTCGTATGTAATTACGTAAGACTTTAGTACTTATGTTTTATTTTATCTATATATAAATGGACAAAGACAACACTGACCTTTTTTTTCCCTACCTAAGCTGATAGCCTTGAGAGGCTATTTCAGCGTAACCTTAGCTAGTAGGTGAGCTCACGGGGCTCAAGCCGGAGTGATGCTAACACTGACCCTAGCAAGAGCAGTGCTTTGCAGAATCTACCACCGGATCGGAAACGCGACCCACTGAGAAGATCCGGCGAGACACTCAGTGGGCTGTCTCTGTGGGTTAATTCGCTCGTCAAACCCTTCGTCGCAAGCGACGGGTTCGACGAGGACGGTGACCGGTGCTTGTGGTACCTAAAAGTAACACTGACCAGTGTCTATTTCTCCTATTTCAACCGATCTTTTTATTTTAGCGAGCTTTAGTTCACACTTACAAAAATTCATTAACACAACAAAAGAATAAATATGTTAGATAATTTGAACTTAATTCTTAAGGTGTCAGTGATTTTGATTGAAAAATTTGGCTGAATATGAATATTTATTTTATGAAGAATATGAATATGAATTTCTATTCAGCCCAATCTAATTAACGACATTTGCGTTCCGCAATGAATACGAAAAAAATAAAGGCTTGTTTATTGTTACAGTAAAAACAGAAACAAGTTTCTATGTTCGTGGACTGCAGTTCGCAAAGTTTATAATGGATCTGTACTAACTCGATTTGCCGATAGGTATTTATATAACTTTTCTCGTTAGCAGTTACCGTGTAACCAAATAATATTACTAGAGGTGGTTTCGAGTTAAATTAACTCTGGACTGTGCATTATTGTTCTTGATTTAATAAGCGCTACCGCAAAAAGTCTGCTATCTTATACACTTATAAGAGAAAATAACGTAACCGAGAATTTTTACTTTTTGAAATCAACATCATTATGTTGAAACATTGCAACGACACGAATTTATCGCGTCATTTTTGTGCTCTCTATTTACAAACTGTCAAATATTTGAAGTAGAGAAAAATGTTTACGTTTACAAAAATGAAAGCGTGACGAACTAACCATTTTAATTTAAATTAATTTGGTTCATTTTGTTTTTAATTATTTTCAGTTTGTAAATGCATATTTCATCGAATATTGTATTCAAGTACCAATTCTGATTAATGAATGGTCGATTAAATTTTTAAATTTTTAATAAACGGGGAAAAACGTCCGTAACGTAAGATTTTTATTAAGAATAATGCACACAGTGTACGACTTAACTTTGTAATAACGTGCAAATTAGTAATGGCCACAGTGTACGACTTAACTTTATAATAACGTACAAAAATAACATATTTTTTTATCATTCATTGACCACGATCTCAGAGCGTTCGTTTGCGCAATACACTAATTCTTATGCAAACAACCGTGAATGAAGTGTACCACAATAAGTTCGCACGTTACCGTATGACCGTGGGTTATTGCGAAACCTGCAGTTTTATTTTATTTATACCTCGAATAGAACTTTAAAGTAATATTTTTATAATAAGGAACTTCGTTTCAATCCGGTGTCCCACGACACAACATATCTTTTTTTTACTTACTTGGTGGCATAGCAATTCCATATCCTTTAGAGTCGAGCATCCCTCCGACTTGCGTTAGATCACAGTTCCTTTCCACCACATATTCTATGGTCGTAGACTCCATTAGATAAGCGTAAGCACCCTTCCCCCTCACCACTCTTTCTTCTCCCTCCTTGTTAGTATTTGCGAATACTGATGGCCTGGCGGATTCCATGAATGACCACATTCGCTGGTATGTTGAAAAGTTTGAGTCCTGTACAAGTCAAATGCAATGAAATCTTGAGATTTAATATTTTTATATAACAATATTAAGAAACTATTATAGTTAAATTAAGTTATTTTTTAAGGACACTTTATTATAATTTCTTAATGTGTTGATAGGTCAACTTCGTCTTCAAAACTCAAAATACATTCCGTTGATTTGTCAAATAAAAGTGTTCAAGAACTAATTAAGAACATATATAGAAATTGAAAACTATGAAAACATATAATTAAAGATTTTTTAATTAATTTTATGTACGTAGTTTCTGTATAATAATGAGTACTTTTCTCGTCTAAGCTAGCAAAGATTCCGATAAAGTCCGGCGTAATACACATTGAGGTACCGTAATTAATAATGTATGTCGAATTAAAATGTAATTTTGATTTTAAATATCACACAGTAGAAAATATTCACGAAAGTTGGAATTATATCAATTTTTGCGGTCACCTAAATAATGATCATTAAGCAAATTTTCATAAATTGCTAAATACGTAATTTCATGTTGAATTAACGAAACAAAACCGAATACATCTGTACAAAAGTAACACGGATTTTAAAATCCAACCGAATTATTAAAACAAAGTGTCATAAAAAAAGAGACAGTCTCTGTTTACGGCACGAAATAAGCCAGAATATATTATTTAACTTCGAAACACAGACTACAGCGTTGTACTTTATTAATCTTTTATCATTCCCTTGAGCGAACTCGGTAGCGGCAATCTTTCTGGAGATTTCCACGACCACTGTATTCTGTACCGTACAACAAGGACTACACAATTTTTCATTTTAAAACAAAACGATTCTATTTATCACGAAATCATAACAACGTTTCAAATGAATTTTTGAATTTATTCAGTGGTTTGAAATACAAAAAAAAATGTGTGTACCGACGGACACACTTTCATCATTAAAATACAATTGAATAGATTCTAACCCTGAAAAATGCTGCAGTTGACCCTCCCTTCAAAGCTCCGTATTTGATCTTAGTTTGTTTTGCGAGATCTTCTGCGCTCTCAATGGGCGAGTCCATTCTCTCGACGGTTAAGAACGCAGCCAAGTTGGCAGTGTAAGATGATATCATGATTAAAGTAAAGAACCACCACATCCCGGCCACCATGCGAGTTGAAACGGCTCTGTCAAATAAGAATCATACTGAGGAAATTTTCAAAAAATAATCTAGGTATTCCAGCCATCCCGAGCGACTACTGCTTATATCCAATATGCGTAGGAGAATCCTCATCTTAAAACAATAATACTTACCTTACGTTGCCTATTCTGAATCTATTATTTCCAAAAAATGTCGACATCAGGTATAGTACAGATAGATAGTTACAGTGTTAGTGAGAAATTTGCAAAAAGAAAATGATTAATTTATACGCACATTAAATTTTCATTCGGGAATTTAACATATTTTGATGTAAGGATTACTATCAGACTAATAGGGTCGGTTGGCTTTACAGACATCTGATCGTGGCACAACACAAATCTCGAAATAAAGGACACGTAGTCGGATATCCATGGGCTTAACCTTTCGAATAGAAACTTTCAACAGTAACTAATTAAAAAATATATTAAATTTTTAAATTTAAATTATGCCAGAAGTGGAAACTCCCGTTTTAACGGAAGATTATAAAAAATCATACTCACAGTCGAGATTCTAAAAGAAAAGACTCGATAATAGACCAGTAGATTCAATCTGTGCCGTTATTTATTCCTTTGAAATTATTGAACCATGTGCGAGCCGGGAGACCAACATTTAATTCATGTACAACAAAGGAAATTTACCTTTTTTTAATTTTGATTAATACTAACTAACCTATAAAACTAGCATGCACAAAACTACATTACATAATTTACTTATTGAGTGCACGAGTCAGTTTTGCTTTTTTTAAACTTTGATGCAGCAAGCCAAGGAACAAACACTGAAGTATTTAGTGTACCATTATCGTTGTTCTTCACTATTTATTTATTTAGGAATAACATCACGAAGCTAATCTGGTTCAGAGTAGTTCGGTGTTGGGAAACTAGCAAACACGTCTCTATTTATACTACTCGCTGAAAACGAGCATCAATCCATGTAATTCAGAAAGGGATGTGGTCGCTTTGAAACTAATTAGCGAAAAGGAGTTGTTCATCCAAACTCTGCAACTGAAGGCTACATTTCCACATTCTAATTACTGCGAGGCAGTTTCCCGAGTCTATTTTGACAAATTCGATATGCGGGAATCAAGAATATGTTTCAAACGAGAACGTTGAACTCGATTTAAGTTTTTCTAGTTCAGAATTGTAGCCCACAAATATTTTATTAAGGACTTACTTCGGCGCGATATCCGAACCTTGCTGCATCAATGATCCGATAGTGAACCACAGCGAGTTCAACAGAGTGAACTGGTTCTCCAGCACTGGCGGCTCGTCAAGACAATTCCTGGGGCCGTCCCACTCGTACGGGCTGAACCTGTGCCCAAATATACCCCGGAATTTAGAAAATATTCATTTGCGGTACTTTTAGCTACTCCCAACATACTTTAAGTAAACATGATTCATGAAAATCTAAGCAAATTAGAGTTTAAAAAAATTTAGTAATGTTTCACAGCACAACGAGCGCAATTAAGTAAAGTAAAGCTAAGTTTGCTGGGAGTATTCGTAAACAGTTACACGTTTGTATAAATGTCGCTGAGTTCACTATACAAATAGTAGTGTCCAGAAATGAAATTGTATTGTAAAAGAATTCAATAAAACGGAATTCGAATATATTCGAAACAATGTATCTTTCATTTCTGGCTTTGACAATGAAATGTTAAATCGCCTAATTTATTTACAACTGGCCATAAGTCCAGCCATTACAATCTTACTTGGGCAAAAAGTCACAGCTTTGTTGCATTAGAGATCCGATTGCAAACCACAAACAGTTTGCTAGAGAGAAAATATTCTCCATTTTTTCGCCCTCAGGTGAATGCGTTTGATGCCATTCGTATGGAGTGAACCTATCGGACGAATACATTTAGCTTTTCGATGCATGAGATATTCCTTATTCTGATCACGTCCAACGAGGTCACGATTTTGCAGCGACGATTTTTCTTTTCATTTTATAAAGTATATTTTTCGTAGGATTTGGTAATTGGCTATTTACATTGATTATAGTTTTGATTTAAGCTATTATATTATAAAATATATTTATATTATAATATTATATAATAGTTTCTCATGTTTTATTTTCAGAAACAGCATGATTTCAGTTTCATTTTTCTTGGATTATATTTTCTTGTAGAAAAAATTATAAAAAGAGTCGAGGGCAGCAAAAGTTTTGTAACACAATTGAGCCACAAATCATTTTGTTGATGAAACTTTTAAGTGTTTATTCAATTTAAATTTAAATTTAATTAAATCCCCTAACAAACTTCTAGCACTTAATCAATTATTTGCTCCGTACAATACTTGTTAAAGAAACTTAGACGAGAAAATAAAGTCCATAAATACCTTGCCAATATAAACAGCAGCACAGAAACCCCTAAATAGGCAGTTGCCATATAAATCCACACGTCCAGTGATAAAGGAGAAAGAAATGAGAAGAGGTTCGGGGGCTGCTTTATTGGTTTGCGGTAAAGCACTGAAATGCCGAGGTTCATGAATGGCATCGTGAAATCGACCACTTGCTCTCTGTACACAAAAAAATCATTTTATTATTATAAAGTATATATTATTATATGTGTTACCATTCCTTGTACAATTTGAATATTTTTATTTTCGTAATTATTTTTGATTTGATGTTTGAGATATTGCGCCAATGTGTCAATTAAATAATTTCAAGGTGATAGGCATTTCTTTTAAGTGTGAAATTAATCGTGCAACGGGTGTTATTGTTACTTAAGTAATTTTCGTATTGCTGTAACAGAACATATAAACTATGATAATTTCGATTGTAAATTACAAGTACGTAGTACGTACGTAATCTTTTTTTAAAATTATAAAATATTTTAAATGTCAGGTTCAAATGTTAAAGTTAATTTACCTGTCGTAGGTAATGGTGAGATCTGCTATGGCAAGGTCTGCTCTTTGCTCGAGAAGCTCCCTAATCATTCCATCCCATTCTTTGGTTTCACGATTGTACGACCCGTATCGACCGTCAGGAGCCAGTTTGAATGTATAATTGAAGCCCAGAATTTTAGATATCTCATGAATAAGATCTATTGCGTAGCCCTCGAATTGTGCGTTGCCTGTTAACTTTTCGCTCGCTTCTTTCCTCATACAATACGGAGCACTCTAAGGAATGAAAAGATTTGCCTCTCAATCGATATTAAGAAATTTCCTAAAAGTTTTCATCGTAAATTTATTTGAACTAGTCTAGTACTATATATAATTTGAAAACACATATAACAAAACTGGATTTATGTTAATGGATGTCATAAAATGGATCCAGTAACATTTTCGATCATGAATGTTTTCTCGCGGGGAACATATTCATTCTACTTTCCGTATACTAAAATACATAAATCATCTTTTCAGGTCCCACGAGAACATTCTAACGTCCTTGTATCAAACGCTAATTTCGCTTTTGTGAGCCACAGGAGCACAATAGAATAATATAATAGATTAAAGCCTATAATTTTGGAGTGATATATTACTTACCAAAATTGTTGTCACTACAAGAGTCTTATTTTGCAAAATTTCAACGATTTGTTTTTGGTTCTCGCCGTAAGATCTCGTATAGTTGACACCTTCAGATGAATTCCAAGTTCCAGCTTTTTGGAGACCGTCTCTTGTCAATTCGATTATATCTAAAGTGAAATCGCTTCGAAATCCTTGATGATCGAACTTTATAACTCCGGTTAGTCCTTTCATTTCGACCTGTTCATTGTGATAAACGAAGTAATTACCGATTCTGTTGCTAGTAACTAGTACTGGTGGAGCTACGATTTAGCCCATTTCTGCTACGTAAAAATTATACGTACCAATTTGAAGACACAAGTCATTTATAGTAAAACTGAGACAAGTCTATGGATTACGGATCATGAGGTGGGCGTAAGGTTGTAGTTGAATCTTGGATATCCAACAATTACAATTCGATTGTCGAGTGTGACAAACATAGAAGAGTTTTTTTTAAATAATTGAAACTAGTTTTACAGTTCAATCTTGCGTTTATTTGTGACGTTTGCGATAACTACTCGTCTGTGACGAATTCGAAGCTTTGGAAATAATAATAAAAAAATATAACAAACGTAAGGCTATATAAAAAGCATTGAATTATGTTTACAACGCGCCAAAACCGAAGAAAACACTATAATTTAGTTTATCGTTTTACAAATTGTATTGGTTTGTTTCCAATACTTATGAATGAAGTTAGTTATATCTAATTGGTTATATTGTAGTTAAGAAAAATATGTTAGCTTCAATTGATTAGGTATTAGTTTTAAGGCATAAAACTAGCAGTCAAATTTATAATTTAAAATCAGTCGGTGTTTTTTTTTAAATATTTAACTTCAATTATATTGCCTTTATACAAAAGAGGTTGGTATAAATTGTACTCCATTAACAGTTTTATATTTTCCAACTAACAGTTTCTTTGTAGCTGAAATGAATTCCACAGCAATTTTCTATCATAAAAAAGGTATTTAAAAACAGTTGCGTCGTTTAAGCATTGGCCACAAGGTTTCTGGAATGAATTGGACGGGATTAAACAACGGAACTGTTTTGTCTGTAGGTACTATAGTACAGTTGTTTAAACATTAGGTTTTTTGTTGTATTTGTTTTAACCTTTGTTATTTTATTGTTTTATATTAATTCTTATTATAAAAAAATCAGATATATCATGACGAATGGATTTTAAATTCAACTAACTTTAGGTACGAGGTTGAGGTCTCAATTTAATGATATTACTGGCTAGAAGTAAGATAAATTAAGATGACGTTAAGGATTGGCAATTTTTGCGTATTTATTTAGCGTGTAGATGTGTTTCTGAAGAAGTATTTCGAGAACTTCTTAGAATAACTATTAACCAAAGACAAAATCTTACCATCCATAGTTTTAATTGCTGTGAGTGCAAACAAACCGAAACAGGTGCTATGCAGTTTTTTGCTTTCTATGACTACCATAGTACTACTATTTAATATATTGTTTTATTAAGAGCCTAATCTATGGCATTTTAATATATTTCAATTTTATACCTATGCTACGTAATACTCTAATACTTTAGAAATTTAACTTACCAAATCAGCTCATTCAGTGATCCCAAAACGATTTATTTATATTCTTAGCAGAAATAAATGTTTTCACGGTGAGTAATGAAAAGGCCCGATTACATAAACGAGATTGAATGGGTGCGTAGGCAAAATCTACTTACGATTTTCATATAATTGATGAGGCTATACCCATGGGGCCATGTATCTTCAGCCTCACAGGAGAGCGGTCTCACGTCGATTTGCTGAGATGTATCGAGATCGTGTAACGCTTTCGCGAACAAATGTACTGCATCATACATCAAAGCTGTTTCTGTCTGCTCAAAAATTATATTAATTATTTAAATCATATACTGAACAAATCTATGTCATGTTATTTCACCTCACCTTTATAAACGTCATATTTTCCTGAAAAAAAATAATCAAGTATTACATATTATACTAGTTATAACTAACATCCGTAATTTTGTAAAAAAAAATGCATTTACTTTAGCTGTCGTGTGTCCTAATTGCAATTTTCGACCTTTTCTTGCCTCATCGTAAACCCAATCTCGCACCACCCATTGAACATCTGCTCGTTCCGGGTCGAGCAGTCTTAAAGCAGTTATATTTGTTCCCCCGTATTTAAACTCTTCCAAATCTACGCTGTGAAGATCCTGTTGAAATTCAAATTGCGTTAGACACGTCGTGTAAGGAGGAGGGAAGGAAAGTTCTACAAGTTTCCAACGAGCTTACCAAAGATGTGATAAGGTAGCTATGGTAATCCGACATCATTCCGATTTGTTGTGCTTGTTGTAGTACATCCCTTATTCTTTCGGTTGCGCAGTCGAGAACAATGTGGGACTCGGCCGAGTTTTTTATTTGTTTCAGAAGGGGTCTGTAAACAAGGGTAAAGTTTTTATCTTCGTCGAGCTCTGTATAATCAAATTCTTCATGTATTCAATCTTCAGACAGTGGGAAATATCTAAATTACCCGCGTTGCTTCTAAAGTTAATTTGTATGTGTCAGTGAGATTTAATTAAAAACTCTTTAAACTAAATATATTAGACATCTTTTTTTTGTACTGCTAAATTAACTGTTGATATAATTTAATCTCGCATTTTTCATTCTCATTACATTATTTGTGACGTTTCGAATACTTGACATTTTTACAGTCGCCCGGGACAATAAAAAACGTGAGCTTAAACCGTAGAAGTGGTTAAAATTCGAACTCGGACGGACGACTCGGAAAATTTTAAGAAAATGTTATATTTCTTAAAACGTATAATTTGTAAGCTCCGATACATTCCTTACCTATAGTCATGAGAATCTGGTAGCTGTCGAACAGATACAGGCAATTCTGAAGGTCCATGTGCTTTGAGCAATTCCTGCAGACGAACTAACCCATCGCTATTTTCGTATACTATAGTGAAAGATTTCCAACCCCAAGCTCTAACAAGATCTACGTACGCCTAGAACAGTATCAACAGATTAAATTGAAAACAAAAAAAAAGACGTAATTCAAATCGTTTATAGATAAGACCTTAGAATTTGGATTTATTATTATATTTTGATATGATTACTATATACTTCACAATGTTAGGAATGTCGAAAAAAGAGACAGTAAATTTAATAGAAAATATTGAACAACAAACTCCATTAATATTCACATCTAAAATATATATACAAACAAATAGAAATAAAGTTTGTAATGCAAAAAATAGCTTTGAGTTAAATCAATGTGAACCAATATTAGCTACTGATCAGAATAAAAAACGGCTTTGGTAATAATTGTCTGTCTGTCTGTTTCACTTAATCTGCGGACCAGCTGAGTCAATTTTGGCAGGAATTTCACAGGCAAGTTGTGCTTTTTAAAAGGAATAATTGAGATAACATGTGGTTAATAAAATTAATTAGAGTTTCTATGAATTGTGAACAAAATCCGATTAAATAGAGTAGGCTTATTATTAAATAACATTAAGCAAGTCCACAGTAAAGAGTGAGCTGACATTACACCTTGACATTATAAAATATAATTTCAAAATTAACATCTAACAAAATAATTTGTATATTTGTATGACGACCCATTGTCCCTTTTATCTCCCAAACATTTTCTCGTTAGCTATCTCTCTGTTGCGTCCTTTTATTACTATGATTCGATCAACCTAATTGCGGATGTCCAATCTTCCGGTTGATTTCGCAATTTCATATAATATTTCGTGGGCCGTTTACTGATTTTTACTGACGGCTTTTATGCCTCTGTTTTGAAGCCGTGAAATTGTAATAAAAAATTGCCCATAGAAGGTTAGGTCGTATTGCTTTGTAAGAACATTTGAAATTCGAACGCAGTTTCGAATTAAGTTAATGGCGCAGTGGTATTTTATGACGTCATTATTTTAACTACAAACCATTAATGTTTTTGAATAATACATGTTATTAATTATTATTTATATAATAATGAATAACTAGGATCATAAGCTTTTAAGGTTAAGGTAGTTTTGACGTTCATTTTTATTTTTTGTTTTATTGTAGTTATTGTTTCTATTTCATTCTGGTATACTATAATATAATATGAAATGTTAATGAATGTAATGTGGATACAAAATCTGAACGAAATGAAAAAAATGAAAATAAAAAAAATATAAATTAGTAAATAGATTTTAGACGTGGCGCCACTCACTTTTCACATCTTACTAAAATCTTAAAAGATTCTTATTGTAGAAAACAAAATCTTTTCCAATGTTTTACAAAACTAACTAATTCTGTGTATTCATCATAAAACGTACCCTACTGAGCGCAGCTGGATGTGGGTAAAGGTTTACGAGGCAAGATTCCCGGCGTGTGCGATAGTCCCATCTGGTTTCTAAGTGGGGCAGTTCCATCGTGTCGCATATGGACTGGACGTGAGCGGCAGCGGGTGCTGATTGAGGGCCGAATATCGCTGCAACTCCGCTTCGCAGAAGATGACACACTAACAAAAAATATCGCAATCGATGTAATAAAGTTTTAAACACAAGTTAACAAAATGATTTCTGGTTTAATTTATCTGATATCTGCATCTGATCCGATATCTGAATATATTCTTAACGTTTTTATCTCACTAGTTCTTCTTCAATCAATCACAAACATTCAAGTTTAATATTGCAACAAATTTTTCAACGGTTATCTTGGGTGGTTTTAAAATTAACGAAGCTTAATCTCAATCAAGTAAGATTGAGAACGGAACTTGAGTTTAATTCAACCGTTTCCTCACCTCGTTTCGAAGCATGAAAACTGTCCTGCGGAGAAATCGTTTCGACTTGGGCTAATAGTTTGGCTCGCGGCAGTAAGGTGCGATCTGCATTAACTCTTTCGACTGCGTAACGAAATGCAACCTCTTGCTTATCATCTTCAGGGTGAAAGAGTCCACCTGATATACAAAGAGATTTTTTTGTTATTTTAGTTTTTGATTCTTCTTGCAATGCTGTGTCTTTATATCGTGGATGGTTTCCATATTGTAAATATTTGGTATAATTTTGGATGTGTGGTAAGAAACTGTCCTGCGGAGAAATCGTTTCGACTTGGGCTAATAGTTTGGCTCGCGGCAGTAAGGTGCGATCGGCATTAACTCATTAACGAAATGCAACTTCTTGCTTATCATCTTTAGGGTGAAAGAGTCCACCTAATATACAAAGAGATTTTTTTGTTTTTTTTTTTTTTATTGGCCTTGTAGGCAGACGAGAATACGGCCCACCTGATGGTGAGTGGTTACCGTCGCCCATGGACTTCAGCAATGCCAGGGGCAGAGCCAAGCCGCTGCCTATCGCAAAATTATTTACCGCATAATTATTTTAGTTTTTGATTCTTCTTGCAATGCTGTGTCTGTATATCATGGATGGTTTCCATATTGTAAATATTTGGTATAATTTTGCATGTGTGGTAAGAAGCGTTTTGCCTACAGAGCCAGGCTCGATCAATTTGATACTCAACAGATCTTCACTGTTTCGTCTAGACCGACTTCCAAAGTACGTAGGTGTCAGAAAATTTAAATGTTACAACAGAAATGTTATGTAAAACAGAACGTCATAAACGGGATAGTAGTTTGGGCAATTTCGCAGCTTAACGACAATGTAATGAGTATTGTTCTCTTCTACTTCAACAAGTATTTGTTAAGTTTCGTTTTATGTTACTTAGTAAGTACATGTAATCAAGCTGTTACTGTAAATGATACAACAAAACATTAAAGAAGAATTTTTCAGTTTTAGTTATTTATTTAAAATATTGAATCGCAACAGAAGCTTGCACACTGTCGTTGAGTCATGAGATCAAACTCCATGCTAAATAGCAATCCTACCATTTAAACAGGAAATCGCTAATAATAGCGATAAAAATAATAAAGGAATTAATGTTTAAGTCAGCATGAAAAATAAATGTTAAAATGATGATAAAATATCAGAAATTCATAATTTTATAAACCATTTTAAAATTTATTAATATAATGTTCTTTTTTGTTCTAAAAACTTGCGCAATCTTTCAAAGTGAATTTTAAAACGAGTTCATTAATTAATTGCATCAATTTTAATGAAGCAGTCAGCCATTCATTTGTGATTTAATCTAAAGACAATTCAAAGATTTATTGTAATTTAAATCTCTAATCGCATAGTGATTTAATCACTGATTCACTAATTAATTGTGATTCATAGTTGAGTATTTCATGCAGTTTTCAATTTATTTAAGGTCAACTTCTCAAAAGAATCGATAAACTTGTTTGATTTACCTATCCTTTTTTTATGGAATAAATACATCAATTAAACAAAATATGAGCATTATTTCATATTCTAACTTAAAACTCCCATCATTTCCTATCCAAATTCATAAACCAAAAAATCTTGAGCTTAATACCGCGCTGGTTGTGTAACTAAAGATCAAATACAAAATGGAGAGCTTTTGTGCCAGCTCCAACTCGCAGGAAAATGGGTAAGGAGAAGCAAATAACATTAATAAATGTATTACTCAAAGGATTTCAGAGTAAAATTGTTTCAACAAATCGACAGTATACAAAGACGGTATCACCATCAATCTAAATTAAAAGTACTTCAGGTATTTTAATTCTAGCTTATTAAAATCGAATCGTTATTGTAATATTGCGGTTGCCTTGATCAGAGGAATTAACAAAAATACACCAAGGCTTATTGGAATTAAGATTGAGTTTAAAACTGTATTTTTGTGACAGCATTCTGTTCCCTGCGGGGAATAAATTACTTTGAGCTTAATGACACCAGTGAAATCTTCATTGACGGTGAAATAAAATATTTTAATTTTAGAGGCAAGACTGAAATCTACTTAAATTCTATTAAGATGTATCTTAGAAAATTGGCAAGTGTTGCTTTTGTGTTAATACATGGGTAAATGATTATCGAACATATATTATTACGTAACCGCCACCCATCGTTAGACATGATTTTGAAGTTTTGATTACATTATAGGTTTTTTTATTGCCCTTGTAGGCAGACGAGCATACGGCCCACCTGATGGTGAGTGGTTACCGTCACCCATGGACTTCAGCAATGCCAGGGGCAGAGTCAAGTCGCTGCCCACCGTTAAGTACTATCCACATGCCTCGTTTGAAGAAGGATATGTCATAGCACTTGGGAAACACCGTGGAGCTCATTCGCTCCGCTCATTCCAAAGACGGATGGTACGTGGCAAAACAGATCTCTGGAAACGCACTGTGGATGACCGCAGTGGCTCCAGGTAGTATGGATGAACTCTACTTCGGTGGCGGGCGGTGCGATGGTAAAAGCGAGATGAACGTATTATCTCAAACAATTTCTCAGAGCACTCCCCTTGAAACATACGGTGCAAATACCGAGGGAACCGAAGTATAGCGTTTTTGTCATTTTTTAAGCAGGGACGCATTAATACATACTTATACATATATTCTTGTGATAGGAAGGTAGGTACCACCACCCTGCCTAGTTATGCCGTGAAGCAGTAATGCGATTCGGTTTGAAGGGCGAGGCAGCCGTTGTACCGTAAAAACGGAGACCATAGAACTCATATCTCAACGTGGGCGGCATTTACGTTGTAGATGTCTATGGGCTCCGGTAACTACTTAAAACCAGTGAGCCGTGAGCGAGTCCAACCACCTAATCAATAAACAATAAAAATAAAGAAACTTATACACACACACGTTCTTAAACTTATAATACACGCCACCACCTGCTTCAACATCACAAAGAGATTAGGCAACACTAATTAGGATTATGATGTATTTTAAAAATATCCGACCATACAAAACAAGGAGTGCTTGATAAAATCACAAATACGGACGGAAGATTCTTTCATTCAGCGTTTTGGGTTACATAATAAGAACATACCTATTCGTATCGTGTCCGGAAGAGCCGAAAGGTGTCCAAAGAATAGTACGAGGAAAACGACTTTTGTTCCTCTCATCCTGTAACAAAGTTATAAGAGAATTGCCATACAACAAAAACATAGATCTGCGTAAATAAATCTTTCTTTTCTACGTACCTAATGTCGTGACGTAAAACTGATTAACGAGATTATGTTTTGTATATTTGAAATTCGAACTCTAAAAACATGTTTATAACGAATATACATATCGGCGGCTATTAGCGCACCTGACTGTTGGACCGAAAGTTATGGGTTCGTTTTGGGCAGACATTTGTACGACGGGCATGTTTTTTTTTCAATTTTTTTCCCTACCTCTTCTAGTAACCTCGAGGGGTTATTCTAGATTTACCGAGCTAGTAGGTAAGCTCACGGGGCCCAAACCGGGAGTGTTGCTAACACTGGCCCTAACTGAGCAGATCCGGCGAGAAACTCAGTGGGCTGTGTCTATGGGTTAATTTACTCATCGAGCCCTTCGCCGCAAGCGACGGGTTCGGCGGGGACGATGACTGGTGCTTGAGGTACCTAAAAGCACTGTTAATGGATCAGGAGCATCCGTAATGACGTGTTTAGGGCGACGTTGACTGTTTACCATTCGGTCTACAGGATCGGGTATGTAATTACCGGCGGCCACGAGAAGAGGGATTTCATGTCGCGCCGTCTTCTCAAAGTAGCGCAATGATGTCGACTGTAGGTATTTACTGACTGAGTCAAGCTCCAGATCATCATGGAGATCCACGTTCCTTAGGAACCATGGTGCTCCGACGGATATCCTGCAATGGTTTCTTAGTATATGCTTGTTGAATATATGAAACAAAGACGGTTAACCACTATGACGCCGGGTCCAATAAATTTGAGTAAAAAATTTCATATATAATTATTTTGCATCCAACATAAAATAATTGAACGCGGTAAAGAAAATTAGACGAGATAGTAAAGAGAAAAGGATACTGAGCTATTTTGTAATTGTACATTTATTAAGCTCGCATTTTTTCGATTACCATAAACACTACTTATTCTTGGGCTCTAGCAAAAAATTAATGAGTTCTATTACTTCGATCGTACCGAGCTTTCTTTTTTGATTAGAAACATCTTACACACATTGTAGTTGCACACATTTTTGTTTATTATAATATTGCTAAATTGATTATTACGCGCTTGTGTCAATGAACGAAGAACGAGCTGATATGTATTTTTTTTTATGATTTGAAGATTACCGGTGGCCCGGAGGCCTTTCCAGTTTCACCAGGACAGGTGGGCGAGCAAAGGCTCAGCCAGGAGGGGTGGCATTTGCTAACAACTGCCCGAGCGCCTCCGAACAAGACCTAACGACTCAAGAGCAATTGCTTCGCGAATGAATCTACAGTACTACCGGATATGTATTATTGTCAATGTTACCGCTATTAACACTTACTCTTTGAAAAAAATGACTTAGGGTGATCAAAACAAATAAAGTGATTCATTTGTTTTAGCACTTATTGTTCAGATCGGTGTTTAAGAATAATACAGTGGTGTTATTGTTGTCTTCGTTGTTCATAGCACGCTGCAACTTGACAGTTAAATTGGAATATGTAGTGGAATATGTATGTCGAAAAAATTTACTGCAAGAACTTTGTTTGCGACTATTATTAAATATTATTCGCTTTTTCAATTGAATTTCACGAATTTTCGGTAGTTTCTCGGACTAAGGAATTGCTGGTTAGCTTGTTGTTTGTCTTTTATGCTTAATGTTTACTTCCAGCTTAATACTCAATGGTGTATGCTTAAATGTGTGCGCAGCGTTTTTTAATTAAGTTCAGTACATTAAAAATAAAAATAAGTTGATCAAAAATCACACTACGGAACTCAATTCGGTGAATTATGAATCTGTATTATATTGAAAGTCGAAAACCTTTCTTATACAATAACATACGTACGTCTAAGGTTAATGTGATTAAATGTTAATCTTTATTAGCTTTTCCAGACTGCTACAGAATTTTGCCGCCACCTTGTAAATACATATTTACGTTAAGAGCAACGACCTAATTATGTTGAAAGCATTCTCCTTTATTATGAAAATAGTTAATTAGCTTTCTCTTAAGTATAACCTGAATATCTGCTTATGTTTTATTTGATATTTGAAACAGTTACGGTGTGCGCAATTCTGTTTTGTTTTATTTATTTACGAAAGACACACATTTTTACTATTCGTAGGACATCACCTCAGTATTTCTGCTATGAAGCAGTAATGCGATCTAGTTTAAGAATATAATAGCCAATAGGAAACATCGATTCGGACTTGGACCTCACGTTTCAAAGTCGACAACAATCACGTAATTCTTATCGCAGTGTAATAATAAAGTACTATGCTTATAGTTGAGCCAAAACTAAAAAATATATTTTTGTTGTTGTTTCTTATTGTATACTAGCTGACCCGGCAGACTTCGTAGTGCCTCAATCGATACATAAAATACCTAAACTTTTGTATGAAATAAACTTGAAACAAACAAAAGGAATCCGTCCGACGGGGGACACATCAAAGGAAAAACATAATTGTTATTTATATTTAATTCCGAGAATTTTCACATTTATTTACCTTTCAAACCTTCTTTGGACTTCCGTAAATAATTCAAAACCAAAATTAGCCAAATCAGTCAAGCCGTTTTCGAGTTTTAGCGTGACTTACGAACAGCAATTCATTTTATATACATAGATAGATGTAAAAATATTTTTTATGATTTGTATACAGAAACATAAATACATTGAACTATCAACGACACACAAAAGATAGGAAGTCATTAGGTGTCTTTTTTGTCAAAGGTCAACAAAGGTAATGTTTCCAAAATAAATTGTTGAACAAATCCATTGTGACTCTACCATTTTCTATCAGTATATTTAAGGTTATGTAAAACTACATATCGGTCGCGATTGTCATACCAAAGGGCATCAACGATTGTGTGATGGGCTATGAGTCCGTGAGTGATAGAGTACTCAGTATAAGAATTAAGGCAGCACCGGTAAACTTGAACATCATACAGGTCTACGCACCAACAAGCTCATCGAGTGATAAGGATTTAGAAGATTTTTACTGCGCTTTGGAAAACACCATGTCTAAGATACCCAATCGAGAGCTACTTATAGTTATGGGTGATCTTAACTCAAAAATTGGAGCAAATGCAAATCAGCTTAGTCAGACCGCCGGAAAATTCGGGTTGGGTCAGCGTAACGAAAGGGGTGAGCGTCTGTTAGAGTTTGCTGCCGACCACAACTTAGTGATATGTAACAGCTTTTTCCAAAATCATCCACGTAGGCTGTATACATGGACATCTCCAACTGGTCATAGAAATCAGATTGATTATATCATGATTAGTTCACGGTGGAAAACTTCTGTGAGGAACGCTCACACCCTGCCCGGAGCCGACTGTAGCTCAGACCATGAACTTCTGGTAGCAACAATACAACTCAAACTTAAGGCTGCTAGGAAGGTTGACAAGCAGCGAAGAATCCAGCCTACAGACTTACCCAAGTTTGTGAATACACTAGAGCAAAATTGGAGTCGCTGGACTGACATAAATCCAGAATCTGCCACTCCAAATCAGTTGTGGAGCCGAGCAAGAGAACTCTTCCAGACTACAGTTTCTGCATCAAAGATACCGAATGAGACTCATAAGCGTCAACACTGGATGAGTGTCGATACCTTTGCTCTTGTAGAGGAACGACGACGATTGAAGACATCGGGAGCTGATCTGAAGACCTTAAATGCTAAATCAGCTCGGATACAAGAAGCATGCAGACGGGACCGAAATCAGTATCTCCAAAACCTCTGTATTGAACTAGAAAAACACGCTAATAAGCATGAAACACGAGATCTTCATCAGAAAATTAAATCCTTAACTAAAACTCTATCTTCAAAAACATGGGCTATTGAGAATTCGCAAGGTGAAACAGTAACAGACCTTGAGGATATTTCCGAAACGTGGAAACAGTACTGCCAATCTCTGTTTCAAGATCCTAACTCGCACTGTTTCGATCCAACAGCACCTCAAGATGAAGAGATAGAGCCGAGCATTCTTAAGGATGAGGTTAGGGCTGCAATAAAACATCTTAAGAAAGGGAAAGCCACAGGGAAGGACGCCATTCCAATTGAAACGATTGAGGCATCTGGGGAGTATGGCGTTGAAATTTTCCATACCCTGTGTAATAAAATATGGCAGTCTGGAACTTGGCCCCAAGACTGGGTTCATACTGTTTTCGTGCCACTGCATAAAAAAGGCTCGACAAAAAGCTGCAGTAATTACCGTCTCATAGCGTTGATTCCACACGCATGCAAGATATTGCTGCGTATCGTTAACGAGCGCCTTAAATCGTACCTCTCTAAAGAAATTGCTCCTGAACAGGCCGGCTTTGTAAAGGGTAAAGGTACACGAGAACAAATATTAACCGTTCGACAGATCATCGAAAAATCCCGGGAATTCAACAAGCCTACGTACTTATGCTTTGTGGATTTCTCTAAGGCGTTTGATTCTGTCAAATGGCCAAAACTTTGGGAAACTATTTTGGCCATGGGTACCCCCAAACACTTGGTCCATCTGCTGAGGCGACTCTATGAGGAAGGAACAGCTTCAGTTAGAATAGATGACATTCTATCGCGTCACTTCCACCCTAGCGCAGGAGTTCGCCAAGGGTGTATTATATCACCGCTCCTGTTCAATATATATACGGAGCTTATAATGAGAATCGCCCTCGAAAACTGGTCAGATGGAATAACTATCGGAGGTCGGAAGATTTCAAATCTTCGTTATGCAGTCGACATCACTTTAGTCGCGTCAGGTGTTAGCCAGATGGAAGAGCTACTCGGTAGAGTGGAACGCGTCAGTCTTGATTTCGGACTTAAAATTAACCGCAACAAAACAAGTGTCATGATTGTCGACCGTGCTAATAATAACTCGCCAGAGGTCACAAAAATTGCGAACTGCGATGTCGTACAGTCATACATTTACTTAGGTGCACTGATATCGAACACTGGCGGGTGCGTTGATGAAATCAAGCGGCGTATGGCTGTTTCGAGGTCAGCCATGGACAGGCTGAAGAAAATATGGGGGAATCGAAATATCACTAAAGCCACTAAAATCAGACTTGTAAGAGCGCTGGTCTTCCCCATTTTTCTTTATGCTGCTGAGACCTGGACATTGAGAGAAAGTGAGAAAAAGAGGATAGATGCTCTCGAAATGTGGTGCTGGAGAAGAATGCTGCAAATATCGTGGACAGAGTTCAGAACGAATCAGTCAATTTTACAGGAACTCGGCATCAAGCAGCGACTATCCTCCATCGTTCAGGGTCGCATTTTCACTTTCTTCGGGCATGTGTTGCGGCGGGGTGACGACTCGGTTGAGCGCCTTGTGGTGCAGGGCATGATAGAGGGTACAAGACCGCGCGGCAGATCACCGTTACGATGGACCGACCAAATAAAGGCAGCTCTAAACGGTCCCGTTAACGAGTGCACAAGAAGGGCCGCGGTACGCGAGGAATGGCGACGTCTGGTGAAGCGCACCACCAACCGAAGTGATGACCACGACCACTCTGCCAAGAGTGCATACGACTGAGAAGAAGAAAACTACATAGGAGAAACATTTTAAATTTGTTGAAATTCGAATTAGGTCGATTGGGTTTGGGTGCAAATTATTTTGCTCTTTCTGTATCTTTCTAAATTCGGATTAAAAATTGTTAATTATTTTGATTTTGAAACAATTCTTCAGTTAATAATTATAAATCCGGTAATTTCGAAGAAAATAGCGATGGATGGTAAAGGAAATTTTTGGGAATCAACGAAAAATCATGTTGGAAAAATCAGAATCAAAATCCAAATTATTAATGTTCTCAAACGAGTAGAAGACAAATCATAATAATGCAGAGAATTATTTAAGTTTAATTCTGAATGTGTTACGGTGTAGATACAAATCTACAAATAAATAGGCAAACACACCTCAAAGCCTCTTTTTCCTTTGTATGTCAAACGATTTTCTTTTGTTTTGTAGCTTTTGAAGACCGCTACGAATAAAAAAAAACATTTTAGAAATCGGTTTTTTTCTCTTTTACAAGAAAAATTACAGAAACAAAATAATTTAAATTTTGAGGTGTCAATAATTAGGGTTGAATTTCCACAACCGGGCGAACACCAGCTATTATTATTGCGGCTAACATCGCGGTTAACAATAATTGATGCAACACTATGTTGTCATTTTGTAAATTAGGAAGCTCTATATCATATTTAATCGCACAATGTGGGTGAACGCGATTGTATTTCAATGAACAATTTCAGGTCTTCATTTGATTAAATTCTCCCCTCATCTGGTTTCATAACGTAGCTGGCATGCATCGTTGATCGTTTCAAATTTAAATAAAATAATCTGTGTGGAGATTTCTTCGAAATTATAATGGTGTGAGACAAAGTATGTTACAAATTGTTTCTATTATTTGCCAAAGATAGTAGACAGTTAACTCAAATACACCTGCTACACGTGCCATTAACAATGCCAATAGTTTCGTGTTGCGTTCACACGATTTTCAGTAAACACTGGAAAATGTGGTGGTAGTTCGGGCTTAAACGTAGCTCTTGCGCGAAATTCCCTTGTTTCAGGAGCACAAATGCATAAAAGCAGCTCATTTCAAGAGCATAAACAACTGTTTCAAGAGCTTGATTACTAAATTAAGAAACAGCTGTATCTGGCCTTTAAATTTTCGGAGTAATTTTAACTTTTGGGGCTTATTATTTCAAATATATTATATAATTCATAAGCAACACTACTATGTAATAATATATTATAAACACAATAAACATGGACCTACTAAACTAATAAAGCAGATGCGAACCGTAACTCTAAAATTTCTGAATTAATTTGTTGATGTTTGTCCGCTCATTCATCAATCTCTTCATAAATATTCGAGAATTTCTGTAATAATTAATTAATAGATTTTACAGACATCAATCACCTTTGAAATTGATTAATGAACGATATAAATATAAATCCATTTATAAAAAAATATCTACGAACTTCATCAGTCGTCCTTAGATTCAATTAACGTTCCCTTCAACTCACGCTTTCTTTCGACATGACAATGAACCAATTAGAAGCATTCCCTTTTGCTGTAAATTATTCAAAGAAATTTATATGAAACAAATAAATATTCAAAATTAATTAATTTGTGGATTCGAAGCTTAGGAACTTTTTAGAATTATTAAATATTGACAATAATACAAAGAAACGCACCTGTTCAGGTATCAACCTCAATTTCTCGTACAAACTGCTGAATACATTAAATTCACTGTCATAATAAGTCACACTAAAAATCTACTACGAAATTTACCCACCATTCACAACATAGAGCGAACATTTTCACGCATTCATACGATTTAATTAGCCCGACTGTTTCAATTTATATGACCGCGGTTTGTTGTGGCTTGCAGTCGGTTTTGGCACGTGATTCCTCTTGTTATAGTGTTGTAAATTGAATGAAATATCGATTTGTGTACGACGTAGATTTAGGCCCGTGAAACGTAGGACGGCCGCCCGCGATGTTGGCGTTGGCAAGCTGACGGCTACAGGGCACGAGCGCAGAAGCCTTATCGCGCCTGCGCGCAAGCTCCCTGATATTGTCGACGATACGAATGGACATTATTATGCTTTATTTTTCGTGTAAGGGACAAAAATTATATTTTTGTTACTGTAACGGTGCTAGAGCAGCTTTTGTTAGAGCTCTTGGTACAATATGATATTGGTATAAGGCTTCAATTTAAGAAAGCGCATACCGAATTTTATTATTCGTGTACAAGTACATTGTTTATAGAATTTTAAATAAAGTCATTGATTTTTATATTTTTGTAGTAAATAAGACTAAAGAGTGTACGTAATTTATTTTAGTAGCCGCGAATAACCCGCTTATGGTAGTAAAAGATAAGAACTATATTACTTTTAAACGTCGATATTTATTGATAATTTTTATCACGATTACAAGTTAAATAATTAGAAAAATGAACATTAAGTTTTCGTGCGAGTAAAAAGTCCTAACGGATGGAAGCGCCGCCTAGTTCTCGCCTCGTACGCACTGTGTCCGTTGAACTCGCGTTGAGGATTCGTATCGTCAACGCAAATTGTCTTTTCATTATTCACACCCCGATTATTTCGCCTTTTGACACAAAGCAATAAGAAACGCAAGCAAATCTAAAGGCCGTTTGTGTAATATAAAATAAACATAATGTTAGCACGTACATACAATCGTGTAAGTTCCAAAACACACTCCAGATTTATTTTCCAAAGTCTCAAAATATTTTAATAAAAAAGTAAAGGAATATTTGTAAGGAATATAAATGTTAAATATAGCTATCAGAAGCGTTAAGCATTATGACACTGGGTAAAATATAAATAAATCAAAATAGTAAAAAATATAGGAGTATTTTATATTCAACATATAATTGGACAAGGTAAACAAAGCTTGGTTGAGAAATAGAGGAGAAAAAGATACTGAAATATTTTGTAATTGTACATTGATTAATGTTGTAATTGTTGTTGAATACAGGAGAGGTTTTTGTTGTGACAACTACTCGCTAATAATAAATCAACGCATTACAGGTGACGCGCATGTTGTTTCAGTAAATTGGAATATTTGGTGCATTTTGTGATAATCACAGTAGACCGTGGTCAGGGTTCATAAGCTAACAATAATTTAAACAAGAAGACATTACTTACTCATTAAAACTCAATATTATTTATAAATTTAAAACAAAATTCCGTCTATCCTCAGGGCCCCAAATCTATAATTTTGTTCTGTGAATGCGGAAAACACATATGCGGAGGACAAAAACAAACCGGAGTCATTAACCAACTGACCAGTGTGTTGATTAATCAAAATAATTTCGAAAAGCTTTTGAGAGACGTAAAATGTGAGAGAAATTACTTTTTTAATAAACTTTTTTTGTTATTTTTTTATTGCTTAGATGTGTCGACAAGCTCACAGCTCACCTGGTGTTAAGTGGTTACTGGAGCCTATAGACATTTACAACGTAAATGCCGCCACCCACCTTGAGATATGAGTTCTAAGGTCTCAGTATAGTTACAACGGCTGCCCCACCCTTCAAACCGAAACGCATTGCTGCTTCACGACAGAAATAGGCGGGATCGTGGTACTTACCTGCGCGGACTCACAAGAAACCCTACCACTAGTAGCTGTAAACTACGTCTAAAATAAATTAGAGGCTTAAACAAATTCACAATAATTTCTTTTGTCGTTTATTTGGCAGTACTAATTCGATGAGTTTTATTGATTAGATGCGATTTCATCCTATCATACTGAGGTATTGAGAGCGTTGGGTTGTTTATTTCCAAATTGCGGAACTGTATTGAAGACGCCATCGTTATTGTTCAAACTTTATTGTATATAAAAGGGACCGGCTATACGTCTCATCATTTTGTTTTCCTGGCAAAAGCACTATAATGGCTCGTGTCATTTATTTTAATTTGTAAACGTTTTAATATTGAAGATTGTGTGTGTTTTTTTTTTAAATGCGATCATGGCAACTTAATTGCTCTTAAAAACAGCTGCTTCTTTAAGCAGGACCGCGTGACTGTCACGCGGCAGATATAAGCAGGATAAGTAGTTTTGCGAGCAGACCAAATCTTCTACCCTCAGTAATAACGCCAATTTATTAATTTTACGGATTTGATTTTTTAAACGATGTTATTCTTTGTCTTCGTTGTGGAAGTCGTTTATTGTTTTCATATGTATATGTGTTTGTGTGTGAACCAAACATTGAAATACAATTTAACATATTCAATACACATTTTAAACGTATTACAAGTACAAAAACCTTGATGAAATTAAAAAAGTAATTCGATTCCTCAAATAGGTAAAGCAAAATTACTAGGTCGGATCACTGTTGCGAGGACAAAACGTGACGCATTAACACGAATGCTGCTATTAGATTTCCCGTTGGATTCTAAAATTAAAGACCATCACTGCCCCCTACAGCCTTTTTCGAAACATCATTAAAATTTTTCTTTTGACGATTTCTTTTTTTAATATTAGCCGTTATGTCTCGAAAACAATTTTACAAGAATCATCGCTGCCCTGAAGTGTTTCAGTTCGGTGAGAGAAACATCAATCGAATTATGATAAAATCGAATTTGAACCCCAGTCACGCGTGATCTACGGAAACGAGGAAAGTTCGCCGTAAGTGGTCCCTTTTCAAGGATATCGCATATACATAAAAGCCTCTTTGAGACCTCCCAAGTAGTTTATGAATGTACAATCCAGGCAGTATTGACCTGAAGGGAAATGTAGTCTATCGATATTGGCGAGTGTAGATATTCAGAGGCTTATGTAGATTCATGGTATCATAGTAGTATCGTTTTGATAAGGTGTTAGTAGAGGTGACCGCTCTTTGTAATGGTGTATTTGTTAAACGCTCTTATTATAGTGAACGTGCTATCTAAAAATCAATACAGCAGACTATTTTTTTTAACATTGCGTGTTGTTGACAGACCCACTACAAATTCTTATAAAAACGTCCTATTTGTTTCATTGGAATTGAAACATTCAAACAAACTAAACGACATAAGGTTCCAATTTTGGCTAAACTCCAACTGATAACGTCATATGGTAGTACTTAAAGTAGCATGTTTCAATTGACAAGATCCGACTTGAACTATTACTAACACAGTTATAATTAGATAAATAGTAGAATGTTATCTTGAATATGATATTAGCATACCTGTAGAATAATTTTAGAAAATGCTGTATTATGATATGGTCTTGATTCATCGTAAGACTTTGGTCGTTTAACTTTCGCAAGTCAAGCAGTGATGTTTAATATCATGGTAATGTTTGACTATCATGCTCTGAGAAAATGATGTTCTCTTTCCTTCCTTTTCATCATAGCACCATCGTACCATCCATCATCGAAAACTGTTTCATATTAAGTAACATTATGGTTATTCCTACTGCATTCCCAGCCATTTCTTTTTGCTACGTGCTATCTGGTTCACGATTTTCTCACTAAGATATATCATGGTCAAGCAAGGTTTGAAGGGAGTTTTTCTTCGTAAGCAACGACCTAACCACCCGTGAATTTCAGTAATCGCTTACCAAAAGGTAAGCTATAGTTTTTTTTGTCTGCCACCACTAGTATAAAAATAAATATATTTTAGAAGAACATCCTGGCTGTGTATAGAAACCTTTTGTGTAACATGCTGGCATGCTTTCAATGTTGAGAGAAACTCCCAATTAAGAGACTTCGGATATATTAGAGACGAGTGTTGTGCAAGCTTGAAAACAAAAGACTGGAGCTTCTTTATAATCTAACTTTGAAAGATACTATAAATTTTACAGGAAATGCATTTGACATTTTATTCAAACTATGTATTGCATATAAGTATAATATATAAATAACTATATAACTGGGAACAAAAAACCAACGCTCGTCCGGCCCCAATTCAGGATTCCCTTTGTTATGGGTTGTTATGGGATAGTAATTAGTTATTGTTTTGTTTAATATTAAGGAATATTTGTATAAGAAAATTTAAATAGCATCGTCAAAGTCTTTCCAATACAAAACAAACTGGAGATATTCCGGAGCTAACTTTTTTAAGACTTTGCAATAAAAAAAACTCCTAATATTCTAATCGCCCATTTAACTTGACCTTTACCAAAAAACAAGATACTGTACCAAAAGAGTATCTCTCGGCGTAGTGGTAAGTCGTAAACAAGCGGCTGCGGTTCCCACGACCCGGTAGCAAAAGTTACGAATGTACACGTTACTATGCAAAATATATGTATGTAAATATATACAGCGTGTTCGTTTAGTTTCACTTTCATAACTTCTTATGGCAACTCGAAACAGTAAGTTTACAAAAGCTTCACGACTACGCTTTTATAAAAAGCTACACCTGTGTTATTTTGCTTATAAATTTAGAGAATTTATTTTGAGATAGTATTAAATATCGGTTGGAGGTAGCTAGCGGTGTTGCTATGCATCTATACTTTAATATTATAAACCTGAAGAGTTGGTTTGTTTGAATGCGCTAATCTCAGAAACTACTGGTCCGATTTGAAAAATTGTTTCAGTGTTAGATAGCCCATTTATTGAGAAAGGCTATAGGCTATATATATAACATCACGCTAAGACTAATGCAGGCGGACCACCAATAAAGAATGTTTCAAAATAGGGGTTTAAATGGCTACTTAATATTCTATAATTCAAAAATATTTTCACTTTCTACGTAAATGAAGCAAATAAAATTTAGCGTTATGCCAAAGTAGCTATTCCACACGGACGCAGTCGCGAGCAAAAGCTAGTATCATAATATCTTGCTTGATAGTCGTTTCAGCTGTTGGTTTAAAGGCTAACTTAGCTCTCACGTATCAAGATTGTTTATAGTTAACGATAAAGATTTAAACAACAAAAATATATTTAAAATAAAGATTAAGGAACTTGAAGTACATTCTACCTAATTCTCATTATGAAAAATATACCTACTCGAAAAGTTTGGCTTAATCAATGTCCGAAGTTTCAGTTGTTACGTTACACATTGTTACGAAGGAAAATGAGAATTGTTATGAAGATCCAAAAGTGAACCATTAGCAGGGAAGTCGGTCAGGAATTCAATTACGCAATCGCGTTGTGGGTGCCGCCATTTCTAAATTCTACAACACTCGGTAGGTACGAGTATGTACCGACAAACGAGTATTACGGTGTGACACGTTGGTATCGATGAAATACGGAAACTGAGGAAGTGTTTCATTTCGTTTTAATTCAGATACTAAACAATAAGTTTTTTAGCCAGCTACTTTTTATTGGTAAAGTAGCTGACCCGGCAGACTTCGTAGTGCCTCAATCGAGAAATAAAAGTCCTAAACTTTTGTGTAAAATAAACTTAAAACAGACAAAAGGAATCCGTCCGACGGGGGGACACATCAAAGGAAAAACCAAAATTGTTATTTTTATTTAATCCTGACCATTTTCATATTTATCTACTTTTTAAACCTTCTCTGGACTTCCACAAATAAATCCAGACCAAAATTAGCCAAATCGGTCCAGCCGTTCTCGAGTTTTATCGAGACTAACGAACAGCAATTAATTTTTATATAAATAGATTATATAGATGAGGGTGAAACAAAACAGGGCTCAGTACAAGAATGCTTAAAAAAATATATTTTCGTTTACGATTTAAATACTGTCTTTCAGGGATCACCCGATCACACGGTAGGCAGCGGCTTGGCTCTGTCCCTGCATTTCTGACGTCCATAAGCAACGATAACCACCCACCATCAGGAGGACTATCTAGGCAGATACATGCCTACATGGCTATAAAAATGTAATTAGAACTAAATAGAATTTAAGACCAAATCGATAAATAAAAAAATAGTACACACCAGAGAAGAAGCACAGTGGGGCATTAAAAATGTGGCAATATGGCATCATAAATAAAAACTTGCATCTCCGCTCCACTAATCATTATTATAAATAATTGAAATTTGTGTAAGGTGTTTCGTGTTACATTGAAAATATTATTTCAGAGAAAAAGCACATTTAGAATTTACCTGTGCGATGGACGTTATCCTGCAATTTGTTCCTAACTGTGATTCGATTTAAAATGCTGTCTGCGACAGTTATTGATTGAGGATTCGTACAAACTTGTTACTGAACGAAGCGGCTTTATCATCCAGTGGGAATTGTTGATTCAAGAAGCTTCGTTTTCAGCATTATTTCCTGACCATACAAAAATTTAGCTAATAAATACTTGATTCTAGAATTTATTTTGATACAATTGTAGGAAATTAATTTTAGATGAAATGCTTCATATCTTCATAAATTGCTGTTATGTAAATGGCTTATGATAGAATTCGTCTTAAAGAACCTTGAACGTGTCCTTGATATTTGCTTGTTTAATTATCTAAGTCTCCGATTATCCAAAACTAATTTAGTTTGAGTGCCAGCTTTTAGACGTATTTAATAATTCTAAGAATCTTGCGTGCCATTAACTGATACCATGATTGCTTAATCTTTAATCACGGAGCCATTCCTTGGCAACGTTTTGCAATTTTTTATTATAAACGCATTCTTTCACTGATCAATATCTGACTATAATTTATGACACGTCAAAGTTTTAGATTCGTTGATGTACATATTAGATTTTTTTGCCTTCTGTTGTGTTATTGAGATTTTGTCTTTTTGTAAATAAATGTAAAGAATAAGAAAAAAAATTGGAAACGAATTAAATACGATTTTCCGGACCCAAATCAGGATTCCCTGTATCTTGGGAACTAGAGACTAACAGACATACGTAGGCACTTATAGAAATTTAAATATGTACATATAAACGCACGAAAAAAGAGTAAACAAATCCGTTCATCACGCTACTATTTGCTCCATATGAGAAAGAAACCCACGACCCTGAAAAGAAAGCTTAAAGAAGAAAGCTTTGAAGGCTTAAAAAAACATGTTCAAATTTCATGTGAAACTGCATACGAGCTTACGATTCATGTGGTTCTGTGTGGTTACATAGATATCACTAAGCGAGTATTTCCATACGCCTCAAAATATAAGTTTTTTTTTTCCTACCTATGCTGATAGCCTTGAGAGGCTATTTCAGCTTCGCCCTAACGTTTGTAGGTGAGCTCACGGAGCTCAAACCGGAGAGTTGCTAGCACTGACCCTAGCAAGAGCAGTGCTTCGCAGAATCTACCGCCGAATCGGAAACGCGACCCACTGAGAAGATCCGGCGAGAAACTCAGTGGGCTGTGTCTATGGGCCAATTCGCTCGACGAGAATGGTGACCGGTGCTTGTGGTGCCTAAAAGCACCGTTAATGGATCAGAAGGATCCGTGATGACGTGCTTTGGGCGACGTCGACGGTTTACCATTCGGTCTACTGGGTGGGGTATGTAGTTTCCAGCGGCCACGATGAGAGAGTTCTCATGTCCTGCCGCCTTCTCAAAATGGCACAGCGATGCCGACTGTAGATACTTACTAACTGAATTGAGTTCCAGGTCATCGTGGAGATCCACGTTCCTTAGGAACCATGGTGCTCCGATGGCTATCCTGCAGAATCGGGATTGTAAAACCTGAAGGGATTTCAAGTGGGTGCGGGCTACGTTAGCGAACACTACGCTTGCATACGTCATGACGGGGCGTATGCGAGTTTTGTAGAGAGTTACCTTATTACGAAGGGACAGTTTGCTTCGACTACAAAGCATTGGGTAGAGTCGTCCTAGTATAAACGCGGCGCGGTCGCGTACCGTTTTAATGTGGGGACGGAATGTCATCCCTCTGCCGAGGGTGATGCCTAAGTATTTGACCTTCTAGGCCCACGGTATGAGCTGGCCAAAGAGAGTGATGGGGCTAACGGCGGAGGTGTTTGCGCGCCTATTAAGGAGTGGGATGCTCGAAGTGGTATTCGGAGGGCGACCCCTTTTGAAGAGCATCGCTGTGCTTTTCGTGGGGTTGATGTCGATTCGCCACTTCCGGAACCACTGTCCCATGGTGGCTACTGCGATCTGGAGTCGCCGATGGAGCAACGCCATCTTCCTACACGAGTAGTAGATAGCCGTGTCATCGGCGAAGAGCGCTAGACGGGTCTCCGGAGACCGGGGTATATCATTGATATACAAACTAAATAATAACGGGGAGAGCGCGGAGCCTTGCGGGACTCCGGCAGTCAGTTGACGGAGACGAGAGCGAGTTCCCTCTACTCGATATCGAAACGAACGGTTCGACAAGATGTCTTCCTATGATGAGCACTATAAGATCGAAGTCTCAATTGTATTGTATAATGGCTGTTACACCCTTTAAACTAGCATATGTCGCTACTTCGTCGTAGAAAACAATATATTGGAAATTTTCACTTCGAGATATTATGAAAATTCATTTGTCCTAGTCCTATACAACTACAAATAAAATGTTAAGGTTACAATAATGAATTAGGTTAAGTCACAAAGGACTGTATATTGTACACGATCCAAAAAACTAGGCTTGGTAAATTACACCTACACGTGGATAAAAAAATATATTGGAAGTTAAAATACAAGGTAAAATAAACATGTGCCTCGTGTGTTACCATTCAATTAGATATCCTGACTTTTTCACAATTTTTAATAAGCTTTTACTTCATTTTCCATTTGACTTATTCAAAAGAAGTCGTTGTGGCTTAATACAGTTTGGTGAGCTACTTCCACGATCACGTCTTTACAGATCCACTAGATTCTCTTAGTTACTAAACGCCTGCAAAATGAGCAAAAGGAGGATATCTAGAGACCCTGGTAACCTAACTCGTCGAACTCGTCAGTTTTTTTTTTATTGCTTAGATGGGTGGACGAGCTCACAGCCCACCTGGAGCTAAGTGGTTACCGGAACCGATAGATATCTACAAAGTAAATGCGCCACCCATCTTGAGATATAAGTTCTAAGGTCTCAAGTATAGTTACAAACGTTGCCCCACCCTTCAAACCGAAACGCATTACTACTTCACGGGCGAAAAATGGCAGGGTTGTGGTACCTACCCGCACGGACTCACAAGAGGTCCTACCACCAGTAAAAAAGTCGTCAAAGAGTTCCACTTGAAACTTAACCCATCACATCAGCCCGCTGAGTTTTTCGCCGTATCTTCTGAACTGAAACTTTTCTTGTTTATTGAATTCATTTCAGTAACACATAAACTTGTGATCCCAAATTAGGTACAGCGAAATTATTAAGCGAAACAACACGATTCATAATGTATGCTCTATATCGTAACCGCTGACCTCTTAAAGTTCCGGCGTGTTCCCCTGTGGTCTGTAAGACGAGGGTATTAGGCACTTCCCTCTAATTAATGGCGGCTTGACCCACGTCGTAACTTCCCTCCGGTATTTAGAGGTTTAAGATAGTTGTAGTCTATGGCTGTCTGCATTAGGTACTCTTGTGGTCTAACTGATCTGTGACTTGCTGTTTTCTTGGAACAGCATTCATGAATGGTAGAAAGCCTACATAAGTTTGTAATTAAAAACTCTAATAAATAAAATACTGACTGGCAGTTAGATGGATCTACAGTTTCGAAGGTTGTTTGTATCTATTTATATCATTGCTTTTAAATGCTACGTTGGAATATATTCAAACATCGTTTGAAGGACCTGCTCTAGCGCTCGAGGAACATCCTGGAAGGGAATTCATTTCAGATCCGAATGGCGCGCAGTAAAAACTGGTTTCGTGTGATAAAGATGAATTTTGCTTTGGCAGCATGTGGTGCGTTTGTAAAGAAGAGATAATGGGATCATTTCAAATAAATGCAATTTGGCACTTTTATAGTTTATTTTATACGTTTAATTTCATATTTAGACTTTGGAATGATACTGCTAGTCAACGTCATGATAATCGCCTTATCGTATCCGCTGACTACTCCCCGAATCCTGATCATGCAGGAGTCAGTCACCGTCGACGCCCTAGACACGTCCTTACGGATCCATCAGATCCAATAACCTTTGCATTAGACGCCTTCAGCTCTAACACTAGGAGCAGGCTGAGGAACCCCGGTAACCGTACTCGTCGAACTCGACAAAGAGTTCGCCGTGCAACTTAACCCATGAATCAGCTCGCTGAGTTTCTCGCCGGATCTTCTCAGCGAGTCGCGATTCCGATCCGGTAGTAGATTCATTCGCGAAGCACCTGCTCTCGAGCTGTTAGGTCTCCTTCGGAGGCGCTCGGGTAGCTGTTAGAAAATCCCACCCCTCCTGGCTGAGCGTTTGCTCGCCCACCTGTCCTGGTGAAACTGGAAAGGCCTCCGGGCCACCAGTAATCCTTCAATCATAAAAAAAAAAAACTGCTAGTCAAACCGCATCAATATTAATTTGTATATATAAATATAGGTATATAAATTTCTAAAAATAAAACTGTATTGACGCTCAGATCATGTATTGCGAGCGTCATCAATATATAGGTATATCATAATATATCATAAGTAATCTTCGGTTCTTCAGAAGGGATTTTATTTAGTTATGACATATTAGGTGGACATATTATTTTGGAGCAAAATTATTAATTTTTTATTAAAATTATTGAAAAAACCTTATTGTCGTTTATAGTTATGACTTTATTTTATACTTTTATATAGCACATAGTATAATGATTGTGAAAATAAGTCTGCTGTAAGTCTTTTACATACTGTACGAATATTAACAATATTCGGTATGAAAATTGTTTGAACCCTCGGATAAGATATAGGCTTTTATCAGAATTCTTAGCATATGTTTCCGCATGCCTCAAATAGTGAAAAAGCTATTTTAGCCATTTTATTAATAATATAATGTAAATTCTTAAACTTATTTTACGAAGTTTAATACACTTTCAATTGTAAGCTAAGTAGAGATGTACATGAACATCAATTTTGAAGCTAGTTGCTATGTTCTGTATTTCACAAAATATAGTTCTATTTTAGTCCAAAGTAGTGAAAACATAGTTTTTTTTTTACATCAGTAACTTAACTTCCGCTAAAGTAGAAGCATGTATAATACATTGACAAGTGCCTACTAGCTTTATCATGCTTTTATCGAAATCGAATATAGAAACTTTCTAGAGTAAATGTTGCAATTTCAGGGAAGGTTTCCAACAAAGTGTCTGCTAACAGCATGCCTTAGGTAATACGTGTGCAATTTCAACAAATTAGTTTTTCAAATATCTTTGAGTAGTTACAGTGAAGCATGATAGAAATATATGTATTAACACAACAAGTAAAAAATCTGGCTTGTATATAGCATAGCATAGCATAAGCTATGTGCGCACTACTAATCTAAATAAATGTGCTAAGTACACAATGTAATAATTGGAGTCGTCGTGGCCTAAAGGCTTCGATCAACAATAGTAACATTGTTGATCGAAGCCTAAAGGATAAGACGTCCGGTGCATTCGTGTTGAGCGATGCACCGGTGTTCGAATCCCGCAGGCGGGTACCGATTTTCCTAATGAAATACGTACTCAACAAATGTTCACGATTGACTTCCACGGTGAAGGAATAGTATCGTGTAATAAAAATGAAGCCCGCAAAATTATAATTCGCGTAATTACTGGTGGTAGGACTTCTTGTGAGTCCGCGCGGCCTATTTCTGCCGCGAAGCAGTAATGCATTTCGGCTTGAAGGGTGGGGCAGCCGTTGTAACTATACTTGAGACCTTAGAACTTATATCTCAGGGTGGGTGGCGCATTTACGTTGTGAATGTCTATGGGCTCTAGTAACCACTTAACACCAGGTGGGCTGCGAGCTCGTCCAACCATCAAAGCAATAAAATTAAAAAAACAATGTTCCTTACATCTATAGGATAAAATAATATGATAACGAAACCTAATCTAACTTATAATGTTATGAAAGTAATTCTACTCACAATAAGCTCTAGACAATTACACTAGTTAATCTGCTATTAACATGGAGGATGTCCTTGAACATTTTTATAAGCATCACTAACTTACAAATAAAAATATCCAGCTCTGTTGACGACTTTGCTAGTTCGTTAAAGGTGCGAGACATTCAGATGATTGGATTATAATAAAATACATATATTGGTTTTATAACTCAATAATGCAACTTAATATTGTTTTGGTTGCAAATTGCCCACGGATTGCCAACCATAAATAATTGTGAAAATACTCCAGGTCAAAGAAACAAAGCTGGAGGAAAACTGAAAACAGAGCGGTTCTTGCCTGTCCCGAACTTGCGACTTTCACTCCCGAGCCACAGACAATGTTTTTTTTTTGCTACGACAACAATATCTTATTATTAAATCATCTTATTAATTGCTAAACTCATTCGGTATAAAACTAAAACAATAGAACTCACGCGGTGGTAAAACGAATAAGACATTAATGCATTTCTAAAAAGAATAATATTAAAAATTCAAATTGAAATGTTTCTATATGCGCAGTCGTTCCTGCAGTTGCTCGATTAGCGGATATCCTAATTTCTGAACCGGAAATTTATGTGACTGAATCCGAAATAGTATTGGGTTAGTCAAAGACTTACGTGGTAGGTACTAGAAGAAGCTGTTTTAAATTAAATAACAGTGACGTGTGGTCGCAAACGAGTCCAATCGATTACCTATAGCAATGTCAAGTGCCTATGTCGCTATTTAGTCTTGCCCCTCTCTTCATAGATCTCCTTTGAAAAGAGAAACGTTATAGTCCCAAACTTACTGTAGAGAAGATCTGTCTAGATAATGGCTAGATCTGGATAGAAAGATCTGGCTAGATTATCGCGTATAGGGCCATTTAATTCTCAGTATTGGGCTGTTCCGGGGTACGTTCTTTAAAGGGGTTGACATGTTAAATATCTGACTATTTAGTACCGAAAGTGAAGGAAGTACAGGGTGGCCCATAAGTCCTTTGATATGAAAAAAAATTCTTAAAATAAAACTAATTACATTATGAATTAAATTTTTATTTACATAAAAAGCTTAAAAAACGGGAATTATTTTTTGAAAATAACATCTCCTAAATGTAATCCGTTGCGATCACGGCACTCTTGCAAACGACGTCTAAAATTGTCGATGACTGCGCGGCACGTCACTGCTGAAATGCTTGTCATTTCTCTGCGGATGTTTTCTTTTAGGGCCTCAATTGACCGCGGGTTTGTGTCGTATACTTTAGCCTTAAGGTAGCCCCACAAAAAAAAATCCATCGGGGTCAGATCTGGACTACGTGGAGGCCAGGAAATGTCTCCTCTCTTAGAGATAACTTTGCCAGGAAAAAGTTGACGGATAACGGGCATAGCAGTGTTAGAGGTGTGAGAAGTGGCCCCATCCTGTTGAAACCACGTCCTGGCATTAAAGCCTGAAAAGTTTTGCAATTCTGGTATGAAAAACTCTTCGATCATAGCCACATATCGCTCCGACGTAACAGTAACTGCGCGCCCTCTGCCATCCTCAAAGAAGTAAGGCCCTAGGATACCATGGGCTGACATAGCGGCCCAAACAGTCACTTTCGGACTATGTAAGGACTTCTGATGCTTAAGTTTTGGATTGATGGGGCTCCAATAGCGGCAATTTTGTTTACTAACATGCCCGTTAAGATGGAAATGAGCCTCGTCAGAGAACATTATGTTATTGAAGGAAGTAAACCGATTCAACATTTCATTCGCATAATTTTGTCTTTGAATACCGTCAGTTTCCTTTAATTCTTGAACCAACTGAATTTTGTAAGGGTGCATATGTAAATCTTTCTTCAAAATCCGTTGTAACGATGTCCTGGATACGTTTAATGCTCTGGCGCGCTTACGAGTTGACTGTGTCGGATTTTCGCGAATAGACTGTGTCACTGTGTCTATGTTTTGTTCCGTACGTGACGTCCTTGGGCGACCCAACCGCGGTTTATCTAACGTCGAACCGGTCTCCTCGAACTTAGCAACCCAGTTCTTAATCGTTTGAAGAGTTGGAGTGTCGTCAAAGTTGTGTAAACCTTTGTGTTCTCGAAATTTACGCCGCGCAACGGTTGCCGAATTGTCGTTTTTATAAAACTCGCGCACACAAAACGCACGGTCCGCTCCGGTAAAACGCTCCATCGCGACTAAATTCCCAGAAACCGAAGTTACTCCCCCCGCTTCCCCTGCACCGCTCACGCGCGCCCTGTTCGTTTTATTCAAATTTTACTTTTCAAAGGACTTATGGGCCACCCTGTAGTTGAATCGTAGAAGTAAAAATGCGTTACGCTTTTAAAACCAGGATCATCAAAATACCAATTACATTAAAAAGTAATTGAGATATATATTTCATGGCTCAAGCTCCTTGATCTCGCAAAAACATATATACGACACAACCACACTGAATATGCCCGATAATATTTTTTGAATAAACAGTCTTGTCTTTTAAGGAAAGTAATGCAAATCAAAACAAATTCTCTAAAATGTTTGAAAATCCATCTCTGGCCTAAGTCAGCGCGCTTTATGAATATGAGACGTGATAAGGCAATATATTAAGGCAAGCTCTACGAAATTTTCACGTACATAAATTCGCGGAGCCCCTGAAAGTCGTCATGTTAATAATATTTTGTATTCATATAATCTTTATCTGTTATTATAATAAATAATAAAACAGGTCTAAATGTTTCGATCTCTAAACACATTTAGTTAAAGTCAAACATTATTAAGTTAATCAGTTAATCAAAATGCATTTAATGAGGTTTTACTGGCGGTAGGTCGTTTTCTGAGCTCGCACGAGTAGGTACCACTAACCTGCCTATTTCTGCAATAATGGCTTTCAGTTTGAAGGGGGGGAGCCGTCGTTGTGCTGTAAAATGATGATGTCCATGCACTCGGAACACTAGGTGGCCGTGAGCTCGTCTACCCATCTAAGTAACAAAATAAAAGATTGGAGTTAAGTTTCTGAAAATGTGTTAATAATTCAGAAAATCATTTTATGTTCTAGTTTTTTCACAGCTCTAATTGTTAAAAGAGGTAATTAGTGCTAGTGTTAAGTAGGACTGTTCATTAAAACCACAACCTGAATACTTTGAGCAGTTGTCTTACAATATAGAAGATGTTAGCCCTAAAACCAAGATGCAATAGATTTACCATAATGGAACAAAATTCGTACATATACTTAATACCTTTAGAAGTCGTCGTGGCCTAAAGGATAAGACGTCCGGTGCATTCGTTTTGAGCGATGCACCGGTGTTCGAATCCCGCAGGCGGGTACCAATTTTTCTAATGAAATACGTACTCAACAAATGTTCACGATTGACTTCCACGGTGAAGGAATAACATCGTGTAATAAAAATTAAACCCGCAAAATTATAATTTGCGTAATCACTGGTGGTAAGACCTCTTGGGAGTCCGCGCGGGTACCACCACCCCGCCTATTTCCGCCGTGAAGCAGTAATGCGTTTCGGTTCGAAGGGTGGGGTAGCCGTTCTAACTATACTGAGACCTTAGAACTTATATCTTAAGGTGGGTAGCGCATTTACGTTGTAGATGTCTAGGGCTCCAGTAACCACTTAACACCAGGTGGGCTGTGAGCTCGTCCACCCACCTAAGCAATAAAAAAAAAAACCTACCTTGTCTGTTTCATTCTGTAAAAGTTAATTTAACGTTAAAGTACACCCAAATTGAAACTCCACGATATTGTTAAAATACACAAACGAAACGAAATTGCTTTGTAACTTAAACTCGGAGCTGCCAAGGATACGGGGGACACGTTTCAATTAACGTGAACTTTCTCACGAAATAAAATACGCTGCTTGAGATTAGAAATCGTTAAACAACAGTAACTGAATGTCGTCTGCCAACAAAAAAAATACTATTCACCAAATTGTAAGACTCAAAATTTGTTTGACTATCGCAAAAGATAGACTTATTAATTTTCACAACTGCTTCTCTGTCTTCAGCATAACTGTTAGTCTGGCGTAGGATTAACGAACAATTGTTTACAATTGTATTACTTAATCGAAGATCGAGTACTTTAAAATTCTTTTTTTTTTTACCTAAGCTTGTGACCTTGGGGGCTATGCCAGCGTAATCGGGTGCCCTAGTAAAAGCAGTGCTTAGCAGAATCTACCATCGGACAGGAAACACGACCCACTGAGAAGATCCGGCGAGAAACTCAGTAGGCTGTGCCTGTGAGTAAATTTACTCTCCGAACCCTTCGTCGCAAGCCGCGGGTATGACGAGAGCGATGATTGATGCTTGAGGTACCTAAAGGATCGGGAGGATCCGAAATGACATGCTTAAAACTCTGTGCATATATCTTAGTTTTAATTTTAACTTACAAAATGCTTGACTCAACATTTGAAATTAATGAGTTAATGTTAGTTTGAAAACTGTTTCTATTCCTGTGTTTAACTGTTACTATTCTATGTTTGTACGAGAAGTGAATAAAACACCAAAAATGTTTTTATTCTCTGGCAAAATTGGGTATAAAGCTTAACATTAATACCGAGTACTATCATTACAATCTTCTGACCTGGAATTCAACATATTATACGTTTATGTCTCAAAGTTGACAACTGAAAAATAACACAGATGAGTTGTGAACTCGACTTTTCTATTAAAATACCACCCTTAATTTTCATAAAGTCTTTAACTTGAGAATATTGAGAAAATAAAAAATTCCCAAATTCTTTAATTATTAAAAAGATAAAAAAAATGAAAGATGTGGTGTCGTGGGACACCAGGTAGGAACGAGGTTCCTTCGGCTAATGTAGAATCGACACAATTTGCAAAAAAAAAATCGTCCTCAATTTTATGTTGTATGTTTTATGTTTTATGTCAATGTTATGTATTTTATGTAGGGTTTCTTGATTTTTCTCTTAAATTTTGCTGATTAGTTTTTATTTTAGTGCAGGAAAGTATGTAAAAGTAAAAGAAAGAGGGAGAAAGAGAAAGGTATTATACACTACTCGCTTGTGTATGCGACTGTCGCGCCTGCGCACGTCTCATTTAACGGTTTTATTCCACGCACTTTTTTCCACGGATTTTTTCTTACGGTTTTACTATCACATTTTTTACAGTTCGGTCGCGCAGCAAAATCCCTATCCCCTCGCGCCTGCGCACGTCTCATTTAACGGTTTTATTCCACGCACTTTTTTCCACGGATTTTTTCTTACGGTTTTACTATCACATTTTTTTCAGTTCGGTCGCGCAGCAAAATCCCTATCCCCTCCAAGCCTGCCGTAAGGAATTTCGTTCCAAAAAGCAATTTCCTCGTTGAAAGATCGTATGTATGATGACGCTTTTCACTATAACCTCAATACTGATGAAATTTTTAACTTAATTATTGTACGTTGAACAATAAAGAGCATTAATTAGGGAACCGTTTCCTCGTATTCACGAAAATAAAGGTGAAATTCGTGAGAGCACAGAGGAATTTATTAATTTTCAGTAACGACGAATTTTAATTATACGTGAAGTCATATTATCACAGATTTTTTGTTCGAGATATTCAAAGACTTCGGAAATGTGAGAACTTTTTCTACACGAAGTGTTAGTATTTGTTATTAGTGTAAAATAAATGAATTCCTGATTATTTATGTGATTGCAGATCAACATAATCTCGAAAGCCGCCGCTGTTTGTGACTTTTGAGATTACGTCATACAATTTTAGCTTCTGGTGTTCGAAAATCCGAAAAAGGAATTATGTTTTAAACTATAAGTATCCAAAAAAATATGAATCCAGTACATACGTTTTCGGTGAAAAACCATATCTTTATATTCAGTCAAGCTTTAATGTATTGTGTTATAAAATATATACATATTCGTCCTACAATCCGAAGCGAAAGTCGCACGCGGTGCGTACCACAATAGGTCGTCGACTCTGAATATCAGCTGTCTTTTGCGATTTGTACTGTATCCATATTATTATTAACGTCTGAGAAGTCGTCAGCAATATCACCTGAGTAAATTACCAGGAATTAATCATTCACCTTTAATAATTCACAAGAAGATAAAATACCTATGTTAAAATTTTCTCACTTACTTTGGATTCATGGAATTTCCTCACAATTTATCTATCAATGTTCCTAAAAACGCAAATAAGTATTTTATTTTTCCTGTATTGGGGTTTGATGTAAGAATATACCAGTAATAAATGCCCTAGACACGTCCTTACGGATCCATCAGATCCAATAACCTTTGCATTAGACGCCTTCAGCTCTAACACTAGGAGCAGGCTTAGGGACCCCGGTAACCGTACTCGTCGAACTCGACAAAGAGTTCGACGTGCAACCTAACCCATGAATCAGCTCGCTGAATTTCTCGCCGGATCTTCTCAGCGGGTCGCGATTCCGATCCGGTAGTAGATTCATTCGCGAAGCAGCTGCTCTTGAGCTGTTAGGTCTCCTTCGGAGGCGCTCGGGCGCTCGGGTATCTGTTAGCAAATCCCACCCCTCCTGGCTGAGCCTTTGCTCGCCCACCTGTCCTGGTGAAACTGGAAAGGTCTCCGGGCCACCAGTAAATATTCAATCATAAAAAAAAAACAGTAATAAATATAAGATTCCTTAAATATAGTTAAACTAGCGTTCACATAAACTCGTGTAAAATACAGTTTTTAAATCAAATTGTTTTTTTTTCTCCATTCCTCAAGCTTTAATGCCATTTTCTAACTAATCAATGATTACGGTGTCGTCGCCTACATTTTTAGAATTGCACCATGAAAACTATATTTCAAAAATTAAACGAATAAATCTATTACAAAGAATTCAGAGGTGCCTCATACATAAAATAATTCAAGATACTATCTGTCTTTCGAAATTCTCTGAGCTACCATTACGATGAATTATTGGACGGCGTGTCTCACATATATAATGCGTCTAAAGTTTTTCGAAAATTTGAGGTTGCGTGATTTATAGATTTTAAGATATTATATATCCATAATAATATATTAATCGTATTGTAAATTGCGGAAAGCGTCGTCTGTGAAAACTGTCTAGTATTTAAAACTCTGTGGCAAGTTTTTTTTAAAACACATAATATGTTAAGCAATACGATTCCAATGATGACATCCCAAGACGGAGGAATAGCACCGCATTCTAAGAATTTAAACAAAGAATTTATAGCGTACCCTGAATATTGGTAGTAGATTGTATATTTTTTATGCCTGATGGGACTACTGCTGACTCGGAGGCCTTTCCATTTTCACCAGGATAGGTGGGCGAGCAAAGGCTCAGCCAGGAGGGTTGGGATTTGCTCACAACTGTTGTAAAGAAGACTTAATAACTCAAGAACAGCTGCTTCGCAGATGAATCTACTACCGAATCGAAACCGCCACCTGCTGAGAAGATCCGGCGAGAAACTCAGTCGGTGGATGTATGGGTTAAGTTGCACGTCGAACTCTTTGTCGAATTCAACTAGTACGGTTACTGGGTAATTGTATTGTGAGCGCGAGATAACCAAACCTAATTGCACCAAACCCACCTTATCTATTTTAACGAAACGCATTAAAGGCTTACAATAGTTTCTATTATAATACTACTAGCCGTACTCGCTCGCTTCGCTGGACATTTAAAATTAACATTATTATTTATTGTCAGTATTATTAGGGAGTCCATCACTCATATAAATATTAGCCTATCCATTAAATACATGTATTTACTACATGAATACCAAGTTTTAAGTCAATCTGATGCATGGTTCAGTAGTTATAACGGAACATCCATTAAAACCACTGTAGATTTATATATTAGTATAGATTGAGACTTTGTACCGATGTCAAAAGGTTAAGGGTCAAAGGTCAAAAGGCCAAAATTATGCCGTCTATACGAGGTAATCACTCAACATTCTTACCTCTATTCATATCACAGAACTTCGTCTCCTCCGTACACAGCCACAAGAAAGTGTAATCATGTTTTTAAATGTCCAATTTTAAATTTATTCGTATATCCAGATAATTCTGTTTACAACCTTTAGTTCCGGCTGGCAGCTACGATACATCTGCATCGAGTAAACAAAGATTTACAATGCTACGCCTTGATTGAAATTTAGACCGGCCATTGTTTCCAGTTCGATCGACAGTTAACGGGCGCGTTTTAATTTTACTGATGAGCGTTGCAAGATTATTTACATCTTAAAGTGACGATTTTGTGGTGTTTTAATAACGTGAGCTTAACATGATTGATATACTCAAAAATTGATATACTCTGTAAGTCCTTGAATTTTTTAGGTCATATTACAAAACTTAATTATTTTCCGTAATATAATGTGGTATACAAATGATGACATAAATCATCATCGACGCTCCATTTCAAATGAGAATATAAAAAAATGTAGACCATCCTAAAAAGTTTGTTTATAAAATTTAGCTTTAACTCATGTACCTATTTATTCTAAAATCAAAGAATACTCAACTATAAATTCAAGTAACAAACAATCAAACAAAGTCTGACAAAGTAACTTATGTATCATTCATAATACTCTCAAGTTGAATGATGCGATTATTCCGTACAAATACATCTGGCGGGTACTTTTTTATGTAAGTAGGTACAAAGGCGTCTTCATGAACGACATAGGTAGTAGCTATGAAGATATAGCATCATGTAAAAAGACAAACCTACAAAATTGTGAGCGTATTATGAGTATTCACAGATATGTACCTATTATAATCCTGTCTATTTCTGGTGGAAAGCAATCATGCATTCCCGTTTTAATGGTGAAATAATCGTTACACAACAGAGTTGCAACTTCAAGGAAACTTCGAAGAGCAGAGTCACCGACATTGTGATGTCTACTGTCTTGGGACTATCTGAAACAGGGCAGCTTATTAGTTAGTCTGTCCTAAATCGATAAAGTAACTATATTTTCTTCGGTTTTTTCGGGTAGTAGACATAATAAAAACTACTTTTACGGTTCGGTCTCGGTTTTTTAATTGTTATTATATTATTTCCGATGTTTCGAACTTTTTACATTATTCTAGGCCACCGACGACGGCGAATTTGCTAACACTGTCCTAGCAGGATTAGTGCTTCGCAGAATCTACCACCGGATCGGAATCGCGACCTACTGAGAAGATCCGGCAAGAAACTCAGCGGGTGAATATTCACTATTTAAGGTACATTCCAGTAGGCAGCGGCTTAGCTGTGCCCCTGATGTGATGACGTCCATGTGCGATGGTAACCCTCACCATCAGATGGGTATTATATTCGTTTAGCTATAAGTACAATAAAACAGGTAGTTACTGTTTTACTCAATTTTGCTAGTGCAATTTCATCCTTGTAACTAAAGATGGAAGAAACATTTTCTTTACGATTTCTATGTGCTCTCGTAATATCTGAACATCATTTGTGCTGTCCGATCGTATATGTGTGATTATTAAAAATAAATACGTCGTCCTGTTTCAAATTTATTATTTTCAAATACAAAATATACTGATCGCACGGGGTCTTGTGAGCCCGCACGAGTAGGTACCGCCGCCCTGCCTATATCTATCGTGGGTTCCAATTTGAAAGGTCGGCATCCGTTTTACTATAGAACTGAAATTTTAGTAATTATGACTCCGGTAACCACTGAAAACCAGCTGGGCCGTGAGGCATGCATATAAAAATATGTAATATATAGGTATCAGCATATTGGAAAGGAAACTGTAAAATAAACTAATTCGAAAAAACAATATCGCTTGTGACAGTTGTCACAATACATCTCATCATTACTGCTGTGGTGCTTGCTGTTCACTCCATGTTGATAAAATAATAATTAAGGTTGCTGATTAATACTAAGTTAGGGACTTTTTGGCGGGAACGCGAGGAGTAAAGTTGTGTGATTTGCTTTCTTTGTCTATATTTTAGTGTTTCTTCGGGTTTAAATCTATACTAATAATATTATAATATTATAATTATAAAGAGGAAAGATTTGTTTGTTTGTTTGTTTGTTTCGAATAGGCTCCGAAACAACTGGACCGATTTGAAAAATTATTTTTCCATTAGAAGCCGACATTGTCCCTTAGGAACATAGGCTACTTTTTAAAAAAAAAAAATTATTTTATTTTTTTGGTTTCATGTGTGTTTTAAAGTTTCCGAAGCGAAGCGAGGGCGGGTCGCTAGTGTGTAATAACGGTGGTTTATTAACTGTTTAATACCTGTGAAAGTGCACAAAGGTGGAAAAACGAAACAAAGCCGCTGGACGTAAGCGCCGCATGCTTCTCGGGACCCTCCAAAAAGTCAACTGAAAAAATCTCAGTAAATGACCACCATTTTACTAAGATTATATTATTGTATTTCATCCCATATCATCTCATCTCATTTTATTTTATTTCATCCCAGTTGATTAATCATCATTATCCTGCCCTTCTCCAGTCACCTGGGGTCGGCGCAACATGTTTTCTCCTTCCATACTCTTCTATCATATACCATTTCTTCGCTCACTCCTCTCTTACCCATATAGTCTTTCACACAATCCATCCGTTTCTTCTTAGGTCTACCTCTTCCTCTATATCCTTCCACATTTATAATTAACACTCTCTTACCAACCTCGTTTTCATTTCGTCTCATCACATGTCCATACCATCCCAAACGCGCACTCCTCAGCTTTCTGTCACAGGTGCCATTTTCAGACTTCCTCTAATATATTCATTCCGTATTCCATCCATTGTCGTCACTCCACACATCCATCGCAACATTCGCATCTCTGCTGCATGCAATCGCCTTTCCCAAATGTCCCAAATTAATCATTTTCATTTCATTTCATTTCACTCCATATTATCATTTTTCATACAATTAAGAAATACATTAAAAAAAGATGTGTGGTGGCGTGTGACCCCGGATAGGAATGAAGTTCCTTATTATAAAAATATTAATTTTAAATTCTATTGGAGGTATAAAGAAAAGAATTATTCGGGTATACATTTTTATTATGATTTTTTATAGATAAAAATAAAAATAATCGCAAGGGTCAACCACTCCGCAGTACAATGTAGGCTTGTGTAGTACATGTACTATGTACTAAAAGGAATTAATTCCCGACACTGAACGGAACGAACTATTCCTTTTCCTTTTTAAGACATCGTTCATTTAGTACTCTGTCGTACGTGAAACACGGAACGCGAGCGCGACTGATTTTGACCGAATGAGCGGCAACGATATGGTATGGTATCGGTGCATGAAAGAGTGAGACGCATGATAATATTCATTTGCCAAATTTGATCTCTGATAATTCTGATTCATCAAGCAATTTTGAACTTTATGTTTATATATTTACTGATTATTTTAATTTTTAATTTTGTATAAACATTTTGCGAAATTGTCTTTATTTTTTAACAATTTTTTTTCAAATATGTTTTTAGGACTCGATTTCCAAGCTAGTAAAATTAAATCATAATTAACTTTATTTACATTAGTTTAGAGTATATTTTCATCAGTAAATTTGACACCGGAATGAAATGAACTAAAATGTTAAACATTAATCTAGTACACTACCTACGTAATATTTTAGTACAAACAAACATTTAAAAAAAAAAAAACTATTTATAGAACAGAAACGATTATTAGATTTAAAAAAAATAAGTCTTAAAAACTATCATATTACAAAACTTAATATAAATATAAAAAATAAAAATAAAAAAAGCATGATCTATCTGAAAATTAAATGATTGTAATTATTTTGATTTTTAAATACGCCATTCTGATTCTAAAATAACCCGACAAATATCTATAAAATTTCGATATCTTATATAATGCATTAAGAAAAAAATATCACAGATATTTTAATGTCTAAATAACTTAATGAAAAAAATAAACGGGTATAGATTAGAATGACAGTCCTAAACCTGCAAAGTATGAACTATGAAGGAAAATCAAAATATAATTCACTATTCGTTCAGTGTACTAAACTGTACTAAATGTACTAAAATATTGAATAGAATAACAGTTCTAAGCCTGCGAAGTATGACGAAAATAAAAATATGATTCTTATTCGTTCAGTGTACTAAATTGTACTAAATGTACTAAAAGACTGAATTAGGACATCTGACAAATTGTCCTAGTACGGATCGCTCCGTTCAGTGTCCGAGCAAGAACAAGCCTAGTACAATGGAGCAGCCTCGTCCGGGGGGAACCGCCTGCATGATCACGGTACCCTCTACGCCATGTATGTGTGATTTCGCAAGAGAAATACGAGTCTATCAACTGTGTAACATCTCGTCACCGCAATTCAGGAATTGTTGAATTTACGTGCAGCGACATCTGTTGATAACAAACTAAATAGAAAAAATCTTACGCTACGGACGTTTTTTCCCGGTTAGGTTACCCCTCCGCATCGTCCCATAAGGAACTTCGTTCCAATAAGACATGACTTAAGGTCTTACTTACAAGGTCATAAAATCCCATTAAAAAAAAACTAAGTTAGCTTACAGACACAAACATATGGATAGATAAATAAATACAAATCTGAAACGAAAGTTCAACGTTAGTAAAGCAGCGAAAGTTGAATACGTAATTGAATTTGAGTTAGAGTTACAGTTTAGGATCGGAGGGATTGCCCATACGTGATTAGATTTTAATGAGTCGTAGAGGAAATAATTAGATTTCTCAATGCGTCCATGCCTTCTACGTATATAAAATGAATCTAGTTCTAGAAAAAATATTTATAGATAGCATTTTTTGTACGACTACATCATTTAAATTACAATTACATATATTATTCCAAAGAAATACTAAAACGAGATTTAAAACGTACTCCCATAACACAAGTTTCGCTAGCTCTTAGAATTGCTTGTCACCAGTGATCGCACCTCACCGTTATTCGTTCAATAAGGTATTTATACATTCAGAGCACTGAACTTCACAACAAGAAGTCACCGTGGCCAACTAAAGGCCCTAAAGCTACATAAGAGCTTACTACCTAGCTACTCGGAACCACGGCTGATGCAACTCGTCAGAAAGATCTTCATCTCTCCTTATGGCGATAATAACGTATATGTAAACTTTCAAATACAAGAAAACCCGGGCAATGAGTAAATAATCAGTAATCCTGGAGTTTTTTTGCCACAGAATAGTCATTGAAAAATATAGCAATAATTTTATGTTAGAATCACTTAACATTTGAACTCTGGGAAGAAAAGATTAAATTTGGTTTAATAATCAGACCGGATTTGTAGATTCGGCGAACAAGGCACCCTGTTTTTTGTGAATACGTCACCCTAGCTAAGGTAAAGACATAGACATTTTAGGCGATGCTTACCGGGATCAAGATGCCTCGAATTTCTTCTCATCCTTTGGTAAAATATTTTCTAAATTTAAATTACAGTGCCCTCTATCAGAGCCGTATCAGCGTTTATATTGACATAAGCAAAAATGTTGTATTATTTTAATTCTTCAGAAGCTTTAATTATTTCACCACTTCAACTGCAACAAGTACAGCACTGTTTTGATAGATGGCGCTGTTATATATTTTTTAAATGAAAAGGCAGTTTCTTGTACCAAATATTGTGTTAAAGAAATTAAATAAGTTTACATTTATTTACTCTAAATAAACTATGAAGATGTCCAGTGAAGATTTGCTTTTTTGTGGGGTAGATCTTAATTAAATGTATATTTATATTTTCCTGTACTCATACCTATAATCAAATTCCACATTTTGAACAAAACCAGCCCTAAACAATTAGATTTATCTGAGTATTGTTACCGTAACTATTATGTATCAAGATTATCCCTAGTTCGAACTAGAGAGCACTATCTAAATTTAGTCTAGCCGCTAGTTATTATTATTGGAGATTGTAGGGCAGATCTCGGACTATTACAAAGAGTGCACGTAACAATATGTAGAACGATTGAGTATCCGTTAGATTTTTTATTAGCTATAGATTATAAAAAAGCGCGTTCAAACAATATATTAAGACAAATATGTGGAATATAGGTTGTAAAGAATCTGATTGTTCGTGGTTTATAATAATTCTATTAAGTCTTCATTTAGTTAATATTACGTGCGGCGACAAAACTATAGGTGAGTGACGAATTTGAGTTTCTATTGTATTAGAAGGGATTGAAGAGAGAAAAAACGCCATTAAAAACTATGAATTTGAAGGTGCGATTTGCGATGACGGAACTTTCTTATACGAAGCAGCAATTAAAGTTGCAGTCGCTTCAATATCTGAAGAAGAGGAGAGTCCATTGATAGCAAATGTAATACGAACATCTCCCGGCGATTTATTGGAAACGGAAGATGCCGTTTGCTCGTTACTCGAGGTATTTAACAACTTGATATTCGAAATTGAAATAATTTATTTCTACTGGACGTTTTAAATACTGATTGAATATCAAAATGTACTCTACTACTGAATCCAAAGAGCTTCTTCTTCTTTCCGAAGAAGAAGAAGAAGACACTAATTAGCTACGATATCATTTTCTTTAATTGTATTTACTTTTACAAAATCAACTTTTTTACAATTTTAGAATGCAAAAAAATGTATAGATCGGGTGTTAACGCCCCACGCCCACTTGTTTTGTCTGTTAGTAAGTATTATTTTAATACATGCTTTGCGCACAGGATCAATTTTTTTCTTCAAAATATGGTTTGATCATAACTGTAAGTTTTTTTCCTACCACCAGTGATTACGCAAATTATAATTTTGCGGGTTTGATTTTTATTACCCGATGTTATTCCTTCGCCGTGTAAATCAGTCGTGTACATTTGTTAAGTACGTATTTCATTAGAAAAATTGGTAGCCGCCTGCGGGATTCGAACACCGCTGCATCGCTACATACGAATGCACCGGACGTCTTATCGTTTAGGCCACGACGACTTCAAATATTTGGTCACTATTTGATGGTAGCACCGGTATAATTCACAACAGCTTCCTACGAAATGGCACCAGTTGTATTGCGGCTATGTACTGTAAGAAACTGAATACCACGATGAAGAAGCTTGCGAATCTTCGGCTAGTCTTGTTTAATCATACATCCCCGCTGCTTCTACACTGTAATACTCGACTTCAAACGGCTCAATGGACTGTCTCTAATTTAGAAGAGCTAGAGCTACCGTTAAATTTTGCGTCATCCACCGTACTTCACGCACCTTACGTTGGCAGACTTCTATTTATTCCAAAGGCTAGACAATTTTTTGACTGGGAAAAAATTCAATACCCGAGATGCAGTACAAAATGTCTTTGCAATGGTTTGTGGGCATTGTTGGCAGTATGCCTCGACACCACGAATGCATATTTTGATCGATAGAATGATTTTTTTTACAAAAAATTGTTATAACTTCTGTATGCTAAAAGATAATTTAATAGGTAAAGGCTTAATATTAGAGACATCCCATGATCTGTAAGCGGAGCAAAATGTCCCTTCGGAACAAGGTGACACTTTACAAAGCTCGCATAAGGTCCGTCATGACTTACGCGAATGTGGTGTTCCCTCACACCCGGCCCGCACACACATAGGCACCCTCCAATCCATACAATCCCGCTTTTGTAAGTTAGCCGTCGGGGTTCTGTGCGACGACCTGGGCCTCGAATCAATCCGGAAATACATGAAGTTAGCGTCGGAACGGTACTTCGATAAGGCTAAGCGTCATGATAATCGCCTTATCGTTGCCGCCGCTGACTACTCCACGAATCCTGATCATGCAGGAGCCAGTCAACGCCGACGCCCTAGACACGTCCTTACGGATCTATCAGATCCAATAACCTTTGCATTAGACGTCTTCAGCTCTAACGTTAGGAGTAGGCTAGGAACCTCGGTAACGGTACTCGTCGAACTCGACAAAGAGGTCGTGCAACGTAACCCATGCATCAGCCCGCTGAGTTTCTCGCCGGATCTTCTCAGAAGCAATTGCTCTTGAGTTGTTAGGTCTCCTTCGGAGGTACTCGGGCTATTTTTAGCAAATCCCACCCCTCCTGGCTGAGCCTTTGCTCGCCTACCTGCCTGGTGAAACTGGAAAGGCTTCCGAGCTACCAGTAATCTTTAAATCATAAAAAAAATAAAATTAGAGACATCAATCAATATGAGCTTGGTATGTAATGCATGTATCAGAATGTATAAAATAAATTATTAGTATTGTTTAAAATATCTTAATTGTAATTATAGAATAATGTTTATGGAATATTTGGGCCGACGAAAAAAGACTCGATCCTCCATGTTCAATCGATCACAGATAATCTAGAAATACCTCAAGTTATAAACCAAGCAATGGAGACACAGAACCGTAATTGGTCAGCAGTAAATCTGTATCCACATCACATCAGCTATTCACAGGTATTAAAACTTTTCAGGTATTCGTTGTTTATCTTCATGACGCTTATCTTCGAGACGATGGCCTGAACTTATACTTTTTCTTTAATCTCTCCCAAAGCTTTTCACAGATCTGATAGAGATGAAGGATTGGAAAGAATTTACTATAATTTACGAGGGCAGCGAACTTTTACCATTTTTGGAAAATATTTTCACTATGCAGGACTTAAACAAAAGACAGAAGATTTTGATGAACGTCGTTCAATTACCCGATGGAGACGATTTCAGGTTTGTTTTTGTCTAAAACTTCGAAAATAAAACAAACAAAAAATTGGCCCTTGTCTCTTTCTACATTACAGGTCTCAGCTGAAAGCAATAAAAAAATCTGGATCAGTTAATTTCGTTTTAGATTGCACTCTCGAAAATTTATCAACGTTTTTAGAACAAGCACAGCAAGTCGGCATAATGTCTGATCAACACAGTTATCTCATAATGAATCCCGATTTCCAAACAATCGATGTCGATCCATTTAAGCATGGAGGTTCGAATATAACAGGTTTGTCCGAAATTCATAATGTAATCTACAGAAGCATTCTGAACCTAAATTATTTACTATAATTTTAAAAGAAATTATATTATAATAAAAATATTTCAGGTATACGCTTCTTTGATCCTAATCTAGATTCCATCCAGAAGTTCATTTCAGATATAAACGAGAAAGTAGTCGAATTATCCGAAGGTCAGTTAGAAAAAGCCGTTTCAGAAAATGGTTTGACTTTTGACTTGGCTTTAATGTATGATGCCGTTACTATTTATGGGTCAGCATTAAACGCACTAGGACTCGAAGAAGGTGCAAATATAACATGTGATCAAGACGAAGGCTGGGAGTTTGGTTCTAGCATCATTAATTATATACGAACTGTAAGTTGCGGATTTTGTATCACATTTGTATCTCCTTTATATGTAAATAAAAATAATGTTCCCGTGTAGTCTATGTATTTCTAAAGTATTCTCCGGATTATCTTCTTTTGTCCACCTTATCCTACTACGTGGGGTCGACACATCTAATTTTTCTCTTCCATTGTCTTCTCATCAGTCGTCATCTCAACACTCACTCCTCTCTCTCTCTCATCGTCATTCATACACTCCATCCATGTCTTCTTCGGTCGACCTCTTCCCTCTCTACCTTGCACTACCATTTTCATACATCTCCTAGTTACATGCAGCTTCTCTCTACGCATCGCACCTTCATACCACGCTAGCCGTCCCGGAATGAAATATTCACCGGATTATAATGAAAATTAATGCAGCTGTCCTTGACAGAACAGGGAGAGCTATTCTCAAAGTATCATCAACGCACTGTCAGCGGTGCACGTGTAGTTTCAATAAATTGGAATATTTCATAGTTCAAGAATCATAATGAAGCATAGCCGGGCTACATGTTTTTATTTTAATTTTAGTCTAAGTTAATTTAACCAATAACAATTTTATGATATTTTGAGCTGATGTTGTTTTCCGGCAGATGGAAATTGACGGAATGACGGGAATAATAAAATTCGATGACGAAGGTTTTCGTTCATATTTTGAAGTTGATGTATTAGAAATTATGCCTCACGGTTTAGAAAAGGTAAACATTTTCAAAATACGTAGGTACATATTTTAAACTTGGATTGTAAGTAGAGACGTTGAAGATTATTTCTTTTGATTACTTTCATTGAAGGTTGGATCGTGGAATATTGAAGATGGTTTGATACAGGACAGAAATTTTATAGCTCCAGCTGAACCAGAAAGTTCTGAGACGATGAAAGGAAAGCATTTCATTATTTTAACTGCTTTGGTTAGTAGGGTTGTTCAAACTGTTTTCTTACAATCAATTATAATTATTAGTAAAAAATTTAAAGCAAAATATATTTTCAGAGTGCACCCTATGGAATGCTCAAGGAATCATCAAAAAGACTCGAAGGGAACGAACGATACGAAGGATTTGGTATCGAATTAATAGAGGAACTAGCCAAAATGAACGAATTCAATTATACCTTCGAGCTACAAACTGACGGTGTTTATGGATCTTTCGATACAACCACGAAACAGTGGAATGGAATGATGAAGAAAATAATGGACGGTGTAATTACTTTCGTTTATATTACTATGGAAATACTCGTACTAGCCGATGCCGGTGGTATTTTTCGGTATAGTGACTAGTAAAATTAAATCCTGATTTAATTCAAACTATTTTTTTGTTTTTAATTCTTAATGCTTGCAGAATGTAGACTTCGGCATAACCGATTTAACGATAACTTCAACACGACAGAAAGCAGTCGACTTTACAAGTCCGTTTATGACGTTAGGAATAACAATATTATACAAAAAACCCACCAAAGAACCACCAGATTTGTTCTCATTTATTTCGCCGCTATCACCAGGAGTACGTATAAATAACGCTATAAGAAGATTTGGTATTTTAATGTCTTAAGTATTATTCAACAATTGTTGCTTTTGCGATATATTAATTGAAGGTTTGGAGCTGGCTAGCGGGAGCTTATATTGGAGTATCAGTTCTGTTATTCGCATTGGGACGAATGGCCCCCGAAGAGTGGCAGAATCCGTACCCGTGTATCGAAGAACCTGAGACCTTGGACAATCAATTCACATTAGCCAATTCCTTTTGGTTTACTCTAGGAAGTGTTCTCACACAAGGATCTGAGATAGCTCCAATGTAAGAATTTGAAATGATTGTATATAACTTATAATAAGAATAATAATCATAATTAGGAACAAATCACCCATGGTTATCTGCCCCCAAAATGGGATTCCCTGTGTTTTAAGCACCAGCGACTGATATATGTACATAGTTACTACGTTTATTTATATAGACTAGCGGACCCGACAGACTGTAGTCGTCGTGGCCTAACGGATAAGACATCCGGTGCATTCGTGTTGAAGCGATGCAACGGTGTTGGAATCCCGCAGGCGGGTACCAATTTTTCAGATGAAATACGTACTCAACAAATATTCACGATTGACTTCCACGGTGAAGGAATAACATCGTGTAATAAAATGAAACCCGCAAAATTATAATTTGCGTAATTACTGGTGGTAGGACCTCTTGTGAGTCCGCGCGGGTGGGTACCACCACCCTGCCTATTTCTGCCGTGAAGCAGTAATGCGTTTCGGTTTGAAGGGTGGGGCAGCCGTCGTAACTATACTTGAGACCTTAGAACTTGTATCTCAAGGTGGGTGGCGCATTTACGTTGTGGATGTCTGTGGGCTCCAGTAACCACTTAAGACCAGGTGGGCTGTGAGCTCGTCCACCCATCTAAGCAATAAAAAAATAAATAAAAAAAGACGTCCTGCATACACAAAATGAATGAAATAAATGAATGAATGCATACACAAAAATTCGTTCCAGTCGATCCAGCCGCTTAGTTGCATAATAGATAAATAACCTATATAACGACTGCAACGCCATCTTTCGGGCTGATTTGTGAATCTAATCCATCCAGGGCGCCATCCAAATGCATACCAAAAAATTCATTCAAATCGGTTCAGCAGTTTAGGAGGAGTTCAGTGACATACGCACGTACAGTAGAATTATATACTTATATATATAAAGATAATACCCTGACAAAGAGTGACATTGCGAAAATAATAAAATGTTTTACATTTTTTAGAGCCGTTTCAACTCGTATGGCCGGTAGTATGTGGTGGTTCTTCACTTTGATTATGGTGTCATCCTATACAGCCAACCTTGCCGCTTTCCTAACTATAGAATCAAAGTTTTATGCTATAAAAAGCGTGCAAGATTTAGCCAACAATCCCTACGGTATAACATATGGAGCAAAAAAGAATGGAGCAACATTTAGCTTTTTCATGGTATATTGATTATTCTTAATCCGAATAGTTTCATTATTAAGCCTCTCAATATAACTGAAGCCTGTTTTTAGGAATCCGACAATTTATTGTATCAGAAAATGTACCATTACATGGACGAGCATCCTGAATATCAAACTGCAACGAATGACCAAGGACTTGAAAGGTAAATAAGGTATTTACAATGAAAAAGGATTTACAAATAATTTTACGATTTATGTTTGAAATAAATTACCGTACCATTTCAGAGTAAAATCCGAAAATGAAAATTACGCTTTTCTCATGGAGTCCACATCAATTGAATATATGGTTGAAAGGAATTGCGACGTTGCTCAAGTCGGCGGCCTACTGGATAACAAAGGATACGGCATTGCCATGAAAAAAAGTAATACAGAAAACTACCTTTGTTTATAAAATCTACTAAAAATACACTTTGTAAACTACTCTTATTTTCAGACTCACCTTACCGACAACCGATGAGTGAATCTATATTACAGCTACAGGAAGATGGTACTTTGACTAAATTAAAAGATAAGTGGTGGAAAGAAAAAAGAGGCGGTGGTGCTTGTGAGGTATTTTGTTAATTTTCTATAAGTCATGATTAAATACAAATTAAAAGAAAAATACATTGGTTGTTACAATAGAAACTTTAATTACAGGATGACGATACCGCTGGCGGTGAAGCCCAACCGTTGGTGTTAGCAAACGTCGGTGGTGTTTTCATAGTTCTAGTGGTCGGCTCAGCAATGGCGGCTGTATGTGCATTTTTCGAGATGTTATTCGATGTTTGGATGATTTGTCGGAGACATAAAGTAAGCCACCTTATACGTTTTATCTATTATTATGTATTTATCTTACTCTTCGAAATTGTTATTTATTATATTCTACTCTATAAAAAATGAATCATTATGTTCGAATGTACTTTTTTAAACGACCTTAAACTTACTTGTATCAGCACAACTTGAAAGCCATTTACCTTTTTTTCCAAACAAGTCTACCGTGAAAAGTAAAATAGATCTGTTGAAATAGTCTGGCAAAACAAGGACAGAAGAAAACACATAGATATAGCACAAAATCTAAACAAATTGGTACCTGGAGGCTACCTTTCTGGATTCGTTTAATAAAATATTATATTATGTAGTGCAATAGATGGATGAACTTCCTTGACACATAAGGTCGAATACTCAATTGTATTGTATAACGGATACTTCACCCTTCTAGAACTGGTATACGCGAGTGCTTCGCCACCGTAACAAGCTGGATGGCACAGCCTTATACCCTAATTACGTAAATTTTGCGGGTTTGATTTTTACATTTTTGATGTTATGAGTACATATCTCCATTGGATAAATAAATACAATTAAATTTACAGCATCTAAAATTCGAATTGTATTTCAGTTGCCGTTCCTAGATGAGTTGAAAGCGGAGTTGAGATTTATTCTGAGTTTTAGTGGAGACACGAAGCCGGTACGTCACCGTGAATTGTCAGGTAGTGGATCACGAAGCACCAAAAACGACGAGGAAGATAAGAATTGTGAATTGGAATCTTTGGATGATGGAAATAAATTGGATCCGGCACCAACACCGAGATCTGAAAGGTCCACGCATTCGCATCACACAATACATAGTAGGAGAACTAGCAATGCAGTTCAAATGGCTAAAATGAGAAAATATAGTATTAGAAGTGGCATATAATATAATGTAGCATGTTCAATAAATAAATAAATATAAATAAATAAATATTTACTAACAATCACGCCACGTTAACTGGTCCCGTGATAAGTTCGTAAAGAACTTGTGTTACAGGTACCAGATAATGGATATAAATGTAAGATTTTTATTATACACATACATACATTTTAATATACATCCATAACCCTGGAAAAGACATTTATATTTATCATACAAATATCTTCCCTTGGCGGGATTCGAACCCGCGACCCCCTTGTGTAGTGACCATGTCACTTACCACTACACCAGACGGCCGTTGTGTGTGTCAATGATTGTGTATTAATTATCTTACGAGGAATTATGCATTATAACGGATGTTTGTTTTATTTTTTTCAAATAATGGTAGTCTGTCTGTTGTATCGTGTAATGCTAAAGATTACATTAAATATATCGAGGAGTGAAAGGCATGGTTCAACCGACATTTTTGTAACTTTACAGAAGAGCCGTTTCTTCAGTCATTTGAATTTTTATTTTTTTATTTCTTAGATGGGTGGACGAGCTCACAGCCCACCTGGTGTTAAGTGGTTACTGGAGCCCATAGACATCTACAACGTAAATGCGCCGCCCACCTTGAGATACAAATTCTAAGGTCTCAAGTATAGTTACAGTTGAATGGGATAAACTAAATTAAGGTTCAATTAAAAAAATCGAACTGTTGATGCTAATCTATATATATATATATATATATATATATAAATGAATTGCTGTTCGTTAGTCTCGCTAAAACTCGAGAACGGCTGGACCAATTTGGCTAATTTTATCTTGAATTATTTGTGGAAGTCCAGAGAAGGTTTAAAAGGTAGATGAAAAATGCTCGGAATTAAATAAAAATAACAATTTTATTTTTCCTTTGATGTGTCCCCTGTCGAACGGATTCCTTTTGTTGTTTGTTTTAAGTTTATTGTATACAAAAGTTTAGGTCTTTTATTTTTACCCAATAAAAAGGACCTTAATTACAAAAATCAAAGTCGCGTATTAAGCGAAATGTTACTTAAATGAAATAGTCTTTCACCCGTCGATATATATTTTTTTACATTTAAGATTTTTTATTAAATTTTTTATAAAAATCTTTGGCATTGCCTGGAAATATCCAACGTATAATTAATTATACAGAAACCAGATTAAGGGAGTCAATAACGCGTGTCAAGCGATTAATTTGTACGTGGTCTGAGAAATATAGGGCTGTCGGTTCTCATATGTCTCACTTGACGAGGGTGCGGTAACGAAGGCCGCCTGATTGAAGAACCCAAGCAGAAGTCTTGTGGGTCATAGTTAAACTAAAGATTGACTGAGAACAAAACTATTTCTTGTATGGCATATACATATCTTTCCAAAAAATAAGTATTGGTCCATAACCCACAGACACAGCCCACTGAGTTTCTCGCCGGATCTTCTCAGTGGGTCGCGTTTCCGATCCGGTGGTAGATTCTGCGAAGCACTGCTCTTGCTAGGGTCAGTGTTAGCAACTCTCCGGTTTGAGCCCCGTGAGCTCACCTACACACGCTAGGGCAAGCTGAAATAGCCTTTCAAGGCTATCAGGGAAAAAAAGACAAAAAAAATTGGTCCTTAATAAGTATAATTTTTATTTTGCATACGTATCGCTTTACACCCGTGCTTTTGTTGTTACTGTATACAAAGGCACATCCGTCAAGTGACGTAAATAGTAATAAAAGTATTTTGAGAATCTCTTTGTAGTTGCCACATTTGTAATTCTCACAAGGAACAAATTATTTAGAAAGAATCGTTGCGAGTCAATCGTCTGATATTCCGATCATAGTCTATTTATTATATGGGGCAACACAAGATTCTGCAGTTTTGTGAATTAAAATCCATCATCACGCTGTCTCTAAAATTATTTAATACCTATTAAAATTTTATCCAAAAATCCAATACATTTCCCAACAAAAATATGAATGTTGAAGAAGAATAATTCGTGACAAAGCCGTATATTCTTTTTATTTTAGATTAATTAAATAATAAATTTAACAGATTACAAGAAAAAGGTTGAAAACGATATCCCACCGTGTACCCCACAGTGTAAAAGTTATAAGTTTTTTTGCTCTGACAATTTGTTAAGCTAATGTAAGTCGGTGAACGATTGTGGTCTAAAGGTCGGTGTCCATTTCGCCTCGGACGCTACGACTAATGGTCTAATGTTTCAAGTCAACTTATAAATCTAGTTCCCAAGACATATTTCATGTTCGTATTACTAAAATTTACGATTTGAATTTATATCGGGTGAATTTCAAGTGGACGTGCAGTGGAGTTACGATGTTATGATTTTACTGTTATTTTTTTTATTCGGGCCATCTTGTGGATTATAATGTTTTTTACTAATTTTGTTAAATGTTATGATGTAAGAAAGCGTTATATAAGTTTTTGGAAATTAAAAATAAAATTTAATAAAACTGCTCTTTAGGGATAATGACTGAATTAGGAAAATTGTATCCCAGCCTGTCATCAAACGAAGTCGTTGAAGCAGTAATTTGCTGCGAATCTTTTTTTTACTTGTCTTACGATATTATAATATCCACATCACAAAATCCGATAAACTTCTGTATATTTTACAAAGTTTCAATTACTCAGAAAGGTAGAATAGGTGGTATAATTTTCAAACTTTGAACAAAATGTGCTGGCTTAATATATTTTTAGAATATTACCTGTTTTCATGTCGGTTTTATATCTCAAATGAAATGAGGCATATAATAAATAAATAAATACAAAAACGTAAAACGACGTTTTGCCGTATATATTATTTAACATCTACATAACATTCAAAAAGAAGGTATGTTTTATTTCTCATACGACAATGTTTAATACTTTTTACTAGGTCATTGTGTACTAGTGTTGGGTAGGTAAAAGAAGTGGACTGTACCTATGTCAAGAAAAGCATAACTCGATTAAAGTGCACTATAACTCTTATTATTTAAACGATTATAATCGAACATTTTAACTGTATTCGCGTCGCCTAGCGAACGCTACACTCAAGCTTCTTGACGAATGTCGTGAACTATGCGAATGGTGAGACATCAAAATATGATTTCCATAATCCACCTTGGGATAATATGGGATCATCAAACATCAACATCTACATAAGATTAAAAAAGAAGGTATGTTTTATTTCTCACACGACAATGTTTAACACTTTAATAGGTCATCGTGTACCTACTAGTGTTGGGTAGGTAAAAAAAGTGGACTGTACCTATGTCAAGAAACGCACAACTCGATTAAAATGCACTATAACTCTTATTAGTTAAATGATTATAATCGAACATTCTAACTGTATTCGCGTCGCTTAGCGAACGCTACACTCAAGCTTCTTGACGAATGTCGTGAACTATGCGAATGATGAGTTCGACGCGTGTCAGTAGATCTCCCGGATCGTATCGACCGTAACGATCGTATTTCATCTTTCCCTTCAGCCACTTCGGCTAGATTCTCCAAGCTGCCTTCCTGCTTCTGATCTCGATTCACAGGTTTCACGCTACCACTGAACTTGATCACGAATTTCAGCTCTTCGATCAACTCGAATTTGAAAGTAGTCTGCAAGAAAATAATTAAAATCAAATTGTTTTCGTTAGCAAAATGTAATAGGTATGGTTTTGATTTTGTTTTCATACAGTGTGCAAATGGATCGTTCTCTTAAATCGAATACGCTGAGTTAAATGCATAAAAAACTGTTTGTTTATTACCATAGTAAAATAGGCAAACACAATCAGTTCAATAAATTCAATAATATTTTCTTCTTTGTTAGTCAACCATATTCTTTTGTTTAGTAGCAAAGGTCGAGCTTCGTTGCAATAAAAAAAATTATCCCCTTAACATGGAAAAATTGTCGTTAATGAAACAACAGATGAGAACGAATTCAACACTTGAAGTGTTAATGATTTTGATTAAATTTCTATTACTGGATAAACATTAGAAATCATACCAAATCGAAGCCGAACTAAATTGTGTCAAATGCAAAGCATTTTAGGCTCCTCGCGCACTAGGAAGCCAGGCTGCGGCAACCGAAATATTTGAGCAGCCAGTTATAGCAGGGAATCGACGCCCATTTATGATCCTTTCGTCGAGCGATTTGCACTTTATCTCGTAAAAAGCAAAGAAAAGACAGTTGATTCAACCTCTTTTTCTAGAGAGGCACTCAAAAGGCTTATTCTATAACTATTTTAAAGATGTTCATACATACCCAGACCGGTTTTTTTTAAATACAAGAGATAACTATATAACTAACATATTCGTCTGGCTGCCGCAGCCTGGCTGCGTAGTGCGCGGGAAACCTTAGAGACCCATTGATTTAATTTTATTATTTTACGAGACGAAAAAAAACACACTGCTGCTCTTTCTTCACTTCTCGTTTAGAAAGCTAAGAACAGTTCCAGTACACCATGAACGAATTACAACTCACTCTATATTTAACAGATCGTTTGAAGACTCCCCACAACATATCCAGTATTGATATGAAGAGTCCGAATACACTTCCCACGCCTAACACGACGAATGCCCCGACCATGTTCTTCATTTCTAATTGGGGCTCTTCCTCGTCACTGTTTTGCTAAGAGAACACACAAAAAAAACATGCAGAATTCTGACTGTCCTTAACTATGCAGATAGAATTCATCATTGGGGCGAATGGCGAGTTTCAGTCAACCAACCTAAATCCTCATATTCTTTAAAAATATAATATGTGGAAAATGAGATTTATACTCTCAACATGACACCTAAAATAATGAGAGAATTCCAGAAACAAGATAAAATAAAAAATCTTTGCATCCTTGCTGAGGAATGCAACTCTGGTCTTTTAAATTGAATACACAGCAGACATGGAGAACAGTGATTGCCTGAGCCTATCGACCCCGACCCTAATAAACAATTTGAATTTGACTATAAAGTAGTGTATTATTATAATAAAACGATTAAACGCCTTCTTAATTTTGCATGTAAATACTTTACACGCTCCAATGGAACCTCCTTGAAGGCATAGGAATTTCAAAAATGGATCACCTTAAAGATTAATTTTGAATTTAGAAACTACGCACGCCCCATTCGCATTCCCGCTTCTCTACGCGTAACACGTAAAACATTAATATATAAATTAGACCCAGTTCTTACCGCCGCTATCGCATTATATGAGAGCTCTCTTTAAATATATTAAACATTCATTCTTAGAACACTATAAAACATTAAATTCTTTAAATATATAGAATACTGTGAAGTTTTCCCCTTCCGTTCGCCGTTGAGAAACCATTGGGAAACCCTACCATTGGAGAGGACAAGGATTTGAAGTACATCAGATAAATCACGGATTTTGTATTTTTTTTATTCAAATTATGTCTTCCCATCTGTACTGTGAAGCTAAAATAAATAGCCCTACTGCCTAAGCATCGAAACGCGTTATTCGAAGCATTTACCAATTGCGCCAATGGTGTAACTCTTTAGACATAACACCAATTATAATGACATAAGATCCAAGTTTTAGACTAGGTATCACGAATACGTTATAACAATATTCGTATCATGACTATCGTAACTAATGTAACTATCGCTCGTACCGTATCGCTCAGTGTCGCTCCGATTATAATAATAATTATTAGAAGGACCGGGTCATTCATCAGTCTTACTTGTTACCTTAAGCCTTTTACTCCTATTTCGCTTACCGAGTCTACCGATTCATATGTAGAGATGATGATAATATTAGAAGTTAATCACTACATGGTATGAAACAAAGTCGCTTTCTCTGTCCCTATATCCCTATGTATGCTTAAATCAAGAAACTACGCAACGGATTTTGATGGGGTTTTTTTTTTAATAGATAGAGTGATTGAAGAGGAATGCTTATATATATAATAACATCCATTAAATAGTTAAATAGTGGAGAAATCAATAATAAATTATAGTTTCCGAAGCGAAGCGAGAGCGGGTCGCTAGTATATGTATAATATAATAGATTGTGGCGACTCTAAAAGAAAGAACAAATAAAAAGAAAATTTTACTGCATCTAGGCACTACTATCTACGGCTACACATATACGTACCTAGTACATACTTGGAATAGTTTATAATGGTATTTCGTAATAGTATATCACCGAATAGGTTAATACTTTTAAATTTAATTACTTACTCCACAATTACCGCCGCCTCTTTTCTCTTTCCACCAAATGTCTTTCAATTTTTGTATCTCACCTTTTTCTTTTAATATTAACAAAGCATCATCTATATATCTTTTGTACGGTGACTCTGTAATATGTTATAATTAATTCAGTTATTTTACATAAAGTTAATTTCATTCAATACAATTTTATAAGCTTACTCTTTTTCATTCCGATGCCATATGTTTTGGAGTCAAGCAAATCACCTACTTGCATTAGATCGCAATGTCTTTCCGTTGTATATTCTATGGATGTTGATTCCATAAAGAATGCGTAGGGTTCCGTTTCAGCCCTGTGAAATTAAACAATATTATGTTATTCGCTTTAGTCCTTGTTCTCTCTTTTACATTAAGATATTAGTTGAAATAAAACAAAGATCCGTCAGACTGAAATAATGATTATTTCGCATCAGAAATAGCCAAAGCGATGGTTAGAACTCGAGTCACAAATTTCTAAGAACAATATTCAACAGAGAACGGTTTGATGATTTGAACAAATTCCCGTCAGAACAGAGTTCATTCCTACCGGATTCATAATTTCTCTCCTGTACTACCAAACTCGAGACATAACTCCCTGCGTTTTACTAGTACTGGCATGTAATTCTTTAAAATCGGTAATGTTGAAGCAGCCTGATCAAGTTTCTGATGTATCTGATGTTCAAGAGTTTATTTTATTAATTTTTTATTAAAGCATCGAAGCAAATGAACGAGCTCACGGAGCACATGGTGCTACGTGATTATCGTTGACCATATACATCACAACTTGAATGGTTGCACCAACCTTGAGACATGAGATGTAAGTTTCAAATTCATAATAATACTATTCATATCCGACCCAGGCGACAGGTCAACACAAGGCGTCGTCCAAACACCGGTCAATATTCTCGTCGAACCCCCTGAGTTTTTCACCGGATCTTCTCAGTGGGTCGCGATTCCGATTCAGTGGTATATTTTGCGAAGCACTGGTCTTGCTAGGGCTAGTGTTAGTAAATTTTCTTAAGTTGAGCCCGTGAGCCCACCCACCAATTTGTGCGTAGCTGGAATAGCCCCTTAGGCTACCAGTGAATAGGTAAGAAAAAACATATAGGTAACGGATGTCCCTTCCTTCAAACTACAATGCATAAATAAACATAACAGTGGCAGATAAATCAACTAATGTTATTAGTACCCTAAAATTGTGCATTTTCCGATTCAAAGTGTAATATAGCTACTATTTTAACAAAGTTGAGACTTTAATGTACATCTCAAGTGGAACGGAGGCAATCAATTACAGTATACGAGTATCAGTAACCTAATAAGTGGAGGCGTAAGATCGTGTACACACAGGGATCCTTACTTCTCGATCAATAACATTGACTAGAAATTGTTTTTATTTCCTATCTATTCGCTTGTAGCCCAAGGGGCTATTCCAAATTGGCTGGTAGGTGAGCTCACGGGATAAACCTAAGAGTTGTTAACACGGACTTTAGCTAGAGCGGTACTTCGCAGAATTTACAACCCGATTGGAATTGCGACCCACTGAGAAGATCCGGCGCGAAACTCAATGGGCTATGTCTGTGGGTTAGTTTGTTAGTGATACTTACTTCGCAACGCCAATGTCATTTTGTGGAACAAGCCACCCTTGCTCCTTCATTCTTGCATACATTTTTTTATGCAGTGTCTTCGGCGAATCCTTGAAAAGACTCAGAAATGTTTAATGATTAAGGTTATTGAATGAATGAATTATTTTATTTCAGACAACAATAAGTCCACATTGTCATGTGTACATAGTATCATTGAAACATACTTAAAATTAACAAAACCAATCCAACCAAACATTTAACAGTTGAATACATTTCAAATATTCCTGATACTTACTTCGAACCAACCATTATTATTATTATTATTCTGTATTAAACACTGCCACGCCTGGGAAGACGGCAGGACACACTCCGGCGAGGTGGGCAACAATCGGCCGGAGCGTTAGGGACTATTGGGAAAGAAACCGGCGAACTATACGGGCATTGTCGAGCAAGACTGCCTTTTGCATTTGGGCCACCACCGACTTTTTGTTGAGACCAAGCCTCTCGAGATGTTTTGAGAGGCTTTTAGGGACCAAACCATTCACCGACACAACTACCGGGATTATTTCTGTACATACCACCCTCCACATGTCGGTCACCTCGTGGGCCAGGTCCAAATATTTGGTCTTTTTATCTGCCTCGGCCCGCACGAGGTTCTCGTCGTAGGCGATGGTGATATCCACCAGAAATACTCGAGACTCCGTCTGGTCCATCAGCACGATATCAGGCTTATTCGCAAGAATAGTCCTGTCCGTGATGATGGGCCGGTCCCAGTAGAGCTTGGCACGGTCGTTTTCGAGTACAGCGTCCGGCTGGTACTTATAATACGGTAGCCTCTGTTCGATGAGGCCATACTTAAGGGCGAGCTCTTGGTGGAGGATTCTGGCTGCTTGGTTATGTCTGTGCAAGTACTCAGTGTTAGCAAGCATAGAACAACCAGAGGTGACATGTCTGAGGGATTCACCCGGTCGGCGGCATAATCGACAGATGTCAGCTGTCCCATCTCTCAGAATGTGCTTCCTATAGTTGTTCGTCCCGATAACCTGATCCTGTATTGCACAGACAAAACCCTCTGTTTCCCCAAAGAGGTCACCGAATCGCAGCCAGTGCACGGAGGCTTCTTTGTCCACGTGGGGCTCATGCAATGCCTGAAAGAAGCGTCCGTGCAGCTCTTTCCCTTTCCATATGGTCTCACGGTCAGAGGTAGTACCGCCGGTGATTGCCACCCGTCTCTGGCCAGGGCTAGCGGGGTCAGTCCTTTGTCGCATTCCATGACCTCTCTGTGCATCACACTGTCAGCCCTCGATAAGAAATATTCCCTGAGACTGCACACCCCACTGTTGTGCATGACCTTGGCGCTAAGTAGGCCTCGGCCACCACACTTCCGCGGAATGTACAATCTCATTACCGAGGACTTCGAGTGGAGCATCCTATGGAGGGTCATAATTGAGCGGACTTGTCTATCCAGGGCGTCCAGTTCGGTCTGAGTCCACCTGAGCACGCCGAAGGTATGCAACAGGACGGGCATCACCCAGCCGTTAAACGCCCTTGTCTTATTCACGCCTGACAAAAGGCTCTTACACACTTTTGTCAGACGCTCATAAAACACGTCGCATGCAGCCTGTTTGACGACCGCCACGTCAATACCTAAATTTTGCGACATGCCCAGGTACCGGTATGTTTCTCCCTCGGAGAGTGCCCGAAGGTTTATCCCATCGGATACAGGTAAACGATCCGATGAGACTATTCTCCCTCTCTCCACATGGAGAACCGCACACTTGTCGACTCCCAGCCTCATCCTAATGCGACTACTGAAATCACAAGTGATGTCAAGCAGTCGCCTGAGGCCTGCAGCATGAGGAGCGTACAACTTAAGGTCATCCATGTAGAACAAGTGGGACACCTTCAAGCCCCCCCTACAGAACTGAAAGCCTGTCCTCGAAGTCTCCAGTAATGAACTGAGAGGATTCAGGGCCAGGCAAAACCATAATGGACTCAGACAATCACCTTGAAATATACCCCGATTCACTTTTATTCGGTCTTCCACAGCCGACAGCCGCTCACCGGATAGACTAAGCATTGTACTCCATTGCCCCATACAGGCACCGAGGAAGTCTCGAACTGTATCGTCTATCTTATACAGCTCGAGGACCCTCTTCAGCCATGTATGGGGGACCGAGTCAAATGCCTTTTTATAATCTATCCAGGCGGCAGAGAAATTTCGTCGGTTGCGTTTGACCTGCTGGCCAGATACTGCGTCGATCAAGAGGAGTTCCTTAGTACCGCGGCTACCACGCCTACACCCGTTCTGGGCACCAGACAGTACTCGACAGCTGTCTATGTGGTGTGAGATCTTAGTTTCCAGAACGGATGTCAGTGTCTTATAGGTGGTAGGAAGACACGTTATTGGCCGGTACTGTGCCGGATCCGCGGTACTTTCCGATTTTGGAATGAGGTGAGTGATCCCAGTAGTGAGGAGTTGGGGAGCACTTTTGTATCTAGGGCTTCCTGGAACTGTCTGGCGAGGGTTTCGTGACAAGCCCGGAAACTTTTTAGCCAGTAAAGCTGCAGTCCGTCGCAGCCTAGAGACTTCCAGTGCGAAGAACTACAGACTGCAGCCTTAATATCACCTTTGCTGATAGTTACCGGGCTCATCGGTGGTATGCCCGCACACGAGTCCTCAATGACCTGCATCCAGGAGCCCTCCACATGCTCCACGGGTATTGACCACAAGTTGCGCCAGAATGTGACCATCTCCTGTCCAGCTGGACGTTCGGTGGCGGCGCTAACATTGGCCTGTTCTAGGGACCTGTAGAACTTCCTCTGATCACTCACGAAGAGGCGATTCTGGCGATACCTTTGAACTCGTTCCGAGTACCGCCGGATGCGCTTGCTCCAAGCAGCCACCTTCTGCTTCAGGAGGTCTATGCGATCTGCCAGCTGTTGTACATTTGGCAGTGCAGGGCCTAAGCCACACCCCGCAAATGTAATTCTGACAAACCGCAAGACTCTCGGCCTCGTGTTGCCCGTCCTGAAGCTAATCAGTTTGCCGATAAGGACTCTAGCGTCACTGATACGACGTTCAATTCTGCGCTTCCAAGCAGGCTCGGCTTCTCTCACACGCTGAGCGTCGGCAGCTGTCACCTGCCGATTTGGCTGGAGCTTGGCGCCGATATACCGACATACTGCCATTGCGGCGCCAAACAGGATTGAATTCGTATCAGTGAGGCTGCTACTGTTCTCCAAATATGGAAGCAGCATCTCGTTAACGGCCTCAACGACATTCCGACTATGGTGACTCTGAGCTATTCTGGGGATTCAGAGTCTCGCGTCGAGAGGCATCTCACGCACTTCCAGAATCGCCTCTTCAAGAATCCTCCTGATCTGCTCGTTATCCTGGGAAGCTATTCCGTCCGCCCCTCCGTCAGCAGCCAATGGTTGATAACCAGTGTCTACCGCACCGCCGACATTTAAGTCCTGCATAGATGCGATAGACACGCGTCCTTCAGCTGGTGCAAGAGAGGAGGCCGGAGCGCTTGAAAATTACGAAGTAGTCTTGCTCGACGCCCTGTGCCGCCTGTTTCTCCCCCCACAACCCCAAAGTGGGCGCGCATGACATTGGAATTTTGTTCACGGGTCCATCGCATGCGCCGCCCTCCACCGAGTGCGGGTGCCTGTTGCGGAGCCCTTGTGGACTCTGCAGGCACCAAGCCTCCCGGTGGTGATGATGATGGGGGTTCGACCCGCTGAAGTGGTCTTAACGAGTCAGATCTTTTGTTTGTTTTAAAGGTTTATTATATATTATTTATTTATATTATTATTATTATTATTTAATCCTCAAATGAACCATGGTACAATGGTTCAAGTACCGACAGTCATAACGGTCATGTTATAAGGAATACAAACAAAAACACAACACGATCGGACCGCAGTTTTTATCCAATACAAGATCTAATTCATATTTGAAGGTGGACAGCAGCTTTCGTGTAACACGTATGGGATTTTGGGTTCTGTAGTACTCAGTAAGCCAACTACTTTTGGGTAGATGGGTAGATGGTAAAAGATCCACCCATTTACCCAAAAAACAATTATGTTAATTTACTGCATGTCGGATTCAGATCGAATTTGCATATATTATACTAGCATAGATAGGTAGAGCTTACAAAACTAAAGCTATCCATATAATTATACACGTACCATAAAAAAAGAATGAGTGGATCCATTTTCTTTAGCTCCGTAAAAAATACTTTTGTGTTCATAAAGGCTCTCGAGTGATTGAAATGGCATCGAACCTTTCTGAACTGTGAGGAAAGCAACAAGAATACCCACGTAAGAAGCCACCATCACCATTGTGAAGAACCACCACACACTAGTAATCATTCTAGGGGCTAATGCTCTGAAAAAGGATGGCAACGAAAAAAAAACAAATAAATTACAATGCAATAAAATTTTACCCAAAACTATCAATTCCGTGAGTAATGAGAAACCTATAAAACTTGTTTAGCCTAGTCTTTTACACTTCTTACAATTTCTGTCTGAATACTTAATACATTTTAAGATTCTATTTCTTTTTTATTTTCTATTTTATGTTCTATTTTTTAACTTTGACCACATTTCTAAGTAGAAATTAGGGATAATTGGAAATTGTCATATAGCCCTGATATAGAATTGTTTGACGTTAGTCCACCTGACGTCTTGGATCAGTCACAGATAATTTTAACAACCGAAAAAGATAATTTTACGTACATGGGCGCTATTTCGGATCCTTGTTGCATTACAGAACCGATGATGAGCCACAAAGCGTTGGCGAAACTAAACTGATTGCTCAATTCCTCTGGTTGTTCGATACAAGGTACTGGATTCTGCCACTCCTTATGAGATATACGGCCGACGAATATCATGATTACTCCTAAGCCCATTTGAATTAACATCATATAATACCAGACCTGTGAATAGTTATCATTTTAATGGTTGAGTTAATATAATAAAAAATCAAACGCCATTTGCCAACGCCAAGCTCAGCATTACTTAATAACAAATTCCTTACTCGCAATTTTTATTAAATTATTAATTCAAATCATAAATTGTTTACCTCCTTAGAAAAGACGGCCATGAACGAGAACATCTCAGGGGGCTCTTTACTCGGTCGCTTGTATAAAATACCGATGCCAAGAGTCATAAAAGGTTGTGAAAAATCGATAACAGACTGTCTTTCAGCTGTTATAGACAGATCACATATGGCCAGGTCAGCTTTCTGAAAAATACGAACATTGATACTCAAATTTATGACATTTTTTATGCAACTCACCTGTTGGATGGGCCTATGCGATCTACATCAGCAGTAATAGTCGAAATAAACGTTTTTATTATTTGTAATAGTGTAGTGTATTTGTGTGCATAATTATGTGCACTAAAAACTGTGCGCCCAAAAAAGTTTATGGAAATTACGCTCTGACCCGTGCACCGTATTTTGATATTATTATTAATGTACAATTATTATTAATCGTGTCAATAGATGAACATGAAGATACTATTGAGGCTATATAATAATATACAGGATATAATATACTCATAAAATAATAACTGTTTTATAGTGAATCTAGTAGTTACAGACCGCAAAATAATTCGAGCACTCAAAATATTAATTCATTAAGTCATAGAGGCTTACAAATAAAATTCAAATTGTCACACGAATTAATAAGCCTAACAAATATAGTTAAGTTATGTCTGGTAAAATTAGTAATAAATGAAATAAAATTATATACACTTTATTGTATGTAAAGAATTTACAAAAATATGAACTTAAAGGACAATTTAATTATTAAGTAAAAGAAATAGGTGTTCTTTTAGACATTCCTCCCAGCAAAAAGCTGGTATAAATAATTTTAAAAGGCCCAAAGTATGCTAAAACAACTCTAGTACTAGGACCTCTTGTGAGTCCGCACGGGTAGGTACGACCACCCCGCCTATTTCTGCCGTGAAGCAATAATGCGTTTCGGTTTGAAGGGTGAGGCAGCCGTTGTAACTATACTGAGACCTTAGAACTCATATCTCATGGTGTGTGGCGGCATTTACGTTGTAGATGTCTATGGGCTCTGGTAACCACTTAACACCAGGTTAACTTCTTATTGGTGAGCTCGTCCACCAATAAGAAATAAAAAAAGAAGTGACATTCATATTTTAAAACATAACTTACTTCAGTTATTAATTGATATATCATACCACCCCATTTGTGTGTTACAGGGTCCTTTCTACCGTAATTTTCTTCTAAAATGAACTCATAATTAAAGCCGAGCGCATCTGATAGTTTTTGAATCAGATCCACGGCAAATCCCTCATACCGGTCATTACCTTCTAGTGCTGTATGCCAATTTTTTACATATCCATATGGTGCAGTCTGTAAAAAAATTTAGTATTATAATTTTAATAAACAAATATGCCAATTGCTAATTTAATAAAAATAATTTGTTAGTGAAAGTTTCTCACGTTTTCGGTTAAACTTTGATTCAGTTCTTTCATTGTAAAAATTTTTTATAGAAACCTCATTGCCTCGTAAAAATGCGTCGCTTTTTTTTGGTTCTAGTCATGGCATTCGTTTCGAAGGACAAAACAGCCAGATTTACGAAGCGATTGATTAAGAGAGATCATTTTGTAGTTCGGTATGGGATCCGGTAGGCGATAAATAAGTAAATAAAGAAGCTTGCCTGTCAGTGTATAGTCTAAAATAATATCTAAGTATAATATTGTTAGACATATCGTAGATGGAAAATAAAAATTCGTATTGATTGAATTTTGCTCGACAATAAATCCGCGTCGGTTGGCGGTAAAAGAGACTCATTGGAGTCGACAGACTAAATCCGTTGTCTCTCAACTACCTGTGTCTGAATCTTGGATGTGATATAACTCTTTGAACCCAAATGAGGATCGCGGGACGCTACGCGTCGCATCGCGTTGATGGCGCTACAACCACCAAGAATCGGTACATTGATTTAATAAGTTAATGAATATTACCGGTGCAATTAATACTCGTAGCGTTTTGTTTTTCAGAATAGATTCTTCACCGATCTGTGCATCTGGGATAAAAGGTCTCTCTATTTTTAATTTGTCATCGATCCAGTGTCCAATCTGTGAAATAGTAGTTGAATTAAAAAATCAGTTATCCGAAAATTTATGTTTGGAAACAAGAGAATGCACCGTTTGGTAACCAAAGTAAGTAAGTGAGTACTAAGTAAGTAGTAATAGTAGTATTTGTTTTCTGTAATTACGTTAACCACCGTCCAGCTTTTGTTTATTGCGAAGCGGTCACGGATTTTAAGGATGCGATAGTCGTTATTCCATTTAAAGTAAATGTTTCAACCTTATCATTAGATAGGTGATAGCATTCACGTTGTGATGTGAATGAACTTCGGTAACAGCTCGATACCAGTTGAGCAAAGAATTAAATTGCCTAAAAAAAAAATTTACTTTGTTTTTTTTTTCTTAAGAAAGAAAACGAGATTACGAGTGACCCAAATGATGATGTCTGGTCACTGTAACTCAAAGAAATCAGCAATGCCGGGGAAACAAGCCTATGGTACAGGATTCCTCACGTACCATGTTATAAAAAGGACATGTCATAGCACTAGGAAAAGCCGTTGAAGGCAGTTCATTCCAGAGTCGGTTGATACATGGCAAAAAACCTTTGGAAACGTATTGTGGATGAGTTCATTGGCTCCAGATAGTATAATGAAGTCTACGTCAATGGCGGTTGCGTGATGAAAAAAGGAAGGCATCATATTTAATAATTCCTGTAAACACTGCCCATAAAAAACGGGAATCGAAGTCCAGCCGTACACCCAAAGGTTCCGGTCTGTTGAGTTTATCCATCTTCATAAATCTATTACATAATTGATTTAACTATTCACTAATCTGCTTTCAACTTACTGTTTGATTACCAGATGAAGTCAACTCGAGCAGATCGAAGATAACTTCATTTCTCTGTCCGAATCCGTCGAATATCAAGGAGCGTGTCAAACCTTTCACTCTATTCTGAAAAGATAATTTAAAATGAATTTTACATTGGTATTAAACTACCACAGCTTTTGAACATAGATCGTTATTATTGCTGCTTTTCAATGTATCCCAAGTTCCACAATATTTAAATAATATAATAATAAATAATTTAAATAATTATCAATATTACATACACGACGGTTTATTTTATTCTTAAAGTCCCAAAACTATAACTCATAGATCAGTTATTTAAAAAAAATCCTATCTATAAATAATCGCACAAAAGTACTTTAGAACCAATCATATCTTGATTGTTTCATTTGAAAACTACAAATCACGATAACCAACTTTTTACCTCTATTACCGACAATTGCAATGGTGTGAAAAGAATATTAAAAAACTTATTTGTACTCAGATTTATATACACGCGTAAGATGTTAAAGTTCTTTAACGTTATTAATTCACACATTAACAACATGCCCATGTTTTAGTTATGCTATATTGATGCATATTTTTCTCATAGATATGTACTACTTACATAAATTTTGCTAGAAAACGTGATACACAATCTTATTATTAAATAAATCATGCCCTACATATGCGCCCGAAGCTGTATCGCATACTAAAAATACAGTCCTTAGTATTTTTCCAAGCTCGCTAAAGTAGTTTAATATAAAATACTAAAAATATACTCCTTAGTGTATTCCCAAGCGCGCTAAAGGAGTTAGTTTAATTTACAAAAAAATCACAATAGGAAAACGTTAGTACACGATTAATAATAATCTAATTAATAATATTAATAATAATAATCTATCTAATAGTTATAATAATAAACTAAACGTACTGTCCTCATAAAGTTTATAAGCGTCGATCCATATTTCCAAGAGTCGTAGTTGTCACAGCTCAATTGTGTCGATGTAACGTTCACTTTCTTCAGGGATTCATTGAAAACCACAACCGCATCATGAATAAGCAGTACTTCGGTTTTAATTTGTACCGGTTCGAGATTTTGTACTGTTTCAGTATTGAATTGTATTGTGAATTTCCACAGATCCTCGTTAGCTGCAGGATCTATTATACGAAACCCTGGAAATAAATTAAGACGGGTATCGTTTACGGTAGCGCAGTTTCAATCGACTGCTTCGACAGGAGGGTAATGTTTTTCGACTTTCATTTTCATGCGTAATTTGTGTTTTCAGTCTGGAAACCACTATAGAGATTTCATTGAAGTTATCTAAATCGTGGGATTAAAATGAGCGCCTTTTTGAATAAGTTACGGAAATAAGTAGCCAAAAGAGATTTAACCATTCGAACAGTAGACTCTTTATCACTACGAAAACCATTTAATAGCAAATGAGATGTGAGTTGATCTGCCTTTCGTTCACCAAAGAAATTACCTAAAGATGTTTTTGCCACGTATTATCTGGCTCTGGAATGAACTCCCCTCCACTGTGTTTCCCGAGTAACATAACATGTACTCTTCAACGCTTGTAGAGAGTGCTCAATGATAGGCAACGACTTGGCCGTGCTTCTGGCATTGTTGACGTCCATGAGCGGTAATACCCACTTACTATCAGCTGGGCCGTAAGCTCGTCTGCCTAAAACGCCATTAAAAAAGAAACCGCAAATTTGTAATTTGCGTAACCTCTTGTGAGTACGTACGGGTAGGTACTACCGCCCTGCCCATTTCTGCCGTGGAGCAGTAATGCGTTTCGGTTTGAAGGGTGGGGCAGCCTTTGTTACTATACTGAGACCTTAGCACTTATATCTCAAGGTGGATGGCGCACTTACGTTGTAGATGTCTATGGGCTCCAGTAACCACTTAATAACCAGGTGCGCTGTGAGCTCGTCCACCCATCTAAGCAATAAATAAAGAAAAACAAAAATACCCAAATGACAACATCACATAAATAGTAACCTACCTGTAATATTCACGCCGCTGTATCTGTATCGTTCCAAGTCTAATGTAAATAAATCTGGCGACACGAATAAATAGGAGTGTTCTTCAGCCATTAGACCAACTTGTTGCGCGTGTTGCAGAAGTTGTTCCAAATTACGTGCCGGACAATCCACCAGGAAGTTCACGCATCCATTTTTTTTGGCGTCAATTAATACATCTCTGGAAAATATAAATTAGAAAATAAATTTAATAGAAGGCTTAATGAAACCAAGAATAAAAAATGACTTATTCTTCATCATTATTAATGCCATTCGTTTGTTTTTTTTTCGTGAAATCCTATTCAATATGTATTTTTTCAAAGAAAAGCTTGTGGTTTATTTTGATATAATATTATATAAAAACCCAATAAGCAAAAATCGAGTTTTATTTTCACATCATAAAACTGTCGCTTTGTATAGAAACTTGCGAAAATAAATATTTGTAACATTTGATAATAATACAAAGACACCTACATAACGTATTTTTGAACAACAAAGAACTTCTCTGTAATTCAACTGAAAAGCAAATAGTAAAGGAAACAATTGTTCAAGATATAGCTAAATCTTAAGTCGTTTAAACAACTTTAGAAAAGGTAACCGATCCTTTATAAAACTATTCTATGATTTCAAAATTCGGTCATCTTTATAAAAATTTCATAAATTAAACAATTTTGGCTACAAACTTTATTTTTAAATTAATGAATTAATTGCGCAATTTCATGATGCCTTTTTTATGTCTTTACATTGGTGATAAAATTGGTGCGTTGATACTAATACTAATTGATTATTCATTAATTATTTTTCTGTTAAAAGGGACCTTTATTATGGCATCAATGTCCAAAGAGCTTAGAGAAACAAACCGAAGCCAAGTTTTATTTTTCATGTGAAAACCAATTTCAACTCTGTTCCTGAAATGTAATATGAAAGTTCAATCGTATTGTTGCGAACGTTTGTTTGGGGGTGAAGATTTTTTTATCAATTTTCTTTCCTGCAGTTTTCGTGAGTTGAAAGAGCTGTTAAATTCTGTAGTTCAATCTAAATGTTGTCGTACTTATTTCAGAATTCGTGCCGTTTTCAATTTTTTTAATTTCGTTTTTATTGCTTAGATCAGTGGACGAGCTCACAGCCCACCTGGTGTTAAGTGGTTACTGGAACCCATAGACATCTACCACGTAAATGCACGACCCACCTCGAGATATAAGTTCTAAGGTCTCGGTATAGTTACAACGGCTACCCCACCCTTCAAACCGAAACACATTTGCTTCACGGCAGAAATAGGCGGGGTGGTGGTACTTACCCGTGCGGACTCACAAGAGGCCCCACCACCATATGGTTTCCATATAAACCTTCTATTAGTTTATTTAATTGTAAATGTAATTTGACAACTGCCTTAATTATCTCTAAGCAATGTCCTGACCATTACTGAGCTTTCTCTGTGAAACTTTCCTTTAGTACAAGTCGTCTTCAGCTTAATCTAATTACACTAAGCATTATTTAATCTGTTCTCTACGACATTACTGGTCTGTCTACACAGAGCATGAATGGTATTGGTGAAATAAATACCTGTAATCGTTTCCATTGAGTTCTCTAATAGTAACGGAGCGTTTGTCAATGCTGTTGCCCATTCTCAGCAGCTCTGTTGCTCTCAACAAACTATGCCCTCTGATGTACAATATTGTGAAATTGTTCCAGTCCTTTGTTTCTACCAAACTCTTTAAAACCTGAAAATCAGAACATGGCGGAATGACTGCCAATCGTTTTTATCAATTTTTATCAATGAGACCAAAACTTTGGAAGCGTTCACGGTTCAACAATAGCTCGCGAGAAAACATGGAAGTGCAAAAAATTGCGAGCAAATAACTATGCGATTGAAACGTTCATATATATTAGACAATGCTCACAAAATGTCATGTCAATATTTTGCTATCTTCAATGTATCTAGTGTCTAGGAGGCAGATTTACGTTTATGTAAACTCATTTTCTTTTATACGTTCACGTGAAATAATTTATAATTGATCTTAAACTAATTTCTTGCGACCTAATTGAAATTCTGAATTGAGCTAAGAATATGACAAAGATATAAAAATGTGAGAAAAGAAAAAGAGATTTCATGCTTTTTTGTTCCTTTTAAGAACGTTTTAAATAAATTATGAAATTTTGACTAGTTATTAATTTTACTCTTATTTGAAATTAGAACTATAATAGAAGAAATTAGAAGAATAATATTGGAAAACTTAAATGTTTATTCTTCTATGCTCACTTTATTGTAGGCAATAGGACTGGGAAAGATATTTATTATGGACCAATTCTTTGCAAATAAATCAATGTGCTGTATAGAAACATGTGGCAGCTCCAGCATATCAGTTATAGCTTGGATATGTTCACTTGCATGTCCACCGATTCCATCAATGATCCCCAAAACTCCTTCCTAGAAAACAACATTTGTTAATATGTAAATACTTTGCTTCATATTTCTGCCAGTTGGGGTAAAGTTAATTTTCGAATTGTGCGTTTTATTACACTTTTTTGAAAACTTAAGCGATGGCCAATCAATGGGAGACCTTTAGAATTATTTCCAATAGAGCTGTAGTAAATAACTGGGAACAAAACACGCGCGCTGATCCGGCCCAAATTTAGGATTTCCTGTGTAATGGGTACCAGGGACTGACAAACATACTTAAATACGTTGAAATGTATACGTATGTATAGATAATAACTACCAAAACAAAGATCAAGCAAACCTGTTCATCACACAATGTTTGCCTGATGTGGGAATCGAACCCACGACCCTCGAGGCAATGATCAGGGGCGCTAACTCCTGCACCGCCGAGTCAGTCGAGAATGGATAAATAGATAGATTTTAATACTCAAAAGGAATATTTTAAAGTCGAAGTAAATCTAATACTTTAGAATGTGGATACGTCAAAACATTTTCGGACTGTTATACCTCTGCTAATTCGCAAACATATCTCTCAATTTCCAGTATTTCTCCTCTTTGTGACACCTCTTTTATCGAAACAGAGAAATTATAAATTTCGGCACTAATTTTCAAAGCGACTTTCATATCTTCAGCATCTTGGTAAAATATACCTCCTGAAATATTTACACAAATAAATATTAAACTACTTTATTCTTCTTTATCGTTCCCTCACTGTTGAGGATCGCGACCACACGTGACATTCCTCCATAGTGTTCGATCATGGGTGGCATGGAACTACTTAACTAGACTTAAATATGGTTAAAATAACAGAACAGCGTTTAAAAAATGTACATTGTTGTTATCACTTTAGATTCGAGCTATAAACACTGAAGTATGGCTATAAACAATATATTGTTTGACAATAGAATGAGTAACATTTTTGTGGTAGTCTCTATACAAGTTTTTGATGTTGTAATAATCTGGACAATTCAAATCAAATAAACATAAAAAAAAATATTTTTCATGATTACGTACCTATTGTTCTAAGATTTTCTTCAGTGGAAACCAATCTTGTAGAAAATAATAACAAAAACAAAACGCAAAGCACAGACATCTTATCGTATTAAAATAGTTAAACAGCACTCATTTTTATCACAGTTGATTGTGAAAGAATTACCAATCGGTTAAACTTTGAATCAGGTTTCCACGAACGCGTGAAAAGTTAGAGGCGATAAACATTAATGAGTTTACATATCGACAGCCAAAGCAGTAATTACAAGTTTAGAGATAATCAATGATTTGGATTTAATTTTACGGTGAAATCGACTGCTTGGTATTGAGACGGGCGGAGTGTGCGACACGATGCGTCAGAAATAATCCACGACCTATATTTAGGACAAGTTTTCCACAAAACGACATACTTTATCTCAATACCGTCTGGCACGGAGTTATAGAATAGACGATTTACAAACGAATACAGTTTGTTGATCTGTAATTCAGCTCGATTTTATTAGGTCTAGCAATGTGCTAGTAATTTTTTTTAACATCAGACTAATGTCAAATCTATTATAATTAAGAACTAAATAAATTAATTATTTTGTAATATTGAATTCAAACTTACTAGAGATTAAAGGTACCACCTGCCTCCTATCGCACGATAATCTAGCGTTCCTGATTGAAGTTTAGGTTAGAAAAATAATTGTTATTTCGACACAAAACCCTCTTGCTTCTTTTTTTTACCTATGCTGATAGTGTGGGTGAGCTCGCGGGACTCATGCCCTAGCACGAGCAGTGTTTCGCAGAATCTACCACCGGATCGGAAACGCGACTTACTGAGAAGATCCGGCGAGAAACTCAGTGGGCTCTGTCTATGGGTTAATTCACTCATCGCGCCTTTCGTCGCAAGCGACGTGTTCGACTAGGACGGTGACCGGTGCTTGTGGTGCCTAAAAGCACCGTTAATGGATCGAGAGAATCTTTAATGACGTGCTTAGGGCGACGTCGAGCTTTTCCCTCAAGGCTGCCAATGGTATTTATACCACAATTTATTTACCAAGTAGACCGAGTTCTTTGGAGATTGTTCTAGTAATGCTTTTTTTAAGAGTCGTGATTTTCGCCCTGAGATTATCGGCTGATGCTTAGAGTCCGTTCGACTATAATGTGGTATTTGTTTCGTTCAACCTGTGAAATTTCATCATCTGGTCCTCTTATCCCCCATGTTATAACCATGAGCTGATACCCTGCTTTCTGGCATTGTACCCCGCGGATGTAAATGATAGTACCATCTAAATATTCAGCTCACGCAACATGGAGATTTTGCTACTATGGCTCATGCTACCATGCGGAGAGTATACTGAAAAGCGTTTCACATTGTTCGTGAAAAAAAGAATTTTTTTTTTTTGTTTTGTTATCAATAATATCAATACAAACAAAACGGGTAGTTTCGCTTAATGCAAAGCGATATAAACTCAGTTGTACTACATTTTGCAAGTGTATTAGTATGCACCGCATTTACGTCGGCCGTTGACTCGTTGAACGTGCTCAATGCACTTAAAGATAAAGTTACACAACGTGTATAGGAACCGTTTTGAAAACAAATACGGGTTAGTGATTCCTAACAAGTAACAAGAAGTGAAAAAAAATCTCAGTTTCAGTACCTACGTTAGTTTAATTCTAATTTTTGACAATAATAAATTAATTGTAATATAGTTATTTACGAATGTACATTCTTCGAAAAAGCGTCACGATAACCATCTCATCATGGTCGCTTCTAATAACATATCTGACCCAGGCGACGGGGAAAAGCAAAGTTGTCGTCGCCCAAAACATTAGTTATTGCTATTCCCAATCGGTGCTTTTGCGCTCTCCAAGCACCGGCCACTGTTCAAAAGTTTGACGTGCAACTTAGCCCATATACATTGAGTTTCTGGTCTGATCTCAGTGGGTTACGATTTCGGTTCGGTGATAGATTCAGCGAAGCATTGTCCTTGCAAGGGCTAGTATTAGTTAAGTAGGGCTAATTCTCTACTGAATAGTTCTCTGCTAAGACCCGTGAGCTTGCCTATACATTTAGTGAAGTTATAATAATCTCTCGACGCTAAAAAACAAATGCACAGACGTGGTGGGCTTTTCTGTCACCAAAAGCATCGTTTTTTGTTGTTTTCGTGGTCAATTTCAGAAATTTCATTCTCAGAAATGTGTAATGCTGTTGATTTTGTGCACGCACAAGTGCAGTATGATCATGCTATAAAGCTTTGATTTTGGTAACAAAGCATATCGATCGGTGCTGTAAATTTTAAGGGTGGGGCAGCCGCTGTAACTATACTTGAGACCTTAGAGCTTATATCTCAAGGTGGGTGGCGCATTGACGTTGTAGATGTCTATGGGCTCCAGTAACCACTTAATACCAGGTGGGCTGTGAGTTCGTCCACCCATCTAAGCAATAAAAAAAAAGGTATTGCTTTTCGCAATTCAACGCCTACTGGCCGTTCAATGCCCCTGTGTAAGCGACTTATCAAAAATCCTTAGAATTTAATGCGAAGAAACGTTTTCTTTGCCTGAAAATAGCTTAAGTTAATACTTCTAGTTCTTTCCTTCCAGCGACGGCCTAGAGACGACGCCGTTTATTTATTTTACCCTAATATAATATTAAAGACCTATTTATCGTCGCGTTGAATTTGACGAGAAAATAATAATATAAATACATTACATTAACAAAATTAGATTGAGTGGTTCATGAAAACGTTTGTTGACGAAGCAAACGTTTTTTTTTGTCTGTTTAATTTATGATTTCTCACTACACATATATATACTTTTAGAGAAAATCAGAATAAACTTTCCAAGCTTCATTTGGAATCGATATTTTATATATATTATGACTATGTTCTATAAACTTACATACTTACTCATTTACAACTATTTCTATATTTTGAATAATAGGGGTTAAAGTATAAAATTGCCGTTCTATTGTAATAGGTACTTCGATATACACAATCTAATACTCTCACAAATTACACAGAGAACATTAAATTATTTTGAAATTGAATCAACACACCACTACTGTATCAAAAAAATGTAAATGAATTAACCTCTATAATAATAGATAATAATAAGAATAATAAATTTTTATTTCAGAATTAAACTCCATAATATGAAGTGTTAGTAATACAAAATCTTTCTTAAAAAAAAGCAGTTCATTTTATTTATTTTACATTGACCATGGCTGGTCTTGAGCCAACATGAACTTCATTCCAGTGCCTAAGTATAGGGCAGCAATAGCGACTCCCTATCACGGCCAGGAGGCTGTTCGGGCTGTCCCGGAGCCGGCACCACGTGGAGTGGTGCAAAAAAAAGTTAGGTATCACTTTTACCTCAGTTTACCAACCGCGCGACTGTGTAGTACTGGCCCAGGTTAGCACCATCCCGTCTCTACCTGTGGTTATCATTAAAGGCAGCTTAGGGTTTCACCAGAGAATGGACAGCAGCGTTTTCCTCAGTAGTATACGACCTCACTACGATCACCAGCCGGCATTTGCTGGTTGGGCGTATTGTGAAACGGCAAGGATAGGTACTACCGTTTTTCTTGTTTTGGGGTTCAAAGGGTGGGACAGCCCTTACTAGACATTGATATTATTCCTTAATCGTGGAAGTAAGTCGTGAGGATATTTTAAGTAAGAATTTCATCAGAATATACTGATTATTGCCTGCCTGCGGGATTTCAGCAGTGGCGTAATCTCATCACTCGATCAAAACCACCGAGTTTACGGCTACGAAAACTTTTGTTAATTTGAACTGGTCACTATGCGTTAGTCTAAAATTGAGTTATATGGGTCAATATCTACTCATAAGCACTCGTGGAATGTATCATCTTAATCTTTCTTATTCCATAGTTAGTCGCTTCGCAATTGGTTGTTTTAGCCACATATGACGTCACACGTGTCGTTGTATTCAGTCACAGTTTATACATATATACGTATGCTATCAACTAATACCATATTACGCTTAACAGATTCAGTAATTATTATCTCTGTTCGTTGTAAAACTTTTAATCCGAGCTATCGCGATCAAGCTATGTAGTTAGCAATTGGCAAATGTTTTGTAATTAAACCATTTCAGCAACAGAGAAACAGGTATACATACGGCCTTTTCGTTTAGTATTAGCAGGGCGCTTAATGAAAAGAACAGTATTTTCAGTTGTATCGAATGAGAGGCTTCACCAATTTAGGGCTGACCCGGCAGATTCTGCCGGCAGCTTAGTTATTACAGTCGTGAAGCGTTTGCGCGTGTTTGGTCTAAGCATTAAGACAGTCGTATTATATTCTTCTTCGTCGCTTCCTCATTAATGAGAGTCGTGACCACTTTGGTCTAATTTTTGCACCAGCTTCCTTCAATATTGTTTGCATTCGGCCTGCTTAATAGCGCCTGGGACGCTGGTGTTTGTGGCCTCCTTGAGAATGTCCGGCCACCTGGTTGGCGATCTTCCTCGACTTCTCTTTCCTTCCACGTGACCTACAACTATTATTTTTCCAAGTTGTCAGACGTCGTGGTCTAAAGGATAAGACGTCCGGTGCATTCGTGTTGAGCGATGCACCGGTGTTCGAATCTCAGGCGGGTGCCAATTTTTCTAATGAAATACGTACTCAACAAAATATGTTCACGATTGATTTCCACGGTGAAGGAATAACATCGTGTAATAAAAATGAAACCCGCAAAATTATAATTTGCGTAATTACTGGTGGTAGGACCTCTTGTGAGTCCACGCGGGTGGGTACCACCACCCTGCCTATTTCTGCCGTGAAGCAGTATTGCGTTTTGGCTTGAAAGGCGGGGCAGCCGTTGTAATTATACTTGAGACCTTAGAACTTATATCTCAAGGTGGGTGGCTCATTTACGTTGTGGATGTCTATGGGCTCCGGTAACCACTTAACACCAGGTGGGCTGTGATCTCGTCCACTCATCTAAGCAATATAAAATAAAAAAATATTTCGTCGGGCCACGTGTCCGAAGTACTTACGAGCTTACGATCTGCTTACGTACGAGCAGCCGTATTATAATACTATTGAGTTTTCATTTCATGGCTCAAATGGTCTGGAACATATTGGAGACAGTGCCGACAGAATTTACAATACACCAGTTTAATTAAACAAATTTGTTAGACATGCTTCATAGCTGTGTGTCATATCACAGACTGCAATAATGACACCAAGTGGATTTAATATGGTCGCTAGGACTTGCGTGTTGTACCAGATCAGAGCTCTGTGACCTACTCAGCCCTGGATTAAGTGAACTCTTTATTTAGTTTTGCTGACGATGAAGCGAATTATTGCACGGAATGTTCTGTTTATTTAATTTTGTTTATCTAATATTTATATTGGACGTACTTAATATATTGTAATGGATTAAAATTCATCTTTCATCTTTAAAAAAACTAATATAGTTAATTTGTAATTAAAAAAATCAGTAAATTAATTACGTTTTTTAATTTAATTTGACAACCAAAACAAACTTCACTCCGCAATGATATTCAGTACTATGGCACGCCCTTCTTCATCGGGCTCAAGGGCTATAGTCTATTTTAGGCAGATACCTAGCTGTATGCCTGGCATTAAGTCAGATCAGTCACTTATTCAACAGCAAATTAACAAAAAACAGTCTTGAAATTTAAAATATATTTTATTATCATTCGGGTCATCGTGCACCCTTACGGGACAAGGGATAGGTCTCGGAGTGAACCCTTCTAACATGGTATTTTATGATTCTTAATACGCAATTTTCTGATCTCACACCACTGTCGGTATTATCTTATTAACGTAATGTGCTCTTAACCCACATCAAGATAAGCACAGAACACTTACCCAAGCGTTTATTTAAGTTTTCCTCATTCAAGGAGCTTCTGATAATAAGTTTAGAAGCCACACATTCTTGTTGAATTGGAAACAAGTGTAGGCTTTCCTTTCCTTATAGGGGGAAACCATTTATTATAATATCATATTTAAAATAATTTAATAACCTCTATTTACTTTGATTGCCTTTTTCTAAATCATATAATGGTTATTTTCAGCACGTTAAGCCCTAAGCTCCTTTGCACTCAACTAAAACGATAATAAATCACCAGAATCTATGATCAGGGGACTAAAATTCAATTTTCATGATTCCATTTCCAATAAATTTGAACGATCATTTTTTAACGTGGTAGACTAGACGATGTATTTCGGTTTAGAAAACAGACTAACGAAAAAAAACAAGCGTAGCTTTTAAAACTAGCAGAGTGACGACACTGGAAGGGTACGCGATAGTCATTTTAACGTTGGAATGCAAGCGGCATTACAACTATCCTATTGTAATTTACATCCGTGTGGCAGTACGCAAAATGTGCGCAAAGGACACTGCACCTGGCCCGGACGGCGTCCATGGCCGGGTTTGGGCCTTGGCTCTTGGTGCCCTAGGGGACCGACTCTTGAGGCTTTATAACTCCTGCCTGGAGTCGGGACGGTTTCCTTCATCGTGGAGGACGGGCAGACTTGTGCTGTTGAGAAAGGAGGGGCGCCCGGCGGATACTGCCGCCGGGTACCGTCCCATCGTGTTGTTGGATGAGGTGGGCAAACTGCTGGAACGCATTCTGGCAGCCCGCATCATCCAGCATCTGATCGGGGTGGGACCCGATCTGTCGGCGGAGCAGTATGGCTTCCGAGAGGGCCGCTCAACGGTGGACGCGATCCTTCGCGTGCGGGCCCTCTCGGAGGAGGCCGTCTGTGGGAGTGGGGTGGCCTTGGCGGTGTCGCTCGACATCGCCAATGCGTTTAACACCCTGCCCTGGTCCGTGATAGGGGGGGCGCTGGAAAGACACGGAGTGCCCCTCTACCTTCGCCGGCTGGTCGGCTCCTACTTAGAGGACAGATCGGTCACGTGTACCGGACACGGTGGGGTCGTACATCGGTTCCCGGTCGTGCGCGGTGTTCCACAGGGGTCGGTACTCGGCCCTCTTTTGTGGAATATCGGGTATGACTGGGTGCTGAGGGGTGCCCTCCTCCCGGGCCTCAGCGTAATATGTTACGCAGACGACACGCTGGTCGTAGCCCGGGGAGGGAGCTTTGCTGAGTCTGCTCGTCTTGCCACCGCTGGGGTAGCGCATGTCGTCGGCAAAATCAGGAGATTGGGCCTCGACGTGGCGCTCAGTAAATCCGAGGCCATGTGGTTCCACAGGCCCCGGAGAGTGCCACCTGTCGATGCCCATATCGTGGTTGGAGGCGTCCGGATCGGGGTCGGGGTGCAGTTAAAGTACCTCGGCCTCATTCTGGACAGTCGTTGGACCTTCCGTGCTCACTTTCAGCACCTGGTCCCTCGTTTGTTGGGGGTGGCCGGTGCGTTAAGCCGACTTCTTCCCAACATCGGGGGGCCTGACCAGGTGACGCGCCGTCTCTATACGGGGGTGGTGCGGTCAATGGCCTTATACGGGGCACCCGTGTGGGGCCAGTCCCTGGCCGTGGGGGTAGCGAAGTTGCTGCAACGGCCGCAACGCACCATCGCGGTCAGGGTCATCCGTGGTTATCGCACCATCTCTTTTGAGGCGGCGTGTGTACTGGCTGGGACGCCGCCTTGGGTCCTGGAGGCGGAGGCGCTCGCCGCTGACTATCAGTGGCGAGCTAACCTTCGTGCCCGGGGCGTGGCGCGTCCCAGCCCCAGTGTGGTCAGAGCGCGGAGGGCCCAATCTCGGCGGTCCGTGCTGGAGGCATGGTCCAGGCGGCTGGCCGATCCTTCGGCTGGTCGTAGGACCGTCGAGGCGATTCACCCGATTCTTGTGGATTGGGTGAATCGTGACAGAGGACGCCTCACTTTCCGGCTCACGCAGGTGCTCACTGGGCATGGTTGCTTCGGTGAGTTCCTGCACCGGATCGGAGCCGAGCCGACGGCAGAGTGTTACCATTGTGGTTGCGACTTGGACACGGCGGAGCACACGCTCGTTGCCTGCCCCGCATGAGAGGGGTGGCGCCGTGTCTTCGTCGCAAAAATAGGAAACGACTTGTCGTTGCCGAGTGTTGTGGCATCGATGCTCGGCAGCGACGAGTCGTGGAAGGCGATGCTCGACTTCTGCGAGTGCACCATCTCGCAGAAGGAGGCGGCGGGGCGCGTGAGAGACGCACAAGTCCGCCGCCGTCGCGTGGGGGCCAGGGAGGCGGATCTCGCCCTAGCCCTGGCCCTCTAAGTGCTTCGGGTCCCCCTCATATGTCGGTCTGGGGCCCGGCGAAGGGGGCCTAAGAAGACGACGTGCAAGCTGCTCTGCACGCGTTTTACGCAAGAGCATCCGGGTGATGGAAGGCGGGCTATCCTCGACCCACGCTGGTTCTGACCCAGCGGGGTATTTCGTAGGATAACCAATTCAAACCGGCGCCATCTAGGCGGGCTTCGGACAGCCTGCCGACCGAGAGGGCTTGTGGTCGTGGCGCCGACGATCGCTGGCCCAGCGTCCCGAGGGGGAGGGTGATGGGAGAGATGTGCTCCGCACTAAACGCTTCACTCTCCTCCCCTTGCCTTTTCATGAGTTCTGTCTCATGCGAGGGTTGGACGTTGGTTGTTGAGCGACAGGAGGTTTTAGTCGGTTCGACTCCGACATGCCCCACCCTCCATCCCCAGTGGAGGGTGGGAGTCCGGCGATTTCCTCCTGACACAAACAAAAAAAAAAAAAAAAAATTGTAATTTACAGCATTTTATATAACTGAGTTTCGCCAACCTAAATATAGCATTATTTTTAAAAATGGAATTGGCTAATATCGCAGACCTTGTTATATCGGATTATGTGCTACAGATTGTGATCTTTTTGTGGTATTCAGTGATTACGGGAATCTATAGATACTGTCAACATCAAAGTTGCCGTCCATTATTAGACTTTTTTTCTACCTAGTCTGTTAGCCTTAGAGGGCTATGCCAGCGTAAACCAGCGAATAGGTGAGCTCACGGCGCTCTGACCTGTGGACGTTGCTAACACTAGCTCTAACAAGAGCAGTTCTTCGCAAAATATACCACCGGATCGGAATCGTGACCCACTGAGAAGATCCGGTGACAAACTCAGTGGAGTCTGTAGGACTTTAGACATGACGTTGACTGCTTTAAATAAGTACTGTCAAATACTTTTTACTGGTACGCATGACTACTTCTAGGTTCAGAAATAGGCAGGGTGGTAGTACCTACCCGCGCGGACTCACAAGAGGTCCTACCAGTAATTACGCAAATTATAATTTTGCGGGTTTCATTTTTATTACACGATGTTATTCCTTCACCGTGGAAGTCATTCGTGAACATTTGTGAAGTACGTATTTCATTAGAAAAATTTATACCCGTTAATGCCACGATGACTTTTTATTTATTGTATTAATAAGTTTAACATTTATGTATTATAATATTCTATGTGGATTGAGAGAGGCCTATACGACTTTGGGCTGTTGATGATGATAATATGATATGTATCTTTTTAAATTTATATTTCATAAATTTAAATGAATTTTTGAACAAAGTATATTACTAGTAATAAAGTGAGTATTATGCAACATTCATTTTTCAATTTATTTCTTAAGCCATATTACATTTATTTTGCTTCACATTTGGTTAACTAGTAGAGATTGTCTTACGCATTCAGTCCGCCAATACATATTAATGTAATAACGAAATAATAAAAATAAAAATACTTCGTAATTATATTTCCACGCTAGTCAAAATCGTTCCACATGACATGATATATTAATTATATTATTTAAATTCTGGATACATCGTCAACGATTTTACTATTTCGTGTTTTATCAAAGTAATGTAAACTTTGTTCCAGACCTAGACAGGTTTTACGAACGTTTTATTCTGTCTCTTGTAGACTTGTATTAGCATGATCGTATAGTAAAAGGGATTATCCTCATGATGCGCTATTGATATTTGCTCGTAAACTTTATGCCTTCATAGAAACTCACTATATTCGTAATCTTCAGACATACGCAGTGTTCTAAGACCATTACAAGGTCAATGTAGCGTTCATAACATTTTTTATTGACGCTTGTAAGGACGGAAAATTAAAAAAAAACTAGTAGATATAAGGAAAAGTAAATTAACTTGTAATATTATACGAAAATAATTATGCGGCCACTGTTTTAATACCAAGGAGACTTTGGTCTCGATTCTCAAGCTAGGCAGTGACATTCAAATTTTGGTATCTGTGAACTAGAGCAACCACTTAATACCATGTGTCCATATGTTGATATTTTATTACATATATTATATAAAGTATAGCGAAATAGTAGAGAAAAGAAAATGAAAATTATTATGTTCAGAATATATATTAATATAAAATTTGAACACAAGTGCGTAATAATGAAGATTGAGGAGATTTAGAAAGAAAATCTTTTATAACTTTGATAATGTGTACTTGATTTGAAGCTCACAGTTTTTTTTGTGATTTATTTGTTCATTAAATCATCATTGTATAAAAACTACTGAAATTGCGATTTGATTATCTTGTTTTGTTTGACGCATCAAACTCAAAATTTATTAAGCTTACTGCAGATTTCATGTCATTAAAACAAATCGGAGCAGATGATATGTACATTAAAAATAGAACAAAAAATATATACTTGTAATAATTACATTAAATTTGTCACTTCTCCATGTTATAATAGTAAAGGATATAATAATAAATCTCTTTAATTCCGAACTACATGCATGACGAAATTTAACATTTTTTTTTTTTTACATTTTTTTTCTTATAATATATCTACCCATAGACACAGCCCACTGAGTTTCTCGCCGGATCTTCTCAGTGGGTCGCGTTTCCGATCCGGTGGCAGATTCCGCGAAGCACTGCTCTTGCTAGGGTCAGTGTAAGCGTTACTCCAGTTTGAGCCCCATGAGCTCACCTACTAGTTAAAATTACGCTGAAATAGCCTCTCAAGGCTATCAGCTTAGGTAAAAAAAAAGCGTGCCTCGTGGCATAGGCCTCCTGCAGCTCACTCCATCGAGCTCTCTCTCTCAACAACTCTGATCCAGTATGGTCCTAGGGTTAGACGTATATCGTCACTCTATCCTGTTTTCGGACGGCCCTGTCTTCTGTATGAGGATATAGCTCTTATAATTATTTGAATGCGTTCGTAATTCAATTTTCAGTCACGTGATCTTAACTAAATTAATCAGATATCACAAATAAATATATTGATCCTTAGGTTTTTATTTATTTCTTTCTTTCATGTAAAGATAAAGACATCGTCTTTCCGTTGACAGTTTGGGATACTCGTGTCAGTGTTATTTTTTTTCATGAATTGGTACAGAATTAAAGTATGATCCAAAGTGTGTATACACGCCTAAACGACATAATTACTTTTTCAAATAGGGTTGATGAGCGAGCTCTTTTGAAGTTATACTTCTTTAGGCGCGTTATGAAAAATTGATGAGAGTGAAATTTTACGATTCGCGCGCACCGTGACACAAAATTAACAGAAATGAAGTTGCCCACTAAATCGCTCATTACAATACGACCGACGTAACTTGGCGAGTGTGAATATAGCCGCAGGTGAACTTTCCGAACCGTACCGAGAATTACCGAATTTATACGATGTCAAGAAAAGGGATGAAGAAAAGGGAAAAGGGATGCTGTTTAATCGATTTCTTTTTGTAAACTGGTTAAAAAAAAAAAAAAAAATTTAAGTTAATAAAAATAAAGTATAGCTTCTTACGCGCATACATAAGTACACGCACCCTTTTTTTCTACTGGAGTCTATCCCAACGTGAATACCTAGTGACATATCTGTAGCTAAGTTATTTAAGTGAGGGTTTTATTTGTACTTACCGTTTTAAAATCAAGATAATACATTTTTAAATGACATCAATAATTACCATATCTAGTCGAACCACGGCTTCATTATTTTCTAAGCGACGATTCACTTAATTTTCGATAAAGTTGTGTGGTATCCTTTTTGTGAATTTTACACTGAAGCTTGTTTTTCACTACATAGTATAAAACAAAGTCGCTTTCTCTGTCCCTATATCCGTATGTATGCTTAAATCTTTAAAACTACGCAACGGATTTTGATGCGGTTTTTTTTAATAGATAGAGTGATTGAAGAGGAAGGTTAATGTGTATAATAACATCCATTAAATAGTGGAGAAATCAGTAATAAATTACAATTTCCGAAGCAAAGCGAAGGCGGGTCGCTAGTATAATATATTAGAAACAATGCTAACAGACACAAAAATGTTACAATGTTAACAGAAGTAGGACTTTTGGTTATTAGAGAGCGCCACGAACGTACAGAAGGAATAGGTTGTGTAGTATGGATATTTTCTAATTAATTTAATAGGTGAGTGCATTCGATAAGTGGATTAGTTAGGTACATACCGCGCAACCTTGTTTCATACTAACATCCAATCAACGAGAAAAGCTTTTACAATCCAACCGGTATGTATTAAATGCTCTCTGTACTTAAATATATCTTATATATGTTTAAAGAGTATTTTTAATATATAGGTATAGCCGTTTAAAATTATTTCTTTTAAATTTGAATGCGATATTCAAACGTTGCTTTTCATGTGAATCTGTAGGCTTCGGAACATGATTCTCTCGAATCACCAAAATATATGAAAAAAAAAACCGTGGTTGCTTCACGACATAACGATTGATTTCAAATTTTACAGATTCACAGACCCATAATACTTATGATAGGAATTACGGGAAATTGTGAGGATACTACTAGAGAGGGATTCTAAGGACGTATACTGCGGTGGCCTTTAGCTTTTTACTTTCTTAAATTATAGTGTAGAGTACTGTAGAGAATGTCGTTGTCACATCTAGTTTGGTGTTATAGTAAATACATTTCAAATATATTTTAATTGGTATCCTTATAAACTTTAATATTCATTCTAGAGTGTAAGAAATTTAACAAAGATCACAAGAGAAAACTACGACATCCAAACTTGCTTTTTGTTGTCTAGATAAATAAACTACTCAATTCAGAAAGTTTTTTTTTTCTCTAACTGAGGAATACAAATAGTATATAATAATACTTTAAGCAATGTGTTAAGTAGTAATTTATTTATAATAAAATTCGACTAATCCAATGGGGCAACCTGAAATCACCATTTTTTGCTGTTGGAAAATCCAACATTTTTATTGCTAAGTCCCTTCACTGAGCGTTGCCATAAAACTTAGAGCGCGTTAAATGATCACCACAGGTTTCGGTTAGTATCGATATTTGCGTCTAGACAGTTTTGAGAACCACTCGAAGCATATGAAATAGTTTTATATGTCTTAAAGTCTCATATTTGGCCGACTTTATGAGGAATTAATACAAAAATTTTGTCCAATGAATCTGTTATTGAAAATTTATCATGTCTGAGCCAGAGAATGATGGTAATCTAAACTGTAATAGAGTTTGTACATCTCGTCGAACCCGTCGCTTGCGACGAAGGGCTCGACGAGCGAGTTAACCTACAGACACAGCCCACTGAGTTTCTCGCCGGATCTTTTCAGTGGGTCGCGTTTCCGATCCGGCGGTAGATTCTGCGAAGCACTGCTCTTGCTAGGGTCAGTGTTAGCAACTCTCCGTTTCAAGCCCCGTGAGCTCACCTACAAACGTTAGGGCGAAGCTGAAATAGCCTCTCAAGGCTATCAGCATGGGTAGGGAAAAAAAAACATCGCCCATCAAATTTCAATAACGAGTACGCTACTGATTTAAACATTATTTAAATTCCATGCATTGGCAGTATTGTGAACGTACCTCCGTACAACCATTCTACTTATTTCTGTCGGATAATTAAAATTATATTTATAGAAAGAAAATTGGATCGACCACGGATTGTTTTGTTAACCCAAGAATCGGGTTACACTATGTTTAGTTAAAATATTCACGTGTTTCTAATTAAATTAAGTTCCATATGTCGTATTATTACTTCAAGAATAATCTACAGCAAGAGTATTTAATAATACGCTGTAGGTACAACATATAAACGCGTCACTAACAGTCAACAATACAGTCCAACGATTAAGAAAAACGTAGGTCTTACCTATGATCATTTATGAAGATCAATATTACATGATACTAAAAAAGAAGAAAAAATCATATTCCATTCTTATGATAGTGCCGATTGTGAAAATAAATTAAAAATGAACTCATATATTTTATTTTTAAATTATTTGTTTTTGCTCTAAAGTATTGTAATAATTTGTAAAAAAATCCGTAATCACATTGCTACAATTCATACGCTAGCAAACCTAGACTTGTGAAAGCATATTTTATTGACTCTTTCTAATAAAATGATTTTTCTTTCTATCGCAGAGGAATCATCCTATCATAGCTCAGTGCAATGCTGAGTTATGATCTAACGAGACAAGTCATTTTTGTTCTAAAGTCGAAAGCGTTCGCCGATCTTGAATTATTCAATAAATCGTATGAAAACCGTCAGTAAAACATGTCGAAATGTGTCGAAACTGCACATATTAAAATAAAAAATTGAATTTCTCACATTCGAGTGACTAGGATAAAGTGACGTTAAAAACGTTTATGAGAAATTGTCAAATTTCGTTTTGATTTATCATTGTTTGAGGTTAATCGATTTTTCTGTAGAAAGATTTATTTTAAATTGATATACATATGTACACACATATGTATATAATGCAATAAATGTGCTCCACAAGTTCAGTAGCTTATACAAGCAATTCTAAAATGATGAAATATTTTATTCATTCGTCATTGAGTCGGGGTGGAGAGTAGCCTAACCACACGGATATTTCTAAAAATCATGTCAATCCATTTTTTTTTCTTTCTTACCTATGCTGATAGCCTTGAGAGGCTATTTCAGCTTCTCCTTCATGTGTAGGTGAGCTCACGGAGCTCAAACCGGGTGTGTTGCTAACACTGGCTCTAGCAAGAGCAGTGATTCGCAGAATCTACTACCGGATCGGAAACGCTACCCATTGAGAAGATCCGGCGAGAAACTCGGTGGGCTCTGTCTATGGGTTAATGTACTCGTCGAGCCCTTCGTCACAAGCGACGGCTTCGGTGAGGACGACTGAGGGTGACTGGACAATTCATTAATATATATAACCCTTTAATTACATACCCGAACCAGGCGACGGGACCACGCAAGGTCGCCATCTCCCTAAAGATGTCCTATCGTATCCTCCCGATCCACATTTGATGCTTTTAGGTACTCCAAGCACCGGTTACCATTCACATCGAACTTGTCGAATGCAACCAAAGGTTCCAATGTCCAACTTAACCCACAAACAACCCACTCAGTTTCATGCCGGATCTTTTCAGTTGGTTACGATTCCGATCCTGTGGTAAACTCAGTGCTTGGGCTTATGTTAGGGAAGTCTCTCAGGCTGAGCTGGCATGCACAGGGGGAAGCCAGAATAGCACTCAAGGCAACTGGCGATAGATAAGCAAAACAGTATATTTTCAAACATTAAATTTGTTTTAAATTTCGAAAATGGAGATTAAGACAGCACTCAAAGCAAAAAAAAAAAACATAATACTGTATTGGGTACATAATAGTAAATCGTTAATAATTTCATAGGCAAAGGCTTTATCGCGTTTGACACAAACTAGTAATTCTTTCAGAAGCCCGTTCGGTAAGCTTGAAAAGGGTTGCAATAATTTTAAGGTTACTAGTAGCTCTCTACATAGAGATAAAATTTTACCAAGCATGAAGGTAAGCCGACATTTAAAGAAGGCCCCAGAAAATATGTATTTTCTATTATATTCACGGTTTAAGTGAACGTTGTCGAATAAAAAAAGTACCCGCGACAAGATCGTTGATATCTACAGAGTATACTAGTAAGTTTAGATGGATTCAAAATAAGAATCTCAAAATATCAAACAATTAGTAAGCCTAGTGACACAATATTTATTTTATAAAAGGAGTTTTCGTTCCAACAAATCTATAGGAAGCGATGGCGATATCCTGAACAATAATCCTTTCTGACAACAAGTAAAGGGAAGTAATAATGTCACAGTTGATTTAGGGGTGAACTTTAGCATGACCTTAACCTACGGAAAGGTTAGAACAGTTTAAGAAAATGTAGCGGTTGTTAATATTCTTATATATTATATTTACATAATTATTGAAATCGTTTTTGTGTATTTGGTTACTGATTATTTGTTATAACGATGAGCTATTCGATATTCTTTTATTGAAGGCCGTGTATATGATTTCTGAATATAAAATAATTCAAGCTATTATTGGGGCATTCTGGTGGATGGTGTTAAAAGCAAAATTCTTTGCCGATCGTGTGAACATGAAGGTGAATGAACTCCAGTTGTTTGAAATTAAAACAAATTATTTTATGTTAAATTGAGATTTTGGGAATTTAAAGTAAATTGTGTTCAAAAGGCTTGCTATGACAAAAAGCAAGGCAAGTATTTTGCTTTAGCATTTAACTCTATGCTATTTATAAATAAATAAAATAAACTGAATAGCTATAAGATAACGGTTCAATAATTTTCAAACAATAATAAACACATGATCTTACGTTTTATTTCAGTACTCAAATTTAACTTGACAAGCTTTTACCCGGGAGACGGTCTCCGCGGGCTTAAATTTCATTAAATACCAATACGAAAGTTGGCACTGACCTTAAATTTGAGTACAACGCCCTAACGTACAGTAAATTTCACTTAAATGCTCTGAGTTTAGTGCCGAAAACTATATGGTCAAACAAACAAAGGCGAATTACTTGTGTTAATGTTAGCTTGATTTTAAAATTCTATCCATAGAGTTTCTAAATCTTAGATAAAAATGCTCGTAAAAATCATAAATTTGGAAATATGTATAAAATAATACACAGAATTTAAAATTATCATTACAGTAATAAAATATTTCGATGGAAATTTCCATTCTTAGCTAGCAGCTGACCCGGCAGACTTCGTAGTGCTTCAACCTAAACTTTTGTATAAAATAAACTTAAAACAAACAAAAGAAATCCGTCCGACACATGAAAGGAAAAACAAAATTGTTATTTTTATTTCATTCCGAGCATTTTCATATTTATCCACCTTTTAACCTCCACCATCCTTCCTACCACCTCCGTCCACCTTCTCTGGACTTCCACAAATAATTCAAGACCAAAATTAGCCTCATTGGTCCAGCCGTTCTCGAGTTTTAACGAGACTAACGAACAGCAATTAATTTTTATATATATTTATTTATTATTTATTATTTATGTAGATTACCACTATTTGTGTTGGGCAAAATACATTTCAGACTCATTTTCCTTCTATTGTTTTCTCATCGCCATGATGATCCTTGATAAGTAAATGTATTATGCATACTACAAGTTTGCGAACGTGTCGACCGCCTAAACTTGTGTATCGATACTGCACAAAGACAGTATACCAAGTTACTAGTTTTTGGAGGAATACTAAGGTTTTGCGACGTGATAAGAAAAGGCTTGAAAACCAATTAGTAATTCAAAGTCTGTGCTTTTACCAGGCTTTATTTAATTTGCATAGCTTCTATGAAATTTTAGGTCAAATAATGCAAGATAAATTAAAATTACTTTTATCCTATAATATTTTTGAATTGGTAAAGTACTGTTTTTTTTTTTTTATTCGATTTTAATTTAAATGCGTTTATACTGTAGGCATGACGTAAATCGACTTCACGGTTAATTTCAAGTAAAGGATAAAGTAAGTCTTCAACGGTCCACGGCGGTCCACATTTTATTATGATATGTTAGTTTAGCAAGATAGACATAAAATGTTTTATACGAATACAATTAAGATAGTCCATTCTGAGTGTCAACGTTAGTAAGTTGTTTTTGAAAAACAAAACTGCAGTATAGTTATTATCGATATTAAAATTTTGAAATTGAGTTGCATATTTTTACGTTCTAACTATGGCAGATGTACCGAGGAGCTCATGACTCCTCTGGTGCTAAGTGGATACATAACCTAACGCAAATGCATAGATTCCCACAGTACATTAGAAGTAAAATAGCACTTCTAGTATCTTTTGATTTTCACGTCATAACTTAAGTAAAGAATATTGTATGGTAAGGTAAAATATGGCGTCTTTTTTTCTTCTATTTCATTCTCATTTTACAATTTCCGGCACTTTACAGAAGAAAACATAATAAAAAACAAGTTATGTTAGTAACGTTTCCGAAATTCGCAAACTTGGCATCTGAATATTTTTTTCATGAAAATCACGCAAGAGTAGGTATGCTAAGATCCAATAAAACACTATATACGAAGTACAGCTAAATAATCCGGTTAAAAACTAATATTTTTTAAAGTTACAACTTTTTTAATGTATATTATTATGTACCTTTAGTACACCCCTTGGATGTGGTTTGCTTGTGACAATATATTGAGCAGATTGGCTTAGTTTACAATATATAGGTCAATCACTTCCGTTATCTATGCAACAAACGGACATTGTCTCTCAAGTTGGCGGTGGTTCAAAAAGTTTGTTCACTGCAATTGCTATCACTAACGGTAACACATCCATGGATCCTGTTTACGTAGACTCGATAACACGAATAATAAAGGTATCTTTGCAATATTCAGGTATCAGCTCGAACTTTAACTATATTAAAAACTGAAATAAAATTTTGTTTTGATTTATGCAGGGAATTTCTTCAGCAAAACAAGGTCGTTGAGAATGAGTCTGAATTGAACTAGATACTGTTACTGACGCAAGGGACAGGACGCCTTGAAAATATTATAATTGCAACTGAAATCGAAGCATATATTTTATGAATATTTTACTCTTTGATATCTTTTCATGGGTCTAGAAGGTTGAGAGATCATTTACACTTTTTTTTAATCTATTTTTTATAGCATATATGTGCGGACGAGCTCACAGCCCATCTGGTGTTAAGTGGTTACTGGAGCCCATAGACATCTACAACGTAAATGCGCCGCCCACCTTGAGATATAAGTTCTAAGGTCTCAAGTATATATTTACAACGGCTGCCCAGCCCTTCAAACCACTGCGTCACGGCAGAAATAGGCAAAGTGGTGGAACCTACCCACGCGGACTCACAAAAGGTCCTACCACTAGTAATTGCATTTGCCATTAAGCATGCATAATCGTAAAAATATACTAAATTATCTATACGAAAATATGTGAATGTATATTTTCAGTTATTTTCTCCACTATTATAAATTTAATTGCTATTATTTCAGTAGAATTTTAAAGTTTCTGAAGATTATAAATATTAATAAATAATAATGAAACAAGGATAGCACTTCATCAAAAACATCAATACCAATAAACTGCTTTATAGCTGTTAATTCATCAAATTATGCTTGAATTTGTCGAATATGTTCGCTCCAATTATTGTTGAGCCACTCAATTGAGATACAGTAGTGGACTCAAGTATATTTTTAATCTGAAGTTTGATGATTCATTGGATCTTTTTGGAATCAAAGACGCTCTATGCCTATATAATAAACTCCACGATGTAATCCCTTCATGAATTAATCATATTATAAATGAACTCGAAGAAATACTTAATTAGACTCTGTGGCCTCTTGAATTGAAATCACCAGGCCGTCTCTGCCGAGAAATAGTCATGCATACCGTTTTAAAGAGTGAGAAGGCTGTTTTACAATCTACTATTTAAATTTTGACCTTACGTCTCAAGGAATGTGGTGTGATTCTCGTTGTGATCTATAGGCATCGATAATAACTTAACTAGTTGGGTCTTGTATTAGTCTGCAAAAAAGAACTTAAGGCAAAACAAATATCTAAAATGCAGTTCCCTGCTAAAATTAAAAATAATAAAAGTGTTCGGGGAGTATCGGATAGAATAATAAAAATGTAGCTTGAATTAGCTGTAATAGCACAACCAGTTCATTAACCGTAAAGCCATCTTTTTTAGTTTTAAAAAAAACTTTGACCCCACTCTACATAATGTACTCCCACACAAGAATAAATGAAGATAAACTACACATCGAAAGTAATGTGAATCGAATGTAATAAAGTCAAAAAAAGTGTCTTAATATCACGCAATTGCACGCGTGCTATACGGAATTCAAAATAAGACCCGTTGAGTTTTCCCTAAAGGCGGCCCTGAAAGAGTAATAAAACATATTTGTAAGTAGGTTCACTATCAGTGATGAATTCAAAAGTAAATTATTTCATAACATTAAATACTGATTTAAAGTGACATTTCGATTTGATTTTGCAATTATCGTAAGTTTCGGACGTTACATAACCGAAAGATCTTTTATGAAATGTATAATCTGATGTTAATTAATAGAAATGACTGGAAAACTTTGTCGAAAACGGCGTGGCTTAAAGCATAAGACGCCCGATGTAGTGATATCAAGCGATGCCAATATGCCACTGTTAAAATCCCGCAGGCAGGTGACAATTTTTCTATGATAATTCTATCTATCTTTCAGCCCACAGACGCCCACTGCCGGACATATGTTTAAGGATATTTCTAATACATTATAAATGTTCACGAACAACTTAACCATAATAAAAGATATTAACAATGCGTTAAAAAAAAACAAAAAAAGTCTTATTGCTGTTTATGTGATGTAGTCCTCACGGAAATGTCATGGGTATAGGCGAGACCACCCTTATCTTATTCATAAAGTTTGTGGTAACCAGTGTTTTGGCGATACCATCTACCATTAGACGAACCACATTATCGTCAGTCTACAGTGACTATAAATAAAGATCAGACTTTGGCTCCATATGTGAAATTGGATTGCACTTACACTTACTGGTACCTATAGGCTACGGTAACCACTTAACAGTAGGTGAGCTGTAAATGTCTTAACCCATCTGGTGAAAAAAAGTATTAGAAAGAAAAGAAAAAAACTCTTTCTATTTGCCAAAGATTTTATTAACTTTTCGTGCATCAAAGCGAAACACGAAGCACAACAATTTCAAATGCAGCCTCACACATGACTCAATAAATAATCAAATCAGAACTATCTGTGTGATGACGCGGTCAATTTCCACATTGCTTAATGCTAAATTAAGCATTAATAAAACAGTATTTATATTTAATGAGGTAATAATTTGAATTCACCAGTAATAAAAAATCGTGTAATAAATTACACGATTGTTACCAAAACAGCTTTAATTAATCGCTAATTGGGTTGACTGAGCACTTTCAATGGACCGTTGCTATTAATTACTTTTAAACATATTTTATTTAAAGCGGCCACAAGCCGTATTTATCATGAACTTAAATCGTTGTGCGCCATTACACAATGCTACAATCACTAGTGGTAGGGCGTATCTAACTAGTGTATTTCTGTACGAAGCAACCTGCGTTCCGATTTTTGGGGTGGGACAGCAGTTATGCACAATATGATTGAGACTACAAACTCATGTCTCGATATTAAGTTCCCATATCTAAGGGCTCCCGTAATCACTTTAGTCAGGTATGTTAGCAAGAAAAAAAGACAATTTTAACGAACAATTTTGTTCTTTCTAATAAAACATCTTAAACATTATCCAAATAAACGAAGCATGCAATTAGTCAAATTTAGATATCGAATCAACGAACTAACACACGCAAGAGTTACAAATACAGGGAGCTACAATCGATTTTCAAAGTTCCATTCGTATGGAAACTGTACGTGAGCTGGAATAAAACAGAATAAATATGAGTTCTTCATGAATATAGATTATATTTTTAACGCAGCACACGGCTTCTACGTTGGATTAGGCAGATGTTGCAAATGAGACGTGGTAAAATCGATTACGATGCATCAGTACGTTTTGTTTATGGAAAATAACGTTTTCTGTTCCTTATGTTGTTAAAGTACCAATATTTTAACATGCTCGATACTTTATTAAAGGTTTTAGGTACTCAGATATCAATGGAATTAAAATGTCAACGTTTTATCAACTCTTCATATTATGTATCTGGTGATAGGACGTCTTGTGAGTCCGCAGGGGTAGGTACCACCACCCTGCTTATATTTGCCGTGAAGCAATAATGCATTTCGGTTCGAACGGTGGGGCAACCGTTGTAATATACTTGCACCTTAGAACTACTATCTCAAGGTGGGTGGCGGCGTTTCCGTTGTTGATGTCTATGGGCTCCGGAAACCACTTAACATCGGGTGCGCCGTGAGCTCGTCCACATATCTAAGCAATGAAAAAAAATTACATATGTATGTAATTAAATACATGGTCAGGGTACTTTATGCTTTTATAATTGCAAACATTTCATGAACTGTGTTATTGCTTTTCCAACACATAAGTACGTAACGTGTTAATGGAGTGAAATCAAATTTTAGTCTCCATGAATGTCGCCAACGTGAGTTCGAAGTCTGGACCGTATTATTATTCTTCTTTTAGTCCATTAAACTAGTTTCTTAACTGCCCAAAGTTGGCGTTGACTAAAATAAAAATTCTGTGTTTTAACTTGATTCTTTAGTTGTTAGTTTGGTTACCAACGGGGCCAGCAGGAAAAATTACATCATACGACCTATTATATAACCAATTTCAATCAAAGTTATAGTTTTAGAACATAGTAAATTATAAAAAAAAATATATTTAAATGTTAAATGAATCTTGATGATTTCTATATGATGATATATGATGATCTCTAAAAAATACATTTTGGGTACAGATTTTAACCATTAGTAATAGGGGTTTAAAGTATGAAATTGCTGATTTGTACTGAAAAATTGTAATTGGTTTTTGAGTTGGGCCGGTTCCACTGAAAGTTTTATTATCATTGTTGCGCGTTCGGCACAGCAGACATCTGCCGTTATTGCTTGACGAGATCGGAGAAAGCTATAATAAATAACACCATGCTGAGACCACCAAACAGTTACCTTAGTAAGGTTTGCTTTAGGACACTGTTGCGGCGTTTGACCTGGAGTCAGCCATTGCATTTTTCGCTTACGGTTATCGTAAAGAATTCACTTTTTTTCTTTTTTTTTCCTTCGTCTGCAGACGAGCATTCGGCCCACCTGATGGAAAGTGGTCACCGTCGCTCATGGACATCAGCAATGCCAGGGGCAGAGCCAAGCCGCTGGCTACCATTAAGTACTCTCCGCAAGCCTCGTTTGAAGAAGGACCACTCGGAAAACACCGTGGACGGGAGTTCATTCCAAAGCCGGATGATACGTGCCAAAAAAGATCTTTGGAAATGCACTGCCGATGAACGCAGCGGCTCCAGATAATATAGATGAACTCTGCTCCGATGGCGGGAGGTGCGATTATAAAAAGGAGATGAGGGGATCATCTCGAATAATTCCTCTTTCATCACATGTCACAATTCGATCCAATATTCCTTCATTTCTGTATCGATTCAACAAATCCTGAGCCACCCATTTTTCATATTTATTTTATTTTATTGATGACGCAAATGAGTCAATATTGTTGGTAAGGTAACGTTAAACTATGCCACTAATTCCTGGGTAGTTTGGTTCGGATCGGCTTCCACGATCTCTGTCAATTCATTGTTATTCACTTGTGTGGGCGATCTTCCACGTGGTTCGTTCTTCAAATCAAAATTTCCATTACAAAAGCGTTTAAACCAAAACCGCACGGTGCGTTCATTAACAGTCCCCTCTCCAAACGCAACATTACATGACACGACACGACAAAAGATAGTGCGAGCTGTGTCTGTAGCGTTGGTTCCGCGTCGGAGCTCGTGTTTAAAAACCACTCGAGTTTTCGAAGTATTTATCTTTCTTGTCTAAGCTGAATAAAAAAAACAACTGAAAGTCGATAATCGAATGTTGCACATTTTAAAAGAAGAACCTCATGGGTACTATTTGAAAGAAATCACTTAAAAATCTCAAACCATGAAGGTTCTATGTCAATTCGAAGTACCTATTACAATAAAACGACAATTTAATACTTTAACCCCTAATATTTTATATATAATTTTGGTTAAGTAGGTATGTAAGTTTTAATGCTTCCAAATTTAGTTGTAAACGACGACAGATTATATTTCTAGAGATTTGGTTTATTTTCTATCACTTCCACTAAAAGGCGATGGACAACCACTTTAGTATAAACAACAAAATCATAAAGAATTACGTACAACATAAAAATTGTATAGTTCGATGATTATAATGCATCTAAAGGGTTTCCTAATTTATGACTAATAAACAGTTCATCAAAGTGAATATCAGTTCATCAAGGTGTGAGTACTGATAAAGAAAATGCCTTGGGAATATTACTTGACGAAGTCTCTATCAACGAACACTTGGTGTGTGGGATAACTACATTGTATCTGTAAGATGTGTTAGTCATGCACACCTTGGAGATATTCTTTCGTTTATTTAACAGATACTCGATTTGTTTTTACACAATTCATACATTATAGTACAGTATAAATATACTATATATACAGGTTAAATACATAAAAAATATAAATTTTTAAGCTTCAATTCACCGCTTAATAAACTCTTACTTGTTAATGGTTCTTTTTTAGGATTCATTGATTTATATATTTCGAATTCAACTATTCTTGCAAGAAAAAAAATATGCAAAAATCTAAATTAAAAAATTCAAAACATGGAAAAAATGTATGATGCAGCAATAAAAAAAAAATTGTTTGAAACAACGTCCTCATCTTTGAACAATCGCACTTCACACCTTGGAATAAAGTTCATCCCTCCATCCATCATGCCAAAAACCAGTGCGTTTCCAGCTTTTATGTTTTCATATTTGCTATCAATTAAACCACTCAAGATAGAACGGATGGAAAATAATAAGCCTACCTCCACAGTATTTTCTGAGTGCTGTCACATATCCTTCAACAAATGAGACTTTTTAAAATCCTCAGCATTAGACAAATACCTTTTGTGCTCTTAGTATTACTGGCTTTCATAAGCAATTGACATTGATTTCATAAGCATTGACAACTCAAAATCAAATGGGTCATATATTTGCTGGCTTTCCTTAGCGATCATGAATATTTATGTTATTATAATTATAATAATGACTATGTTAAATTCATTCATGCAATCAAAACGTAACTGTGTATTACTACTAATATAATAAATGCAAAGGTGAGTTTGTTCGCTGCGACATTTACGTTTTAACTACTCAACCATTCATCACGAAAATATATTATATTGTCGGGGGTATAGAAAATAACATACGGTACATTTCATTCAAATACAAGGTACCGTTTACAAGCGATGTTTTTTTTAAAATACTTTAACGCAAATGAAGGTGCGCGTAAATGTTACTTTATGCTAGGAGTGGGTGATATAAATCGTATATAGATTCAATATCTATATATCGCAGCAATATCGTTGAAGCCGATATCGCCCCGCACGAAATCTATATATCGATATCAGCCGATACACGATATTGCTCGATGTGATGCGCATCGGCATATCGTACCGATTCGTGAATCGAAATCTATATTTCGATATCAGCCGATACACGATATTGCTCGATGTGATGCGCATCGCATATCGTACCGATTCGTTAATATCAGCAATATTCGTTTGGTTCGTATCGAATCGGCCAGAGTGAGTGAGCGCACGATATATGAGGGATATCATGTGATGAATGAAACAGAAACAGGCATTATCCATACAATTTTAAACCTTATATTTAAGTCCATATGTCTGTAGATTATTCTTAGCGTATCAGCAGGATACAATTAAGGAAAGAAGTTTCAACTTTCGACCCTAACTTGAATGCAGTATAGCCTATTTGCATCGTTGAATTTAATTTCACGCGCTTTGACCTTGAACTAGAATTTTTGGACAAGTGTTTATAAATACTTAAAAGTTTTTTGTGTTTGATTTTTAAAGTACACATTTTTCTATTTTTAGTTGAATCCAAATAATTGAGTTTATTTCTTGTGTTTGTATTAAACTTGTGAAATCTACACTCTTTTGGTATATTTTGTAATTTTAAATTAAGACACAAAATACTAAAAACTGAAAATAATGTAGCCAGTCCTAAGCCTGGTAAAAGCATGAAGGAAAGTTTTATTGATATTTTTATTTTCATGTTCTTTTTATTACTTTAAGATCATATTATAAATTGATATCAGAAAACCAACCGTATAACGTTGACTTAAATCTATATCTACTACGATATTATATCAGCGTATCGTTTCAAATCTCAAATATCATGAATCGAGAAAATCTACTAGCATCCATCAATATATAGATTCAGAAAATATATAGATTCAATATCCGATATTGATCCTCGATATATAGATACGATTCGATACGCGGCAAAACCGATATTACCCACTCCTAAACTTTATGCATGAATCTAAACTAAATACAAAAAAGGATAAAAAATGCACGCTTAACTTATACGTAATTCTGTGAGCTAGCGGAATGGGATTGTCGTTTTTTTAAATATTCGAATTAGTATTGTTACACCGGTAAAAGTAACGCCATCTATTGCCGAATAGTCTAACAAATATCGAATAATCTAGTAACATCTAGAACGCTCGAGGAGTACAACGCCATCTATTGTCATATAGCGTAAATACATCGAAGGTACTCGACTTGTGAGAAATGTTCTCGACGATTCTAGGGATGTCGTATCGACTATAAAAGCGTTGCAAAGATGGCACGCAATCAGTCAGTAATCGGAACTACTCGAAGCAAAACAGCGAATGGATCACCGGAAGCGAAGCGGAAGAAGCGAATTGAAATTTTTAAAGTGTTCTATGTGTGTTCTAAGTGCAGTAAATACAGTTTTTAATTGTAAATCAGTAGAATTTTATTTATTTTGAACCCCACCGCGCAACAGTATTAAGTTACAAGGAACGAACAAACAAAAACAATAACAAAAAAAAATGCACAAAATTTATCGATCGATAAAATCACAAGCGATCACAAAGAAATCGATTAAAATTTGAATTGAAACGTTGGTTGTTAACTAGTTGTTTAAATGTAGTTTTGTTATTATTTATAATATATTATTTATAATTATTTACTATTTACTCTGCACTACCTTTGGTTGACTGGTAGAGAATGCCTTAGGCATTAAGTCCGCCAATGTAAATTTTACATGAAGTGTAATAAATAAATAAATAAATAATGTATTTCTAATTCTAGCTCAAGAGAATAGTTTTGGAATTCAGGATTGTAAATGTGAGTATTTTACGTAGTCTGAAACTCTTTGACAAGCAATAAACGTCCAGACTGTACTGGACCCATTCCAACACAAGTAGGAGGCGAACTTAAATGATTACAAATACCGATTCTTAGCGGATTGATTCGGTAACATAGAATAACTTGAACTTTTTTATTGCCAATAAACGGATACAGTGTAACATTACTTAATTCTGTTATTAGCAGGGTACCTATTGTTTTTAAAGAATTTCTCAATTCTGACAAATAAATTCCGCGAATACAAAGAATTGTGGAACTGTCGAAGCCCAAGAAGAAAAAAATCCAATAATGTAACAGAATGGAATTTAAATTTCTTTTATTCTTTCGTCACAGTAGCAAAATTGTTTGAAATCATTGTAATTAATTAGTTTCAAGAGAAACATGTATTTCAAAATTTAATCTATGTATGTTGGTTTCCTAGTGCCACTTATTTGATACAACTTATCGCTTAGAACAATTAGCTTGTAACAGATTGTATCAATTTTTTCTTTAAAATATTCATAATCTTCTGAGAAGAAACAGATGCATTTTAAACCTACTTAACGCTGTTATTGTGTTCATGATTACTTTCGACACAGTACAATCTTAGATTATTTTTTTCGACTCCTAAGAGTAAAGAAGTCTACAATTAATTAATTTTACAAAAAGGTTAAAAAAAAATTATTCAATATTTATCAATCAATTGACCACGGCTGTTCTATCCACTATTAGAAGCAAAAAAGCTCATAAAAACCGATGTCTATGACTTAAGCTTTCTTAAGATGAATCTTTTCAGTTAGATGATATGGCATCAGTGTTACGCTTTTACAGCTTATAATCACTGTTCTGCTTGTTTTTGCAAGAGGTAACCACGCGTTTCTGTCTGGAAATAAGTCACTATTCTAATGTAACTCAAACCGAAGAACGCAATACGATCCCGCACGGTTAGATACAATCCCACCTATTTATAACTCTAAGAAACAATGTGACATTGAACAGAACAACTTCTATGCAATGCAATTAAGATTTCGACTGTATCTCAAAATGGATCTTGCGTTACGATATCTTTTGGATCTAGCAACCGATTAATAGCAGAGAGGTTAGTGGGGTCGTCAATATCATCTTCTTCTTCTTGTTGCCCCTATCCCACATTACATGAGGTTGGCGCAGCATGTCCTATTATCAAGGTGCACAGAGATTTGGCATGAATTTTACGACCGGCTACTTGTCTGACGTCAACCCTCCATAGGTTATTTCTACAATGGCATATTCATTTCAGCATGCCATAGGCTTTTCTGTTTCTTCTTTTAATGTTTCTTTTACCACATCCGTTTTTACTTTCATGATTAGCATTCTAGATTAGATCTACAAAAAACAAAAGAGATTTATGTCTCAAGATAGATGGCGGCTGGGCCCCAATGTTATCCGGTAATCGCCGAACATCAGTTGGGAAGTAATCCTGACTACACCTACGAGCTAGAAATCTTGATATAATTCAAATATAACACCTCAATATTTCATTCCGGTGCTGTCGACGATAGAATGCGCACCGCTCTTATGGTAAGTGGATGCCACCGCCCACGTTCATCGCCAATTCCCAGCTGCATAACATTCGTACAGTCCATGGTAAACAAACGAAGATTCAAAAGCGCTTGTGAAAGTTTTATTATTATTTTTGAATCGTTACATATCTGCTGGCATTTGAAACACAACTTTACGAAATTTGCTTTGAATACCGAAGCAAAAGATATTTTTTTTTGAAATTTATTGTTAAAATAACAGTTTGGTGAAAATTTGTGTTTTATTTAGTACTCATATTTTTTACTTTACAAATAAACGAACGGGCTCAGACTATTTAAATAGAATTGGCTATGTGCTTTATGAAGCTTTTTAACTTTACATACACAAGCTAACTTACGTTACGACCTACCCGATATTGAGTGGTTATCGGGGTCATAACTAGAATGCCGAAAAAAAACTCACTCCCACACACAAGATGTAGTTTACTGAATGTTCACAAAATACTCAATGACGGAAGTATTTTAATAAATTATAAGCTTTTGTGTACTGAGTCAGACGTAGAATGCAAATACCTGCTAGCCCTTAACTAAATTATATCGGCTATCCCCAATCACGCGAAGAGAAAACCTTCACACATTACAACTTGTGCTCAACTAAAAACTAAAATACGAACGGCAAAGTGTATGTGAAAAACTAATTAGCTTTTGAATAAACGTATGCATTCGCATTCTAGTACTATCACTATAATCACAATATCAGCGTGCAGGCAGTATCACGCTGACAGCGGCGTCGGTCGGACGCGGCCGGTTGCTTTGTCGAATACGAATTTATAGTTGCGCGATCGTGAAGTGAAAATATAAACAGGTGAGTAGTGCACTTAAAGTTTTATTTTACCTTCCTTGAATATAAAATGAGTTTAAACGAGATTGGAACATCAAAATTATTAGAACCAGTAAACCAAAAATGCAATTACCGCAATTATTACATTTTAATGACAGGCAAACGAGTACGGCCCAACTGGTGGTAAGTTGTTACCCTTGCTCATGGTCATTAGGTAATTTTAGGGCTTACTTAAAAATTGTTATTTAAAAAGCTTTTAATTTTGTTTTAATTACATCCATAGGACATTTGGAGATTACTTAATTCTGAAGTAAACATTAGAAGAGGCAGAATTGAGTTACGAAAAATAATAATTATTCCCTCAAACACATGCGTGCATCCTACACACTAATTGGTCTTGTGAATGGTCACCATAACTCATGCAGTCTGCAATTCTAATAGTAGAGGCAAGCCGATGCTGCCACTAAGGACTTCTTTCAAATCACGTTGATGTTAAAACGTCACGTTCAAATCTTTCAAGTCACGTTTCAAATTAAGACGGACATACCACATCGGTCTAAACAACGAATGTATGTATACCCTAAACAATTTTTTTTACTAATTCTCTAACCTCATAAAAATATATAGTGTTTCTTTTGGATTGCGAGCATATAAAGAAAATCTTTTCAAAAATATTATGAATTGTGCTTTACGTAAATCACCCTTATTAGATACAGAGAACTTCAAGCTAAGGTCTTTATTTTGAAGTCGTAAGTATACATTTCAGCTTTAATGTGAGTTCCCTTCATTCGCTCTTTAGTAAAATTATGATTAAAACTACTATTTAAAATTTTTGAAGTTTGAAAATATCATCGAATCTGTGACGCCCGAAATCTCAGAATACAGTATTGATGTGTACAGTATGGATTTATAAAGCACTCAAACATCTGAGCTCCAATGTTTATTCATATTTATGTAAAAGCAACCTTCGGTAACAAAAGTTAATGTCGTTTTCCCATTTAATTTATGAAGTGGGTCGCGATTTTTATACTTAGCACCAGGTGGGCCGTTCGCATCGCCAATAAAAACACTAATATCTTCGATGGTAGCTTTTTTCGGGTAGAATTTCAAATTAATCACTAAAAAGTTCTGTATATCGTTCATGATTCACTGTTATCATATATTTTACATAAACTAGTGGTCCCCCGGTAGTTGAAATTCGACTATAATTAATTAAAATTATAAGTTTGTACACTATTATGATTCTATACTTACAGATTTTGCCAAGACTACCTAGTAGTCTACACTTTAGACAAATATAAATAAAAACAAACATTATTTAATCTATTCTCAATTTGACCACAGACTATTAGCAATAAGAAAAGTTTGACGGTAAACAAATAGTATGCATGCGTGTGTGTGTCAAATACATGGTAGTGTGTGTTATGTTTTTTTTTATTGGTTTAATGTAATTTCTATGCTTAATTTAAAAAAATATTAACCTTCTGCACTCCTTCTCTATGTTCTCTATAAGTGTGGGAAATTTCATACTCCTTTGTCCGCGCAATTTTCGTAAAAAGGGGTACAAAGTTTTTCATTATTATTTTACATAAATTAAATGAAGCATAGACGAAGAATTGAGAAAGCAGTCAAATTACAACAAAGATTAGGCATCTGCATGTTCGCCTCATTTAGAAGCACTCTCGAAAATGATTGCGGAAACATTTACGGATAAACTTCCTCGATTAAAGTAAATCAGAAATTCTCTAATTTCGTTTAATGGTTCACTAAACTTATTTGGGAACCGTTAAATTCTTTTTTAATTAGTCTGTGGAACTTGTCCCACAGTTATATAAAAAATCCAAGTTTTGGGCGTTAACTTGAAAGGGAAGAGGAGAGTTAATGGTGATACGAATTTATATTGGCTTTTAATTTCGCTAGGATTATTTAACAAACCTACATAAATATTACCTAGTTTATTTTCGACAATTATAAAGCTTGATTTATTAAATAATTACTGAAGCCCGGCAATAATAATCTATCTCTAATCGTCCGAAAAATTTCCCATAGGTTTTCCAAAAATATTTCATAAATATCGCTAATTAAACATTTTTTAATAACTATGTTAGCAATTGTGAATAAGTATTAAGAAATTATTTTTATAAATACATACATATAAATTATGTATACTCGTAATATAACTCAAAGCTCAAACTAACCTATTTATAGGAAACACTAAAAATAATTAGCCACTCAATTCACAACAAACCCTTATTATAAATTAAGCCACTGCCAAAACGTTATTGTCATATGAAACAAACTTTATCTTAACTTGTAATAAATGTCGTTTAAAACAAAGTTGCTTGTTTCCACAACAGACATATAAGCCACTTTATTTACTTTTATTTCTCTTATTTGCAAAAGCAAACGGAGCTGAAAAATTAGTTGAGTTAAATACGTTCATAAAAGGATATATTATTTTTTTGCGTACCTCTTGAATAAAGTATTTCAGTGGATTTTCTACATAGTACATAAAGAAATAGGGGACGTCTTCCAGTTCGCGAGGTCAATTATTTTGTTAATTAAGTTAGGCTGATATGTTCGTTCCTCAAGTCATAAATAATATAATATTTCAAATAAATAAAATATTCATCTGCAAATTACTTAATGCATTAATTGCTACACTTATTCTATATTACATATATGCAGATTTTAAAGATGAAAGCATAAATATAAATAATTTCTACGAAACGTGTAGGAGTGACCATTGTGAAAAGTGCATTGACGCCGTTTCTTAGATTTAAAATGATTGTGGGTGATGTCGACTAGGTAAGTACGTACCTTTTACGTTGCAACAATTTTATATTCATTTTCATTAAATCTCGACGCTTCAAAGAAAATGCCCCTTAATATCCTTGATAAATACGAATTAATATTTTTATCATTTACTATTATTCTCGCAAATTTATTTTTAGCTCTGTTTACTTAAATTATCGAATTCTTCCGTTTCTATATTGTTAGTTGTATTTCAGATATGTATTTGTCACCTTCGTCACTGATTTGGAAAAAAACTATTATAGTTTAATACTAGTGGTAAGGACCTCTTGTGAGTCCGCACGGGTACCACCACCCTGTCTATTTCTGCCGTGAAACAGTAATGCGTTTCGGTTTGTAGGGTGGGGCAGCCGTTGTAACAATACTGAGACCTTAGAACTCATATCTCAAGGTAAGCGGCAGTATTTACGTTGTAGATGCCTATGGGCTTCGGTAACCACTTAACACCAGATGGGCTGTGAACTCGTCCACCTATCTATGCAATAAATAAATAAAAAATATAAAAAAAACTTGAACGCATACCGACAATACTATTATAACTTGGGTCAACATCAAATGTCATATGACAGAATTGTATTTGTTAATAAAAAAGAGAAATAGGAACACGGTCCGGGCCTATTTGATCTACTTACGATAGTTTGTTGTAGTGTTGTAGTTCACCTTCACTTTGTTTTGTCTATGAACTCCTAAGCCTCACGGGATATATTTAAATTTTGACATCCCAGTCATTTGCCATAGAGACGTTAAAAAATATCGATATTACTGTCGAATTTTGATGATCTCGATTTTTCAAATTGAACATTCCGATTCGTTTTAATCGATACTAATTTATCAACAAAAAAATGTTCGTGACATTCAAGAGTTTTTTTTTTTTAAATTAAATATTATCGAGACCGTATAGTTACTGGAGTTTTGCAAAAACAAATCGATTCGTTCCTTTACTTCTGATGTCAAGTAATAATTTCTGTAACGTACAACCTAAATGGTACCATTTTTGGTGTACGCCAAGACGTTTTCCTGCTACTCAATCACTCGCTAATGTATGTATTGGTGTTGCGTGTCATTTGCGTAAACGTGGTAGACATTTAATTGAAAAGCGAAGATAAATAATAATTTACCTACCGCTATTTATATGTATAATATTAATACGTGAAGCAAAAACTTTGTATCCCTTTTTACGAAAATTGCGCGGACGGAGGAGTATGAAATTTCCCACACTTATAGAGAATATAGAGAAGGAGTGCACAACGCTAATTTTTTTTTTAAATAATGCATAAATGATACATTAAATCAATAAAGAAAACATTACACTCACTGCCATGTATTTGACACACACACGTATGTATATAAATTATATATACGTTTTGTTTATTGTCAAACTTTAGTTAATGCTTAAAGTCTGTGGTCAAATTGAAAATAAGTTAATATTGTTTATCTTTAATATTATTTGTCTATAGTGTAGTCTAGGCGAAATCTGTGATTAGTATAATAGTGTTTGACAATATAACCATAATAATGTTCAAACTTATAATTTCAATTAATTACAGTCGAATCTTGACTACTGACATCTTGACTACTTCGGTAGGCAGCGGCTTGGCTCTGCCCTTGGCATTGCTGTAGTCCATGGGCGACGGTAACCACCCACCATCAGGTGGGCCGTATGCTCGTCTGGCTACAAAGGCAATAAAAAAAAAATACTGCGGGGCCACTAGTATGCATAAAAACGTCAATTTGTTGCACTTATACCGCTTTGATGGTACTATGAACTTTTGACGAACTGTTAACAACAGCTGCACCGATTTTCAAGTAAATAGGATAAACCTTAAGCGAAAGCAAAACCAATATGCAGTCTATCTATTACACATATATGCTTATAGCCTAATAGGTAAGACGTCAAGTATATTTTTAATCAAGTCTTGGATTTCGACGATAAAACAATATCGGATGATGAAATGGAACTCGCAAGACTACACCCGCGTTCATACCGCCATTTCTAACACTCAATAACTATTCATGCATTTCGTTTTACACAGCCGATATTCCAATACTGGTATCCTATAAGTATCACCATTGCGATGTGTTAAGTATGCGCTAACACCAACCGAGATTTAGGTTTAGTGGTCCACGTACATAGATTAAAAAAAATCTGTTGTCTGTAAAGTCGGTGTAATGACAACGTCATAAAAAAATACGCCTCAGAGCGAGGTAACGCCGCATGAGTCATGTTTTTTCGTGCGTGCAGCCGGCTCCATCGAATTATAAGACGTTGTCACGTCAAAATCAACTGTGAACGTTATTTATCATTAATATTTTAGTACACAAATAAACTTTGTTCACAAAAACATAATAAATAATCTAAGATTCGGATTAATTTTAATATTAAGTAAATTTTATGGAAATGTGGCGACGCTATTCACGTCGCGATGTCCTTGAGCTACGTACCCGCCGCGATCGGACCGCAGTTTCTTTCCATCTAAGCAAAAGGAAAAATCTAGACATTTTCTAGACAACCTTATAGGCAATCGTATGCACGAACAAACAGCCTACCTGACGGTAAGTCGTTGACGTCACTCGTGGGCTGCGCACTACTTAATTACTTTGATTTCCTTTACTTGAATAGTAGGTACATAATACGGCCTTGATAGTTTAATCATACTTGCTCATTATTTTGGCATTCTTGTTGAGCGATGCACCGGTGTTCGAATCCCAGGTGGATACCAATTTTTCTAATGAAATACATACTCAACAAATGTTCACAATTGACTTCCGCGGTGAAGGAATAACATCGTGTAATAAAAATCAAACCCGCAAAATTATTATTTGAGTATTTACTGGCGGTAGAACCTTTTCTGAGTCCGCGTGGGTAGGTACCACCACCCTGCCTACTTCTACCGTGAAGCAGTAATGTGTTTCGGTTTGAAGAGTGGAGCAGCCGTTGTAACTATACTGAGATCTTAGAACTTATATCTCAAGGTGGGTGGCGCATTTACGTTGCATTACGCTATGGGCTTCAGTATCCATTTAACACCAGGTGGGCTGTGAGCTCGTCCATTGAAGCAATAATAAAGGCTATCTGAGGCGTTCTTACTAAACTGAGTTTTTTGTTTACCTTATTTCGTAATCCTGTATTCTAATATTTTTAAATATATTGAAAGCGCGAAAACGTTGTTTGGATTTTCATTTTGCTTCTACTGTGTAAAAATCGATAGTCCACCAAACGCACGTTTGTTATTTTACACCCTGTATATTATTGTTCGCTCCAGCGTTCTATATCACTAGCGTTTACCGTAAAATTGGATGCATGAAGAGTTCCAATTAACAACTAATTCCGCTTAGAAGAGAGAGAAGCTGCGTTTGTGGATAACTTTGAGAAGTCGCTGAGGAAATATAAACGACCCAACTTGTTAAGTGCAGGTAGATTGTCTGCAATTTTACTGAATAAAGTTAATTGTGCTGTAAAATAATCATACTATTTGCTTACCTAAAATGAAGGCAAAACGACTTTACCTAAAATAATATTTTCTGCCGTGAAGCAGTAATGCGTTTCGGTTTGAAGGGTGGGGCAGCCGTTGTAACTATACTTGAGACCTTAGAACTTATATCTCAAGGTGGGTGGCGCATTTACGTTGCAGATGTCTATGGGCTCCAGTAACCACTTAACACCAGGTGGGCTGTGAGCTCGTCCACCCATCTAAGCAATAAAAAAAAACTTACTCGATCAAAGACGTTTTGAAACGTTTAACAAACAATGTATTTAGGGACTTAGATATAAATACATAAATAGTGAGATAATTGCAAATAATGTATATAAACGGACGTTTTTCAAATTTCGAATGGAAAACTACAGTTAATTAGTTCATATAGTCATAGTTATGAGCTTATTTTTTGTGCTGTTACATTGTAACATTACACTACGTAAATAATACAGTAATGTTCTGTTAAAATTCGAATTAAATTATTATTATGTTAAAACAAAAAATAGGAAGTCATAAGGTCGAAAATACAAGTTTACCTGTAATGAATTAAGATTACAAATTCAAAATTCAAAGCTACGTATTATTCTCTCTACGGCACTATGAAGGTTATTAATTTATTGTATTAATTTGAATTTCCTGAACACTTTCTGTAGGAAGAAATGGAAGAGTTTAAAAAAAATATTTATGTATACTATACTACTATTATTATCACGATGTAACATTCATGTGTAGATAAAAAGGTGGTACTTCCTATAAACAAAATAATTGAAACTCTAACTTTGTGCTTCAAAAGGTAAAGTACCTACCAATATTTAAATTTCAAAAAATAATGAAATAAAACTAATATCAAATTTCTACCTACCCACATATGACACGTAATTGAAACTTAATATTATCTACTTCTATTAAATCGTTTACTCTAACTCCTACTTCAAAGGTGAAGTCTTTATTAAAGTAAACAACATTAAAAGTTCAATTTTACAGCCTCTAAGACGAGCGAAGAGATTACTCCTACACTATATTCTTTTGTATTATGAAGAAAATTTTATCATCACAATAGTCGTAAGACGTATTGAAAGTTTATAGACAGAAACTTGTATTCCGCTTTGAATTCTGCTTTGTGTTCGACTCTAAAAACAGAGCTCTTAGACAAAGCAAAACAATATTTTACTAGAGTTCGTGTAGGTTTTTGGAAAATGCAGCACTCTCTTGTATCAATATTTCAAATAATACCAATTTATTAAATAATATGAACAAGAGATCTATTCGAGCAGGATGATAAAAACCCGATACTAGGGGAACGCTTGTCGCTTGTTTAAATAATGAAGAGGACGCTTTAGTAACGTGAAGTTTCTCTCTCCGACACTAGTTGGTTGCTTCACGGGACCGAATGAAAATAAAGAATCGCCACTCGATATTACTGCTGTTTGTATTGACACATCGATATTTCATCTGTTCCCCTTGAATTTAATGTTTAAATTCGATGCACGTATTCGAAAACTATGTGTGACTCATTTTTTTTTTTATGCAACCAGTCACTTGTCTTAGGAAGCAAGACTCATTGGTAAGTTTTGATAAAAAAAAAATTAAACTGTATTTATTGTTTAAAGAGGAAATTTATTCAGTGTATTAGTAATAAAATATCTGCGTGATTTTCGCTATCGACAACTAAGCATCGTATCAAAAAAAAAAAAAAAAAAAAAAAAAAAAAAAAAAAAAAAAAAAAAAAAAAAAAAAAAAAAAAAAAAAAAAAAAAAAAAAAAAACCACAATCTCATATATTATGTATCAGCTCCCTGATAGTACATAAAATATGCATTCATAATATCGACGTATATATGAAAGAGCATTCATTTATTAACATTACAGTTAATTGTAAAAACCGAACAGAACTTTGTATTTTATTTAAACTTTTTCCGATATCGGTATTCAGAACTGACAATTATATCGGTAGACAATCCAACAATTTGCGTTCTGATGCAAAATGCGTACGAACAAACGTTCAGAGGTCAACGACTTTTATATGCCAAACGTGGTAATTAATTATCCAAATACACTATGTTTATTCTAAGCATGCCTTTTAGTTTATTTCCTGCTAGATAACTTTTGACTGGATAACCGTAAATTATTTCTGTAAACTTCAAAATAACAATTAGCACATTAAGACTGACGTCATCGTAACTTAAAGAATAAGACATACCATCAAATATTAACGGTATGATTTTAATAGAAGTATTAATGTACACAATTCCTATAACTTTAAGGTACTTTGAAAGCGATCGGTATAAGCTGTGTTCTAAGCACGAGAAGACCATCCATTATTGCCGCATTGTGCGTGTGATGCTTCATGAAACAAATTACAGTTTGTAGGGAATTTATTTTGCGTGTTCATAATTTAGAATTCCTGACGTTTCACACATCCCCGTAGTAGAAGCTTAGTATTATTTTAAATAAAACACAAATTAACTTTTTTTTAAATATGTTAAGTCGTCGTGGCCTAAAGGATAAGACGCCTAGTGCATTCGGTGGTAAATTTTTGTAAAGCCCCTGTGCTCCATTAACCAAACTACAACAGGTCCGCGTGTTCTTGTTTCCACAATTAGAATGAAAAATGTGATTATGACAATAAATAAATAAAGTGAAATCGAAGAAAAGCCTGACTGACGATATTTGTCTTCTGAAGAACATTTCAATACTAAAGGTTCACAAATAAAAAAGATGACCCTTTTCATTATGAAACTTACGTTTAATATCCCGATGACGTCTTTCTAAGCTCTCATTAACGTGTTTGTACTACATTTGAGTAAATCGTTCTATCTGCCCCACTTTCGCATAATATCGTCCTCATGCATTCCTATGAGGGAAATGTTTAAACAGAGATCTCCATCTGATTAATATCTCATTCGTTGCTGCACATATTTAATAAATGACCACACGGCGGGATAAATTAAAATTGAATTGACTTTCAGCCTAGTGTATTTGTTGAAAAGTGTTTTACTTTATTTATTCCTTAAGAACTTTATTTTTATTATTTTACTTTATTTATATAGAAATTATAATGATATAAAAAAAAACAATAGCAGTTTTATTTTTATTTTTCCGATGTATATAATATTTTAGTGGTTGTAGGGCGTCTTGTGAGCCCGCGCGGGTAGGAATCACCATCCTTTCTTTTGTATGAGGGGTGGAGACTTATACGACGACCCTGACGGGGACATCTCTAATCCAAGTGGGCCCCGGACAGGGGTCTTTCCCGGCTCTCTGAAAAAGTAGCGTAAGTTTCGGCTTTATACTTTATTCCTGATCGGAACGAACGGTTTATGCTCGATATTCGTAGCACGCAATTTTGCTAGCAACATGTGTATTTGTTAATGGACGAATATGAAAATGAATTTTCGCGTCACGTATCGTTATTGCGATCGCCACTATAAACCCGAAAATACTATCAGTTTGAATGTTGATTCGACTACACAATATTTCTTCTGCACAAGCATAAAAGTCAACTGTCACATAGGCAATAAGTCGTTTCTCCCGAATGCTATTTCTAATCCTCGTTCTAAAGTCACCAAACATTTGTCTGACGGAATTTTATTACCGTACAAGTGCTCACGTCACCTCAAAATTAATTACTCGATGTAATAACAAAAATAGAACGCTTTCAACTTCGATGAACACGACTTTAGCGCACCAAGTAGCTTCGTTGACACTGTCATCCAATTTTCAAAACATTCTTTGTTTGAAAAACGAATGAACTGTTTTTTTATAATACCAGCTTGAACGATAAAAGCATATTAGTGTTGCCACGCGCTATACCAACGTAACATCCTGTTCAATTCTAAGCAAAGTATTCATTCTTAAAAGAGAACTCGGGTGCCGATAAATCTAAAGGAAAGGTCTTTAAAAAATCTATTACAGTCTCTTCACTCAGACGACTTGGAAGAGAATATCAATGGGCTGAAAACTGAAACTCAAACGACTCGAATACCAACATCTAAATATAAACAGGTCGAGACAAAACTATTAAGTACCATTTTCTCCTTTGTTTGTGAATGGAGTTTCTTAATTGTTCAGAAAGCATTGATGAGCTTAGTGCTGTCGACATTATTATTTCTGGAAAAACTTTTATTTATTTTCATCAATTGTCTAATAACTAAACAAAAAAGAGAACGAAATGCATAAAATCTTAAAATGTCTGCGATTGTGGTCATATCATCGTCGTCATCTCAGCGATTGTGGTCAAATTTTGTAATTCATTCATGCGATGACTTCCAACGAGTAAAAAGTCTAAATCGATAAATTCGATTTCCGCTATAGCCGCTATGTGTGTTTTATTTTTGATTTATTACCAATTTTGTTTGCTGGGTACGTGAAAACGGTGTTAAAATATTCAAAATTTCATTATTTTAGATGGTTTGTAAATAATATTTAATTTAGAAAACAAAACAGAGGGACGTGATACCGGTAGATACATATCTCGTATGATATGAAGGCATTTTTAATATGCTTTTATTAGCTTCAGACGTATGTGTGTTAGTATGTAATGGAATCTTTGAACATGATTTTGATCCACTTCAAAACTTAATTTGGCAAACTTATTAAGGACCGATGAAAATTCAATATTTAAAAAAAATTGGAATAATTGAAATTCAAGTAAAAAATAGAAAATAAATTTTAATAAATTTTGTGCTTTTCAGGATATTATCAAAATAACCCTTCTACTGATATCTGTTCATAAAATATTTATAGCTACTGATACCATGCACCCCTTTTTTTACAATAAAATAATTTTCTTACACTATTTTTGATTCAAATTTATTAAAATTTATTTTCTATTTTTTAGTTGGTTTTTCTATAAAAGCGTATTTTTTTAGTTTTTTTAAACTTTTGTTTATTCCTATATCTTTCAGTGCGGAAAGACGGGCGTAGATTTTCGCACCCGGATCGCGTATCGTTGGAATAGCCCTTTAAAAGACCCAGGATTGGGTAGGGAAAAAATAATTAAACACAGCCCGTATCCCTTCTTAACACTCTATGGGATGTACAGCATAATCTGCGATACTCGTGATTTTCTCATTTGAATCTTCTACTCACCCATTTGAAGTATGGTCGAGTCTATTATTTAATAAACGAAGCTCGAGGGCCTTGATAAGGCTTGACGAGGGTTATTGGCTGATAAAAATTGGAATCAACGGCTTGACATACTTTACTCATATGCTAGTAATGTTTTTTAATCTTTTAGATAGTTTTATATTCAGAACGGCGAACCTTTGCGGCAGTTTTTGTCAGGCAGTGGAAGTCTGTGGGATGAAATAAAAATTATTTCAGAAAACCTGTACTCATCTACACCGTAATCTATACTTTTAAAACTATTAAACAGAATAACTAAAAAATATAGGCGTATGATTATGTGATACCTACCAGTCCTCTTGAGCTCTAGAATGATTCCATCCATGGTGTTTCCCGAGCGCTACTTATTCTTGGAACGAGGCTTTTTTGGCACTACAGGCAATCTTGTATTAAGGGATGTTCACAAGGGATGCTCACCTCTACCTTGTCGAAGGCACAAAAAAAGTATCATCTCTCAGCACTCTCATTTTTTATGCAATGCTATTCGCACAATTTACCTTTAAATGAGGGTGAAACATCATATTGAAATGATTAAGTACCATCGGCACAAAGCACCGAGAGCCTACGCTTCTGTCTATTTTCATGGCGAAACAATAATTACTTCCCGTTTATATTTTAATTCGTATTTTATCTTCTTCTATACCTAATGAATTGCTGTTCGTTAGTCTCGCTAAAACTCGAGAGCAGCTAAACCGATTTGGCTAATTTTGGTCTTGAATTTGTGGAGAAGGTTTAAAAGGTAGATAATTAAGAAAATGCTCGGAATGAAATAAAAATTACGATTTTGTTTTTCCTTTAATGTCCCCCCTGTCAGACGGATTCCTTTTGTTTGTTTTAAGTTTATTTTATAAATACAAAAGTTTAGGTCTTTTATTTATCGATTGAGGCACTGCGAAGCCTGCCGGGTCAGCTACCTATGTAGTTACCTATAAAAAAGCGATAATGTAATCAAAACTCAACGCAATGTACAGTACGAAATTCAACTTAGTCTTATTGATAAATTTTCTAATTTCGTGTTGTTTTTTAATCTGTTTCATTTTATTATTTCCGACGTTTCGATAGGTTTCATATTCTCGGACGACTGATGGTCATTTGTGGGGTGGACTTTCGTAAAAGTAGTTCTAATTATTATTCCAAACAATCTTAATGGAACTGCAGCATAGGTATCTTTCCCTAACTCAAAAGTTCCCTGTAAATAAGAATTATAAATAAATAAATATTGTATTTCAATAATATGTTTGGAGTAATGTGAAATGACACATTTATATCTGAATTGCGAAAGAGAAGGCGAACCTGAAATACGTTTAGTAATTATGAATAGAATACCATTCGCGCGCTTCGTGCTGCGGCATTAATAGGCCGATGGAATTAAACTTTGTTGTACAATATCATTCTGTGCAGACTTGTAGCGGAATAATTCTTGAAATCGGAACGTTTTGCATTCGATTTCCGGAAAAAAATTGATCAATTCTAATTATACTGTAGACAAGCTATTTAATTTTGGTAGTCATTCATTTTTCGCCGACCCCACGACAAAAGCAAGGAAATAGTAAAATTGAGTTATTTATTTATTTATTTATTTACATAAGTACTGCCACATCACAAACATCTAACATTGAAAATAAATTTAAACTATTTAATTTATGGCCTGATGCATGTGACAATAGTTACCAGCGATAATTTTTTTTTCAAGATCTATTAATATATTGCTAATTACGATATATGATTATCATATATTATATTGACTAATGTTTACATGTCCGTTATTCTAATTTCGTACGTTGTTGAATTGAAACTTTGTACATCTGTTGGCGTTTACTTTGTACATCAAACCACGCGATCCAAAATGGTTTCATCAGTCCGAAACGATATTAATTCACCAAGTCTAAATCATCTTGCTGATTTAATCATAATTCAGGTTAGGAAATCTTTATGATAAATTAACAGATCAAATATCAAACTAAAGGCAAAGGCATACATACGGCTACAGTCTGGGTACTGTAACAATATTCCTAATATTCTGCCGACGTCGTCAGCGACTCTATCCAACCTCACCTGTTTTGCTAATTCGTAAGTTCTTAAGAACTTGTGTTAGTGCGTCTTCCAAGTGAGTGAATACCAGTATCCGACAAATTCCTGCCGAGAAGTACCCATGTCTTCCAGTTAGAAGACTAGGACAGCCAAGTTCAAGGGTAATTTAATGATTTGCAACTAGTGTAGGAAATCCATATTCAGCAATACGTAACTGCCGCTAACCTCAAAGTTGTGGTCAGTTCCGTAACTATAATTTACTATAGTACCACGCATAGTACACACGGAATTTAGTTTGGGGCCAGAAGACTTTGTGTGATTTGTCGCCGATTATATTTATTTAAATGTTACTTCACGGAACGGTAGCCAAGACAGTTCTACCAACACAAACATAATACAAATAAACAAAAAAAAGTTTAAAGCATCTTTGAATAAACTCTATATTTATGTTGACAAATAATCGACAAAAACAATTTAAACAAATCATAAAATAAATAAAACTCACAATCTGTTGAAGCAATAACATTCTGAAATCTACAGCACTACGAGTGAACTTTAAGAAGAAAATTATTCCATTTCATCGAACCATTTGAAAGTTGTAAGAAAACTGCTCATTCTTATTCATTTGATTGGGCTAATAAAGGGTGACTTGACTAGTAAATTGTACCTTAGTTTCTTTTAAATGAAGTTCAATTGAAGCTCAAATAAATATAAACAAAAGTACACAGTTGGTAGGGTATACTGTAAGTCCGCACGGGTAGGTACTACTCGCTCTTTGTTTCTGCCGCGAATCCATCGTACGCTTGGGTTTGAAGTCTAAGAAGAACCATAGGACAACCGCTCTACAATACAATTCAGACGTCAACCTCATGTCTCAGGGTGAGTGGTGTCATTCATGTAGTGATGTTTATAGGCTCCGATAACTAACTCACATTAGGAGGGCCGTGAGACCGTTAGATAAAATAAAAATACAAACATAATCTAATTTTATAAAAATGATCGAAGGCGAGTTTAAATTTGATAAAAAAATAAAGTCCGATGGTTAATGCAGTAACTGCAATGAATCATTGCACTCACCAAGTAATTGGTATACTTTTCCACTAGCGGAAATAAAAAGTTCTATTAAAATTAGAAAACATTTAGTACACATTCAAACAAATTAAAAATAGAGTTATACTGCAAGACATTTATTTCTATGCAAATTTTCTAAATATTTATATTTAAGCGCCATATGTAATGATGATAAAATAATTTCATTACGGTAATTAGTATTAAAATATTTTGTATCTTTACAAAATTACCGTAAAGACTAAATTCGTACTAGCGTATGTAATTTGGTTGTATTCGATATTATAAGCACCAAATAAATTTTCTGCAACGGTTCTTGTTCTGATTCTAGTCGTTTGGGCATGTCAATTGAATGGTCTCGTTTAAAGTTCGACCCCATTGGCTGGTTATATTGCATGATAAAATGTGAGATTAGTTCTTTATGAACCGGTAAAATTAATAACTAAAATGTATAACAATTTTTTTTTTATCATACTACATACTCATAGTCAGTTAATTTTTATGAACCGGTAAAATTAGTAACTAAAATAGGATAACATATTTTTTTTATTATACTCATAGTCAGTTAATAACTAGCCAAAGTTTTATTTATTTATTTAAATTAAATGACGAATAATGAATGAAAACGGATGAGTATACAGCACACTCCATGCATACACATTATTATTTACGATCATAAAGCACGACGTCTTTTAGTTAGATCTTAATATAAATTAGAGTAACACTAACATATCATAT